>NW_027464585.1:53405036-54016536 GCF_043290135.1 Rhipicephalus microplus | reverse complement strand
ACTCTCACCACCATCAGAACATATCTTCAAAGCTATCAGCGCAAAGAAAAAAGCAACACACCATTCCAGGGACGGCTCGAACCTCCAACCTTTCGGTTAACAGCTGATCGCGCTAGCCAAATACGCCACGGAGACAGTCCTGCTGTACTCTCACCACCAGCATAACATATCTTCAAAGCTATCGGCCCAAAGAAAAAAAAGCGCCGCACCACCCCGGGTGGGCTCGAACCTCGAACCTTTCGGTTAACAGCAGATCGCGCTAGCCAATTGTGCCACAGAGACAGTAGTGCTCCACTCTCACCACCGTCAGAACATTTCTTCAGACTATCAGCCCAAGGAAAAAAAAGCGCCGCACCGCCACCTGGTGGGCTCGAACCTCCAACCTTTCGGTTAACAGCCGATCGCGCTAGCCAATTGCGCCAAGGAGACAGTCGTGCCCCATTCTAACCACCGTCAGAACATACCTTCAAAGCTATCAGCGCAAAGAAAAAAAAGCGACACACCATCCACGGGTGGGCTCGAAACTCCAACCTTTTCGTTGACAGCCGATCGCACTAGCCAATCGCACCACGGAGACAGTCCTGCTCCACTCTCACCACCATCAGAACATATCTTCAAAGCTATCAGCCCAAAGAAAAAAAAGCGCCGCACCACCACCAGGTGGGCTCGAAACTCCGACCTATCGGTTAACAGCCGATCGTGCTAGCCAATTGTGCCACGGAGACAGTCCTGCTCCACTCTCACCACCATCAGAACATATCTTCAAAGCTATCAGAGCAAAGAAAAAAAAGCGCCGCACCACCACCGGGTGGGCTCAAACCTCCAGATTTCGGTTAACAGGCGATCGCGCTAGCCAATTGCGCCATGGAGACAGTCGTGCTTCAATCTCACCATCATCAGAACATATCTCCAAAGCTATCAGCCCAAAGAAAAAAGAGCGACGAACCACCACCGGGTGGGCTCGAACCTCCAACCTTTCGGTTAACAGCCGATCGCGCTAGCCAATTGCGCCACGGAGACAGTCGTGCTCCACTCTCACCGCTATCAGAACATACCTTCAAAGCTATCAGCGCAAAGAAAAAAAAAGCGACACACCATCCACGGGTGGGCTCGAAACTCCAACCTTTTCGGTTAACAGCCGATCGCGCATACCGATTGCGCAACGGAGACAGTAGCGCAGCACTCCCACCTCCGTCAGGACATTTCTACAGAGCTATCAGCCCAAAGAAAAAGAAGCGCCGCACCACCACCGGGTGGGCTCGAACCTCCAAACTTTCGGTTAACAGCCCATCGCGCAAGCCAATTGCGCCAGGCAGACAGTCGTGCTCCACTCTCACCACCATCAGAACATATCTTCAAAGCGATCAGAGCAAAGAAAAAAAAAGCGCCGCACCACCACCGGGTGGGCTCGAACCTCCAACCTTTCGGTTAACAGCCGATCGCGCTAGCCAATTGCGCCAAGAAGACAGTCGTGCCCCATTCTCACCACCGTCAGAACATTTCTCCAAAGCTATCAGCCCAAAGAAAAAAGAGCGACGAACCACCACCGGGTGGGCTCGAACCTCCAACCTTTCGGTTAACAGCCGAT
Organism: Rhipicephalus microplus; assembly: GCF_043290135.1. Taxonomy (NCBI): domain Eukaryota; kingdom Metazoa; phylum Arthropoda; class Arachnida; order Ixodida; family Ixodidae; genus Rhipicephalus; species Rhipicephalus microplus. The sequence continues at coordinate 54,014,948 of NW_027464585.1, read as the reverse complement.
CGCGCTAGCCAATTGCGCCACGGAGACAGTCGTGCTCCACTCTCACCGCTATCAGAACATACCTTCAAAGCTATCAGCGCAAAGAAAAAAAAAGCGACACACCATCCACGGGTGGGCTCGAAACTCCAACCTTTTCGGTTAACAGGCGATCGCGCATACCGATTGCGCAACGGAGACAGTCCTGCTCCACTCTCACCACCATCAGAACATATCTTCAAACCTATCAGCCCAAAGAAAAAAAAGCAACACACCACTCTCGGGAGGGCTCAAACCTCCAACCTTTCTGTTAACAGCCGTTCGCGCTAGCCAATTGGGCCACGGAGGCAGTCGTGCTCCACTCTCACCACCGTCAGAACATTTCTTCAGAGCTATCAGCCCAAAGAAAAAGAAACGCCGCACCACCACCGGGTAGGCTCGAACCTCCAACCTTTCGGTCAACAGCCGATCACGCTAGCCAATTGCGCCAACCACGGAGACTGTCGTTCTCCACTCTCACCACCATCAGAACATATCTTCAACGCCATCAGCGCAAAGAAAAATAGCGACACATCCTCCACGGGTGGGCTCGAAACTCCAACCTTATGGTTAACAGCCGATCGCGCTAGCCAATTGCACCACGGAGACAGTCCTGCTCCACTCTCACCACCATCAGAACATATCTTCAAAGCTATCAGCCCAAAGAAAAAAAAGCGCCGCACCACCACCGGGTGGGCTCGAAACTCCAACCTTTCGGTTAACAGCCGATCGTGCTAGCCAATTGCGCCAAGGAGACAGTCGTGCTCCACTCTCAACACCATCAGAACATATCTTCAAAGCTATCAGCGCAAAGAATAAAGCAACACACCATTCCAGGGACGGCTCGAACCTCCAACCTTTCGGTTAACAGCCGATCGCGATAGCCAATTACGCCACGGAGACAGTCCTGCTATACTTTCACCACAAGCATAACATATCTTCAAAGCTTACGAACCAAAGAAAAAAAAGCGCCGCACCACCCCGGGTGGGCTCGAACATCCAACCTTTCGGTTAACAGCCGATCGCGCTAGCCAATTGCGCCACGGAGACAGTCGTGCTCCACTCTCACCACCGTCAGAACACTTCTTCAGACTATCAGCCCAAAGAAAAAAAGCGCCGCACCACCACCGGGTGGGCTCGAACCTCCAACCTTTCGGCTAACAGGCGATCGCGCTAGCAAATTGCGCCACCGAGACAGTCGTGCTCCATTCTCACCACCGTCAGAACATTTCTCCAAAGCTATCAGCGCAAAGCAAAAAGGGCGCCGCACCATCACCGGGTGGGCTCGAACCTCCAACTTTTCGGTTAACAGCCGATCGCGCTAGCCAATTGCGCCACGGAGACAGTCCTGCTCCACTCTCACCACCATCAGAACATAACTTCAAAGCTATCAGCGCAAAGAAAAAAGCAACACACCACTCCCGGGAGGGCTCGAACCTCCAACTTTTCTGTTAACAGCCAATCGCGCTAGCGAATTGCGCCACGGAGACAGTCGCGCTACACTCTCACCACCGTCAGAACATAACTTCAAAGCTATCAGCCTAAAGAAAAAAAGCAACGCATCACTCTCAGGAGGGCTCGAACCTCCAACTTTTCTGTTAACAGCCGATCGCGCTAGCGAATTGCGCCACGGAGACAGTCGCGCTACACTCTCACCACCGTCAGAACATTTCCTCAGAGCTATCAGACCAAGAGAAAAAAAGCGCCGCACCACCACCGGGTGGGCTCGAACCTCAAACCTTTCGGTTAACAGCCGTTCGTGCTAGCCAATTGTGCCACGGAGACAGTCCTGCTCCACTCTCACCACCATCAAAACTTATCTTCAAAGCTATCAGAGCAAAGAAAAAAAAAGCGCCGCACCACCACCGGGTGGGCTCGAACCTCCAATCTTTCGGTTAACAGCCCATCGCGCTAGCCAATTGTGCCACGGAGACAGTCGTGCTTCACTCTCACCACCAACAGAACGTATCTTCAAAGCTATCAGCGCAAAGAGAAAAGCAAAACACCACTCCCGGGAGGGCTCGAACCTTCAACCTTTCGGTTAACAGCCGATCGCGCTAGCCAATTTCGCCACGGACACAGTCCTGCTATACTTTCACCACAAGCATAACATATCTTCAAAGCTATCGGCCCAAAGAAAAAAAGCGCCGCACCACCCTGGGTGGGCTCGAACCTCCAACCTTTCGGTTAACAGCCGACCGCGCTAGCCAATTGCGCCACGAAGACAGTCGTGCTCCACTCTCACCACCGTCAGAACATTTCCTCAGAGCTATCAGCCCAAGGGAAATAAAGCGCCGCACCACCACCGTGTGGGCTCGAACCTCCAACCTTTCGGTTACCAGCCCATCGCACTAGCTGACTGCGCCACGTAGACAGTCGTGCTTCACTCTCACCACCATCAGTACATATCTTCAAAGCTATCAGCGCAAAGAAAAAAGCAAACACCACTCCCGGGAGGGCTCGAACCTCCAACCTTTAGGTCAACAGTCTATAGCGCTAGCCCATTGCGCCACGGAGACAGTCGTGCTCTCCTCTCCCCACCATCAGAACATTTCTTCGGAGCTATCAGCCCAAAGAAGAAAAAGCGCCGCACCACCACCGGGTGGGCTCGAACCTCCAAAACTTCGGTTCATAGCCGATCGCGCTGGCCAATCGCGCCACGGAGACAGTCGTGCTCCACTCTCACCACCATCAGAACATATTTTCAAAGCTATCAGCCCGAAGAAAAAAAAGCAACACACCACTCCCGGGAGGGCTCGAACCTCCAACCTTTCGGTTAAAAGCCAATCGCGCTAGCCAATTGCGTCACGGAGACTGTCGTGTTCCACTGTCACCACCATCAGAACATTTCTTTAAAGCCATCAGCGCAAAGAAAAAAGCAACACACCACTCCCGGGAGGGCTCGAATTTCCAATCTTTCAGTTAACAGCCGATCGCGCTAGCCAATTGTGCCACGGAGACAGTAGTGCAGCGCTCCCACCTCCGTCAGAACATTTCTTCAGAGCTATCAGCCCAAAGAAAAAGAAAGCGCCACACCACCGCCAGGTGGGCTCGAACCTCCAGCCTTTCGGTTAACAGGCGATCGCGCTAGCCAATTGCGCCACGTAGACAGTCGTGCTCCACTCTCACCACCATCAGAACATATCTTCAAAGCTATCAGCGCAAAGAAAAAAGCAACACACAACTCCTGGGAGGGCTCAAAATTCCAACCTTTCGGTTAACAGCCAATCGCGCTAGTCAATTGCGCCACGGAAACAGTAGTGCAGCACTCCCACCTCCATCAGAACAGCTCTTCAGACCTATCAGCCCAAAGAAAAAAAAGCGCCGCACCACCACCGGTTGGGCTTGAAACTCCAAAATTTTGGGTAATAGCCGATCGCGCTGGCCAATTGCGCCACGGAGACAGTCGTGCTTCACTCTCACCACCATCAGAACATATCTTCAAAGCTATCAGCCCGAAAAAAAATCAACACACCACTCCCGGGAGGGCTCGAACCTCCAACTTTTCGGTTAAAAGCCAATCGCGCTTGCCAATTACGCCACGGAGACAGTCGTGTTCCACTCTCACCACCGTCAGAACATTTCTTCACAGCTATCAGCCCAAAGAAAAAAAAGCGCCGCACCACCACCGGGTGGGCTCGAACCTCCAGCCTTTCAGTTAACGGCCGAACGCGCTAGCCAATTGCGCCACGGATACAGTCGTGCTCCACTCTCACCACCATCAGAACATATCTTCAAAGCTATGAGCGCAAAGAAAAAAGCAGCACACCAATCCCGGGAGGGCTCGAAATTCCAACCTTTCGGTTAACAGCCGATCGCGCTAGCCAATTGCGCCACGAAGACAGTCGTGCTCCACTCTCACCACCGTCAGAAGATTTCTTCAGACTATCAGCCCTAAGAAAAAAAAAGCGCCGCACCATCACCGGGTGGGCTCGAACCTCTAACCTTTCGGTTAACAGCCGATCGCGCTAGCCAATTGCGCCACGGAGACAGTCTTGCTCCACTCTCACCACCATCAGAACATATCTTCAAAGCTATCAGCGCAAAGAAAAAAGCAACACACAACTTCCGGGAGGGCTCGAACCTCCAACCTTTCGGTTAACAGCCAATTGCGCCACGGAGACAGTCCTGCTCCACTCTCACTACCATCAGAACATATCTTCAAAGGTATCAGCCCAAAGAAAAAAAGCGCCGCAGCACCACCGGGTGGGCTCGAACCTCCAACCTTTCGGTTAACAGCCGATCGCGCTAGCCAATTGCGCAATAGAGACAGTCCTGCTCCACTCTCAGCACCATCAGAACAGCAGTTTTCATTATCTATCTTTGTCTTGTATGTGCTTGAATTCTTATACATTTTTAGTTGACTTCTGTTGCCTTCCTGATTTGCGCATCTGATACTTGTTTCTTATTTTGTCTTTTTTTCTTGTGTGTTATATATGTTGTACCCACCCCCTCTGTAATGCCCTACGGGCCCTGAGGGTATTCTAATAAATAAATAAATAAATAAACATATCTTCAAAGCTATCAGCCCAAATAAAAAAGCAACACACCACTCTTGGGAGGGCTCGAACCTCCAACCTTTCTGTTAACAGCCGATCGCGCTAGCCAATTGCGTCACAGAGACAGTCGCGCTACACCCTCACCACCGTCAGAACGTTTTCTCAGAGCTATCAGCCCGAAAAAAAAAATCAACACACCACTCCCGGGAGGGCTCGAACCTCCAACTTTTCGGTTAAAAGCCAATCGCGCTTGCCAATTACGCCACGGAGACAGTCGTGTTCCACTAACACCACCGTCAGAACATTTCTTCACAGCTATCAGCCCAAAGAAAAAAAAGCGCCGCACCACCACCGGGTGGGCTCGAACCCCCAACCTTTCGGTTAACAGCCGACCGCGCTAGCCAATTACGCCACGGAGACAGTCGTGCTCCACTCTCACCACCATCAGAACATATCTTCTACGCCATCAGCGCAAAGAAAAAAAAAGCGACACACCATCCACGGCTGCGCTCGAAACTCCCACCTTTTGGTTAACAGCCGATCGCGCTAGCCAATTGCGCCACGGAGACAGTCCTGCTCCACTCTCACCACCGTCAGAACATTTCTTCAGAGCTATCAGCCCAAAGAAAAAAAAGCGCCGCACCACCACCGGGTGGGCTCGAACCTCCAAAATTTCGGTTTATAGCCGATCGCGCTGGCCAATTGCGCCACGGAGACAGTCGTGTTCCACTCTCACCACCGTCAGAACATTTCTTCAAAGCTATCAGCGCAAAGAAAAAAGCAACACACCACTCCCGGGAGGGCTCGAATTTCCAATATTTCGGTTAACAGCCGATCGCGCTAGCCAATTGCGCCACCGAGACAGTAGTGCAGCGCTCCCACCTCCGTCAGAACATTTCTTCGGAGCTATCAGCCCAAAGAAAAAGAAAGCGCCGCACCACCACCGGGTGGGCTCGAACCTCCAGCCTTTCGGTTAACAGGTGATCGCGCTAGCCGATTGCGCCACGTAGACAGTCGTGCTCCACTCTCACCACCATCAGAACATATATTCAAAGCTATCAGCGCAAAGAAAAAAGCATTACACCACTCCCGGGAGGGCTCAAAATTCCAACCTTTCGGTTAACAGCCGATCGCGCTAGCCAATTGCGCCACGAAGACAGTCGTGCTCCACTCTCACCACCGTCAGAAGATTTCTTCAGACTACCAGCCCAAAGAAAAAAAAGCGCCGCACCAACACCGGGTGGGCTCGAACCTCTAACCTTTCGGTTAACAGCCGATCGCGCTAGCCAATTGCGCCACGGAGACAGTCGTGCTCCACTGTCACCACCATCAGAACATATCTTCAAAGCTATCAGCGCAAAGAAAAAAGCAACACACCACTTCCAGGAGGGCTCGAACCTCCAACCTTTCGGTTAACAGCCTATTGCGCCACGGAGACAGTCCTGCTCCACTCTCACCACCATCAGAACATATCTTCAAAGGTATCAGCCCAAAGAAAAAAAGCGCCGCAGCACCACCGGGTGGGCTCGAACCTCCAACCTTTCGGTTAACAGCCGATCGCGCTAGCCAATTGCGCCACGGAGACAGTCCTGCTCCACTCTCACCACCATCAGAACATAGCTTTAAAGCTATCAGCCCAAAGAAAAAAAAGCAACACACCACTCTCGGGAGAGCTCGAACGTCCAACCTTTCTGTTAACAACCGATTGCGCTAGCCAATTGCGCCACGGAGACAGCCGCGCTACACCCTCACCACCGTCAGAACATTTCCTCAGAGCTATCAGCCGGAGGGAAAAAAAGCGCCGCACCACCACTGTGTGGGCTCGAACCTCCAACCTTTCGGTTAACAGCCCCTCGCACTAGCCAATTGCGCCATGGAGACAGTCGTGCTTCACTCTCACCACCATCAGTAACTATCTTCAAAGCTATCAGCGCAAAGAAAAAAGCAACACACCACTCCCGGTAGGGCTCGAACCTCCAACCTTTCGGTCAACAGCCTATAGCGCTAGCCCATTGCGCCACGGAGACAGTCGTGCTCTCCTCTCACCACCATCAGAACATTTCTTCAGAGCTATCAGCCCAAAGAAAAAAAAGCGCCGCACCACCACCGGGTGTGCTCGAACCTCCAAAATTTCGGATCATAGCCGATCGCGCTGGCCAATTGCGCCACGGAGACAGTAGTGCAGCGCTCCCACCTCCGTCAGAACATTTCTTCAGAGCTATCAGCCCAAAGAAAAAGAAAGCGCCGCACCACCACCGGGTGGGCTCGTACCTCCAGCGTTTCGGTTAACAGGCGATCGCGCTAGCCAATTGCGCCACGTAGACAGTCGTGCTCCACTCTCACCACCATCAGAACATATCTTCAAAGCTATCAGCGCAAAGAAAAAATTAACACACCACTCCTGGGAGGGCTCGAAATTCCAACGTTTCGGTTAAAAGCCAATCGCGCTAGCCAATTGCGCCACGGAGACAGTCGTGTTCCACTCTCACCACCGTCAGAACATTTCTTCACAGCTATCAGCCCAAAGAAAAAAAAGCGCCGCACCACCACCATGTGGGCTCGAACCTCCAAAATTTCGGATCATAGCCGATCGCGCTAGCCAATTGCGCCACGGAGACAGTAGTGCAGCACTCCGCCTCCGTCAGAACATTTCTTCAGAGCTATCAGCCCAAAGAAAAAGAAAGCGCCGCACCACCATTGGGTGGGCTCGAACCTCCAGCCTTTCGCTTAACAGCCAATCGCGCTAGCCAGTTGCGCCACAGAGACAGTCCTGCACAACTCCCACCATCATTAAACTAATCTTCAAAGATATCAGCCCAAAGAAAAAAAGCGCCGCACCACTCGCGGGTGGGCTCGAACTCCCAACCTTTCGGTTAACAGCCGATCGCGCTAGCCAATTACGCCACGGAGACAGTCGTGCTCCACTCTCACCACCGTCAGAACATATCTTCTACGCCATCAGCGCAAAAAAAAAGCGACACACCGTCCACGGGTGCGCTCGAAACTCCCACCTTTTGGTTAACAGCCGATCGCGCTAGCCAATTGCGCCACGGAGACAGTCCTGCTCCACTCTCACCACCATCAGAACATATCTTCAAAGGTATCAGCCCGAAGAAAAAAAAGTGCCGCACCACCACCAGGTGGGCTCGAACCTCCAGCCTTCCAGTTAACGGCCGAACGCGCTAGCCAATTGCGCCACGGATACAGTCGTGCTCCACTCTCACCACCATCAGAACATATCTTCAAAGCTATCAGCAAAAAGAAAAAAGCAACACACCACTCCCGGGAGGGCTCGAAATTCCAACCTTTCGGATAACAGCCGATCGCGCTAGCTAATTGCGCCACAAAGACAGTCGTGCTCCACTCTCACCACCGTCAAAAGATTTCTTCAGACAATCAGCCCAAAGAAAAAAAGCGCCGCACCAACACCGGGTGGGCTCGAACCTCCAACCTTTTGGTTAACAGCCGATCGCGCTAGCCAATTGCGCCATGGAGACAGTCGTGCTCCACTGTCACCACCATCAGAACATATCTTCAAAGCTATCAGCGCAAAGAAAAAAGCAACACACCACTTCCGGGAGGGCTCGAACCTCCAACCTTTCGGTTAACAGACAATTGCGCCACGGAGACAGTCCTGCTCCACTCTCACCACCATCAGAACATATCTTCAAAGGTATCAGCCCAAAGAAAAAAAAAGCGCCGCAGCACCACCGGGTGGGCTCGAACCTCCAACCTTTCGGTTAACAGACGATCGCGCTAGCCAATTGCGCCACGGAGACAGTCGCGCTACACCTTCACCACCGTCAGAACATTTCCTCAGAGCTATCAGCCCAAGAGAAAAAAGCGCCGCACCACCACCGTGTGGGCTCGAACCTCCAACCTTCCGGTTAACAGCCCACCACACTAGCCAATTGCGCCACGGAGACAGTCCTGCTCCACTCTCACCACCATCAGAACATATCTTCAAAGCTATCAGCCCAAAGAAACAAATCAACACACCACTCTCGGGAGGGCTGGAACCTCCAACCTTTCTGTTAACAGCCGATCGCGCTAGCCAATTGCGCCACGGAGACAGTCGCGCTACACCCTCACCACCGTCAGAACATTTCCTCAGAGCTATCAGCCCAAGGGAAAAAAAGCGCCGCACCACCACCGTGTGGGCTCGAACCTCCAACCTTTCGGTTAACAGCCCATCGCACTAGCCAATTGCGCCACGGAGACAGTCGTGATTCACTCTCACCACCATCAGTACATATCTTCAATGCTATCAGCGCAAAGAAAAAAGCAACACACCACTCCCGGGAGGGCTCGAACCTCCAACATTTCGGTCAACAGCCTATAGCGCTAGCCCATTGCGCCACGGAGACAGTCGTGCTCTTCTCTCACCACCATCAGAACATTTCTTCAGAGCTATCAGCCCAAAGAAAAAAAAGCGCCGCACCACCAACGCGTGGGCTCGAACCTCCAAAATTTCGGTTCATAGCCGATCGCGCTGGCCAATTGTGCCACGGAGACAGTCGTGCTCCACTCTCACCACCGTCAGAACATATCTTCAAAGCTATCAGCCCGAAGAAAAAAAAGCAACACACCACTCCCGGGAGGGCTCGAACCTCCAACCTTTCGGTTAAAAGCCAATCGCGCTAGCCAATTGCGTCACGGAGGCAGTCGTGTTCCACTGTCACCACCGTCAGAACATTTCTTCAAAGCCATCAGCGCAAAGAAAAAAGTAACATACCACTCCCGGTAGGGCTCGAATTTCCAATCTTTCGGTTAACAGCCGATCGCGCTAGCCAATTGCGCCACGGAGACAGTAGTGCAGCGCTCCCACCTCCGTCAGAACATTTCTTCAGAGCTATCAGCCCAAAGAAAAAGAAAGCGCCGCACCACCACCGGGTGGGCTCGAACCTCCAGCCTTTCGGTTAACAGGCGATCGCGCTAGCCAATTGCGCCACGTAGACAGTCGTGCTCCACTCTCACCACCATCAGAACATATCTTCAAAGCTATCAGCGCAAAGAAAAAAGCAACACACCACTCCTGGGAGGGCTCGAAATTCCAACCTTTCGGTTAACAGACAATCGCGCTAGCCAATTGCGCCACGGAGACAGTAGTGCAGCACTCCCACCTCCATCAGAACAATTCTTCAGAGCTATCAGCCCAAAGAAAGAGAAGCGCCGCACCACCACCGGGTGGGCTCGAACCTCCTAAATTTCAGTTCATAGCCGATCGCGCTGGCCATTTGCGCCACGGAGACAGTCGTGCTCCACTCTCACCACCATCAGAACATATCTTCAAAGCTATCAGCACAAAGAAAAATGCAACACACCACTCCCGGGAGGGCTCGAAATTCCAACCTTTCGGTAGCCAATTGCGCCACGAACACAGTCGTGCTCCACTCTCACCAGCGTCAGAAGATTTCTTCAGACTATCAGCCCAAGGAAAAAAAAAGCGCCGCACCAACACCGGGTGGGCTCGAACCTCTAAGCTTTCGGTTAACAGCCGATCGCGCTAGCCAATTGCGCCACGGAGACAGTCGTGCTCCACTGTCACCACCATCAGAACATATCTTCAAAGCTATCAGCGCAAAGAAAAAAGCAACACACCACTTCCGGGAGGGCTCGAACCTCCAACCTTTCGGTTAACAGCCATATGCGCCACGGAGACAGTCCTGCTCCACTCTCACCACCATCAGAACATATCTTCAAAGGTATCAGCCCAAAGAAAAAAAAGCGCCGCAGCACCACCGGATGGGCTCGAACCTCCAACCTTTCGGTTAACAGCCGATCGCGCTAGCCAATTGCGCCACGGAGACAGTCCTGCTCCACTCTCACCGCCATCAGAACATATCTTCAAAGCTATCAGCCCAAAGAAAAAAAAGCAACACACCACTCTCGGGAGTGCTCGAACCTCCAACCTTTCTGTTAACAGCCGATCGCGCTAGCCAATTGCGCCACGGAGACAGTCGCGCTACACCCTCACAACCGTCAGAACATTTCCTCAGCGCTATCAGCCCAAAGGAAAAAAAGCGCCGCACCACCACCGTGTGGGCTCGAACCTCTAACCTTTCGGTTAACAGTCCATCGCACTAGCCAATTGCGCCACGGAGACAGTCGTGCTTCACTCTCACCACCATCAGTACATATCTACAAAGCTATCAGCGCAAAGAAAAAAGCAACACACCACTCCCGGGAGGGCTCGAACCTCCAACCTTTCGGTCAACAGCCTATAGCGCTAGCCCATTGCGCCACGGAGACAGTCGTGCTCTCCTCTCACCACCATCAGAACATTTCTTCAGAGCTATCAGCCCAAAGAAAAAAAAGCGCCGCACCACCACCGGGTGGGCTCGAACCTCCAAAATTTCAGTTCATAGCCGATCGCGCTGGCCAATTGCGCCACGGAGACAGTCGTGCTCCACTCTCACCACCGTCAGAACATATCTTCAAAGCTATCAGCCCGAAGAAAAAAAAGCAACACACCACTCCCGGGAGGGCTCGCACCTCCAACCTTTCGGTTAAAAGCCAATCCCGCTAGCCAATTGCGTCACGGAGGCAGTCGTGTTCCACTGTCACCACCGTCAGAACGTTTCTTCAAAGCCATCAGCGCAAAGAAAAAAGTAACACACCACTTTCGGGAGGGCTCGAATTTCCAATCTTTCGGTTAACAGCCGATCGCGCTAGCCAATTGCGCCACGGAGACAGTAGTGCAGCGCTCCCACCTCCGTCAGAACATTTCTTCACAGCTATCAGCCCAAAGAAAAAAAAGCGCCGCACCACCACCGGGTGGGCTCGAACCTCCAGCCTTTCAGTTAACGGCCGAACGCGCTAGCCAATCGCCCCACGGATACAGTCGTGCTCCACTCTCACCACCATCAGAACATATCTTCAAAGCTATCAGCGCAAAGAAAAAAACAACATACCACTCCAGGGAGGGCTCGAAATTCCAACCTTTCGGTTAACAGCCGATCGCGCTAGCCAATTGCGCCACGGAGACAGTCGTGCTCCACTGTCACCACCATCAGAACATATCTTCAAAGCTATCAGCGCAAAGAAAAAAGCAACACACCACTTCCGGGAGGGCTCGAACCTCCAACCTTTCGGTTAACAGACAATTGCGCCACGGAGACAGTCCTGCTCCACTCTCACCACCATCAGAACATATCTTCAAAGGTATCAGCCCAAAGAAAAAAAAAAGCGCCGCAGCACCACCGGGTGGGCTCGAACCTCCAACCTTTCGGTTAACAGACGATCGCGCTAGCCAATTGCGCCACGGAGACAGTCGCGCTACACCTTCACCACCGTCAGAACATTTCCTCAGAGCTATCAGCCCAAGGGAAAAAAGCGCCGCACCACCACCGTGTGGGCTCGAACCTCCAACCTTCCGGTTAACAGCCCACCACACTAGCCAATTGCGCCACGGAGACAGTCCTGCTCCACTCTCACCACCATCAGAACATATCTTCAAAGCTATCAGCCCAAAGAAACAAATCAACACACCACTCTCGGGAGGGCTGGAACCTCCAACCTTTCTGTTAACAGCCGATCGCGCTAGCCAATTGCGCCACGGAGACAGTCGCGCTACACCCTCACCACCGTCAGAACATTTCCTCAGAGCTATCAGCCCAAGGGAAAAAAAGCGCCGCACCACCACCGTGTGGGCTCGAACCTCCAACCTTTCGGTTAACAGCCCATCGCACTAGCCAATTGCGCCACGGAGACAGTCGTGATTCACTCTCACCACCATCAGTACATATCTTCAATGCTATCAGCGCAAAGAAAAAAGCAACACACCACTCCCGGGAGGGCTCGAACCTCCAACATTTCGGTCAACAGCCTATAGCGCTAGCCCATTGCGCCACGGAGACAGTCGTGCTCTTCTCTCACCACCATCAGAACATTTCTTCAGAGCTATCAGCCCAAAGAAAAAAAAGCGCCGCACCACCAACGCGTGGGCTCGAACCTCCAAAATTTCGGTTCATAGCCGATCGCGCTGGCCAATTGTGCCACGGAGACAGTCGTGCTCCACTCTCACCACCGTCAGAACATATCTTCAAAGCTATCAGCCCGAAGAAAAAAAAGCAACACACCACTCCCGGGAGGGCTCGAACCTCCAACCTTTCGGTTAAAAGCCAATCGCGCTAGCCAATTGCGTCACGGAGGCAGTCGTGTTCCACTGTCACCACCGTCAGAACATTTCTTCAAAGCCATCAGCGCAAAGAAAAAAGTAACATACCACTCCCGGGAGGGCTCGAAGTTCCAATCTTTCGGTTAACAGCCGATCGCGCTAGCCAATTGCGCCACGGAGACAGTAGTGCAGCGCTCCCACCTCCGTCAGAACATTTCTTCAGAGCTATCAGCCCAAAGAAAAAGAAAGCGCCGCACCACCACCGGGTGGGCTCGAACCTCCAGCCTTTCGGTTAACAGGCGATCGCGCTAGCCAATTGCGCCACGTAGACAGTCGTGCTCCACTCTCACCACCATCAGAACATATCTTCAAAGCTATCAGCGCAAAGAAAAAAGCAACACACCACTCCTGGGAGGGCTCGAAATTCCAACCTTTCGGTTAACAGACAATCGCGCTAGCCAATTGCGCCACGGAGACAGTAGTGCAGCACTCCCACCTCCATCAGAACAATTCTTCAGAGCTATCAGCCCAAAGAAAGAGAAGCGCCGCACCACCACCGGGTGGGCTCGAACCTCCTAAATTTCAGTTCATAGCCGATCGCGCTGGCCAATTGCGCCACGGAGACAGTCGTGCTCCACTCTCACCACCATCAGAACATATCTTCAAAGCTATCAGCACAAAGAAAAATGCAACACACCACTCCCGGGAGGGCTCGAAATTCCAACCTTTCGGTAGCCAATTGCGCCACGAACACAGTCGTGCTCCACTCTCACCAGCGTCAGAAGATTTCTTCAGACTATCAGCCCAAGGAAAAAAAAAGCGCCGCACCAACACCGGGTGGGCTCGAACCTCTAAGCTTTCGGTTAACAGCCGATCGCGCTAGCCAATTGCGCCACGGAGACAGTCGTGCTCCACTGTCACCACCATCAGAACATATCTTCAAAGCTATCAGCGCAAAGAAAAAAGCAACACACCACTTCCGGGAGGGCTCGAACCTCCAACCTTTCGGTTAACAGCCAATTGCGCCACGGAGACAGTCCTGCTCCACTCTCACCACCATCAGAACATATCTTCAAAGGTATCAGCCCAAAGAAAAAAAAGCGCCGCAGCACCACCGGATGGGCTCGAACCTCCAACCTTTCGGTTAACAGCCGATCGCGCTAGCCAATTGCGCCACGGAGACAGTCCTGCTCCACTCTCACCGCCATCAGAACATATCTTCAAAGCTATCAGCCCAAAGAAAAAAAAGCAACACACCACTCTCGGGAGTGCTCGAACCTCCAACCTTTCTGTTAACAGCCGATCGCGCTAGCCAATTGCGCCACGGAGACAGTCGCGCTACACCCTCACAACCGTCAGAACATTTCCTCAGCGCTATCAGCCCAAAGGAAAAAAAGCGCCGCACCACCACCGTGTGGGCTCGAACCTCTAACCTTTCGGTTAACAGTCCATCGCACTAGCCAATTGCGCCACGGAGACAGTCGTGCTTCACTCTCACCACCATCAGTACATATCTACAAAGCTATCAGCGCAAAGAAAAAAGCAACACACCACTCCCGGGAGGGCTCGAACCTCCAACCTTTCGGTCAACAGCCTATAGCGCTAGCCCATTGCGCCACGGAGACAGTCGTGCTCTCCTCTCACCACCATCAGAACATTTCTTCAGAGCTATCAGCCCAAAGAAAAAAAAGCGCCGCACCACCACCGGGTGGGCTCGAACCTCCAAAATTTCAGTTCATAGCCGATCGCGCTGGCCAATTGCGCCACGGAGACAGTCGTGCTCCACTCTCACCACCGTCAGAACATATCTTCAAAGCTATCAGCCCGAAGAAAAAAAAGCAACACACCACTCCCGGGAGGGCTCGCACCTCCAACCTTTCGGTTAAAAGCCAATCCCGCTAGCCAATTGCGTCACGGAGGCAGTCGTGTTCCACTGTCACCACCGTCAGAACGTTTCTTCAAAGCCATCAGCGCAAAGAAAAAAGTAACACACCACTTTCGGGAGGGCTCGAATTTCCAATCTTTCGGTTAACAGCCGATCGCGCTAGCCAATTGCGCCACGGAGACAGTAGTGCAGCGCTCCCACCTCCGTCAGAACATTTCTTCACAGCTATCAGCCCAAAGAAAAAAAAGCGCCGCACCACCACCGGGTGGGCTCGAACCTCCAGCCTTTCAGTTAACGGCCGAACGCGCTAGCCAATCGCCCCACGGATACAGTCGTGCTCCACTCTCACCACCATCAGAACATATCTTCAAAGCTATCAGCGCAAAGAAAAAAACAACATACCACTCCAGGGAGGGCTCGAAATTCCAACCTTTCGGTTAACAGCCGATCGCGCTAGCCAATTGCGCCACGGAGACAGTAGTGCAGCACTCCACCTCCGTCAGAACATTTCTTCAGAGCTATCAGCCCAAAGAAAAAGAAAGCGCCGCACCACCACCGGGTGGGCTCGAACCTTCAGCCTTTCGCTTAACAGCCAATCGCGCTAGCCAGTTGCGCCACGGAGACAGTCCTGCACAACTCCCACCACCATTAAACTAATCTTCAAAGCTATCAGCCCAAAGAAAAAAAGCGCCGCACCACTCGCGGGTGGGCTCGAACCCCCAACATTTCGGTTAACAGCCGATCGCGCTAGCCAATTACGCCACGGGGACAGTCGTGCTCCACTCCACCGCCATCAGAACATATCTTCTACGCCATCAGCGCAAAAAAAAAGCGACACACCGTCCACGGGTGCGCTCGAAACTCCCACTTTTTGGTTAACAGCCGATCGCGCTAGCCAATTGCGCCACGGAGACAGTCCTGCTCCACTCTCACCACCATCAGAACATATCTTCAAAGGTATCAGCCCGAAGAAAAAAAAGTGCCGCACCACCACCGGGTGGGCTCGAACCTCCAGCCTTTCAGTTAACGGCCGAACGCGCTAGCCAATTGCGCCACGGATACAGTCGTGCTACACTCCCACCACCATCAGAACATATCTTCAAAGCTATCAGCAAAAAGAAAAAAGCAACACACCACTTCCGGGAGGGCTCGAAATTTCAACCTTTCGGTTAACAGCCGATCGCGCTAGCCAATTGCGCCACGAAGACAGTCGTGCTCCACTCTCACCACCGTCAGAAGATTTCTTCAGATGATCAGCCCAAAAAAAAAGCACCGCACCAACACCTGGTGAACTCGAACATCTAACCTTTCGGTTAACAGCCGATCGCACTGGCCAATTGCGCCACGGAGACAGTCGTGCTCCACTGTCACCACCATCAGAACATATCTTCAAAGCTATCAGCGCAAAGAAAAAAGCAACACACCACTTCCGGGAGGGCTCGAACCTCCAACCTTTCGGTTAACAGCCAATTGCGCCACGGAGACAGTCCTGCTCCACTCTCATCACCATCAGAACATATCTTCAAAGGTATCAGCCCAAAGAAAAAAAAGCGCCGCAGCACCACCGGGTGGGCTCGAACCTCCAACCTTTCGGTTAACAGCCGATCGCGCCAGCCAATTGCGCCACGGAGACAGTCCTGCTCCACTCTCACCACCATCAGAACATATCTTCAAAGCTATCAGCCCAAAGAAAAAAAAGCAACACACCACTCTCGGGAGGGCTCGAACCTCCAACCTTTCGGTCAACAGCCTATAGCGCTAGCCCATTGCGCCACTGAGACAGTCGTGCTCTCCTCTCACCACCATCAGAACATTTCTTCAGAGCTATCAGCCCAAAGAAAAAAAAGCGCCGCACCACCACCGAGTGGGCTCGAACCTCCAAAATTTCGGTTCATAGCCGATCAAGCTGGCCAATTGCGCCACGGAGACAGTCGTGCTCCACTCTCACCATCATCAGAACATATCTTGAAAGCTATCAGCCCGAAGAAAAAAAAGCAACACAGCACTCCCGGGAGGGCTCGAATCTCCAACCTTTCGGTTAAAAGCCAATCGCGCTAGCCGACTGCGTCACGGAGACAGTCGTGTTCCACTCTCACCACCGTCGGAACATTTCTTCAAAGCTATCAGCGCAAAGAAAAAAGCAACACACCACTCCCGGGAGGGCTCGAATTTCCAATATTTCGGTTAACAGCCGATCGCGCTAGCCAATTGCGCCACGGAGACAGTAGTGCAGCGCTCCCACCTCCGTCAGAACATTTCTTCAGAGCTATCAGCCCAAAGAAAAAGAAAGCGCCGCACCACCACCGGGTGGGCTCGAACCTCCAGCCTTTCGGTTAACAGGCGATCGCGCTAGCCAATTGCGCCACGTAGACAGTCGTGCTCCACTCTCACCACCATCAGAACATATCTTCAAAGCTATCAGCGCAAAGAAAAAAGCATTACACCACTCCCGGGAGGGCTCGAAGTTCCAACCTTTCGGTTAACAGCCGATCGCGCTAGCCAATTGCGCCACGAAGACAGTCGTGCTCCACTCTCACCACCGTCAGAAGATTTCTTCAGACTATCAGCCCAAAAAAAAGCGCCGCACCAACACCGGGTGGGCTCGAACCTCTAAACTTTCGGTTAACAGCCGATCGTGCTAGCCAATTGCGCCACGGAGACAGTCGTGCTCCACTGTCACCACCATCAGAACATATCTTCAAAGCTATCAGCGCAAAGAAAAAAGCAACACACCACTTCCAGGAGGGCTCGAACCTCCAACCTTTCGGTTAACAGCCTATTGCGCCACGGAGACAGTCCTGCTCCACTCTCACCACCATCAGAACATATCTTCAAAGGTATCAGCCCAAAGAAAAAAAAGCGCCGCAGCACCACCGGGTGGGCTCGAACCTCCAACCTTTCGGTTAACAGCCGATCGCGCTAGCCAATTGCGCCACGGAGACAGTCCTGCTCCACTCTCACCACCATCAGAACATATCTTCAAAGCTATCAGCCCAAAGAAAAAAAAGCAACACACCACTCTCGCGAGAGCTCGAACGTCCAACCTTTCTGTTAAGAGCCGATCGCGCTAGCCAATTGCGCCACGGAGACAGTCGCGCTACACCCTCACCACCGTCAGAACATTTCCTCAGAGCTATCAGCCCAAGGTAATAAAAAAGCGCCGCACCACCACTGTGTGGGCTCGAACCTCCAACCTTTCGGTTAACAGCCCATCGCACTAGCCAATTGCGCCACGGAGACAGTCGTGCTTCACTCTCACCACCATCAGTACATATCTTCAAAGCTATCAGCGCAAAGAAAAAAGCAACACACCACTCCTGGGAGGGCTCGAACCTCGAACCTTTCGGTCAACAGCCGATCGTGCTAGCCGATTGCGCCACGGAGACAGTCCTGCTCCACTCTCACCACCATCAGAACATTACTTCAAAGCTATCAGAGCAAAGAAAAAAGCAACACACCACTCCCGGGAGGGCTCGAACCTCCAACTTTTCTGTTAACAGCCGATCGCGCTTGCCAAATACGCCACGGAGACAGTCCTGCTGTACTCTCAGCACCAGCATAACATATCTTCAAAGCTATCGGCCCAAAGAAAAAAAAGCGCCACACCACCCCGGGTGGGCTCGAACCTCCAACCTTTCGGTTAACAGCAGATCGCGCTAGCCAATTGTGCCATGGAGACAGTAGTGCTCCACTCTCACCACCGTCAGAACATTTCTTCAGACTATCAGCGCAAAGAAAAAAAGCGACACACCATCCACGGGTGGGCTCGAAACTCCAACCTTTTCGTTAACAGCCGATCGCACTAGCCAATTGCACCACGGAG
The DNA here is from genome assembly GCF_043290135.1 of Rhipicephalus microplus. NCBI lineage: Eukaryota > Metazoa > Arthropoda > Arachnida > Ixodida > Ixodidae > Rhipicephalus > Rhipicephalus microplus. Next base: position 53,996,607 of record NW_027464585.1, on the reverse strand, counting down.
ACAGTCCTGCTCCACTCTCACCACCATCAGAACATATCTTCAAAGCTATCAGCCCAAAGAAAAAAAAGCGCCGCACCACCACCAGGTAGGCTCGAAACTCCGACCTTTCGGTTAACAGCCGATCGCACTAGCCAATTGCGCCACGGAGACAGTCCGGCTCCACTCGCACCACCATCACAACATAACTTCAAAGCTATCAGCGCAAAGAAAAAAGCAACACACCACTCCCGGGAGGGCTCGAACCTCCAGCTTTTCTGTTAACAGCCGATCGCGCTTGCCAAATACGCCACGGAGACAGTCCTGCTGTACTCTCACCACCAGCATAACATATCTTCAAAGCTATCGGCCCAAAGAAAAAAAAGCGCCGCACCACCCCGGGTGGGCTCGAACCTCCAACCTTTCGGTTAACAGCAGATCGCGCTAGCCAAATGTGCCACAGAGACAGTAGTGCTCCACTCTCACCACCGTCAGAACATTTCTTCAGACTATCAGCCCAAAGAAAAAAAAGCGCCGCACCGCCACCGGGTGGGCTCGAACCTCCAACCTTTCGGTTAACAGCCGATCGCACTAGCCAATTGCACCACGGAGACAGTCCTGCTCCACTCTCACCACCATCAGAACATATCTTCAAAGCTATCAGCCCAAAGAAAAAAAAGCGCCGCACCACCACCAGGTGGGCTCGAAACTCCGACCTTTCGGTTAACAGCCGATCGTGCTAGCCAATTGCGCCACGGAGACCGTCCTGCTCCACTCTCACCACCATCAGAACATATCTTCAAAGCTATCAGAGCAAAGAAAAAAAAAGGGCCGCACCACCACCGGGTGGGCTCGAACCTCCAACATTTCGGTTAACAGCCGATCGCGCTAGCCAATTGCGCCACGGAGACAGTCCTGCTCCACTCTCACCACCATCAGAACATATCTTCAAACCTATCAGCCCAAAGAAAAAAAAGCAACACACCACTCTCGGGAGGGCTCAAACCTCCAACCTTTCTGTTAACAGCCGTTCGCGCTAGCCAATTGGGCCACGGAGGCAGTCGTGCTCCGCTCTCACCACCGTCAGAACATTTCTTCAGAGCTATCAGCCCAAAGAAAAAGAAACGCCGCACCACCACCGGGTAGGCTCGAACCTCCAACCTTTCTGTCAACAGCCGATCGCGCTAGCCAATTGCGCCAACCACGGAGACTGTCGTTCTCCACTCTCACCACCATCAGAACATATCTTCAACGCCATCAGCGCAAAGAAAAATAGCGACACACCCTCCACGGGTGGGCTCGAAACTCCAACCTTTAGGTTAAAAGCCGATCGCGCTAGCCAATTGCACCACGGAGACAGTCCTGCTCCACTCACACCACCATCAGAACATATCTTCAAAGCTATCAACCCAAAGAAAAAAAAGCGCCGCACCACCACCGGGTGGGCTCGAAACTCCAACCTTTCGGTTAACAGCCGATCGTGCTAGCCGATTGCGCCACGGAGACAGTCCTGCTCCACTCTCACCACCATCAGAACATATCTTCAAAGCAATCAGAGCAAAGAAAAAAAAAGCGCCGCACCACCACCGGGTGGGCTCGAACCTCCAACATTTCGGTTAACAGCCCATCGCGCTAGCCAATTGTGCCACGGAGACAGCCGTGCTCCACTCTCACCACCATCAGAACATATATTCAAAGCTATCAGCGCAAAGAAAAAAGCAACACACCATTCCAGAGACGGCTCGAACCTCCAACCTTTCGGTTAACAGCCGATCGCGATAGCCAATCACGCCACGGAGACAGTCCTGCTATACTTTCACCACAAGCATAACATATCTTCAAAGCTATCGAACCAAAGAAAAAAAAGCGCCGCACCACCCCGGGTGGGCTCGAACCTCCAACCTTTCGGTTAACAGCCGATCGCGCTAGCCAATTGCGCCACGGAGACAGTCGTGCTCCACTCTCACCACCGTCAGAACACTTCTTCAGACTATCAGCCCAAAGAAAAAAAGCGCCGCACCACCACCGGGTGGGCTCGAACCTCCAACCTTTCGGTTAACAGCCGATCTCGCTAGCAAATTGCGCCACCGAGACAGTCGTGCTCCATTCTCACCACCATCAGAACATTTCTCCAAAGCTATCAGCGCAAAGCAAAAAGGGCGCCGCACAATCACCGGGTGGGCTCGAACCTCCAACGTTTCGGTTAACAGCCGATCGCACTAGCCAATTGCGCCACGGAGACAGTCGCGCTACACTATCACCACCGTCAGAACATTTCCTCAGAGCTATCAGCCCAAGAGAAAAAAAGCGCCGCACCACCACCGGGTGGGCTCGAACCTCAAACCTTTCGGTTAACAGCCCATCGCGCTAGCCAATTGCGCCACGGAGACAGTCGTGCTTCACACTCACCACCATCAGAACATATCTTCAAAGCTATCAGCGCAAAGAAAAAAGCAACACACCACTCCCGGGAGGGCTCGAACCTCCAACCTTTCGGTTAACGGCTGATCGCGCTAGCCAATCGCGAGACGGAGACAGTCCTGCTCCACTCTCACCACCATCAGAACATATCTTCAAAGCTATCAGCCCAAAGAAAAAAAGCGCCGCAGCACCACCGGGTGGGCTCAAACCTCCAGATTTCGGTTAACAGGCGATCGCGCTAGCCAATCGCACCACGGAGACAGTCGTGTTTCAATCTCACCATCATCAGAACTTATCTCCAAACCTAATAGCGCAAAGAAAACAGCAACACACCACTCCAGGGAAGGCTCGAAACTACAACCTTTCGGTTAACAGCCGATCGTGCGAGCCAAGTGCGCCACGGAGACAGTAGCGCAGCACTCCCACCTCCGTCAGGACATTTCTTCAGAGCTATCAGCCCAAAGAAAAAGAAGCGCCGCACCACCACCGGGTGAGCTCGAACCTCCAAACTTTCGGTTAACAGCCGGATGCGCTAGCCAATTGCGCCATGGAGACAGTCGTGCTCCACTCTCACCACCATCAGAACATTTCTTCGGAGCTATCAGCCCAAAGGAAAAAAAGCGCCGCACCACCACCGGGTGGGCTCGAACCTCAAACCTTTTCGGTTAACAGCCCATCGCGCAAGCCAATTGCGCCAGGCAGACAGTCGTGCTCCACTCTCACCACCATCGGAACATATCTTCAAAGCTATCAGCGCAAAGGAAAAAGCAACACACTACTCCCGGGAGGGCTCGAACCTCCAACCTTTCGGTTAACAGCTGATCGCGCTAACCAAATACGCCACGGAGACAGTCCTGCTGTACTCTCACCACCAGCATAACATATCTTCAAAGCTATCGGCCCAAAGAAAAAAAAGCGCCGCACCACCCCGGGTGGGCTCGAACCTCCAACCTTTCGGTTAACAGCAGATCGCGCTAGCCAATTGTGCCACAGAGACAGTAGTGCTCCACTCTCACCACCGTCAGAACATTTCTTCAGACTATCAGCGCAAAGAAAAAAAAGCGCCGCACCGCCACCGGGTGGGCTCGAACCTCCAACCTTTCGGTTAACAGCCGATCGCGCTAGCCAATTGCGCCAAGGAGACAGTCGTGCCCCATTCTCACCACCGTCAGAACATTTCTCCAAAGCTATCAGCCCAAAGAAAAAAGAGCGACGAACCACCACCGGGTGGGCTCGAACCTCCAACCTTTCGGTTAACAGCCGATCGCGCTAGCCAATTGCGCAACGGAGACAGTCGTGCTCCACTCTCACCGCTATCAGAACATACCTTCAAAGCTATCAGCGCAAAGAAAAAAAAGCGACACACCATCCACGCGTGGGCTCGAAACTCCAACCTTTTCGTTGACAGCCGATCGCACTAGCCAATTGCACCACGGAGACAGTCCTGCTCCACTCTCACCACCATCAGAACATATCTTCAAAGCTATCAGCCCAAAGAAAAAAAAGCGCCGCACCACCACCAGGTGGGCTCGAAACTCCGACCTTTCGGTTAACAGCCGATCGTGCTAGCCAATTGTGCCACGGAGACAGTCCTGCTCCACTCTCACCACCATCAGAACATATCTTCAAAGCTATCAGAGCAAAGAAAAAAAAGCGCCGCACCACCACCGGGTGGGCTCGAACCTCCAACCTTTCGGTTAACAGCCGATCGCGCTAGCCAATTGCGCCAAGGAGACAGTCGTGCCCCATTCTCACCACCATCAGAACATATCTTCAAAGCTATCAGCCCAAAGAAAAAAAGCGCCGCAGCACCACCGGGTGGGCTCAAACCTCCAGATTTCGGTTAACAGGCGATCGCGCTAGCCAATTGCGCCATGGAGACAGTCGTGCTTCAATCTCACCATCATCAGAACATATCTCCAAAGCTATCAGCGCAAAGAAAACAGCAACACACCACTCCAGGGAAGGCTCGAAACTACAACTTTTCGGTTAACAGCCGATCGTGCGAGCCAATTGCGCCACGGAGACAGTAGCGCAGCACTCCCACCTCCCTCAGGACATTTCTTCAGAGCTATCAGCCCAAAGAAAAAGAAGCGCCGCACCACCACCGGGTGGGCTCGAACCTCCAAACTTTCGGTTAACAGCCGGATGCGCTAGCCAATTGCGCCATGGAGACAGTCGTGCTCCACTCTCACCACCGTCAGAACATTTCTTCGGAGCTATCAGCCCAAAGGAAAAAAAGCGCCGCACCACCACCGGGTGGGCTCGAATCTCCAACCTTTCGGTTAACAGCCCATCGCGCAAGCCAATTGCGCCAGGCAGACAGTCGTGCTCCACTCTCACCACCATCAGAACATATCTTCAAAGCTATCAGCGCAAAGAAAAAAGCAACACAACACTCCCGGGAGGGCTCGAACCTCCAACCTTTCGGTTAACAGCCGATCGCGCTAGCCAAATACGCCACGGAGACAGTCCTGCTGTACTCTCACCACCAGCATAACATATCTTCAAAGCTATCGGCCCAAAGAAAAAAAAGCGCCGCATCACCCCGGGTGGGCTCGAACCTCCAACCTTTCGGTTAACAGCAGATCACGCTAGCCCATTGTGCCAAGGAGACAGTAGTGCTCCACTTTCACCACCGTCAGAACATTTCTTCAGACTATCAGCCCAAAGAAAAAAAAGGCCTGAACCGCCACCGGGTGGGCTCGAACCTCCAACCTTTCGGTTAACAGCCGAACGCGCTAGCCAAATGCGCCAAGGAGACAGTCGTGCCCCATTCTCACCACCGTCAGAACATTTCTCCAAAGCTATCAGCCCAAAGAAAAAAGAGCGACGAACCACCACCGGGTGGGCTCGAACCTCCAACCTTTCGGTTAACAGCCGATCGCGCTAGCCAATTGCGCCACGGAGACAGTCGTGCTCCACTCTCACCGCTATCACAACATACCTTCAAAGCTATCAGCGCAAAGAAAAAAAAGCGACACACCATCCACGGGTGGGCTCGAAACACCAACCTTTTCGTTAACAGCCGATCGCACTAGCCAATTGCACCACGGAGACAGTCCTGCTCCACTCGCACCACCATCAGAACATATCTTCAAAGCTATCAGCCCAAAGAAAAAAAAGCGCCGCACCACCACCAGGTGGGCTCGAAACTCCGACCTTTCGGTTAATAGCCGATCGTGCTAGCCAATTGCGCCACGGAGACAGTCCTGCTCCACTCTCACCACCATCAGAACATATCTTCAAAGCTATCAGAGCAAAGAAAAAAAAGAACCGCACCACCACCGGGTGGGCTCGAACCTCCAACCTTTCGGTTAACAGCCGATCGCGCTAGCCAATTGCGCCAAGAAGACAGTCGTGCCCCATTCTCACCACCGTCAGAACATTTCTCCAAAGCTATCAGCCCAAAGAAAAAAGAGCGACGAACCACCACCGGGTGGGCTCGAACCTCCAACCTTTCGGTTAACAGCCGATCGCGCTAGCCAATTGCGCCACGGAGACAGTCGTGCTCCACTCTCACCGCTATCAGAACATACCTTCAAAGCTATCAGCGCAAAGAAAAAAAAGCGACACACCATCCACGGGTGGGCTCGAAACTCCAACCTTTTCGGTTAACAGCCGATCGCGCATACCGATTGCGCAACGGAGACAGTCCTGCTCCACTCTCACCACCATCAGAACATATCTTCAAAGCTATCGAACCAAAGAACAAAAAGCGCCGCACCACCCCGGGTGGGCTCGAACATCCAACCTTTCGGTTAACAGCCGATCGCGCTAGCCAATTGCGCCACGGAGAAGGTCGTGCTCCACTCTCACCAACGTCAGAACACTTCTTCAGACTATCAGCCCAAAGAAAAAAAGCGCCGCAACACCACCGGGTGGGCTCGAACATCCAACATTTCGGCTAACAGGCGATCGCGCTAGCAAATTGCGCCACCGAGACAGTCGTGCTCCATTCTCACCACCGTCAGAACATTTCTCCAAAGCTATCAGCGCAAAGCAAAAAGGCGCCGCACCATCACCGGGTGGGCTCGAACCTCCAACTTTTCGGTTAACAGCCGATCGCGCTAGCCATTTGCGCCACGGAGACAGTCCTGCTCCACTCTCACCACCATCAGAACATAACTTCAAAGCTATCAGCGCAAAGAAAAAAGCAACACACCACTCCCGGGAGGGCTCGAACCTCCAACCTTTCGGTTAACAGCCGATCGCGCTAGCCAAGTGCGCCACGGAGACAGTCCTGCTCCACTCTCACCACCATCAGAACATAACTTCAAAGCTATCAGCCGAAAGAAAAAAAAAGCAACGCACCACTCTCAGGAGGGCTCGAACCTCCAACTTTTCTGTTAACAGCCGATCGCGCTAGCGAATTGCGCCACGGAGACAGTCGCGCTACACTCTCACTACCGTCAGAACATTTCCTCAGAGCTATCAGCCCAAGAGAAAAAAAACGCCGCACCACTACCGGGTGGGCTCGAACCTCAAACCTTTCGGTATAAGCCCATCGCGCTAGCCAATTGCGCCACGGAGACAGTCGTGCTTCACACTCACCACCATCAGAACATATCTTCAAAGCTATCAGCGCAAAGGAAAAAGCAACACACCACTCCCGGGAGGGCTCGAACCTCCAACCTTTCGGTCAACAGCCTATCGCACTAGCCCATTGCGCCACGGAGACAGTCGTGCTCTCCTCTCACCACCATCAGAAAATTTCTTCAGAGCTATCAGCCCAAAGAAAAAAAAGCGCCGCACCACCACCGGGTGGGCTCGAACCTCCAACCTTTTCGGTTAACAGCCGATCGCGCATACCGATTGCGCAACGGAGACAGTCGTGCTTCACTCTCACCACCATCAGAACATATCTTCAAAGCTATCAGCCCGAAGAAAAAAAAGCAACACACCACTCCCGGGAGGGCTCGAACCTCCAACCTTTCGGTTAAAAGCCAATCGCGCTAGCCAGTTGCGCCACGGAGACAGTCGTGTTCCACTCTCACCATCGTCAGAACATTTCTTCACAGCTATCAGCCCAAAGAAAAAAGCAACCCACCACTCCCGGGAGGGCTCGAAATTCCAACCTTTCGGTTAACAGCCGATCGCGCTAGCCAATTGCGCCACGGAGACAGTAGTGCAGCACTCCCACCTCCATCGGAACATTTCTTCAGAGCTATCAGCCCAAAGAAAACGAAAGCGCCGCACCACCACCGGGTGGGCTCGAAACTCCAACCTTTCGGTTAACAGCCGTTCGTGCTAGCCAATTGCGCCACGGAGACAGTCCTGCTCCACTCTCACCACCATCAAAACTTATCTTCAAAGCTATCAGAGCAAAGAAAAAAAAGCGCCGCACCACCACCGGGTGGGCTCGAACCTCCAATCTTTCGGTTAACAGCCCATCGCGCTAGCCAATTGTGCCACGGAGACAGTCGTGCTTCACTCTCACCACCAACAGAACATAACTTCAAAGCTATCAGCCCAAAGAAAAAAAAAGCAACGCACCACCCTGGGTGGGCTCGAACCTCCAACCTTTCGGTTAACAGCCGACCGCGCTAGCCAATTGCGCCACGAAGACAGTCGTGCTCCACTCTCACCACCGTCAGAAGATTTCTTCAGACTATCAGCCCAAAGACAAAAAAGTGCCGCACCAACACCGGGTGGGCTCGAACCTCTAACCTTTCGGTTAACAGCCGATCGCGCTAGCCAATTGTGCCACGGAGACAGTCGTGCTCCACTCTCACCACCATCAGAACATATCTTCAAAGCTATCAGCGCAAAGAAAAAAGCAACACACCACTTCCGGGAGGGCTCGAACCTCCAACCTTTCGGCTAACAGCTAATTGCGCCACGGAGACAGTCCTGCTCCACTCTCACCACCATCAGAACATATCTTCAAAGGTATCAGCCCAAAGAAAAAAAAGCGCCGCAGCACCACCGTGTGGGCTCGAACCTCCAACCTTTCGGTTAACAGCCGATAGCGCTAGCCGATTGCGCCACGGAGACAGTCCTGCTCCACTCCCACCACCATCAGAACGTATCTTCAAAGCTATCAGCCCAAAGAAAAAAAAAGCAACACACCACTCTCGGGAGGGCTCGAACCTCCAACCTTTCTGTTAACAGCCGATCGCGCTAGCCAATTGCGCCACGGAGACAGTCGCGCTACTCCCTGACCACCGTCAGAACATTTCCTCAGAGCTATCAGCCCAAGGGAAAAAAAGCGCCGCACCACCACCGTGTGGGCTCGAACCTCCAACCTTTCGGTTACCAGCCCATCGCACTAGCCGATTGCGCCACGGAGACAGTCGTGCTTCACTCTCACCACCATCAGTACATATCTTCAAAGCTATCAGCGCAAAGAAAAAAGCAACACACCACTCCCGAGAGGGCTCGAACCTCCAACCTTTCGGTCAACAGTCTATAGCGCTAGCCCATTGCGCCACGTAGACAGTCGTGCTCTCCTCTCACCACCATCAGAACATTTCTTCAGAGCTATCAGCCCAAAGAAAAAAAAGCGCCGCACCACCACCGGGTGGGCTCGAACCTCCAAAATTTCGGTTCATAGCCGATCGCGCTGGCCAATCGCGCCACGGAGACCGTCGCGCTCCACTCTCACCACCATCAGAACATATTTTCAAAGCTATCAGCCCGAAGAAAAAAAAAGCAACACACCACTCCCGGGAGGGCTCGAACCTCCAACCTTTCGGTTAAAAGTCAATCGCGCTAGCCAATTGCGTCAGGGAGACAGTCGTGTTCCACTGTCACCACCGTCAGAACATTTCTTCAAAGCCATCAGCGCAAAGAAAAAAGCAACACACCACTCCCGGGAGGGCTCGAATTTCCAATCTTTCAGTTAACAGCCGATCGCGCTAGCCAATTGTGCCACGGAGACAGTAGTGCAGCGCTCCCACCTCCGTCAGAACATTTCTTCAGAGCTATCAGCCCAAAGAAAAATAAAGCGCCGCACCACCACCAGGTGGGCTCGAACCTCCAGCCTTTCGGTTAACAGGCGATCGCGCTAGCCAATTGCGCCACGTAGACAGTCGTGCTCCACTCTCACCACCATCAGAACATATCTTCAAAGCTATCAGCGCAAAGAAAAAAGCAACACACCACTCCTGGGAGGGCTCAAAATTCCAACCTTTCGGTTAACAGCCAATCGCGCTAGTCAATTGCGCCACGGAAACAGTAGTGCAGCACTCCCACCTCCATCAGAACAGTTCTTCAGACCTATCAGCCCAAAGAAAAAAAAGCGCCGCACCACCACCGGGTGGGCTTGAAACTCCAAAATTTTGGGTAATAGCCGATCGCGCTGGCCAATTGCGCCACGGAGACAGTCGTGCTTCACTCTCACCACCATCAGAACATATCTTCAAAGCTGTCAGCCCGAAAAAAAAATCAACACACCACTCCCGGGAGGGCTCGAACCTCCAACTTTTCAGTTAAAAGCCAATCACGCTTGCCATTTACGCCACGGAGACAGTCGTGTTCCACTCTCACCACCGTCAGAACATTTCTTCACAGCTATCAGCCCAAAGAAAAAAAAGCGCCGCACCACCACCGGGTGGGCTCGAACCTCCAGCCTTTCAGTTAACGGCCGAACGCGCTAGCCAATTGCGCCACGGATACAGTCGTGCTAAACTCTCACCACCATCAGAACATATCTTCTACGCCATCAGCGCAATGAAAAAAAAAGCGACACACCGTCCACGGCTGCGCTCGAAACTCCCACCTTTTGGTTAACAGCCGATCGCGCTAGCCAATTGCGCCACGGAGACAGTCCTGCTCCACACTCACCACCGTCAGAACATTTCCTCAGAGCTATCAGCCCAAGGAAAAAAAAGCACCGCACCACCACCGTGTGGGCTCGAACCTACAACCTTTCGGTCAACAGCCCATCGCACTAGCCAATTGCGCCACGGAGACAGTCGTGCTTCACTCTCACCACCATCAGAACATATCTTCAAAGCTATCAGCGCAAAGAAAAAAGCAACACACCACTCCCGGGAGGGCTCGAACCTCCAACCTTTCGGTCAACAGCCTATAGCGCTAGGCCATTGCGTCACGGAGACAGTCGTGCTCTCCTCTCAGCACCATCAGAACATTTCTTCAGAGCTATCAGCCCAAAGAAAAAAAAGCGCCGCACCACCACCGGGTGGGCTCGAACCTCCAAAATTTCGGTTCATAGCCGATCGCGCTGGCCAATTGCGCCACGGAGACAGTCGTGTTCCACTCTCACCACCGTCAGAACATTTCTTCAAAGCTATCAGCGCAAAGAAAAAAGCAACACACCACTCCCGGGAGGGCTCGAATTTCCAATATTTCGGTTAACAGCCGATCGCGCTAGCCAATTGCGCCACGGAGACAGTCGTGCAGCGCTCCCACCTCCGTCAGAACATTTCTTCAGAGCTATCAGCCCAAAGAAAAAGAAAGCGCCGCACCACCAACGGGTGGGCTCGAACCTCCAGCCTTTCGGTTAACAGGTGATCGCGCTAGCCGATTGCGCCACGTAGACTGTCGTGCTCCACTCTCACCACCATCAGAACATATCTTCAAAGCTATCAGCGCAAAGAAAAAAGCATTACACCACTCCCGGGAGGGCTCGAAATTCCAACCTTTCGGTTAACAGCCGATCGCGCTAGCCAATTGCGCCACGAAGACAGTCGTGCTCCACTCTCACCACCGTCAGAAGATTTCTTCAGACTATCCGCCCAAAGAAAAAAAAGCGCCGCACCAACACCGGGTGGGCTCGAACCTCTAACCTTTCGGTTAACAGCCGATCGCGCTAGCCAATTGCGCCACGGAGACAGTCGTGCTCCACTGTCACCACCATCAGAACATATCTTCAAAGCTATCAGCGCAAAGAAAAAAGCAACACACCACTTCCAGGAGGGCTCGAACCTCCAACCTTTCGGTTAACAGCCTATTGCGCCACGGAGACAGTCCTGCTCCACTCTCACCATCATCAGAACATATCTTCAAAGGTATCAGCCCAAAGAAAAAAAAGCGCCGCAGCACCACCGGGTGGGCTCGAACCTCCAACCTTTCGGTTAACAGCCGATCGCGCTAGCCAATTGCGCCATGGAGACAGTCCTGCTCCACTCTCACCACCATCAGAACATATCTTCAAAGCTATCAGCCCAAAGAAAAAAAAGCAACACGCCACTCTCGGGAGAGCTCGAACGTCCAACCTTTCTGTTAACAGCCGATCGCGCTTGCCAATTGCGCCACGGAGACAGTCGCGCTACACCCTCACCACCGTCAGAACATTTCCTCAGAGCTATCAGCCCAAGGGAAAAAAAGCGCCGCACCACCACTGTGTGGGCTCGAACCTCCAACCTTTCGGTTAACAGCCCATCGCACTAGCCAATTGCGCCACGGAGACAGTCGTGCTTAACTCTCACCACCATCAGTACATATCTTCAAAGCTATCAGCGCAAAGAAAAAAGCAACACACCACTCCCGGGAGGGCTCGAACCTCCAACCTTTCGGTCAACAGCCTATAGCGCCAGCCCATTGCGCCACGGACACAGCCGTGCTCTCCTCTCACCACCATCAGAACATTGCTTCAGAGCTATCAGCCCAAAGAAAAAAAAGCGCCGCACCACCACCGTGTGGGCTCGAACCTGCAAAATTTCGGATCATAGCCGATCGCGCTGGCCAATTGCGCCACGGAGACAGTAGTGCAGCGCTCCCACCTCCGTCAGAACATTTCTTCAGAGCTATCAGCCCAAAGAAAAAGAAAGCGCCGCACCACCACCGGGTGGGCTCGAACCTCCAGCCTTTCGGTTAACAGGCGATCGCGCTAGCCAATTGCGCCACGTAGACAGTCGTGCTCCACTCTCACCACCATCAGAACATATCTTCAAAGCTATCAGCGCAAAGAAAAAAGCAACACACCACTCCTGGGAGGGCTCGAAATTCCAACCTTTCGGTTAAAAGCCAATCGCGCTAGCCAATTGCGCCACGGAGACAGTCGTGTTCCACTCTCACCACGGTCAGAACATTTCTTCACAGCTATCAGCCCAAAGAAAAAAAAGCGCCGCACCACCACCGGGTGGGCTCGAACCTCCAGCCTTTCAGTTAACGGCGGAACGCGCTAGCCAATCGCCCCACGGATACAGTCGTGCTCTACTCTCACCACCATCAGAACATATCTTCAAAGCTATCAGCGCAAAGAAAAAAGCAACACACCACTCCCGGGAGGGCTCGAAATTCCAACCTTTCGGTTAACAGCCGATCGCGCTAGCCAATTGCGCCATGGAGACAGTAGTGCAGCACTCCACCTCCGTCAGAACATTTCTTCAGAGCTATCAGCCCAAAGAAAAAGAAAGCGCCGCACCACCACCGGGTGGGCTCGAACATCCAGCCTTTCGCTTAACAGCCAATCGCGCTAGCCAGTTGCGCCACAGAGACAGTCCTGCACAACTCCCACAACCATTAAACTAATCTTCAAAGCTGTCAGCCCAAAGAAAAAAAGCGCCGCACCACTCGCGGGTGGGCTCGAACCCCCAACCTTTCGGTTAAAAGCCAATCGCGCTAGCCAATTACGCCACGGAGACAGTCGTGCTCCACTCTCACCACCGTCAGAACATATCTTCTACGCCATCAGCGCAAAAAAAGCGACACATCGTCCACGGGTGCGCTCGAAACTCCCACCTTTTGGTTAACAGCCGATCGCGCTAGCCAATTGCGCCACGGAGACAGTCCTGCTCCACTCTCACCACCATCCGAACATATCTTCAAAGGTATCAGCCCGAAGAAAAAAAAGTGCCGCACCACCACCAGGTGGGCTCGAACCTCCAGCCTTCCAGTTAACGGCTGAACGCGCTAGCCAATTGCGCCACGGATACAGTCGTGCTCCACTCTCACCACCATCAGAACATATCTTCAAAGCTATCAGCAAAAAGAAAAAAGCAACACACCACTCCCAGGAGGGCTCGAAATTCCAACCTTTCGGATAACAGCCGATCGCGCTAGCCAATTGCGCCACGAAGACAGTCGTGCTCCGCTCTCACCACCGTCAGAAGATTTCTTCAGACTATCAGCCCAAAGAAAAAAAGCGCCGCACCAACACCGGGTGGGCTCGAACCTCTAACCTATCGGTTCACAGCCGATCGCGCTAGCCGATTGCGCCACGGAGACAGTCGTGCTCCACTGTCACCACCATCAGAACATATCTTCAAAGCTATCAGCGCAAAGAAAAAAGCAACACACCACTTCCGGGAGGGCTCGAACCTCCAACCTTTCGGTTAACAGCCAATTGCGCCACGGAGACAGTCCTGCTCCACTCTCACCACCATCAGAACATATCTTCAAAGGTATCAGCCCAAAGAAAAAAAAAGTGCCGCAGCACCACCGGGTGGGCTCGAACCTCCAACCTTTCGGTTAACAGACGATTGCGCTAGCCAATTGCGCCACGGAGACAGTCGCGCTACGCCCTCACCACCGTCAGAACATTTCCTCAGAGCTATCAGCCCAAGGGAAAAAAAGCGCCGCACCACCACCGTGTGGGCTCGAACCTCCAACCTTTCGGTTAACAGCCCGCCGCACTAGCCAATTGCGCCACGGAGACAGTCCTGCTCCACTCTCACCACCATCAGAACATATCTTCAAAGCTATCAGCCCAAAGAAAAAAATCAACACACCAATCTCGGGAGGGCTGGAACCTCCAACCTTTCTGTTAACAGCCGATCGCGCTAGCCAATTGCGCCACGGAGACAGTCGCGCTACACCCTAACCACCGTCAGAACATTTCCTCAGAGCTATCAGTCCAAGGGAAAAAAAGCGCCGCACCACCACCGTGTGGGCTCGAACCTCCAACCTTTCGGTTAACAGCCCATCGCACTAGCCAATTGCGCCACGGAGACAGTCGTGCTTCACTCTCACCACCATCAGTACATATCTTCAAAGCTATCAGCGCAAAGAAAAAAGCAACACACCACTCCCGGGAGGGCTCGAACCTCCAACCTTTCGGTCAACAGCCTATAGCGCTAGCCCATTGCGCCACGGAGACAGTCGCGCTCCACTCTCACCACCGTCAGAACATATCTTCAAAGCTATCAGCCCGAAGAAAAAAAAGCAACACACCACTCCCAGGAGGGCTCGAACCTCCAACCTTTCGGTTAAAAGCCAATCGCGCTAGCCAATTGCGTCACGGAGGCATTCGTGTTCCACTGTCACCACCGTCAGAACATTTCTTCAAAGCCATCAGCGCAAAGAAAAAAGTAACACACCACTCCCGGGAGGGCTCGAATTTCCAATCTTTCGGTTAACAGCCGATCGCGCTAGCCAATTGCGCCACGGAGACAGTAGTGCAGCGCTCCCACCTCCGTCAGAACATTTCTTCAGAGCTATCAGCCCAAAGAAAAAGAAAGCGCCGCACCACCACCGGGTGGGCTCGAACCTCCAGCCTTTCGGTTAACAGGCGATCGCGCTAGCCAATTGCGCCACGTAGACAGTCGTGCTCCACTCTCACCACCATCAGAACATATCTTCAAAGCTATCAGCGCAAAGAAAAAAGCAACACACCACTCCTGGGAGGGCTTGAAATTCCAACCTTTCGGTTAACAGACAATCGCGCTAGCCAATTGCGCCACGGAGACAGTAGTGCAGCACTCCCACCTCCATCAGAACAGTTCTTCAGAGCTATCAGCCCAAAGAAAAAAAAGCGCCGCACCACCACCGGGTGGGCTCGAACCTCCTAAATTTCGGTTCATAGCCGATCGCGCTGGCCAATTGCGCCACGGAGACAGTCGTGTTCCACTCTCACCACCATCAGAACATATCTTCAAAGCTATCAGCACAAAGAAAAAAGCAACACACCACTCCCGGGAGGGCTAGAAATTCCAACCTTTTGGTTAACAGCCGATCGCGCTAGCCAATTGCGCCACGAAGACAGTCGTGCTCCACTCTCACCACCGTCAGAAGATTTCTTCAGACTATCAGCCCAAAGAAAAAAAAGCGCCGCACCAACACCGGGTGGGCTCGAACCTCTAACCTTTCGGTTAACAGCCGATCGCGCTAGCCAATTGCGCCACGGAGACAGTCATGCTCCACTGTCACCACCATCAGAACATATCTTCAAAGCTATCAGCGCAAAGAAAAAAGCAACACACCACTTCCGGGAGGGCTCGAACCTCCAACCTTTCGGTTAACAGCCAATTGCGCCACGGAGACAGTCCTGCTCCACTCTCACCACCATCAGAACATATCTTCAAAGGTATCAGCCCAAAGAAAAAAAAGCGTCGCAGCACCACCGGGTAGGCTCGAACCTCCAACCTTTCGGTTAACAGCCGATCGCGCTAGCCAATTGCGCCACGGAGACAGTCCTGCTCCACTCTCACCACCATCAGAACATATCTTCAAAGCTATCAGCCCAAAGAAAAAAAAGCAACACACCACTCTCGGGAGGGCTCGAACCTCCAACCTTTCTGTTAACAGCCGATCGCGCTAGCCAATTGCGCCACGGAGACAGTCGCGCTACACCCTCACCACCGTCAGAACATTTCCTCAGAGCTATCAGCCCAAGGGAAAAAAAGCGCCGCACCACCACCGTGTGGGCTCGAACCTCTAACCTTTCGGTTAACAGCCCATCGCACTAGCCAATTGCGCCACGGAGACAGTCGTGCTTCACTCTCACCACCATCAGTACATATCTACAAAGCTATCAGCGCAAAGAAAAAAGCAACATACCACTCCCGGGAGGGCTCGAACCTCCAACCTTTCGGTCAACAGCATATAGCGCTAGCCCATTGCACCACGGAGACAGTCGTGCTCTCCTCTCACCACCATCAGAACATTTCTTCAGAGCTATCAGCCCAAAGAAAAAAAAGCGCCGCACCACCACCGGGTGGGCTCGAACCTCCGAAATTTCAGTTCATAGCCGATCGCGCTGGCCAATTGCGCCACGGAGACAGGCGTGCTCCACTCTCACCACCGTCAGAACATATCTTCAAAGCTATCAGCCCGAAGAAAAAAAAGCAACACACCACTCCCGGGAGGGCTCGCACCTCCAACCTTTCGGTTAAAAGCCAATCGCGCTATTCAATTGCGTCACGGAGGCAGTCGTGTTCCACTGTCACCACCGTCAGAACATTTCTTCAAAGCCATCAGCGCAAAGAAAAAAGTAACACACCACTCCCGGGAGGGCTCGAATTTCCAATCTTTCGGTTAACAGCCGATCGCGCTAGCCAAATGCGCCACGGAGACAGTAGTGCAGCGCTCCCACCTCCGTCAGAACATTTCTTCACAGCTATCAGCCCAAAGAAAAAAAAGCGCCGCACCACCACCGGGTGGGCTCGAACCTCCAGCCTTTCAGTTAACGGCCGAACGCGCTAGCCAATCGCCCCACGGATACAGTCGTGCTCCACTCTCACCACCATCAGAACATATCTTCAAAGCTATCAGCGCAAAGAAAAAAGCAACACACCACTCCCGGGAGGGCTCGAAATTCCAACCTTTCGGTTAACAGCCGATCGCGCTAGCCAATTGCGCCACGAAGACAGTAGTGCAGCACTCCACCTCCGTCAGAACATTTCTTCAGAGCTATCAGCCCAAAGAAAAAGAAAGCGCCACACCACCACCGGGTGGGCTCGAACCTTCAGCCTTTCGCTTAACAGCCAATCGCGCTAGCCAGTTGCGCCACGGAGACAGTCCTGCACAACTCCCACCACCATTAAACTAATCTTCAAAATTATCAGCCCAAAGAAAAAAAGCGCCGCACCACTCGCGGACGGGCTCGAACCCCCAACATTTCGGTTAACAGCCGATCGCGCTAGCCAATTACGCCACGGAGACAGTCGTGCTCCACTCTCACCACCATCAGAACATATCTTCTACGCCATCAGCGCAAAAAAAAGCGGCACACCGTCCACGGGTGCGCACGAAACTCCCACCTTTTGGTTAACAGCCGATCGCGCTAGCCAATTGCGCCACGGAGACAGTCCTGCTCCACTCTCACCACCGTCAGAACATATCTTCAAAGGTATCAGCCCGAAGAAAAAAAAAGTGCCGCACCACCACCGGGTGGGCTCGAACCTCCAGCCTTTCAGTTAACGGCCGAACGCGCTAGCAAATTGCGCCACGGATACAGTCGTGCTCCCCTCTCACCACCATCAGAACATATCTTCAAAGCTATCAGCAAAAAGAAAAAGAGCAACACACCACTTCCGGGAGGGCTCGAAATTCCAACCTTTCGGTTAACAGCCGATCGCGCTAGCCAGCTAGCCAATTGTGCCACGAAGACAGCCGTGCTCCACTCTCACCACCGTCAGAAGATTTCTTCAGATGATCAGCCCCAAGAAAAAAAAGCGCCGCACCAACACCTGGTGAACTCGAACCTCTAACCTTTCGGTAAACAGCCGATCGCGCTAGCCAATTGCGCCACGGAGACAGTCGTGCTCCACTGTCACCACCATCAGAACAAATCTTCAAAGCTATCAGCGCAAAGAAAAAAGCAACACACCACTTCCGGGAGGGCTCGAACCTCCAACCGTTCGGTTAACAGCCAATTGCGCCACGGAGACAGTCCTGCTCCACTCTCACCATCATCAGAACATATCTTCAAAGGTATCAGCCCAAAGAAAAAAAAGCGCCGCAGCACCACCGGGTGGGCTCGAACCTCCAACCTTTCGATTAACAGCCCATCGCGCTAGCCAATTGCGCCACGGAGACAGTCCTGCTCCACTCTCACCACCATCAGAACATATCTTCAAAGCTATCAGCCCAAAGAAAAAAAAGCAACACACCACTCTCGGTAGGGCTCGAACCTCCGACCTTTCGGTCAACAGCCTATAGCGCTAGCCCATTGCGCCACGGACACAGTCGTGCTCTCCTCTCACCACCAACAGAACATATCTTCAAAGCTATCAGCCCAAAGAAAAAAATCAACACACCAATCTCGGGAGGGCTGGAACCTCCAACCTTTCTGTTAACAGCCGATCGCGCTAGCCAATTGCGCCACGTAGACAGTCGTGCTCCACTCTCACCACCATCAGAACATATCTTCAAAGCTATCAGCGCAAAGAAAAAAGCAACACACCACTCCTGGGAGGGCTCGAAATTCCAACCTTTCGGTTAACAGACAATCGCGCTAGCCAATTGCGCCACGGAGACAGTAGTGCAGCACTCCCACCTCCATCAGAACAGTTCTTCAGAGCTATCAGCCCAAAGAAAAAAAAGCGCCGCACCACCACTGAGTCGGCTCGAACCTCCAAAATTTCGGTTCATAGCCGATCGCGCTGGCCAATTGCGCCACGGAGACAGTCGTGCTCCACACTCACCATCATCAGAACATATCTTCAAAGCTATCAGCCCGAAGAAAAAAAAGCAACACAGCACTCCCGGGAGGGCTCGAACCTCCAACGTTTCGGTTAAAAGACAATCGCGCTAGCCGATTGCGCCACGGAGACAGTCGTGCTCCACTGTCACCACCATCAGAACATATCTTCAAAGCTATCAGCGCAAAGAAAAAAGCAACACACCACTTCCGGGAGGGCTCGAACCTCCAACCTTTCGGTTAACAGCCAATTGCGCCACGGAGACAGTCCTGCTCCACTCTCACCACCATCAGAACATATCTTCAAAGGTATCAGCCCAAAGAAAAAAAAAGTGCCGCAGCACCACCGGGTGGGCTCGAACCTCCAACCTTTCGGTTAACAGACGATTGCGCTAGCCAATTGCGCCACGGAGACAGTAGCGCTACACCCTCACCACCGTCAGAACATTTCCTCAGAGCTATCAGCCCAAGGGAAAAAAAGCGCCGCACCACCACCGTGTGGGCTCGAACCTCCAACCTTTCGGTTAACAGCCCACCGCACTAGCCAATTGCGCCACGGAGACAGTCCTGCTCCACTCTCACCACCATCAGAACATATCTTCAAAGCTATCAGCCCAAAGAAAAAAATCAACACACCAATCTCGGGAGGGCTGGAACCTCCAACCTTTCTGTTAACAGCCGATCGCGCTAGCCAATTGCGCCACGGAGACAGTCGCGCTACACCCTAACCACCGTCAGAACATTTCCTCAGAGCTATCAGTCCAAGGGAAAAAAAGCGCCGCACCACCGCCGTGTGGGCTCGAACCTCCAACCTTTCGGTTAACAGCCCATCGCACTAGCCAATTGCGCCACGGAGACAGTCGTGCTTCACTCTCACCACCATCAGTACATATCTTCAAAGCTATCAGCGCAAAGAAAAAAGCAACACACCACTCCCGGGAGGGCTCGAACCTCCAACCTTTCGGTCAACAGCCTATAGCGCTAGCCCATTGCGCCACGGAGACTGTCGTGCTCTCCTCTCACCACCATCAGAACATTTCTTCAGAGCTATCAGCCCAAAGAAAAAAAAGCGCCGCACCACCACCGGGTGGGCTCGAACCTCCAAAATTTCGGTTCATAGCCGATCGCGCTGGCCAATTGCGCCACGGAGACAGTCGTGCTCCACTCTCACCACCGTCAGAACATATCTTCAAAGCTATCAGCCCGAAGAAAAAAAAGCAACACACCACTCCTGGGAGGGCTCGAACCTCCAACCTTTCGGTTAAAAGCCAATCGCGCTAGCCAATTGCGTCACGGAGGCATTCGTGTTCCACTGTCACCACCGTCAGAACATTTCTTCAAAGCCATCAGCGCAAAGAAAAAAGTAACACACCACTCCCGGGAGGGCTCGAATTTCCAATCTTTCGGTTAACAGCCGATCGCGCTAGCCAATTGCGCCACGGAGACAGTAGTGCAGCGCTCCCACCTCCGTCAGAACATTTCTTCAGAGCTATCAGCCCAAAGAAAAAGAAAGCGCCGCACCACCACCGGGTGGGCTCGAACCTCCAGCCTTTCGGTTAACAGGCGATCGCGCTAGCCAATTGCGCCACGTAGACAGTCGTGCTCCACTCTCACCACCATCAGAACATATCTTCAAAGCTATCAGCGCCAAGAAAAAAGCAACACACCACTCCTGGGAGGGCTTGAAATTCCAACCTTTCGGTTAACAGACAATCGCGCTAGCCAATTGCGCCACGGAGACAGTAGTGCAGCACTCCCACCTCCATCAGAACAGTTCTTCAGAGCTATCAGCCCAAAGAAAAAAAAGCACCGCACCACCACCGGGTGGGCTCGAACCTCCTAAATTTCGGTTCATAGCCGATCGCGCTGGCCAATTGCGCCACGGAGACAGTCGTGTTCCACTCTCACCACCATCAGAACATATCTTCAAAGCTATCAGCACAAAGAAAAAAGCAACACACCACTCCCGGGAGGGCTAGAAATTCCAACCTTTTGGTTAACAGCCAATTGCGCCACGGAGACAGTCCTGCTCCACTCTCACCACCATCAGAACATATCTTCAAAGGTATCAGCCTAAAGAAAAAAAAGCGTCGCAGCACCACCGGGTAGGCTCGAACCTCCAACCTTTCGGTTAACAGCCGATCGCGCTAGCCAATTGCGCCACGGAGACAGTCCTGCTCCACTCTCACCACCATCAGAACATATCTTCAAAGCTATCAGCCCAAAGAAAAAAAAGCAACACACCACTCTCGGGAGGGCTCGAACCTCCAACCTTTCCGTTAACAGCCGATCGCGCTAGCCAATTGCGCCACGGAGACAGTCGCGCTACACCCTCACCACCGTCAGAACATTTCCTCAGAGCTATCAGCCCAAGGGAAAAAAAGCGCCGCACCACCACCGTGTGGGCTCGAACCTCTAACCTTTCGGTTAACAGCCCATCGCACTAGCCAATTGCGCCACGGAGACAGTCGTGCTTCACTCTCACCACCATCAGTACATATCTACAAAGCTATCAGCGCAAAGAAAAAAGCAACATACCACTCCCGGGAGGGCTCGAACCTCCAACCTTTCGGTCAACAGCCTATAGCGCTAGCCCATTGCACCACGGAGACAGTCGTGCTCTCCTCTCACCACCATCAGAACATTTCTTCAGAGCTATCAGCCCAAAGAAAAAAAAGCGCCGCACCACCACCGGGTGGGCTCGAACCTCCGAAATTTCAGTTCATAGCCGATCGCGCTGGTCAATTGCGCCACGGAGACAGGCGTGCTCCACTCTCACCACCGTCAGAACATATCTTCAAAGCTATCAGCCCGAAGAAAAAAAAGCAACACACCACTCCCGGGAGGGCTCGCACCTCCAAACTTTCGGTTAAAAGCCAATCGCGCTAGCCAATTGCGTCACGGAGGCAGTCGTGTTCCACTGTCACCACCGTCAGAACATTTCTTCAAAGCCATCAGCGCAAAGAAAAAAGTAACACACCACTCCCGGGAGGGCTCGAATTTCCAATCTTTCGGTTAACAGCCGATCGCGCTAGCCAATTGCGCCACGGAGACAGTAGTGCAGCGCTCCCACCTCCGTCAGAACATTTCTTCACAGCTATCAGCCCAAAGAAAAAAAAGCGCCGCACCACCACCGGGTGGGCTCGAACCTCCAGCCTTTCAGTTAACGGCCGAACGCGCTAGCCAATCGCCCCACGGATACAGTCGTGCTCCACTCTCACCACCATCAGAACATATCTTCAAAGCTATCAGCGCAAAGAAAAAAGCAACACACCACTCCCAGGAGGGCTCGAAATTCCAACCTTTCGGTTAACAGCCGATCGCGCTAGCCAATTGCGCCACGGAGACAGTAGTGCAGCACTCCACCTCCGTCAGAACATTTCTTCAGAGCTATCAGCCCAAAGAAAAAGAAAGCGCCACACCACCACCGGGTGGGTTCGAACCTTCAGCCTTTCGCTTAACAGCCAATCGCGCTAGCCAGTTGCGCCACGGAGACAGTCCTGCACAACTCCCACCACCATTAAACTAATCTTCAAAGCTATCAGCCCAAAGAAAAAAAGCGCCGCACCACTCGCGGGCGGGCTCGAACCCCCAACATTTCGGTTAACAGCCGATCGCGCTAGCCAATTACGCCACGGAGACAGTCGTGCTCCACTCTCACCACCATCAGAACATATCTTCTACGCCATCAGCGCAAAAAAAGCGGCACACCGTCCACGGGTGCGCTCGAAACTCCCACCTTTTGGTTAACAGCCGATCGCGCTAGCCAATTGCGCCACGGAGACAGTCCTGCTCCACTCTCACCACCGTCAGAACATATCTTCAAAGGTATCAGCCCGAAGAAAAAAAAGTGCCGCACCACCACCGGGTGGGCTCGAACCTCCAGCCTTTCAGTTAACGGCCGAACGCGCTAGCAAATTGCGCCACGGATACAGTCGTGCTCCACTCTCACCACCATCAGAACATATCTTCAAACTATCAGCAAAAAGAAAAAGAGCAACACACCACTTCCGGGAGGGCTCGAAATTCCAACCTTTCGGTTAACAGCCGATCGCGCTAGCCAGCTAGCCAATTGCGCCACGAAGACAGCCGTGCTCCACTCTCACCACCGTCAGAAGATTTCTTCAGATGATCAGCCCCAAGAAAAAAAAGCGCCGCACCAACACCTGGTGAACTCGAACCTCTAACCTTTCGGTAAACAGCCGATCGCGCTAGCCAATTGCGCCACGGAGACAGTCGTGCTCCACTGTCACCACCATCAGAACAAATCTTCAAAGCTATCAGCGCAAAGAAAAAAGCAACACACCACTTCCGGGAGGGCTCGAACCTCCAACCGTTCGGTTAACAGCCAATTGCGCCACGGAGACAGTCCTGCTCCACTCTCACCATCATCAGAACATATCTTCAAAGGTATCAGCCCAAAGAAAAAAAAGCGCCGCAGCACCACCGGGTGGGCTCGAACCTCCAACCTTTCGGTTAACAGCCCATCGCGCTAGCCAATTGCGCCACGGAGACAGTCCTGCTCCACTCTCACCACCATCAGAACATATCTTCAAAGCTATCAGCCCAAAGAAAAAAAAGCAACACACCACTCTCGGTAGGGCTCGAACCTCCGACCTTTCGGTCAACAGCCTATAGCGCTAGCCCATTGCGCCACGGACACAGTCGTGCTCTCCTCTCACCACCATCAGAACATATCTTCAAAGCTATCAGCCCAAAGAAAAAAATCAACACACCAATCTCGGGAGGGCTGGAACCTCCAACCTTTCTGTTAACAGCCGATCGCGCTAGCCAATTGCGCCACGTAGACAGTCGTGCTCTACTCTCACCACCATCAGAACATATCTTCAAAGCTATCAGCGCAAAGAAAAAAGCAACACACCACTCCTGGGAGGGCTCGAAATTCCAACCTTTCGGTTAACAGACAATCGCGCTAGCCAATTGCGCCACGGAGACAGTAGTGCAGCACTCCCACCTCCATCAGAACAGTTCTTCAGAGCTATCAGCCCAAAGAAAAAAAAGCGCCGCACCACCACCGAGTCGGCTCGAACCTCCAAAATTTCGGTTCATAGCCGATCGCGCTGGCCAATTGCGCCACGGAGACAGTCGTGCTCCACACTCACCATCATCAGAACATATCTTCAAAGCTATCAGCCCGAAGAAAAAAAAGCAACACAGCACTCCCGGGAGGGCTCGAACCTCCAACCTTTCGGTTAAAAGACAATCGCGCTAGCCGATTGCGCCACGGAGACAGTCGTGCTCCACTGTCACCACCATCAGAACATATCTTCAAAGCTATCAGCGCAAAGAAAAAAGCAACACACCACTTCCGGGAGGGCTCGAACCTCCAACCTTTCGGTTAACAGCCAATTGCGCCACGGAGACAGTCCTGCTCCACTCTCACCACCATCAGAACATATCTTCAAAGGTATCAGCCCAAAAAAAAAAAAGTGCCGCAGCACCACCGGGTGGGCTCGAACCTCCAACCTTTCGGTTAACAGACGATTGCGCTAGCCAATTGCGCCACGGAGACAGTCGCGCTACACCCTCACCACCGTCAGAACATTTCCTCAGAGCTATCAGCCCAAGGGAAAAAAAGCGCCGCACCACCACCGTGTGGGCTCGAACCTCCAACCTTTCGGTTAACAGCCCATCGCACTAGCCAATCGCGCCACGGAGACAGTCGTGCTTCACTCTCACCACCATCAGTACGTATCTTCAAAGCTATCAGCGCAAAGAAAAAAGCAACACACCACTCCCGGGAGGGCTCGAACCTCCAACCTTTCGGTCAACAGCCTATAGCGCTAGCCCATTGCGCCACGGAGACTGTCGTGCTCTCCTCTCACCACCATCAGAACATTTCTTCAGAGCTATCAGCCCAAAGAAAAAAAAGCGCCGCACCACCACCGGGTGGGCTCGAACCTCCAAAATTTCGGTTCATAGCCGATCGCGCTGGCCAATTGCGCCACGGAGACAGTCGTGCTCCACTCTCACCACCGTCAGAACATATCTTCAAAGCTATCAGCCCGAAGAAAAAAAAGCAACACACCACTCCTGGGAGGGCTCGAACCTCCAACCTTTCGGTTAAAAGCCAATCGCGCTAGCCAATTGCGTCACGGAGGCATTCGTGTTCCACTGTCACCACCGTCAGAACATTTCTTCAAAGCCATCAGCGCAAAGAAAAAAGTAACACACCACTCCCGGGAGGGCTCGAATTTCCAATCTTTCGGTTAACAGCCGATCGCGCTAGCCAATTGCGCCACGGAAACAGTAGTGCAGCGCTCCCACCTCCGTCAGAACATTTCTTCAGAGCTATCAGCCCAAAGAAAAAGAAAGCGCCGCACCACCACCGGGTGGGCTCGAACCTCCAGCCTTTCGGTTAACAGGTGATCGCGCTAGCCAATTGCGCCACGTAGACAGTCGTGCTCCACTCTCACCACCATCAGAACATATCTTCAAAGCTATCAGCGCAAAGAAAAAAGCAACACACCACTCCTGGGAGGGCTCGAAATTCCAACCTTTCGGTTAACAGACAATCGCGCTAGCCAATTGCGCCACGGAGACAGTAGTGCAGCACTCCCACCTCCATCAGAACAGTTCTTCAGAGCTATCAGCCCAAAGAAAAAAAAGCGCCGCACCACCACCGGGTGGGCTCGAACCTCCTAAATTTCGGTTCATAGCCGATCGCGCTGGCCAATTGCGCCACGGAGACAGTCGTGTTCCACTCTCACCACCATCAGAACATATCTTCAAAGCTATCAGCACAATGAAAAAAGCAACACACCACTCCCGGGTGGGCTCGAAATTCCAACCTTTTGGTTAACAGCCAATCGCGCTAGCCAATTGCGCCACGAAGACAGTCGTGCTCCACTCTCACCACCGTCAGAAGATTTCTTCAGACTATCAGCCCAAAGAAAAAAAAGCGCCGCACCAACACCGGGTGGGCTCGAACCTCTAACCTTTCGGTTAACAGCCGATCGCGCTAGCCAATTGCGCCACGGAGACAGTCATGCTCCACTGTCACCACCATCAGAACATATCTTCAAAGCTATCAGCGCAAAGAAAAAAGCAACACACCACTTCCGGGAGGGCTCGAACCTCCAACCTTTCGGTTAACAGCCAATTGCGCCAAGGAGACAGTCCTGCTCCACTCTCACCACCATCAGAGCATATCTTCAAAGGTATCAGCCCAAAGAAAAAAAAGCGTCGCAGCACCACCGGGTAGGCTCGAACCTCCAACCTTTCGGTTAACAGCCGATCGCGCTAGCCAATTGCGCCACGGAGATAGTCCTGCTCCACTCTCACCACCATCAGAACATATCTTCAAAGCTATCAAGCCAATTGCGCCACGGAGACAGTCGCGCTACACCCTCACCACCGTCAGAACATTTCCTCAGAGCTATCAGCCCAAGGGAAAAAAAGCGCCGCACCACCACCGTGTGGGCTCGAACCTCTAACCTTTCGGTTAACAGCCCATCGCACTAGCCAATTGCGCCACGTAGACAGTCGTGCTCCACTCTCACCACCATCAGAACATATCTTCAAAGCTATCAGCCCAAAGAAAAAAAAGCAACACACCACTCTCGGGAGAGCTCGAACGTCCAACCTTTCTGTTAACAGCCGATCGCGCTAGCCAATTGCGCCACGGAGACAGTCGCGCTACACCCTCACCACCGTCAGAACATTTCCTCAGAGCTATCAGCCCAAGGGAAAAAAAGCGCCGCACCACCACTGTGTGGGCTCGAACCTCCAACCTTTCGGTTAACAGCCCATCGCACTAGCCAATTGCGCCACGGAGACAGTCGTGCTTCACTCTCACCACCATCAGTACATATCTTCAAAGCTATCAGCGCAAAGAAAAAAGCAACACACCACTCCCGGGAGGGCTCGAACCTCCAACCTTTTGGTCAACAGCCTATAGCGCTAGCCCATTGCGCCACGGAGACAGTCGTGCTCTCCTCTCACCACCATCAGAACATTTCTTCAGAGCTATCAGCCCAAAGAAAAAAAAGCGCCGCACCACCACCGGGTGGGCTCGAACCTCCAAAATTTCGGATCATAGCCGATCGCGCTGGCCAATTGCGCCACGGAGACAGTAGTGCAGCGCTCCCACCTCCGTCAGAACATTTCTTCAGAGCTATCAGCCCAAAGAAAAAGAAAGCGCCGCACCACCACCGGGTGGGCTCGAACCTCCAGCCTTTCGGTTAACAGGCGATCGCACTAGCCAATTGCGCCACGTAGACAGTCGTGCTCCACTCTCACCACCATCAGAACATATCTTCAAAGCTATCAGCGCAAAGAAAAAAGCAACACACCACTCCTGGGAGGGCTCGAAATTCCAACCTTTCGGTTAAAAGCCAATCGCGCTAGCCAATTGCGCCACGGAGACAGTCGTGTTCCACTCTCACCACCGTCAGAACATTTCTTCACAGCTATCAGCCCAAAGAAAAAAACGCGCCGCACCACCACCGGGAGGGCTCGAACCTCCAGCCTTTCAGTTAACGGCCGAACGCGCTAGCCAATCGCCCCATGGATACAGTCGTGCTACACTCTCACCACCATCAGAACATATCTTCAAAGCTATCAGCGCAAAGAAAAAAGCAACACACCACTCCCGGGAGGGCTCGAAATTCCAACCTTTCGGTTAAGAGCCGATCGCGCTAGCCAATTGCGCCACGGAGACAGTAGTGCAGAACTCCACCTCCGTCAGAACATT
Source organism: Rhipicephalus microplus (assembly GCF_043290135.1). Lineage (NCBI taxonomy): Eukaryota > Metazoa > Arthropoda > Arachnida > Ixodida > Ixodidae > Rhipicephalus > Rhipicephalus microplus. Next base: position 53,969,224 of record NW_027464585.1, on the reverse strand, counting down.
TCTTCAGAGCTATCAGCCCAAAGAAAAAGAAAGCGCCGCACCACCACCGGGTGGGCTCGAACCTCCAGCCTTTCGCTTAACAGCCAATCGCGCTAGCCAGTTGCGCCACAGAGACAGTCCTGCACAACTCCCACCACCATTAAACTAATCTTCAAAGCTATCAGCCCAAAGAAAAAAAGCGCCGCACCACTCGCGGGTGGGCTCGAACCCCCAATCTTTCGGTTAACAGCCGATCGCGCTAGCCAATTACGCCACGGAGACAGTCGTGCTCCACTCTCACCACCATCAGAACATATCTTCTACGCCATCAGCGCAAAAAAAAGCGACACACCGTCCACGGGTGCGCTCGAAACTCCCACCTTTTGGTTAACAGCCGATCGCGCTAGCCAATTGCGCCACAGAGACAGTCCTGCTCCACTCTCACCACCATCAGAACATATCTTCAAAGGTATCAGCCCGAAGAAAAAAAAGTGCCGCACCACCACCAGGTGGGCTCGAACCTCCAGCCTTCCAGTTAACGGCCGAACGCGCTAGCCAATTGCACCACGGATACAGTCGTGCTCCACTCTCACCACCATCACAACATATCTTCAAAGCTATCAGCGCAAAGAAAAAAGCAACACACCACTCCCGGGAGGGCTCGAACCTCCAAGCTTTCGGTCAACAGCCTATAGCGCTAGGCCATTGCGCCACGGAGACAGTCGTGCTCTCCTCCCACCTCCGTCAGAACATTTCTTCAGAGCTATCAGCCCAAAGAAAAATAAAGCGCCGCACCACCACCGGGTGGGCTCGAACCTCCAGCCTTTCGGTTAACAGGTGATCGCGCTAGCCGATTGCGCCACGTAGACAGTCGTGCTCCACTCTCACCACCATCAGAACATATCTTCAAAGCTATCAGCGCAAAGAAAAAAGCATTACACCACTCCCGGGAGGGCTCGAAATTCCAACCTTTCGGTTAACAGCCGATCGCGCTAGCCAATTGCGCCACGAAGACAGTCGTGCTCCACTCTCACCACCGTCAGAAGATTTCTTCAGACTATCAGCCCAAAGAAAAAAAAGCGCCGCACCAACACCGGGTGGGTTCGAACCTTTCGGTTAACAGCCGATCGCGCTAGCCAATTGCGCCACGGAGACAGTCGCGCTCCACTGTCACCACCATCAGAACATATCTTCAAAGCTATCAGCGGAAAGAAAAAAGCAACACACCACTTCCAGGAGGGCTCGAACCTCCAACCTTTCGGTTAACAGCCTATTGCGCCACGGAGACAGTCCTGCTCCACTCTCAACACCATCAGAACATATCTTCAAAGGTATCAGCCCAAAGAAAAAAAAGCGCCGCAGCACCACCGGTGGGCTCGAACCTCCAACCTTTCGCTTAACAGCCGATCGCGCTAGCCAATTGCGCCACGGAGACAGTCCTGCTCCACTCTCACCACCATCAGAACATATCTTCAAAGCTATCAGCCCAAAGAAAAAAAAAAGCAACACACCACTCTCGGGAGAGCTCGAACGTCCAACCTTTCTGTTAACAGCCGATCGCGCTAGCCAATTGCGCCACGGAGATAGTCGCGCTACACCCTCACCACCGTCAGAACATTTCCTCAGAGCTATCAGCCCAAGGGAAAGAAAGCGCCGCACCACCACCGTGTGGGCTCGAACCTCTAACCTTTCGGTTAACAGCCCATCGCACTAGCCAATTGCGCCACGGAGACAGTCGTGCTTCACTCTCACCACCATCAGTACATATCTACAAAGCTATCAGCGCAAAGAAAAAAGCAACACACCACTCCCGGGAGGGCTCGAACCTCCAACCTTTCGGTCAACAGCCTATAGCGCTAGCCCATTGCGCCACGGAGACAGTCGTGCTCTCCTCTCACCACCATCAGAACATTTCTTCAGAGCTATCAGCCCAAAGAAAAAAAAGCGCCGCACCACCACCGGGTGGGCTCGAACCTCCGAAATTTCAGTTCATAGCCGATCGCGCTGGCCAATTGCGCCAGGGAGACAGTCGTGCTCCACTCTCACCACCGTCAGAACATATCTTCAAAGCTATCAGCCCGAAGAAAAAAAAGCAACACACCACTCCCGGGAGGGCTCGCACCTCCAACCTTTCGGTTAAAAGCCAATCGCGCTAGCCAATTGCGTCACGGAGGCAGTCGTGTTCCACTGTCACCACCGTCAGAACATTTCTTCAAAGCCATCAGCGCAAAAAAAAAGTAACACACCACTCCCGGGAGGGCTCGAATTTCCAATCTTTCGGTTAACAGCCGATCGCGCTAGCCAATTGCACCACGGAGACAGTAGTGCAGCGCTCCCACCTCCGTCAGAACATTTCTTCACAGCTATCAGCCCGAAGAAAAAAAGCGCCGCACCACCACCGGGTGGGCTCGAACCTCCAGCCTTTCAGTTAACGGCCGAACGCGCTAGCCAATCGCCCCACGGATACAGTCGTGCTCCACTCTCACCACCATCAGAACATATCTTCAAAGCTATCAGCGCAAAGAAAAAAGCAACACACCACTCCCGGGAGGGCTCGAAATTCCAACCTTTCGGTTAACAGCCGATCGCGCTAGCCAATTGCGCCACGGAGACAGTAGTGCAGCACTCCACCTCCGTCAGAATATTTCTTCAGAGCTATCAGCCCAAAGAAAAAGAAAGCGCCGCACGACCACCGGGTGGGCTCGAACCTTCAGCCTTTCGCTTAACAGCCAATCGCGCTAGCCAGTTGCGCCACGGAGACAGTCCTGCACAACTCCCACTACCATTAAACTAATCTTCAAAGCTATCAGCCCAAAGAAAAAAAGCGCCGCACCACTCGCGGGTGGGCTCGAACCCCCAACATTTCGGTTAACAGCCGATCGCGCTAGCCAATTACGCCACGGAGACAGTCGTGCTCCACTCTCACCACCATCAGAACATATCTTCTACGCCATCAGCGCAAAAAAAAGCGACACACCGTCCACGGGTGCGCTCGAAACTCCCACCTTTTGGTTAACAGCCGATCGCGCTAGCCAATTGCGCCACGGAGACAGTCCTGCTCCACTCTCACCACCGTCAGAACATATCTTCAAAGTTATCAGCCCGAAGAAAAAAAAGTGCCGCACCACCACCGGGTGGGCTCGAACCTCCAGCCTTTCAGTTAACGGCCGAACGCGCTAGCCAATTGCGCCACGGATACAGTCGTTCTCCACTTTCACCACCATCAGAACATATCTTCAAAGCTATCAGCAAAAAGAAAAAAGCAACACACCACTTCCGGGAGGGCTCGAAATTCCAACCTTTCGGTTAACAGCCGATCGCGCTAGCCAATTGCGCCACGAAGACAGCTGTGCTCCAGTCTCACCACCGTCAGAAGATTTCTTCAGATGATCAGCCCCAAGAAAAAAAAGCGCCGCACCAACACCTGGTGATCTCGAACCTCTAACCTTTCGGTAAACAGCCGATCGCGCTAGCCAATTGCGCCACGGAGACAGTCGTGCTCCACTGTCACCACCATCAGAACATATCTTCAAAGCTATCAGCGCAAAGAAAAAAGCAACACACCACTTCCGGGAGGGCTCGAACCTCCAACCGTTCGGTTAACAGCCAATTGCGCCACGGAGACAGTCCTGCTCCACTCTCACCATCATCAGAACATATCTTCAAAGGTATCAGCCCAAAGAAAAAAAAGCGCCGCAGCACCACCGGGTGGGCTCGAACCTCCAACCTTTCGGTTAACAGCCGATCGCGCTAGCCAATTGCGCCGCGGAGACAGTCCTGCTCCACTCTCACCACCATCAGAACATATCTTCAAAGCTATCAGCCCAAAGAAAAAAAAGCAACACACCACTCTCGGTAGGGCTCGAACCTCCGACCTTTCGGTCAACAGCCTATAGCGCTAGCCCATTGTGCCACGGAGACAGTCGTGCTCTCCTCTCACCACCATCAGAACATTTCTTCAGAGCTATCAGCCCAAAGAAAAAAAAGCGCCGCACCACCACCGAGTGGGCTCGAACCTCCAAAATTTCGGTTCATAGCCGATCGCGCTGGCCAATTGCGCCACGGAGACAGTCGTGCTCCACGCTCACCATCATCAGAACATATCTTCAAAGCTATCAGCCCGAAGAAAAAAAAGCAACACAGCACTCCTGGGAGGGCTCGAACCTCCAACCTTTCGGTTAAAAGACAATCGCGCTAGCCGATTGCGTCACGGAGACAGTCGTGTTCCACTCTCACCACCGTCGGAACATTTCTTCAAAGCTATCAGCGCAAAGAAAAAAGCAACACACCACTCCCGGGAGGGCTCGAATTTCCAATATTTCGGTTAACAGCCGATCGCGCTAGCCAATTGCGCCACGGAGACAGTAGTGCAGCGCTCCCACCTCCGTCAGAACATTTCCTCAGAGCTATCAGCCCAACGGAAAAAAAGCGCCGCACCACCACCGTGTGGGCTCGAACCTCTAACCTTTCGGTTAACAGCCCATCGCACTAGCCAATTGCGCCACGTAGACAGTCGTGCTCCACTCTCACCACCATCAGAACATATCTTCAAAGCTATCAGCGCAAAGAAAAAAGCAACACACCACTCCCGGGAGGGCTCGAACCTCCAACCTTTCGGTCAACAGCCTATAGCGCTAGCCCATTGCGCCACGGAGACAGTCGTGCTCTCCTCTCACCACCATCAGAACATTTCTTCAGAGCTATCAGCCCAAAGAAAAAAAAGCGCCGCACCACCACCGGGTGGGCTCGAACCTCCGAAATTTCAGTTCATAGCCGATCGCGCTGGCCAATTGCGCCACGGAGACAGTCGTGCTCCACTCTCACCACCGTCAGTACATATCTTCAAAGCTATCAGCCCGAACAAAAAAAAGCAGCACACCACTCCCGGGAGGGCTCGCACCTCCAACCTTTCGGTTAAAAGCCAATCGCGCTAGCCAATTGCGTCACGGAGGCAGTCGTGTTCCACTGTCACCACCATCAGAACATTTCTTCAAAGCCATCAGCGCAAAGAAAAAAGTAACACACCACTCCCGGGAGGGCTCGAATTTCCAATCTTTCGGTAAACAGCCGATCGCGCTAGCCAATTGCGCCACGGAGACAGTAGTGCAGCGCTCCCACCTCCGTCAGAACATTTCTTCACAGCTATCAGCCCAAAGAAAAAAAAGCGCCGCACCACCACCGGGTGGGCTCGAACCTCCAGCCTTTCAGTTAACGGCCGAACGCGCTAGCCAATCGCCCCACGGATACAGTCGTGCTCCACTCTCACCACCATCAGAACATATCTTCAAAGCTATCAGCGCAAAGAAAAAAGCAACACACCACTCCCGGGAGGGCTCGAAATTCCAACCTTTCGGTTAACAGCCGATCGCGCTAGCCAATTGCGCCACGGAGACAGTAGTGCAGCACTCCACCTCCGTCAGAACATTTCTTCAGAGCTATCAGCCCAAAGAAAAACAAAGCGCCGCACCACCACCGGGTGGGCTCGAACCTTCAGCCTTTCGCTTAACAGCCAATCGCGCTAGCCAGTTGCGCCACGGAGACAGTCCTGCACAACTCCCACCACCATTAAACTAATCTTCAAAGCTATCAGCCCAAAGAAAAAAAGCGCCGCACCACTCGCGGGTGGGCTCGAACCCCCAACATTTCGGTTAACAGCCGATCGCGCTAGCCAATTACGCCACGGAGACAGTCGTGCTCCACTCTCACCACCATCAGAACATATCTTCTACGCCATCAGCGCAAAAAAAGCGACACACCGTCCACGGGTGCGCTCGAAACTCCCACCTTTTGGTTAACAGCCGATCGCGCTAGCCAATTGCGCCACGGAGACAGTCCTGCTCCACTCTCACCACCGTCAGAACATATCTTCAAAGGTATCAGCCCGAAGAAAAAAAAGTGCCGCACCACCACCGGGTGGGCTCGAACCTCCAGCCTTTCAGTTAACTGCCGAACGCGCTAGCCAATTGCGCCACGGATACAGTCGTGCTCCACTCTCACCACCATCAGAACATATCTTCAAAGCTATCAGCAAAAAGAAAAAAACAACACACCACTTCCGGGAGGGCTCGAAATTCCAACCTTTCGGTTAACAGCCGATCGCGCTAGCCAATTGCGCCACAAAGACAGCCGTGCTCCAGTCTCACCACCGTCAGAAGATTACTTCAGATGATCAGCCCCAAGAAAAAAAAGCGCCGCACCAACACCTGGTGAACTCGAACCTCTAACCTTTCGGTAAACAGCCGATCGCGCTAGCCAATTGCGTCACGGAGACAGTCGTGCTCCACTGTCACATCCATCAGAACATATCTTCAAAGCTATCAGCGCAAAGAAAAAAGCAACACACCACTTCCGGGAGGGCTCGAACCTCCAACCGTTCGGTTAACAGCCAATTGCGCCACGGAGACAGTCCTGCTCCACTCTCACCATCATCAGAACATATCTTCAAAGGTATCAGCCCAAAGAAAAAAAAGCGCCGCAGCACCACCGGGTGGGCTCGAACCTCCAACCTTTCGGTTAACAGCCGATCGCGCTAGCCAATTGCGCCACGGAGACAGTCCTGCTCCACTCTCACCACCATCAGAACATATCTTCAAAGCTATCAGCCCAAAGAAAAAAAAGCAACACACCACTCTCAGTAGGGCTCGAACCTCCAAAATTTCGGTTCATAGCCGATCGCGCTGGCCAATTGCGCCACGGAGACAGTCGTGCTCCACACTCACCATCATCAGAACATATCTTCAAAGCTATCAGCCCGAAGAAAAAAAAGCAACACAGCACTCCCGGGAGGGCACGAACCTCCAACGTTTCGGTTAAAAGACAATCGCGCTAGCCGATTGCGTCACGGAGACAGCCGTGTTCCACTCTCACCACCGTCGGAACATTTCTTCAAAGCTATCAGCGCAAAGAAAAAAGCAACACACCACTCCCGGGAGGGCTCGAATTTGCAATATTTCGGTTAACAGCCGATCGCGCTAGCCAGTTGCGCCACGGAGACAGTAGTGCAGCGCTCCCACCTCCGTCAGAACATTTCTTCAGAGCTATCACCCCAAAGAAAAAGAAAGCGCCGCACCACCACCGGGTGGGCTCGAACCTCCAGCATTTCGGTTAACAGGCGATCGCGCTAGCCAATTGCGCCACGTGGACAGTCGTGCTCCACTCTCACCACCATCAGAACATATCTTCAAAGCTATCAGCGCAAAGAAAAAAGCATTACACCACTCCCGGGAGGGCTCCAAATTCCAACCTTTCGGTTAACAGCCGATCGCGCTAGCCAATTGCGCCACGAAGACAGTCGTGCTCCACTCTCACCACCGTCAGAAGATTTCTTCAGACTATCAGCCCAAAAAAAAGCGCCGCACCAACACCGGGTGGGCTCGAACCTCTAACCTTTCGGTTAACAGCCGATCGCGCTAGCCAATAGCGCCACGGAGACAGTCGAGCTCCACTGTCACCACCATCAGAACATATCTTCAAAGCTATCAGCGCAAAGAAAAAAGCAACACACCACTTCCAGGAGGGCTCGAACCTCGAACCTTTCGGTTAACAGCCTATTGCGCCACGGAGACAGTCCTGCTCCACTCTCACCTCCATCAGAACATATCTTCAAAGGTATCAGCCCAAAGAAAAAAAAGCGCCGCAGCACCACCGGGTGGGCTCGAACCTCCAACCTTTCGGTTAACAGCCGATCGCGCTAGCCAATTGCGCCACGGAGACAGTCCTGCTCCACTCTCACCACCATCAGAACATATCTTCAAAGCTATCAGCCCAAAGAAAAAAAAGCAACACACCACTCTCGGGAGAGCTCGAACGTCCAACCTTTCTGTTAACAGCCGATCGCGCTAGCCAATTGCGCCACGGAGACAGTCGCGCTACACCCTCACCACCGTCAGAACATTTCCTCAGAGCTATCAGCCCAAGGGAAAAAAAGCGCCGCACCACCACTGTGTGGGCTCGAACCTCCAACCTTTCGGTTAACAGCCCATCGCACTAGCCAATTGCGCCACGGAGACAGTCGTGCTTCGCTCTCACCACCATCAGTACATATCTTCAAAGCTATCAGCGCAAAGAAAAAAGCAACACACCACTCCCGGAAAGGCTCGAACCTCCAACCTTTTGGTCAACAGCCTATAGCGCTAGCCCATTGCGCCACGGAGACAGTCGTGCTCTCCTCTCACCACCATCAGAACATTTCTTCAGAGCTATCAGCCCAAAGAAAAAAAAGCGCCGCACCACCACCGGGTGGGCTCGAACCTCCAAAATTTCGGATCATAGCCGATCGCGCTGGCCAATTGAGCCACGGAGACAGTAGTGCAGCGCTCCCACCTCCGTCAAAACATTTCTTCAGAGCTATCAGCCCAAAGAAAAAGAAAGCGCCGCACCGCCACTGGGTGGGCTCGAACCTCCAGCCTTTCGGTTAACAGGCGATCGCGCTAGCCAATTGCTCCACGTAGACAGTCGTGCTCCACTCTCACCACCATCAGAACATATCTTCAAAGCTATCAGCGCAAAGAAAAAAGCAACACACCACTCGCGGGTGGGCTCGAACCCCCAACCTTTCGGTTAACAGCCGATCGCGCTAGCCAATTACGCCACGGAGACCGTCGTGCTCCACTCTCACCACCATCAGAACATATCTTCTACGCCATCAGCGCAAAAAAAAAGCGACACACCGTCCACGGGTGCGCTCGAAACTCCCACCTTTTGGTTAACAGCCGATCGCGCTAGCCAATTGCGCCACAGAGACAGTCCTGCTCCACTCTCACCACCATCAGAACATATCTTCAAAGGTATCAGCCCGAAGAAAAAAAAGTGCCGCACCACCACCAGGTGGGCTCGAACCTCCAGCCTTCCAGTTAACGGCCGAACGCGCTAGCCAATTGCGCCACGGATACAGTCGTGCTCCACTCTCACCACCATCAGAACATATCTTCAAAGCTATCAGCGCAAAGAAAAAAGCAACACACCACTCCCGGGAGGGCTCGAACCTCCAAGCTTTCGGTCAACAGCCTATAGCGCTAGGCCATTGCGCCACGGAGACTGTCGTGCTCTCCTCTCACCACCATCAGAACATTTCTTCAGAGCTATCAGCCCAAAGAAAAAAAAGCGCCGCACCACCACCGGGTGGGCTCGAACCTCCTAAATTTCGGTTCATAGCCGATCGCGTTGGCCAATTGCGCCACGGAGACAGTCCTGCTCCACTCTCACCACCATCAGAACATATCTTCAAAGCTATCAGCCCAAAGAAAAAAAAGCAACACACGACTCTCGGGAGAGCTCGAACGTCCAACCTTTCTGTTAACAGCCGATCGCGCTAGCCAATTGCGCCACGGAGACAGTCGTGCTTCACTCTCACCACCATCAGTACATATCTTCAAAGCTATCAGCGCAAAGAAAAAAGCAACACACCACTCCCGGGAGGGCTCGAACCTCCAACCTTTTGGTCAACAGCCTATAGCGCTAGCCCATTGCGCCACGGAGACAGTCGTGCTCTCCTCTCACCACCATCAGAACATTTCTTCAGAGCTATCAGCCCAAAGAAAAAAAAGCGCCGCACCACCACCGGGTGGGCTCGAACCTCCAAAATTTCGGATCATAGCCGATCGCGCTGGCCAATTGCGCCGCGGAGACAGTAGTGCAGCGCTCCCACCTCCGTCAGAACATTTCTTCAGAGCTATCAGCCCAAAGAAAAAGAAAGCGCCGCACCACCACCGGTTGGGCTCGAACCTCCAGCCTTTCGGTTAACAGGCGATCGCGCTAGCCAATTGCGCCACGTAGACAGTCGTGCTCCACTCTCACCACCATCAGAACATATCTTCAAAGCTATCAGCGCAAAGAAAAAAGCAACACACCACTCCTGGGAGGGCTCGAAATTCCAACCTTTCGGTTAAAAGCCAATCGCGCCACGGAGACAGTCCTGCTCCACTCTCACCATCATCAGAACATATCTTCAAAGGTATCAGCCCAAAGAAAAAAAAAGCGCCGCAGCACCACCGGGTGGGCTCGAACCTCCAACCTTTCGGTTAACAGCCGATCGCGCTAGCCAATTGCGCCACGGAGACAGTCCTGCTCCACTCTCACCACCATCAGAACATATCTTCAAAGCTATCAGCCCAAAGAAAAAAAAGCAACACACCACTCTCAGTAGGGCTCGAACCTCCAAAATTTCGGTTCATAGCCGATCGCGCTGGCCAATTGCGCCACGGAGACAGTCGTGCTCCACACTCACCATCATCAGAACATATCTTCAAAGCTATCAGCCCGAAGAAAAAAAAGCAACACAGCACTCCCGGGAGGGCTCGAACCTCCAACGTTTCGGTTAAAAGACAATCGCGCTAGCCGATTGCGTCACGGAGACAGTCGTGTTCCACTCTCACCACCGTCGGAACATTTCTTCAAAGCTATCAGCGCAAAGAAAAAAGCAACACACCACTCCCGGGAGGGCTCGAATTTGCAATATTTCGGTTAACAGCCGATCGCGCTAGCCAGTTGCGCCACGGAGACAGTAGTGCAGCGCTCCCAACTCCGTCAGAACATTTCTTCAGAGCTATCACCCCAAAGAAAAAGAAAGCGCCGCACCACCACCGGGTGGGCTCGAACCTCCAGCACTTCGGTTAACAGGCGATCGCGCTAGCCAATTGCGCCACGTGGACAGTCGTGCTCCACTCTCACCACCATCAGAACATATCTTCAAAGCTATCAGCGCAAAGAAAAAAGCATTACACCACTCCCGGGAGGGCTCGAAATTCCAACCTTTCGGTTAACAGCCGATCGCGCTAGCCAATTGCGCCACGAAGACAGTCGTGCTCCACTCTCACCACCGTCAGAAGATTTCTTCAGACTATCAGCCCAAAAAAAAAGCGCCGCACCAACACCGGGTGGGCTCGAACCTCTAACCTTTCGGTTAACAGCCGATCGCGCTAGCCAATTGCGCCACGGAGACAGTCGAGCTCCACTGTCACCACCATCAGAACATATCTTCAAAGCTATCAGCGCAAAGAAAAAAGCAACACACCACTTCCAGGAGGGCTCGAACCTCCAACCTTTCGGTTAACAGCCTATTGCGCCACGGAGACAGTCCTGCTCCACTCTCACCTCCATCAGAACATATCTTCAAAGGTATCAGCCCAAAGAAAAAAAAGCGCCGCAGCACCACCGGGTGGGCTCGAACCTCCAACCTTTCGGTTAACAGCCGATCGCGCTAGCCAATTGCGCCACGGAGACAGTCCTGCTCCACTCTCACCACCATCAGAACATATCTTCAAAGCTATCAGCCCAAAGAAAAAAAAGCAACACACCACTCTCGGGAGAGCTCGAACGTCCAACCTTTCTGTTAACAGCCGATCGCGCTAGCCAATTGCGCCACGGAGACAGTCGCGCTACACCCTCACCACCGTCAGAACATTTCCTCAGAGCTATCAGCCCAAGGGAAAAAAAGCGCCGCACCACCACTGTGTGGGCTCGAACCTCCAACCTTTCGGTTAACAGCCCATCGCACTAGCCAATTGCGCCACGGAGACAGTCGTGCTTCGCTCTCACCACCATCAGTACATATCTTCAAAGCTATCAGCGCAAAGAAAAAAGCAACACACCACTCCCGGGAGGGCTCGAACCTCCAACCTTTTGGTCAACAGCCTATAGCGCTAGCCAATTGCGCCACGGAGACAGTCGTGTTCCACTCTCACCACCGTCAGAACATTTCTTCAAAGCTATCAGCGCAAAGAAAAAAGCAACACACCACTCCCGGGAGGGCTCGAATTTCCAATATTTCGGTTAACAGCCGATCGCGCTAGCCAATTGCGCCACGGAGACAGTAGTGCAGCGCTCCCACCTCCGTCAGAACATTTCTTCAGAGCTATCAGCCCAAAGAAAAAGAAAGCGCCGCACCACCACCGGGTGGGCTCGAACCTCCAGCCTTGCGGTTAACAGGCGATCGCGCTAGCCAATTGCGCCACGTAGACAGTCGTGCTCCACTCTCACCACCATCATAACATATCTTCAAAGCTATCAGCGCAAAGAAAAAAGCAACACACCACTCCTGGGAGGGCTCGAAATTCCAACCTTTCGGTTAAAAGCCAATCGCGCCACGGAGACAGTCCTGCTCCACTCTCACCATCATCAGAACATATCTTCAAAGGTATCAGCCCAAAGAAAAAAAAGCGCCGCAGCACCACCGGGTGGGCTCGAACCTCCAACCTTTCGGTTAACAGCCGATCGCGCTAGCCAATTGCGCCACGGAGACAGTCCTGCTCCACTCTCACCACCATCAGAACATATCTTCAAAGCTATCAGCCCAAAGAAAAAAAAGCAACACACCACTCTCAGTAGGGCTCGAACCTCCAAAATTTCGGTTCATAGCCGATCGCGCTGGCCAATTGCGCCACGGAGACAGTCGTGCTCCACACTCACCATCATCAGAACATATCTTCAAAGCTATCAGCCCGAAGAAAAAAAAGCAACACAGCACTCCCGGGAGGGCTCGAACCTCCAACGTTTCGGTTAAAAGACAATCGCGCTAGCCGATTGCGTCACGGAGACAGTCGTGTTCCACTCTCACCACCGTCGGAACATTTCTTCAAAGCTATCAGCGCAAAGAAAAAAGCAACACACCACTCCCGGGAGGGCTCGAATTTGCAATATTTCGGTTAACAGCCGATCGCGCTAGCCAGTTGCGCCACGGAGACAGTAGTGCAGCGCTCCCACCTCCGTCAGAACATTTCTTCAGAGCTATCACCCCAAAGAAAAAGAAAGCGCCGCACCACCACCGGGTGGGCTCGAACCTCCAGCATTTCGGTTAACAGGCGATCGCGCTAGCCAATTGCGCCACGTGGACAGTCGTGCTCCACTCTCACCCCATCAGAACATATCTTCAAAGCTATCAGCGCAAAGAAAAAAGCATTACACCACTCCCGGGAGGGCTCGAAATTCCAACCTTTCGGTTAACAGCCGATCGCGCTAGCCAATTGCGCCACGAAGACAGTCGTGCTCCACTCTCACCACCGTCAGAAGATTTCTTCAGACTATAAGCCCAAAAAAAAGCGCCGCACCAACACCGGGTGGGCTCGAACCTCTAACCTTTCGGTTAACAGCCGATCGCGCTAGCCAATTGCGCCACGGAGACAGTCGAGCTCCACTGTCACCACCATCAGAACATATCTTCAAAGCTATCAGCGCAAAGAAAAAAGCAACACACCACTTCCAGGAGGGCTCGAACCTCCAACCTTTCGGTTAACAGCCTATTGCGCCACGGAGACAGTCCTGCTCCACTCTCACCTCCATCAGAACATATCTTCAAAGGTATCAGCCCAAAGAAAAAAAAGCGCCGCAGCACCACCGGGTGGGCTCGAACCTCCAACCTTTCGGTTAACAGCCGATCGCGCTAGCCAATTGCGCCACGGAGACAGTCCTGCTCCACTCTCACCACCATCAGAACATATCTTCAAAGCTATCAGCCCAAAGAAAAAAAAGCAACACACCACTCTCGGGAGAGCTCGAACGTCCAACCTTTCTGTTAACAGCCGATCGCGCTAGCCAATTGCGCCACGGAGACAGTCGCGCTACACCCTCACCACCGTCAGAACATTTCCTCAGAGCTATCAGCCCAAGGGAAAAAAAGCGCCGCACCACCACTGTGTGGGCTCGAACCTCCAACCTTTCGGTTAACAGCCCATCGCACTAGCCAATTGCGCCACGGAGACAGTCGTGCTTCGCTCTCACCACCATCAGTACATATCTTCAAAGCTATCAGCGCAAAGAAAAAAGCAACACACCACTCCCGGGAGGGCTCGAACCTCCAACCTTTTGGTCAACAGCCTATAGCGCTAGCCCATTGCGCCACGGAGACAGTCGTGCTCTCCTCTCACCACCATCAGAGCATTTCTTCAGAGCTATCAGCCCAAAGAAAAAAAAGCGCCGCACCACCACCGGGTGGGCTCGAACCTCCAAAATTTCGGATCATAGCCGATCGCGCTGGCCAATTGAGCCACGGAGACAGTAGTGCAGCGCTGCCACCTCCGTCAGAACATTTCTTCAGAGCTATCAGCCCAAAGAAAAAAAGCGCCGCACCACTCGCGGGTGGGCTCGAACCCCCAACCTTTCGGTTAACAGCCGATCGCGCTAGCCAATTACGCCACGGAGACAGTCGTGCTCCACTCTCACCACCATCAGAACATATCTTCTACGCCATCAGCGCAAAAAAAAGCGACACACCGTCCACGGGTGCGCTCGAAACTCCCACCTTTTGGTTAACAGCCGATCGCGCAAGCCAATTGCGCCACAGAGACAGTCCTGCTCCACACTCACCACGATAAGAATATATCTTCAAAGGTATCAGCCCGAAGAAAAAAAAGTGCCGCACCACCACCAGCTTGGCTCGAACCTCCAAGCTTTCGGTCAACAGCCTATAGCGCTAGCCCTTTGCGCCACGGAGACAGTCGTGCTCTCCTCTCACCACCATCAGAACATTCTTCAGAGCTATCAGCCCAAAGAAAAAAAAGCGCCGCACCACCACCGGGTGGGCTCGAACCTCCAAAATTTCGGATCATAGCCGATCGCGCTGGCCAATTGCGCCACGGAGACAGTAGTGCAGCGCTCCCACCTCCGTCAGAATATTTCTTCAGAGCTATCAGCCCAAAGAAAAAGAAAGCGCCGCACCACCACCGGGTGGGCTCGAACCTCCAGCCTTTCGGTTAACAGGCGATCGCGCTAGCCAATTGCGCCACGTAGACAGTCGTGCTCCACACTCACCATCATCAGAACATATCTTCAAAGCTATCAGCGCAAAGAAAAAAGCAACACACCACTTCCGGGAGGGCTCGAACCTCCAACCGTTCGGTTAACAGTCAATTGCGCCACGGAGACAGTCCTGCTCCACTCTCACCATCATCAGAACATATCTTCAAAGGTATCAGCCCAAAGAAAAAAAAGCGCCGCAGCACCATCGGGTGGGCTCGAACCTCCAACCTTTCGGTTAACAGCCCATCGCGCTAGCCAATTGCGCCACGGAGACAGTCCTGCTCCACTCTCACCACCATCAGAACATATCTTCAAAGCTATCAGCCCAAAGAAAAAAAAGCAACACACCACTCTCGGTAGGGCTCGAACCTCCGACCTTTCGGTCAACAGCCTATAGCGCTAGCCCATTGCGCCACGGAGACAGTCGTGCTCTCCTCTCACCACCATCAGAACATTTCTTCAGAGCTATCAGCCCAAAGAAAAAAAAGCGCCGCACCACCACCGAGTGGGCTCGAACCTCCAAAATTTCGGTTCATAGCCGATCGCGCTGGCCAATTGCGCCACAGAGACAGTCGTGCTCCACACTCACCATCATCAGAACATATCTTCAAAGCTATCAGCCCGAAGAAAAAAAAGCAACACAGCACTCCCGGGAGGGCTCGAACCTCCAACCTTTCGGTTAAAAGACAATTGCGCTAGCCGATTGCGTCACGGAGACAGTCGTGTTCTACTCTCACCACCGTCGGAACATTTCTTCAAAGCTATCAGCGCAAAGAAAAAAGCAACACACCACTCCCGGGAGGGCTCGAATTTCCAATATTTCGGTTAACAGCCGATCGCGCTAGCCAATTGCGCCACGGAGACAGTAGTGCAGCTCCCACCTCCGTCAGAACATTTCTTCAGAGCTATCAGCCCAAAGAAAAAGAAAGCGCCGCACCACCACCGGGTGGGCTCGAACCTCCAGCCTTTCGGTTAACAGGCGAACGCGCTAGCCAATTGCGCCACGTAGACAGTCGTGCTCCACTCTCACCACCATCAGAACATATCTTCAAAGCTATCAGCGCAAAGAAAAAAGCAACACACCACTCCTGGGAGGGCTCGAAATTCCAACCTTTCGGTTAAAAGCCAATCGCGCTAGCCAATTGCGCCACGGAGACAGTCGTGTTCCACTCTCACCACCGTCAGAACATTTCTTCACAGCTATCAGCCCAAAGAAAAAAACGCGCCGCACCAC
The DNA here is from genome assembly GCF_043290135.1 of Rhipicephalus microplus. Taxonomy (NCBI): domain Eukaryota; kingdom Metazoa; phylum Arthropoda; class Arachnida; order Ixodida; family Ixodidae; genus Rhipicephalus; species Rhipicephalus microplus. Next base: position 53,953,281 of record NW_027464585.1, on the reverse strand, counting down.
CACCGGGTGGGCTCGAACCTCCAGCCTTTCAGTTAACGGCCGAACGCGCTAGCCAATCGCCCCACGGATACAGTCGTGCTCCACTCTCACCACCATCAGAACATATCTTCAAAGCTATCAGCGCAAAGAAAAAAGCAACACACCACTCCCGGGAGGGCTCGAAATTCCAACCTTTCGGTTAACAGCCGATCGCGCTAGCCAATTGCGCCACGGAGACAGTAGTGCAGCACTCCACCTCCGTCAGAACATTTCTTCAGAGCTATCAGCCCAAAGAAAAAGAAAGCGCCGCACCACCACCGGGTGGGCTCGAACCTCCAGCCTTTCGCTTAACAGCCAATCGCGCTAGCCAGTTGCGCCACAGAGACAGTCCTGCACAACTCCCACCACCATTAAACTAATCTTCAAAGCTATCAGCCCAAAGAAAAAAAGCGCCGCACCACTCGAGGGTGGGCTCGAACCCCCAACCTTTCGGTTAACAGCCGATCGCAATAGCCAATTACGCCACGGAGACAGTCGTGCTCCACTCTCACCACCATCAGAACATATCTTCTACGCCATCAGCGCAAAAAAAGCGACACACCGTCCACGGGTGCGCTCGAAACTCCCACCTTTTGGTTAACAGCCGATCGCGCTAGCCAATTGCGCCACAGAGACAGTCCTGCTCCACACTCACCACGATCAGAATATATCTTCAAAGGTATCAGCCCGAAGAAAAAAAAGTGCTGCACCACCACCAGGTTGGCTCGAACCTCCAAGCTTTCGGTCAACAGCCTATAGCGCTAGCCCATTGCGCCATGGAGACAGTCGTGCTCTCCTCTCACCACCATCAGAACATTCTTCAAAGCTATCAGCCCAAAGAAAAAAAGCGCCGCACCACTCGCGGGTGGGCTCGAACCCCCAACCTTTCGGTTAACAGCCGATCGCGCTAGCCAATTACGCCACGGAGACAGTCGTGCTCCACTCTCACCACCATCAGATCATATCTTCAAAGCTATCAGCCCAAAGAAAAAAAAGCAACACACCACTCTCGGGAGGGCTCGAACCTCCAACCTTTCTGTTAACAGCCGATCGCGCTAGCCAGCTAGCCAATTGCGCCACGAAGACAGCCGTGCTCCACTCTCACCACCGTCAGAAGATTTCTTCAGATGATCAGCCCCAAGAAAAAAAGCGCCGCACCAACACCTGGTGAACTCGAACCTCTACCCTTTCGGTAAACAGCCGATCGCGCTAGCCAATTGCGCCACGGAGACAGTCGTGCTCCACTGTCACCACCATCAGAACATATCTTCAAAGCTATCAGCGCAAAGAAAAAAGCAACACACCACTTCCGGGAGGGCTCGAACCTCCAACCGTTCGGTTAACAGCCAATTGCGCCACGGAGACAGTCCTGCTCCACTCTCACCATCATCAGAACATATCTTCAAAGGTATCAGCCCAAAGAAAAAAAAGCGCCGCAGCACCACCGGGTGGGCTCGAACCTCCAACCTTTCGGTTAACAGCCCATCGCGCTAGCCAATTGCGCCACGGTGACAGTCCTGCTCCACTCTCACCACCATCAGAACATATCTTCAAAGCTATCAGCCCAAAGAAAAAAAAGCAACACACCACTCTCGGTAGGGCTCGAACCTCCGACCTTTCGGTCAACAGCCTATAGCGCTAGCCCATTGCGCCACGGAGACAGTCGTGCTCTCCTCTCACCACCATCAGAACATTTCTTCAGAGCTATCAGCCCAAAGAAAAAAAAGCGCCGCACCACCACCGAGTGGGCTCGAACCTCCAAAATTTCGGTTCATAGCCGATCGCGCTGGCCAATTGCGCCACGGAGACAGTCGTGCTCCACACTCACCATCATCAGAACATATCTTCAAAGCTATCAGCCCGAAGAAAAAAAAGCAACACAGCACTCCCGGGAGGGCTCGAACCTCCAACCTTTCGGTTAAAAGACAATTGCGCTAGCCGATTGCGTCACGGAGACAGTCGTGTTCCACTCTCACCACCGTCGGAACATTTCTTCAAAGCTATCAGCGCAAAGAAAAAAGCAACACACCACTCCCGGGAGGGCTCGAATTTCCAATATTTCGGTTAACAGCCGATCGCGCTAGCCAATTGCGCCACGGAGACAGTAGTGCAGCGCTCCCACCTCCGTCAGAACATTTCTTCAGAGCTATCAGCCCAAAGAAAAAGAAAGCGCCGCACCACCACCGGGTGGGCTCGAACCTCCAGCCTTTCGGTTAACAGGCGATCGCGCTAGCCAATTGCGCCACGTAGACAGTCGTGCTCCACTCTCACCACCATCAGAACATATCTTCAAAGCTATCAGCGCAAAGAAAAAAGCAACACACCACTCCTGGGAGGGCTCGAAATTCCAACCTTTCGGTTAAAAGCCAATCGCGCTAGCCAATTGCGCCACGGAGACAGTCGTGTTCCACTCTCACCACCGTCAGAACATTTCTTCACAGCTATCAGCCCAAAGAAAAAGAAAGCGCCGCACCACCACCGGGTGGGCTCGAACCTCCAGCCTTTCGCTTAACAGCCAATCGCGCTAGCCAGTTGCGCCACAGAGACAGTCCTGCACAACTCCCACCACCATTAAACTAATCTTCAAAGCTATCAGCCCAAAGAAAAAAAGCGCCGCACCACTCGCGGGTGGGCTCGAACCCCCAACCTTTCGGTTAACAGCCGATCGCGCTAGCCAATTACGCCACGGAGACAGTCGTGCTCCACTCTCACCACCATCAGAACATATCTTCTACGCCATCAGCGCAAAAAAAGCGACACACCGTCCACGGGTGCGCTCGAAACTCCCACCTTTTGGTTAACAGCCGATCGCGCTAGCCAATTGCGCCACAGAGACAGTCCTGCTCCACACTCACCACGATCAGAATATATCTTCAAAGGTATCAGCCCGAAGAAAAAAAAGTGCCGCACCACCACCAGGTTGGCTCGAACCTCCAAGCTTTCGGTCAACAGCCTATAGCGCTAGCCCATTGCGCCACGGAGACAGTCGTGCTCTCCTCTCACCACCATCAGAACATTCTTCAGAGCTATCAGCCCAAAGAAAAAAAAGCGCCGCACCACCACCGGGTGGGCTCGAACCTCCAAAATTTCGGATCATAGCCGATCGCGCTGGCCAATTGCGCCACGGAGACAGTAGTGCAGCGCTCCCACCTCCGTCAGAATATTTCTTCAGAGCTATCAGCCCAAAGAAAAAGAAAGCGCCGCACCACCACCGGGTGGGCTCGAACCTCCAGCCTTTCGGTTAACAGGCGATCGCGCTAGCCAATTGCGCCACGTAGACAGTCGTGCTCCACTCTCACCACCATCAGAACATATCTTCAAAGCTATCAGCGCAAAGAAAAAAGCAACACACCCCTCCCGGGAGGGCTCGCACCTCCAACTTTTCGGTTAACAGCCGATCGCGCTAGCCAATTGCGCCACGGAGACAGTCGTGTTCCACTCTCACCACCGTCAGAACATTTCTTCAAAGCTATCAGCGCAAAGAAAAAAGCAACACACCACTCCCGGGAGGGCTCGAATTTCCAATATTTCGGTTAACAGCCGATCGCGCTAGCCAATTGCGCCACGGAGACAGTAGTGCAGCGCTCCCACCTCCGTCAGAAAATTTCTTCAGAGCTATCAGCCCAAAGAAAAAGAAAGCGCCGCACCACCACCGGGTGGGCTCGAACCTCCAGCCTTTCGGTTAACAGGTGATCGCGCTAGCCGATTGCGCCACGTAGACAGTCGTGCTCCACTCTCACCACCATCAGAACATATCTTCAAAGCTATCAGCGCAAAGAAAAAAGCAACACACCACTTCCAGGAGGGCTCGAACCTCCAACCTTTCGGTTAACAGCCTATTGCGCCACGGAGACAGTCCTGCTCCACTCTCACCACCATCAGAACATATCTTCAAAGGTATCAGTCCAAAGAAAAAAAAGCGCCGCAGCACCACCGGGTGGGCTCGAACCTCCAACCTTTCGCTTAACAGCTGATCGCGCTAGCCAACTGCGCCACGGAGACAGTCCTGCTCCACTCTCACCACCATCAGAACATATCTTCAAAGCTATCAGCCCAAAGAAAAAAAAGCAACACACCACTCTCGGGAGAGCTCGAACGTCCAACCTTTCTGTTAACAGCCGATCGCGCTAGCCAATTGCGCCACGGAGACAGTCGCGCTACACCCTCACCACCGTTAGAACATTTCCTCAGAGCTATCAGCCCAAGGGAAAAAAAGCGCCGCACCACCACTGTGTGGGCTCGAACCTCCAACCTTTCGGTTAACAGCCCATCGCACTAGCCAATTGCGCCACGGAGACAGTCGTGCTACACTCTCACCACCATCAGTACATATCTTCAAAGCTATCAGCGCAAAGAAAAAAGCAACACACCACTCCCGAGAGGGCTCGAACCTCCAACCTTTCGGTCAACAGCCTATAGCGCTAGCCCATTGCGCCACGGAGACAGTCGTGCTCTCCTCTCACCACCATCAGAACATTTCTTCAGAGCTATCAGCCCAAAGAAAAAAAAGCGCCGCACCACCACCGGGTGGGCTCGAACCTCCAAAATTTCGGATCATAGCCGATCGCGCTGGCCAATTGCGCCACGGAGACAGTAGTGCAGCGCTCCCACCTCCGTCAGAACATTTCTTCAGAGCTATCAGCCCAAAGAAAAAGAAAGCGCCGCACCACCACCGGGTCGGCTCGAACCTCCAAAATTTCGGTTAACAGCCTATTGCGCCACGGAGACAGTCCTGCTCCACTCTCACCACCATCAGAACATATCTTCTAAGGTATCAGCCCAAAGAAAAAAAAGCGCCGCAGCACCACCGGGTGGGCTCGAACCTCCAACCTTTCGGTTAACAGCCGATCGCGCTAGCCAATTGCGCCTTGGAGACAGTCCTTCTCCACTCTCACCACCATCAGAACATATCTTCAAAGCTATCAGCCCAAAGAAAAAGAAAGTGCCGCACCACCACCGGGTCGGCTCGAACCTCCAAAATTTCGGTTAACAGCCTATTGCGCCACGGAGACAGTCCTGCTCCACTCTCACCACCATCAGAACATATCTTCAAGGGTATCAGCCCAAAGAAAAAAAAAGCGCCGCAGCACCACCGGGTGGGCTCGAACCTCCAACCTTTCGGTTAACAGCCGATCGCGCTAGCCAATTGCGCCACGGAGACAGTCCTGCTCCACTCTCACCACCATCAGAACATATCTTCAAAGCTATCAGCCCAAAGAAAAAAAAGCGCCGCACCACCACCGGGTGGGCTCGAACCTCCAAAATTTCGGATCATAGCCGATCGCGCTGGCCAATTGCGCCACGGAGACAGTAATGCAGTGCTCCCACCTCCGTCAGAACATTTCTTCAGAGCTATCAGACCAAAGAAAAAGAAAGCGCCGCACCACCACCGGGTGGGCTCGAACCTCCAGCCTTTCGGTTAACAGGCGATCGCGCTAGCCAATTGCGCCACGTAGACAGTCGTGCTCCACTCTCACCACCATCAGAACATATCTTCAAAGCTATCAGCGCAAAGAAAAAAGCAACACACCACTCCTGGGAGGGCTCGAAATTCCAACCTTTCGGTTAAAAGCCAATCGCGCTAGGTAATTGCGCCACGGAGACAGTCGTGTTCCACTCTCACCACCGTCAGAACATTTCTTCACAGCTATCATCCCAAAGAAAAAAAAGCGCCGCACCACCACCGGGTGGGCTCGAACCTCCAGCCTTTCAGTTAACGGCCGAACGCGCTAGCCCCACGGATACAGTCGTGCTCCACTCTCACCACCATCAGAACATATCTTCAAAGCTATCAGCGCAAAGAAAAAAGCAACACACCACTCCCGGGAGGGCTCGAAATTCCAACCTTTCGGTTAACAGCCGATCGCGCTAGCCAATTGCGCCACGGAGACAGTAGTGCAGCACTCCACCTCCGTCAGAACATTTCTTCAGAGCTATCAGCCCAAAGAAAAAGAAAGCGCCGCACCACCACCGGGTGGGCTCGAACCTCCAGCCTTTCGCTTAACAGCCAATCACGCTAGCCAGTTGCGCCACAGAGACAGTCCTGCACAACTCCCACCACCATTAAACTAATCTTCAAAGCTATCAGCCCAAAGAAAAAAAGCGCCGCACCACTCGCGGGTGGGCTCGAACCCCCAACCTTTCGGTTAACAGCCGATCGCGCTAGCCAATTACGCCACGGAGACAGTCGTGCTCCACTCTCACCACCATCAGAACATATCTTCAAAGCTATCAGCCCAAAGAAAAAAAAGCAACACACCACTCTCGGGAGGGCTCGAACCTCCAACCTTTCTGTTAACAGCCGATCGCGCTAGCCAGCTAGCCAATTGCGCCACGAAGACAGCCGTGCTCCACTCTCACCACCGTCAGAAGATTTCTTCAGATGATCAGCCCCAAGAAAAAAAAGCGCCGCACCAACACCTGGTGAACTCGAACCTCTAACCTTTCGGTAAACAGCCGATCGCGCTAGCCAATTGCGCCACGGAGACAGTCGTGCTCCACTGTCACCACCATCAGAACATATCTTCAAAGCTATCAGCGCAAAGAAAAAAGCAACACACCACTTCCGGGAGGGCTCGAACCTCCAACCGTTCGGTTAACAGCCAATTGCGCCACGGAGACAGTCCTGCTCCACTCTCACCATCATCAGAACATATCTTCAAAGGTATCAGCCCAAAGAAAAAAAAGCGCCGCAGCACCACCGGGTGGGCTCGAACCTCCAACCTTTCGGTTAACAGCCCATCGCGCTAGCCAATTGCGCCACGGAGACAGTCCTGCTCCACTCTCACCACCATCAGAACATATCTTCAAAGCTATCAGCCCAAAGAAAAAAAAGCAACACACCACTCTCGGTAGGGCTCGAACCTCCGACCTTTCGGTCAACAGCCTATAGCGCTAGCCCATTGCGCCACGGAGACAGTCGTGCTCTCCTCTCACCACCATCAGAACATTTCTTCAGAGCTATCAGCCCAAAGAAAAAAAAGCGCCGCACCACCACCGAGTGGGCTCGAACCTCCAAAATTTCGGTTCATAGCCGATCGCGCTGGCCAATTGCGCCACGGAGACAGTCGTGCTCCACACTCACCATCATCAGAACATATCTTCAAAGCTATCAGCCCGAAGAAAAAAAAGCAACACAGCACTCCCGGGAGGGCTCCAACCTCCAACCTTTCGGTTAAAAGACAATTGCGCTAGCCGATTGCGTCACGGAGACAGTCGTGTTCCACTCTCACCACCGTCGGAACATTTCTTCAAAGCTATCAGCGCAAAGAAAAAAGCAACACACCACTCCCGGGAGGGCTCGAATTTCCAATATTTCGGTTAACAGCCGATCGCGCTAGCCAATTGCGCCACGGAGACAGTAGTGCAGCGCTCCCACCTCCGTCAGAACATTTCTTCAGAGCTATCAGCCCAAAGAAAAAGAAAGCGCCGCACCACCACCGGGTGGGCTCGAACCTCCAGCCTTTCGGTTAACAGGCGATCGCGCTAGCCAATTGCGCCACGTAGACAGTCGTGCTCCACTCTCACCACCATCAGAACATATCTTCAAAGCTATCAGCGCAAAGAAAAAAGCATTACACCACTCTCGGGAGGGCTCGAAATTCCAACCTTTCGGTTAACAGCCGATCGCGCTAGCCAATTGCGCCACGAAGACAGTCGTGCTCCACTCTCACCACCGTCAGAAGATTTATTCAGACTATCAGCCCAAAAAAAAAGCGCCGCACCAACACCGGGTGGGCTCGAACCTCTAACCTTTCGGTTAACAGCCGATCGCGCTAGCCAATTGCGCCACGGAGACAGTCGAGCTCCACTGTCACCACCATCAGAACATATCTTCAAAGCTATCAGCGCAAAGAAAAAAGCAACACACCACTTCCAGGAGGGCTCGAACCTCCAACCTTTCGGTTAACAGCCTATTGCGCCACGGAGACAGTCCTGCTCCACTCTCACCTGCATCAGAACATATCTTCAAAGGTATCAGCCCAAAGAAAAAAAAGCGCCGCAGCACCACCGGGTGGGCTCGAACCTCCAACCTTTCGGTTAACAGCCGATCGCGCTAGCCAATTGCGCCACGGAGACAGTCCTGCTCCTTTCTCACCACCATCAGAACATATCTTCAAAGCTATCAGCCCAAAGAAAAAAAAGCAACACACCACTCTCGGGAGAGCTCGAACGTCCAACCTTTCTGTTAACAGCCGATCGCGCTAGCCAATTGCGCCACGGAGACAGTCGTGCTCTCCTCTCACCACCATCAGAACATTTCCTCAGAGCTATCAGCCCAAGGGAAAAAAAGTGCCGCACCACCACTGTGTGGGCTCGAACCTCCAACCTTTCGGTTAACAGCCCATCGCACTAGCCAATTGCGCCACGGAGACAGTCGTGCTTCACTCTCACCACCATCAGTACATATCTTCAAAGCTATCAGCGCAAAGAAAAAAGCAACACACCACTCCCGGGAGGGCTCGAACCTCCAACCTTTTGGTCAACAGCCTATAGCGCTAGCCCATTGCGCCACGGAGACAGTCGTGCTCTCCTCTCACCACCATCAGAACATTTCTTCAGAGCTATCAGCCCAAAGAAAAAAAAGCGCCGCACCACCACCGAGTGGGCTCGAACCTCCAAAATTTCGGATCATAGCCGATCGCGCTGGCCAATTGCGCCACGGAGACAGTAGTGCAGCGCTCCCACCTCCGTCAGAACATTTCTTCAGAGCTATCAGCCCAAAGAAAAAGAAAGCGCCGCACCACCACCGGGTGGGCTCGAACCTCCAGCCTTTCGGTTAACAGGCGATCGCGCTAGCCCATTGCGCCACGTAGACAGTCGTGCTCCACTCTCACCACCATCAGAACATATCTTCAAAGCTATCAGCGCAAAGAAAAAAGCAACACACCACTCCTGGGAGGGCTCGAAATTCCAACCTTTCGGTTAAAAGCCAATCGCGCTAGCCAATTGCGCCACGGAGACAGTCGTGTTCCACTCTCACCACCGTCAGAACATTTCTTCACAGCTATCAGCCCAAAGAAAAAAACGCGCCGCACCACCACCGGGTGGGCTCGAACCTCCAGCCTTTCGGTTAACAGGCGATCGCGCTAGCCAATTGCGCCACGTAGACAGTCGTGCTCCACTCTCACCACCATCAGAACATATCTTCAAAGCTATCAGCGCAAAGAAAAAAGCAACACACCACTCCTGGGAGGGCTCGAACCTCCAACCTTTCGGTTGACAGCCAATCGCGCTAGCCAATTGCGCCACGGAGACAGTCCTGCTCCACTCTCACCACCATCAGAACATTTCTTCAGAGCTATCAGCCCAAAGAAAAAGAAAGCGCCGCACCACCACCGGGTGGGCTCGAACCTCCAGCCTTTCGCTTAACAGCCAATCGCGCTAGCCAGTTGCGCCACAGAGACAGTCCTGCACAACTCCCACCACCATTAAACTAATCTTCAAAGCTATCAGCCCAAAGAAAAAAAGCGCCGCACCACTCGCGGGTGGGCTCGAACCCCCAACCTTTCGGTTAACAGCCGATCGCGCTAGCCAATTACGCCACGGAGACAGTCGTGCTCCACTCTCACCACCATCAGAACATATCTTCTACGCCATCAGCGCAAAAAAAAGCGACACACCGTCCACGGGTGCGCTCGAAACTCCCACCTTTTGGTTAACAGCCGATCGCGCTAGCCAATTGCGCCACAGAGACAGTCCTGCTCCACACTCACCACGATCAGAATATATCTTCAAAGGTATCAGCCCGAAGAAAAAAAAGTGCGGCACCACCACCAGGTTGGCTCGAACCTCCAAGCTTTCGGTCAACAGCCTATAGCGCTAGCCCATTGCGCCACGGAGACAGTCGTGCTCTCCTCTCACCACCATAAGAACATTCTTCAGAGCTATCAGCCCAAAGAAAAAAAAGCGCCGCACCACCACCGGGTGGGCTCGAACCTCCAAAATTTCGGATCATAGCCGATCGCGCTGGCCAATTGCGCCACGGAGACAGTAGTGCAGCGCTCCCACCTCCGTCAGAATATTTCTTCAGAGCTATCAGCCCAAAGAAAAAGAAAGCGCCGCACCACCACCGGGTGGGCTCGAACCTCCAGCCTTTCGGTTAACAGGCGATCGCGCTAGCCAATCGCGCCACGTAGACAGTCGTGCTCCACTCTCACCACCATCAGAACATATCTTCAAAGCTATCAGCGCAAAGAAAAAAGCAACACACCCCTCCCGGGAGGGCTCGAACCTCCAACTTTTCGGTTAACAGCCGATCGCGCTAGCCAATTGCGCCACGGAGACAGTCGTGTTCCACTCTCACCACCGTCAGAACATTTCTTCAAAGCTATCAGCGCAAAGAAAAAAGCAACACACCACTCCCGGGACGGCTCGAATTTCCAATATTTCGGTTAACAGCCGATCGCGCTAGCCAATTGCGCCACGGAGACAGTAGTGCAGCGCTCCCACCTCCGTCAGAACATTTCTTCAGAGCTATCAGCCCAAAGAAAAAGACAGCGCCGCACCACCACCGGGTGGGCTCGAACCTCCAGCCTTTCGGTTAACAGGTGATCGCGCTAGCCGATTGCGCCACGTAGACAGTCGTGCTCCACTCTCACCACCATCAGAACATATCTTCAAAGCTATCAGCGCAAAGAAAAAAGCAACACACCACTTCCAGGAGGGCTCGAACCTCCAACCTTTCGGTTAACAGCCTATTGCGCCACGGAGACAGTCCTGCTCCACTCTCACCACCATCAGAACATATCTTCAAAGGTATCAGCCCAAAGAAAAAAAAGCGCCGCAGCACCACCGGGTGGGCTCGAACCTCCAACCTTTCGCTTAACAGCTGATCGCGCTAGCCAACTGCGCCACGGAGACAGTCCTGCTCCACTCTCACCACCATCAGAACATATCTTCAAAGCTATCAGCCCAAAGAAAAAAGAGCAACACACCACTCTCGGGAGAGCTCGAACGTCCAACCTTTCTGTTAACAGCCGATCGCGCTAGCCAATTGCGCCACGGAGACAGTCGCGCTACACCCTCACCACCGTTAGAACATTTCCTCAGAGCTATCAGCCCAAGGGAAAAAAAGCGCCGCACCACCACTGTGTGGGCTCGAACCTCCAACCTTTCGGTTAACAGCCCATCGCACTAGCCAATTGCGCCACGGAGACAGTCGTGCTACACTCTCACCACCATCAGTACATATCTTCAAAGCTATCAGCGCAAAGAAAAAAGCAACACACCACTCCCGAGAGGGCTCGAACCTCCAACCTTTCGGTCAACAGCCTATAGCGCTAGCCAATTGCGCCACGTAGACAGTCGTGCTCCACTCTCACCACCATCAGAACATATCTTCAAAGCTATCAGCGCAAAGAAAAAAGCAACACACCACTCCTGGGAGGGCTCGAAATTCCAACCTTTCGGTTAAAAGCCAATCGCGCTAGGTAATTGCGCCACGGAGACAGTCGTGTTCCACTCTCACCACCGTCAGAACATTTCTTCACAGCTATCATCCCAAAGAAAAAAAAGCGCCGCACCACCACCGGGTGGGCTCGAACCTCCAGCCTTTCAGTTAACGGCCGAACGCGCTAGCCCCACGGATACAGTCGTGCTCCACTCTCACCACCATCAGAACATATCTTCAAAGCTATCAGCGCAAAGAAAAAAGCAACACACCACTCCCGGGAGGGCTCGAAATTCCAACCTTTCGGTTAACAGCCGATCGCGCTAGCCAATTGCGCCACGGAGACAGTAGTGCAGCACTCCACCTCCGTCAGAACATTTCTTCAGAGCTATCAGCCCAAAGAAAAAGAAAGCGCCGCACCACCACCGGGTGGGCTCGAACCTCCAGCCTTTCGCTTAACAGCCAATCACGCTAGCCAGTTGCGCCACAGAGACAGTCCTGCACAACTCCCACCACCATTAAACTAATCTTCAAAGCTATCAGCCCAAAGAAAAAAAGCGCCGCACCACTCGCGGGTGGGCTCGAACCCCCAACCTTTCGGTTAACAGCCGATCGCGCTAGCCAATTACGCCACGGAGACAGTCGTGCTCCACTCTCACCACCATCAGAACATATCTTCAAAGCTATCAGCCCAAAGAAAAAAAAGCAACACACCACTCTCGGGAGGGCTCGAACCTCCAACCTCTCTGTTAACAGCCGATCGCGCTAGCCAGCTAGCCAATTGCGCTACGAAGACAGCCGTGCTCCACTCTCACCACCGTCAGAAGATTTCTTCAGATGATCAGCCCCAAGAAAAAAAAGCGCCGCACCAACACCTGGTGAACTCGAACCTCTAACCTTTCGGTAAACAGCCGATCGCGCTAGCCAATTGCGCCACGGAGACAGTCGTGCTCCACTGTCACCACCATCAGAACATATCTTCAAAGCTATCAGCGCAAAGAAAAAAGCAACACACCACTTCCGGGAGGGCTCGAACCTCCAACCGTTCGGTTAACAGCCAATTGCGCCACGGAGACAGTCCTGCTCCACTCTCACCATCATCAGAACATATCTTCAATGGTATCAGCCCAAAGAAAAAAAGCGCCGCAGCACCACCGGGTGGGCTCGAACCTCCAACCTTTCGGTTAACAGCCCATCGCGCTAGCCAATTGCGCCACGGAGACAGTCCTGCTCCACTCTCACCACCATCAGAACATATCTTCAAAGCTATCAGCCCAAAGAAAAAAAAGCAACACACCACTCTCGGTAGGGCTCGAACCTCCGACCTTTCGGTCAACAGCCTATAGCGCTAGCCCATTGCGCCACGGAGACAGTCGTGCTCTCCTCTCACCACCATCAGAACATTTCTTCAGAGCTATCAGCCCAAAGAAAAAAAAGCGCCGCACCACCACCGAGTGGGCTCGAACCTCCAAAATTACGGTTCATAGCCGATCGCGCTGGCCAATTGCGCCACGGAGACAGTCGTGCTCCACACTCACCATCATCAGAACATATCTTCAAAGCTATCAGCCCGAAGAAAAAAAAGCAACACAGCACTCCCAGGAGGGCTCGAACCTCCAACCTTTCGGTTAAAAGACAATTGCGCTAGCCGATTGCGTCACGGAGACAGTCGTGTTCCACTCTCACCACCGTCGGAACATTTATTCAAAGCTATCAGCGCAAAGAAAAAAGCAACACACCACTCCCGGGAGGGCTCGAATTTCCAATATTTCGGTTAACAGCCGATCGCGCTAGCCAATTGCGCCACGGAGACAGTAGTGCAGCGCTCCCACCTCCGTCAGAACATTTCTTCAGAGCTATCAGCCCAAAGAAAAAGAAAGCGCCGCACCACCACCGGGTGGGCTCGAACCTCCAGCCTTTCGGTTAACAGGCGATCGCGCTAGCCAATTGCGCCACGTAGACAGTCGTGCTCCACTCTCACCACCATCAGAACATATCTTCAAAGCTATCAGCGCAAAGAAAAAGCATTACACCACTCTCGGGAGGGCTCGAAATTCCAACCTTTCGGTTAACAGCCGATCGCGCTAGCCAATTGCGCCACGAAGACAGTCGTGCTCCACTCTCACCACCGTCAGAAGATTTATTCAGACTATCAGCCCAAAAAAAAAAGCGCCGCACCAACACCGGGTGGGCTCGAACCTCTAACCTTTCGGTTAACAGCCGATCGCGCTAGCCAATTGCGCCACGGAGACAGTCGAGCTCCACTGTCACCACCATCAGAACATATCTTCAAAGCTATCAGCGCAAAGAAAAAAGCAACACACCACTTCCAGGAGGGCTCGAACCTCCAACCTTTCGGTTAACAGCCTATTGCGCCACGGAGACAGTCCTGCTCCACTCTCACCTGCATCAGAACATATCTTCAAAGGTATCAGCCCAAAGAAAAAAAAGCGCCGCAGCACCACCGGGTGGGCTCGAACCTCCAACCTTTCGGTTAACAGCCGATCGCGCTAGCCAATTGCGCCACGGAGACAGTCCTGCTCCTTTCTCACCACCATCAGAACATATCTTCAAAGCTATCAGCCCAAAGAAAAAAAAGCAACACACCACTCTCGGGAGAGCTCGAACGTCCAACCTTTCTGTTAACAGCCGATCGCGCTAGCCAATTGCGCCACGGAGACAGTCGTGCTCTCCTCTCACCACCATCAGAACATTTCCTCAGAGCTATCAGCCCAAGGGAAAAAAAGTGCCGCACCACCACTGTGTGGGCTCGAACCTCCAACCTTTCGGTTAACAGCCCAACGCACTAGCCAATTGCGCCCCGGAGACAGTCGTGCTTCACTCTCACCACCATCAGTACATATCTTCAAAGCTATCAGCGCAAAGAAAAAAGCAACACACCACTCCCGGGAGGGCTCGAACCTCCAACCTTTTGGTCAACAGCCTATAGCGCTAGCCCATTGCGCCACGGAGACAGTCGTGCTCTCCTCTCACCACCATCAGAACATTTCTTCAGAGCTATCAGCCCAAAGAAAAAAAAGCGCCGCACCACCACCGAGTGGGCTCGAACCTCCAAAATTTCGGATCATAGCCGATCGCGCTGGCCAATTGCGCCACGGAGACAGTAGTGCAGCGCTCCCACCTCCGTCAGAACATTTCTTCAGAGCTATCAGCCCAAAGAAAAAGAAAGCGCCGCACCACCACCGGGTGGGCTCGAACCTCCAGCCTTTCGGTTAACAGGCGATCGCGCTAGCCCATTGCGCCACGTAGACAGTCGTGCTCCACTCTCACCACCATCAGAACATATCTTCAAAGCTATCAGCGCAAAGAAAAAAGCAACACACCACTCCTGGGAGGGCTCGAAATTCCAACCTTTCGGTTAAAAGCCAATCGCGCTAGCCAATTGCGCCACGGAGACAGTCGTGTTCCACTCTCACCACCGTCAGAACATTTCTTCACAGCTATCAGCCCAAAGAAAAAAACGCGCCGCACCACCACCGGGTGGGCTCGAACCTCCAGCCTTTCGGTTAAGAGGCGATCGCGCTAGCCAATTGCGCCACGTAGACAGTCGTGCTCCACTCTCACCACCATCAGAACATATCTTCAAAGCTATCAGCGCAAAGAAAAAAGCAACACACCACTCCTGGGAGGGCTCGAACCTCCAACCTTTCGGTTGACAGCCAATCGCGCTAGCCAATTGCGCCACGGAGACAGTCCTGCTCCACTCTCACCACCATCAGAACATTTCTTCAGAGCTATCAGCCCAAAGAAAAAGAAAGCGCCGCACCACCACCGGGTGGGCTCGAACCTCCAGCCTTTCGCTTAACAGCCAATCGCGCTAGCCAGTTGCGCCACAGAGACAGTCCTGCACAACTCCCACCACCATTAAACTAATCTTCAAAGCTATCAGCCCAAAGAAAAAAAGCGCCGCACCACTCGCGGGTGGGCTCGAACCCCCAACCTTTCGGTTAACAGCCGATCGCGCTAGCCAATTACGCCACGGAGACAGTCGTGCTCCACTCTCACCACCATCAGAACATATCTTCTACGCCATCAGCGCAAAAAAAAAGCGACACACCGTCCACGGGTGCGCTCGAAACTCCCACCTTTTGGTTAACAGCCGATCGCGCTAGCCAATTGCGCCACAGAGACAGTCCTGCTCCACACTCACCACGATCAGAATATATCTTCAAAGGTATCAGCCCGAAGAAAAAAAAGTGCCGCACCACCACCAGGTTGGCTCGAACCTCCAAGCTTTCGGTCAACAGCCTATAGCGCTAGCCCATTGCGCCACGGAGACAGTCGTGCTCTCCTCTCACCACCATAAGAACATTCTTCAGAGCTATCAGCCCAAAGAAAAAGAAAGCGCCGCACCACCACCGGGTGGGCTCGAACCTCCAGCCTTTCGGTTAACAGGCGATCGCGCTAGCCAATTGCGCCACGTAGACAGTCGTGCTCCACTCTCACCACCATCAGAACATATCTTCAAAGCTATCAGCGCAAAGAAAAAAGCAACACACCCCTCCCGGGAGGGCTCGAACCTCCAACTTTTCGGTTAACAGCCGATCGCGCTAGCCAATTGCGCCACGGAGACAGTCGTGTTCCACTCTCACCACCGTCAGAACATTTCTTCAAAGCTATCAGCGCAAAGAAAAAAGCAACACACCACTCCCGGGACGGCTCGAATTTCCAATATTTCGGTTAACAGCCGATCGCGCTAGCCAATTGCGCCACGGAGACAGTAGTGCAGCGCTCCCACCTCCGTCAGAACATTTCTTCAGAGCTATCAGCCCAAAGAAAAAGACAGCGCCGCACCACCACCGGGTGGGCTCGAACCTCCAGCCTTTCGGTTAACAGGTGATCGCGCTAGCCGATTGCCCCACGTAGACAGTCGTGCTCCACTCTCACCACCATCAGAACATATCTTCAAAGCTATCAGCGCAAAGAAAAAAGCAACACACCACTTCCAGGAGGGCTCGAACCTCCAACCTTTCGGTTAACAGCCTATTGCGCCACGGAGACAGTCCTGCTCCACTCTCACCACCATCAGAACATATCTTCAAAGGTATCAGCCCAAAGAAAAAAGAGCAACACACCACTCTCGGGAGAGCTCGAACGTCCAACCTTTCTGTTAACAGCCGATCGCGCTAGCCAATTGCGCCACGGAGACAGTCGCGCTACACCCTCACCACCGTTAGAACATTTCCCCAGAGCTATCAGCCCAAGGGAAAAAAAGCGCCGCACCACCACTGTGTGGGCTCGAACCTCCAACCTTTCGGTTAACAGCCCATCGCACTAGCCAATTGCGCCACGGAGACAGTCGTGCTACACTCTCACCACCATCAGTACATATCTTCAAAGCTATCAGCGCAAAGAAAAAAGCAACACACCACTCCCGAGAGGGCTCGAACCTCCAACCTTTCGGTCAACAGCCTATAGCGCTAGCCCATTGCGCCACGGAGACAGTCGTGCTCTCCTCTCACCACCATCAGAACATTTCTTCAGAGCTATCAGCCCAAAGAAAAAAAAGCGCCGCACCACCACCGGGTGGGCTCGAACCTCCAAAATTTCGGATCATAGCCGATCGCGCTGGCCAATTGCGCCACGGAGACAGTAGTGCAGCGCTCCCACCTCCGTCAGAACATTTCTTCAGAGCTATCAGCCCAAAGAAAAAGAAAGCGCCGCACCACCACCGGGTCGGCTCGAACCTCCAAAATTTCGGTTAACAGCCTATTGCGCCACGGAGACAGTCCTGCTCCACTCTCACCACCATCAGAACATATCTTCAAAGGTATCAGCCCAAAGAAAAAAAAGCGCCGCAGCACCACCGGGTGGGCTCGAACCTCCAACCTTTCGGTTAACAGCCGATCGCGCTAGCCAATTGCGCCTTGGAGACAGTCCTTCTCCACTCTCACCACCATCAGAACATATCTTCAAAGCTATCAGCCCAAAGAAAAAGAAAGCGCCGCACCACCACCCGGTCGGCTCGAACCTCCAAAATTTCGGTTAACAGCCTATTGCGCCACGGAGACAGTCCTGCTCCACTCTCACCACCATCAGAACATATCTTCAAGGGTATCAGCCCAAAGAAAAAAAAGCGCCGCAGCACCACCGGGTGGGCTCGAACCTCCAACCTTTCGGTTAACAGCCGATCGCGCTAGCCAATTGCGCCACGGAGACAGTCCTGCTCCACTCTCACCACCATCAGAACATATCTTCAAAGCTATCAGCCCAAAGAAAAAAAAGCGCCGCACCACCACCGGGTGGGCTCGAACCTCCAAAATTTCGGATCATAGCCGATCGCGCTGGCCAATTGCGCCACGGAGACAGTAATGCAGCGCTCCCACCTCCGTCAGAACATTTCTTCAGAGCTATCAGCCCAAAGAAAAAGAAAGCGCCGCACCACCACCGGGTGGGCTCGAACCTCCAGCCTTTCGGTTAACAGGCGATCGCGCTAGCCAATTGCGCCACGTAGACAGTCGTGCTCCACTCTCACCACCATCAGAACATATCTTCAAAGCTATCAGCGCAAAGAAAAAAGCAACACACCACTCCTGGGAGGGCTTGAAATTCCAACCTTTCGGTTAAAAGCCAATCGCGCTAGGTAATTGCGCCACGGAGACAGTCGTGTTCCACTCTCACCACCGTCAGAACATTTCTTCACAGCTATCAGCCCAAAGAAAAAAAAGCGCCGCACCACCACCGGGTGGGCTCGAACCTCCAGCCTTTCAGTTAACGGCCGAACGCGCTAGCCCCACGGATACAGTCGTGCTCCACTCTCACCACCATCAGAACATATCTTCAAAGCTATCAGCGCAAAGAAAAAAGCAACACACCACTCCCGGGAGGGCTCGAAATTCCAACCTTTCGGTTAACAGCCGATCGCGCTAGCCAATTGCGCCACGGAGACAGTAGTGCAGCACTCCCCCTCCGTCAGAACATTTCTTCAGAGCTATCAGCCCAAAGAAAAAGAAAGCGCCGCACCACCACCGGGTGGGCTCGAACCTCCAGCCTTTCGCTTAACAGCCAATCACGCTAGCCAGTTGCGCCACAGAGACAGTCCTGCACAACTCCCACCACCATTAAACTAATCTTCAAAGCTATCAGCCCAAAGAAAAAAAGCGCCGCACCACTCGCGGGTGGGCTCGAACCCCCAACCTTTCGGTTAACAGCCGATCGCGCTAGCCAATTACGCCACGGAGACAGTCGTGCTCCACTCTCACCACCATCAGAACATATCTTCAAAGCTATCAGCCCAAAGGAAAAAAAGCAACACACCACTCTCGGGAGGGCTCGAACCTCCAACCTTTCTGTTAACAGCCGATCGCGCTAGCCAGCTAGCCAATTGCGCCACGAAGACAGGCGTGCTCCACTCTCACCACCGTCAGAAGATTTCTTCAGATGATCAGCCCCAAGAAAAAAAAGCGCCGCACCAACACCTGGTGAACTCGAACCTCTAACCTTTCGGTAAACAGCCGATCGCGCTAGCCAATTGCGCCACGGAGACAGTCGTGCTCCACTGTCACCACCATCAGAACATATCTTCAAAGCTATCAGCGCAAAGAAAAAAGCAACACACCACTTCCGGGAGGGCTCGAACCTCCAACCGTTCGGTTAACAGCCAATTGCGCCACGGAGACAGTCCTGCTCCACTCTCACCATCATCAGAACATATCTTCAAAGGTATCAGCCCAAAGAAAAAAAAGCGCCGCAGCACCACCGGGTGGGCTCGAACCTCCAACCTTTCGGTTAACAGCCCATCGCGCTAGCCAATTGCGCCACGGAGACAGTCCTGCTCCACTCTCACCACCATCAGAACATATCTTCAAAGCTATCAGCCCAAAGAAAAAAAAGCAACACACCACTCTCGGTAGGGCTCGAACCTCCGACCTTTCGGTCAACAGCCTATAGCGCTAGCCCATTGCGCCACGGAGACAGTCGTGCTCTCCTCTCACCACCATCAGAACATTTCTTCAGAGCTATCAGCCCAAAGAAAAAAAAGCGCCGCACCACCACCGAGTGGGCTCGAACCTCCAAAATTTCGGTTCATAGCCGATCGCGCTGGCCAATTGCGCCACGGAGACAGTCGTGCTCCACACTCACCATCATCAGAACATATCTTCAAAGCTATCAGCCCGAAGAAAAAAAAGCAACACAGCACTCCAAGAGGGCTCGAACCTCCAACCTTTCGGTTAAAAGACAATTGCGCTAGCCGATTGCGTCACGGAGACAGTCGTGTTCCACTCTCACCACCATCAGAACATATCTTCAAAGCTATCAGCGCAAAGAAAAAAGCAACACACCCCTCCCGGGAGGGCTCGAACCTCCAACTTTTCGGTTAACAGCCGATCGCGCTAGCCAATTGCGCCACGGAGACAGTCGTGTTCCACTCTCACCACCGTCAGAACATTTCTTCAAAGCTATCAGCGCAAAGAAAAAAGCAACACACCACTCCCGGGACGGCTCGAATTTCCAATATTTCGGTTAACAGCCGATCGCGCTAGCCAATTGCGCCACGGAGACAGTAGTGCAGCGCTCCCACCTCCGTCAGAACATTTCTTCAGAGCTATCAGCCCAAAGAAAAAGACAGCGCCGCACCACCACCGGGTGGGCTCGAACCTCCAGCCTTTCGGTTAACAGGTGATCGCGCTAGCCGATTGCGCCACGTAGACAGTCGTGCTCCACTCTCACCACCATCAGAACATATCTTCAAAGCTATCAGCGCAAAGAAAAAAGCAACACACCACTTCCAGGAGGGCTCGAACCTCCAACCTTTCGGTTAACAGCCTATTGCGCCACGGAGACAGTCCTGCTCCACTCTCACCACCATCAGAACATATCTTCAAAGGTATCAGCCCAAAGAAAAAAGAGCAACACACCACTTTCGGGAGAGCTCGAACGTCCAACCTTTCTGTTAACAGCCGATCGCGCTAGCCAATTGCGCCACGGAGACAGTCGCGCTACACCCTCACCACCGTTAGAACATTTCCTCAGAGCTATCAGCCCAAGGGAAAAAAAGCGCCGCACCACCACTGTGTGGGCTCGAACCTCCAACCTTTCGGTTAACAGCCCATCGCACTAGCCAATTGCGCCACGGAGACAGTCGTGCTACACTCTCACCACCATCAGTACATATCTTCAAAGCTATCAGCGCAAAGAAAAAAGCAACACACCACTCCCGAGAGGGCTCGAACCTCCAACCTTTCGGTCAACAGCCTATAGCGCTAGCCCATTGCGCCACGGAGACAGTCGTGCTCTCCTCTCACCACCATCAGAACATTTCTTCAGAGCTATCAGCCCAAAGAAAAAAAAGCGCCGCACCACCACCGGGTGGGCTCGAACCTCCAAAATTTCGGATCATAGCCGATCGCGCTGGCCAATTGCGCCACGGAGACAGTAGTGCAGCGCTCCCACCTCCGTCAGAACATTTCTTCAGAGCTATCAGCCCAAAGAAAAAGAAAGCGCCGCACCACCACCGGGTCGGCTCGAACCTCCAAAATTTCGGTTAACAGCCTATTGCGCCACGGAGACAGTCCTGCTCCACTCTCACCACCATCAGAACATATCTTCAAAGGTATCAGCCCAAAGAAAAAAAAGCGCCGCAGCACCACCGGGTGGGCTCGAACCTCCAACCTTTCGGTTAACAGCCGATCGCGCTAGCCAATTGCGCCTTGGAGACAGTCCTTCTCCACTCTCACCACCATCAGAACATATCTTCAAAGCTATCAGCCCAAAGAAAAAGAAAGCGCCGCACCACCACCCGGTCGGCTCGAACCTCCAAAATTTCGGTTAACAGCCTATTGCGCCACGGAGACAGTCCTGCTCCACTCTCACCACCATCAGAACATATCTTCAAGGGTATCAGCCCAAAGAAAAAAAAGCGCCGCAGCACCACCGGGTGGGCTCGAACCTCCAACCTTTCGGTTAACAGCCGATCGCGCTAGCCAATTGCGCCACGGAGACAGTCCTGCTCCACTCTCACCACCATCAGAACATATCTTCAAAGCTATCAGCCCAAAGAAAAAAAAGCGCCGCACCACCACCGGGTGGGCTCGAACCTCCAAAATTTCGGATCATAGCCGATCGCGCTGGCCAATTGCGCCACGGAGACAGTAATGCAGCGCTCCCACCTCCGTCAGAACATTTCTTCAGAGCTATCAGCCCAAAGAAAAAGAAAGCGCCGCACCACCACCGGGTGGGCTCGAACCTCCAGCCTTTCGGTTAACAGGCGATCGCGCTAGCCAATTGCGCCACGTAGACAGTCGTTCTCCACTCTCACCACCATCAGAACATATCTTCAAAGCTATCAGCGCAAAGAAAAAAGCAACACACCACTCCTGGGAGGGCTCGAAATTCCAACCTTTCGGTTAAAAGCCAATCGCGCTAGGTAATTGCGCCACGGAGACAGTCGTGTACCACTCTCACCACCGTCAGAACATTTCTTCACAGCTATCAGCCCAAAGAAAAAAAAGCGCCGCACCACCACCGGGTGGGCTCGAACCTCCAGCCTTTCAGTTAACGGCCGAACGCGCTAGCCCCACGGATACAGTCGTGCTCCACTCTCACCACCATCAGAACATATCTTCAAAGCTATCAGCGCAAAGAAAAAAGCAACACACCACTCCCGGGAGGGCTCGAAATTCCAACCTTTCGGTTAACAGCCGATCGCGCTAGCCAATTGCGCCACGGAGACAGTAGTGCAGCACTCCACCTCCGTCAGAACATTTCTTCAGAGCTATCAGCCCAAAGAAAAAGAAAGCGCCGCACCACCACCGGGTGGGCTCGAACCTCCAGCCTTTCGCTTAACAGCCAATCACGCTAGCCAGTTGCGCCACAGAGACAGTCCTGCACAACTCCCACCACCATTAAACTAATCTTCAAAGCTATCAGCCCAAAGAAAAAAAGCGCCGCACCACTCGCGGGTGGGCTCGAACCCCCAACCTTTCGGTTAACAGCCGATCGCGCTAGCCAATTACGCCACGGAGACAGTCGTGCTCCACTCTCACCACCATCAGAACATATCTTCAAAGCTATCAGCCCAAAGGAAAAAAAGCAACACACCACTCTCGGGAGGGCTCGAACCTCCAACCTTTCTGTTAACAGCCGATCGCGCTAGCCAGCTAGCCAATTGCGCCACGAAGACAGGCGTGCTCCACTCTCACCACCGTCAGAAGATTTCTTCAGATGATCAGCCCCAAGAAAAAAAAGCGCCGCACCAACACCTGGTGAACTCGAACCTCTAACCTTTCGGTAAACAGCCGATCGCGCTAGCCAATTGCGCCACGGAGACAGTCGTGCTCCACTGTCACCACCATCAGAACATATCTTCAAAGCTATCAGCGCAAAGAAAAAAGCAACACACCACTTCCGGGAGGGCTCGAACCTCCAACCGTTCGGTTAACAGCCAATTGCGCCACGGAGACAGTCCTGCTCCACTCTCACCATCATCAGAACATATCTTCAAAGGTATCAGCCCAAAGAAAAAAAAGCGCCGCAGCACCACCGGGTGGGCTCGAACCTCCAACCTTTCGGTTAACAGCCCATCGCGCTAGCCAATTGCGCCACGGAGACAGTCCTGCTCCACTCTCACCACCATCAGAACATATCTTCAAAGCTATCAGCCCAAAGAAAAAAAAGCAACACACCACTCTCGGTAGGGCTCGAACCTCCGACCTTTCGGTCAACAGCCTATAGCGCTAGCCCATTGCGCCACGGAGACAGTCGTGCTCTCCTCTCACCACCATCAGAACATTTCTTCAGAGCTATCAGCCCAAAGAAAAAAAAGCGCCGCACCACCACCGAGTGGGCTCGAACCTCCAAAATTTCGGTTCATAGCCGATCGCGCTGGCCAATTGCGCCACGGAGACAGTCGTGCTCCACACTCACCATCATCAGAACATATCTTCAAAGCTATCAGCCCGAAGAAAAAAAAGCAACACAGCACTCCAAGAGGGCTCGAACCTCCAACCTTTCGGTTAAAAGACAATTGCGCTAGCCGATTGCGTCACGGAGACAGTCGTGTTCCACTCTCACCACCGTCGGAACATTTCTTCAAAGCTATCAGCGCAAAGAAAAAAGCAACACACCACTCCCGGGAGGGCTCGAATTTCCAATATTTCGGTTAACAGCCGATCGCGCTAGCCAATTGCGCCACGGAGACAGTAGCGCAGCGCTCCCACCTCCGTCAGAACATTTCTTCAGAGCTATCAGCCCAAAGAAAAAGAAAGCGCCGCACCACCACCGGGTGGGCTCGAACCTCCAGCCTTTCGGTTAACAGGCGATCGCGCTAGCCAATTGCGCCACGTAGACAGTCGTGCTCCACTCTCACCACCATCAGAACATATCTTCAAAGCTATCAGCGCAAAGAAAAAAGCATTACACCACTCTCGGGAGGGCTCGAAATTCCAACCTTTCGGTTAACAGCCGATCGCGCTAGCCAATTGCGCCACGAAGACAGTCGTGCTCCACTCTCACCACCGTCAGAAGATTTATTCAGACTATCAGCCCAAAAAAAGCGCCGCACCAACACCGGGTGGGCTCGAACCTCTAACCTTTCGGTTAACAGCCGATCGCGCTAGCCAATTGCGCCACGGAGACAGTCGTGCTCCACTGTCACCACCATCAGAACATATCTTCAAAGCTATCAGCGCAAAGAAAAAAGCAACACACCACTTCCGGGAGGGCTCGAACCTCCAACCGTTCGGTTAACAGCCAATTGCGCCACGGAGACAGTCCTGCTCCACTCTCACCATCATCAGAACATATCTTCAAAGGTATCAGCCCAAAGAAAAAAAAGCGCCGCAGCACCACCGGGTGGGCTCGAACCTCCAACCTTTCGGTTAACAGCCCATCGCGCTAGCCAATTGCGCCACGGAGACAGTCCTGCTCCACTCTCACCACCATCAGAACATATCTTCAAAGCTATCAGCCCAAAGAAAAAAAAGCAACACACCACTCTCGGTAGGGCTCGAACCTCCGACCTTTCGGTCAACAGCCTATAGCGCTAGCCCATTGCGCCACGGAGACAGTCGTGCTCTCCTCTCACCACCATCAGAACATTTCTTCAGAGCTATCAGCCCAAAGAAAAAAAAGCGCCGCACCACCACCGAGTGGGCTCGAACCTCCAAAATTTCGGTTCATAGCCGATCGCGCTGGCCAATTGCGCCACGGAGACAGTCGTGTTCCACTCTCACCACCGTCAGAACATTTCTTCACAGCTATCAGCCCAAAGAAAAAAACGCGCCGCACCACCACCGGGTGGGCTCGAACCTCCAGCCTTTCGGTTAACAGGCGATCGCGCTAGCCAATTGCGCCACGTAGACAGTCGTGCTCCACTCTCACCACCATCAGAACATATCTTCAAAGCTATCAGCGCAAAGAAAAAAGCAACACACCACTCCTGGGAGGGCTCGAACCTCCAACCTTTCGGTTGACAGCCAATCGCGCTAGCCAATTGCGCCACGGAGACAGTCCTGCTCCACTCTCACCACCGTCAGAACATTTCTTCAGAGCTATCAGCCCAAAGAAAAAGAAAGCGCCGCACCACCACCGGGTGGGCTCGAACCTCCAGCCTTTCGCTTAACAGCCAATCGCGCTAGCCAGTTGCGCCACAGAGACAGTCCTGCACAACTCCCACCACCATTAAACTAATCTTCAAAGCTATCAGCCCAAAGAAAAAAAGCGCCGCACCACTCGCGGGTGGGCTCGAACCCCCAACCTTTCGGTTAACAGCCGATCGCGCTAGCCAATTACGCCACGGAGACAGTCGTGCTCCACTCTCACCACCATCAGAACATATCTTCTACGCCATCAGCGCAAAAAAAAGCGACACACCGTCCACGGGTGCGCTCGAAACTCCCACCTTTTGGTTAACAGCCGATCGCGCTAGCCAATTGCGCCACAGAGACAGTCCTGCTCCACACTCACCACGATCAGATTATATCTTCAAAGGTATCAGCCCGAAGAAAAAAAAGTGCCGCACCACCACCAGGTTGGCTCGAACCTCCAAGCTTTCGGTCAACAGCCTATAGCGCTAGCCCATTGCGCCACGGAGACAGTCGTGCTCTCCTCTCACCACCATAAGAACATTCTTCAGAGCTATCAGCCCAAAGAAAAAAAAGCGCCGCACCCCCACCGGGTGGGCTCGAACCTCCAAAATTTCGGATCATAGCCGATCGCGCTGGCCAATTGCGCCACGGAGACAGTAGTGCAGCGCTCCCACCTCCGTCAGAATATTTCTTCAGAGCTATCAGCCCAAAGAAAAAGAAAGCGCCGCACCACCACCGGGTGGGCTCGAACCTCCAGCCTTTCGGTTAACAGGCGATCGCGCTAGCCAATTGCGCCACGTAGACAGTCGTGCTCCACTCTCACCACCATCAGAACATATCTTCAAAGCTATCAGCGCAAAGAAAAAAGCAACACACCCCTCCCGGGAGGGCTCGAACCTCCAACTTTTCGGTTAACAGCCGATCGCGCTAGCCAATTGCGCCACGGAGACAGTCGTGTTCCACTCTCACCACCGTCAGAACATTTCTTCAAAGCTATCAGCGCAAAGAAAAAAGCAACACACCACTCCCGGGAGGGCTCGAATTTCCAATATTTCGGTTAACAGCCGATCGCGCTAGCCAATTGCGCCACGGAGACAGTAGTGCAGCGCTCCCACCTCCGTCAGAACATTTCTTCAGAGCTATCAGCCCAAAGAAAAAGACAGCGCCGCACCACCACCGGGTGGGCTCGAACCTCCAGCCTTTCGGTTAACAGGTGATCGCGCTAGCCGATTGCGCCACGTAGACAGTCGTGCTCCACTCTCACCACCATCAGAACATATCTTCAAAGCTATCAGCGCAAAGAAAAAAGCAACACACCACTTCCAGGAGGGCTCGAACCTCCAACCTTTCGGTTAACAGCCTATTGCGCCACGGAGACAGTCCTGCTCCACTCTCACCACCATCAGAACATATCTTCAAAGGTATCAGCCCAAAGAAAAAAAAGCGCCGCAGCACCACCGGGTGGGCTCGAACCTCCAACCTTTCGCTTAACAGCTGATCGCGCTAGCCAACTGCGCCACGGAGACAGTCCTGCTTCACTCTCACCACCATCAGAACATATCTTCAAAGCTATCAGCCCAAAGAAAAAAGAGCAACACACCACTCTCGGGAGAGCTCGAACGTCCAACCTTTCTGTTAACAGCCGATCGCGCTAGCCAATTGCGCCACGGAGACAGTCGCGCTACACCCTCACCACCGTTAGAACATTTCCTCAGAGCTATCAGCCCAAGGGAAAAAAAGCGCCGCACCACCACTGTGTGGGCTCGAACCTCCAACCTTTCGGTTAACAGCCCATCGCACTAGCCAATTGCGCCACGGAGACAGTCGTGCTACACTCTCACCACCATCAGTACATATCTTCAAAGCTATCAGCGCAAAGAAAAAAGCAACACACCACTCCCGAGAGGGCTCGAACCTCCAACCTTTCGGTCAACAGCCTATAGCGCTAGCCCATTGCGCCACGGAGACAGTCGTGCTCTCCTCTCACCACCATCAGAACATTTCTTCAGAGCTATCAGCCCAAAGAAAAAAAAGCGCCGCACCACCACCGGGTGGGCTCGAACCTCCAAAATTTCGGATCATAGCCGATCCCGCTGGCCAATTGCGCCACGGAGACAGTAGTGCAGCGCTCCCACCTCCGTCAGAACATTTCTTCAGAGCTATCAGCCCAAAGAAAAAGAAAGCGCCGCACCACCACCGGGTCGGCTCGAACCTCCAAAATTTCGGTTAACAGCCTATTGCGCCACGGAGACAGTCCTGCTCCACTCTCACCACCATCAGAACATATCTTCAAAGGTATCAGCCCAAAGAAAAAAAAGCGCCGCAGCACCACCGGGTGGGCTCGAACCTCCAACCTTTCGGTTAACAGCCGATCGCGCTAGCCAATTGCGCCTTGGAGACAGTCCTTCTCCACTCTCACCACCATCAGAACATATCTTCAAAGCTATCAGCCCAAAGAAAAAGAAAGCGCCGCACCACCACCGGGTCGGCTCGAACCTCCAAAATTTCGGTTAACAGCCTATTGCGCCACGGAGACAGTCCTGCTCCACTCTCACCACCATCAGAACATATCTTCAAGGGTATCAGCCCAAAGAAAAAAAAGCGCCGCAGCACCACCGGGTGGGCTCGAACCTCCAACCTTTCGGTTAACAGCCGATCGCGCTAGCCAATTGCGCCACGGAGACAGTCCTGCTCCACTCTCACCACCATCAGAACATATCTTCAAAGCTATCAGCCCAAAGAAAAAAAAGCGCCGCACCACCACCGGGTGGGCTCGAACCTCCAAAATTTCGGATCATAGCCGATCGCGCTGGCCAATTGCGCCACGGAGACAGTAATGCAGCGCTCCCACCTCCGTCAGAACATTTCTTCAGAGCTATCAGCCCAAAGAAAAAGAAAGCGCCGCACCACCACCGGGTGGGCTCGAACCTCCAGCCTTTCGGTTAACAGGCGATCGCGCTAGCCAATTGCGCCACGTAGACAGTCGTGCTCCACTCTCACCACCATCAGAACATATCTTCAAAGCTATCAGCGCAAAGAAAAAAGCAACACACCACTCCTGGGAGGGCTCGAAATTCCAACCTTTCGGTTAAAAGCCAATCGCGCTAGGTAATTGCGCCACGGAGACAGTCGTGTTCCACTCTCACCACCGTCAGAACATTTCTTCACAGCTATCAGCCCAAAGAAAAAAAAGCGCCGCACCACCACCGGGTGGGCTCGAACCTCCAGCCTTTCAGTTAACGGCCGAACGCGCTAGCCCCACGGATACAGTCGTGCTCCACTCTCACCACCATCAGAACATATCTTCAAAGCTATCAGCGCAAAGAAAAAAGCAACACACCACTCCCGGGAGGGCTCGAAATTCCAACCTTTCGGTTAACAGCCGATCGCGCTAGCCAATTGCGCCACGGAGACAGTAGTGCAGCACTCCACCTCCGTCAGAACATTTCTTCAGAGCTATCAGCCCAAAGAAAAAGAAAGCGCCGCACCACCACCGGGTGGGCTCGAACCTCCAGCCTTTCGCTTAACAGCCAATCACGCTAGCCAGTTGCGCCACAGAGACAGTCCTGCACAACTCCCACCACCATTAAACTAATCTTCAAAGCTATCAGCCCAAAGAAAAAAAGCGCCGCACCACTCGCGGGTGGGCTCGAACCCCCAACCTTTCGGTTAACAGCCGATCGCGCTAGCCAATTACGCCACGGAGACAGTCGTGCTCCACTCTCACCACCATCAGAACATATCTTCAAAGCTATCAGCCCAAAGGAAAAAAAGCAACACACCACTCTCGGGAGGGCTCGAACCTCCAACCTTTCTGTTAACAGCCGATCGCGCTAGCCAGCTAGCCAATTGCGCCACGAAGACAGGCGTGCTCCACTCTCACCACCGTCAGAAGATTTCTTCAGATGATCAGCCCCAAGAAAAAAAAGCGCCGCACCAACACCTGGTGAACTCGAACCTCTAACCTTTCGGTAAACAGCCGATCGCGCTAGCCAATTGCGCCACGGAGACAGTCGTGCTCCACTGTCACCACCATCAGAACATATCTTCAAAGCTATCAGCGCAAAGAAAAAAGCAACACACCACTTCCGGGAGGGCTCGAACCTCCAACCGTTCGGTTAACAGCCAATTGCGCCACGGAGACAGTCCTGCTCCACTCTCACCATCATCAGAACATATCTTCAAAGGTATCAGCCCAAAGAAAAAAAAAGCGCCGCAGCACCACCGGGTGGGCTCGAACCTCCAACCTTTCGGTTAACAGCCCATCGCGCTAGCCAATTGCGCCACGGAGACAGTCCTGCTCCACTCTCACCACCATCAGAACATATCTTCAAAGCTATCAGCCCAAAGAAAAAAAAGCAACACACCACTCTCGGTAGGGCTCGAACCTCCGACCTTTCGGTCAACAGCCTATAGCGCTAGCCCATTGCGCCACGGAGACAGTCGTGCTCTCCTCTCACCACCATCAGAACATTTCTTCAGAGCTATCAGCCCAAAGAAAAAAAAGCGCCGCACCACCACCGAGTGGGCTCGAACCTCCAAAATTTCGGTTCATAGCCGATCGCGCTGGCCAATTGCGCCACGGAGACAGTCGTGCTCCACACTCACCATCATCAGAACATATCTTCAAAGCTATCAGCCCGAAGAAAAAAAAGCAACACAGCACTCCAAGAGGGCTCGAACCTCCAACCTTTCGGTTAAAAGACAATTGCGCTAGCCGATTGCGTCACGGAGACAGTCGTGTTCCACTCTCACCACCGTCGGAACATTTCTTCAAAGCTATCAGCGCAAAGAAAAAAGCAACACACCACTCCCGGGAGGGCTCGAATTTCCAATATTTCGGTTAACAGCCGATCGCGCTAGCCAATTGCGCCACGGAGACAGTAGTGCAGCGCTCCCACCTCCGTCAGAACATTTCTTCAGAGCTATCAGCCCAAAGAAAAAGAAAGCGCCGCACCACCACCGGGTGGGCTCGAACCTCCAGCCTTTCGGTTAACAGGCGATCGCGCTAGCCAATTGCGCCACGTAGACAGTCGTGCTCCACTCTCACCACCATCAGAACATATCTTCAAAGCTATCAGCGCAAAGAAAAAAGCATTACACCACTCTCGGGAGGGCTCGAAATTCCAACCTTTCGGTTAACAGCCGATCGCGCTAGCCAATTGCGCCACGAAGACAGTCGTGCTCCACTCTCACCACCGTCAGAAGATTTATTCAGACTATCAGCCCAAAAAAAAAAAGCGCCGCACCAACACCGGGTGGGCTCGAACCTCTAACCTTTCGGTTAACAGCCGATCGCGCTAGCCAATTGCGCCACGGAGACAGTCGAGCTCCACTGTCACCACCATCAGAACATATCTTCAAAGCTATCAGCGCAAAGAAAAAAGCAACACACCACTTCCAGGAGGGCTCGAACCTCCAACCTTTCGGTTAACAGCCTATTGCGCCACGGAGACAGTCCTGCTCCACTCTCACCTGCATCAGAACATATCTTCCAAGGTATCAGCCCAAAGAAAAAAAAGCGCCGCAGCACCACCGCGTGGGCTCGAACCTCCAACCTCTCGGTTAACAGCCGATCGCGCTAGCCAATTGCGCCACGGAGACAGTCCTGCTCCTTTCTCACCACCATCAGAACATATCTTCAAAGCTATCAGCCCAAAGAAAAAAAAGCAACACACCACTCTCGGGAGAGCTCGAACGTCCAACCTTTCTGTTAACAGCCGATCGCGCTAGCCAATTGCGCCACGGAGACAGTCGCGCTACACCCTCACCACCGTCAGAACATTTCCTCAGAGCTATCAGCCCAAGGGAAAAAAAGTGCCGCACCACCACTGTGTGGGCTCGAACCTCCAACCTTTCGGTTAACAGCCCATCGCACTAGCCAATTGCGCCACGGAGACAGTCGTGCTTCACTCTCACCACCACCAGTACATATCTTCAAAGCTATCAGCGCAAAGAAAAAAGCAACACACCACTCCCGGGAGGGCTCGAACCTCCAACCTTTTGGTCAACAGCCTATAGCGCTAGCCCATTGCGCCACGGAGACAGTCGTGCTCTCCTCTCACCACCATCAGAACATTTCTTCAGAGCTATCAGCCCAAAGAAAAAAAAGCGCCGCACCACCACCGGGTGGGCTCGAACCTCCAAAATTTCGGATCATAGCCGATCCCGCTGGCCAATTGCGCCACGGAGACAGTAGTGCAGCGCTCCCACCTCCGTCAGAACATTTCTTCAGAGCTATCAGCCCAAAGAAAAAGAAAGCGCCGCACCACCACCGGGTGGGCTCGAACGTCCAGCCTTTCGGTTAACAGGCGATCGCAATAGCCAATTGCGCCACGTAGACAGTCGTGCTCCACTCTCACCACCATCAGAACATATCTTCAAAGCTATCAGCGCAAAGAAAAAAGCAACACACCACTCCTGGGAGGGCTCGAAATTCCAACCTTTCGGTTAAAAGCCAATCGCGCTAGCCAATTGCGCCACGGAGACAGTCGTGTTCCACTCTCACCACCGTCAGAACATATCTTCAAAGGTATCAGCCCGAAGAAAAAAAAGTGCCGCACCACCACCAGGTGGGCTCGATCCTCCAGCCTTCCAGTTAACGGCCGAACGCGCTAGCCAATTGCGCCACGGATACAGTCGTGCTCCACTCTCACCACCATCAGAACATATCTTCAAAGCTATCAGCGCAAAGAAAAAAGCAACACACCACTCCCGGGAGGGCTCGAACCTACAAGCTTTCGGTCAACAGCCTATAGCGCTAGGCCATTGCGCCACGGAGACAGTCGTGCTCTCCTCTCACCACCATCAGAACATTTCTTCAGAGCTATCAGCCCAAAGAAAAAAAAGCGCCGCACCACCACAGGGTGGGCTCGAACCTCCAAAATTTCGGTTCATAGCCGATCGCGCTGGCCAATTGCGCCACGGAGACAGTCGTGTTCCACTCTCACCACCGTCAGAACATTTCTTAAAAGCTATCAGCGCAAAGAAAAAAGCAACACACCACTCCCGGGAGGGCTCGAATTTCCAATATTTCGGTTAACAGCCGATCGCGCTGGCCAATTGTGCCACGGAGACAGTAGTGCAGCGCTCCCACCTCCGTCAGAACATTTCTTCAGAGCTATCAGCCCAAAGAAAAATAAAGCGCCGCACCACCACCGGGTGGGCTCGAACCTCCAGCCTTTCGGTTAACAGGTGATCGCGCTAGCCGATTGCGCCACGTAGACAGTCGTGCTCCACTCTCACCACCATCAGAACATATCTTCAAAGCTATCAGCGCAAAGAAAAAAGCATTACACCACTCCCGGGAGGGCTCGAAATTCCAACCTTTCGGTTAACAGCCGATCGCGATAGCCAATTGCACCACGGAGACAGTAGTGCAGCGCTCCCACCTCCGTCAGAACATTTCTTCACAGCTATCAGCCCGAAGAAAAAAAGCGCCGCACCACCACTGGGTGGGCTCGAACCTCCAGCCTTTCAGTTAACGGCCGAACGCGCTAGCCAATCGCCCCACGGATACAGTCGTGCTCCACTCTCACCACCATCAGAACATATCTTCAAAGCTATCAGCGCAAAGAAAAAAGCAACACACCACTCCCGGGAGGGTTCGAAATTCCAACCTTTCGGTTAACAGCCGATCGCGCTAGCCAATTGCGCCACGGAGACAGTAGTGCAGCACTCCACCTCCGTCAGAACATTTCTTCAGAGCTATCAGCCCAAAGAAAAAGAAAGCGCCGCACGACCACCGGGTGGGCTCGAACCTTCAGCCTTTCGCTTAACAGCCAATCGCGCTAGCCAGTTGCGCCACGGAGACAGTCCTGCACAACTCCCACTACCATTAAACTAATCTTCAAAGCTATCAGCCCAAAGAAAAAAAGCGCCGCACCACTCGCGGGTGGGCTCGAACCCCCAACATTTCGGTTAACAGCCGATCGCGCTAGCCAATTACGCCACGGAGACAGTCGTGCTCCACTCTCACCACCATCAGAACATATCTTCTACGCCATCAGCGCAAAAAAAAGCGACACACCGTCCACGGGTGCGCTCGAAACTCCCACCTTTTGGTTAACAGCCGATCGCGCTAGCCAATTGCGCCACGGAGACAGTCCTGCTTCACTCTCACCACCGTCAGAACATATCTTCAAAGGTATCAGCCCGAAGAAAAAAAAGTGCCGCACCACCACCGGGTGGGCTCGAACCTCCAGCCTTTCAGTTAACGGCCGAACGCGCTAGCCAATTGCGCCACGGATACAGTCGTGCTCCACTCTCACCACCATCAGAACATATCTTCAAAGCTATCAGCAAAAAGAAAAAAGCAACACACCACTTCCGGGAGGGCTCGAAATTCCAACCTTTCGGTTAACAGCCGATCGCGCTAGCCAATTGCGCCACGAAGACAGCCGTGCTCCACTCTCACCACCGTCAGAAGATTTCTTCAGATGATCAGCCCCAAGAAAAAAAAGCGCCGCACCAACACCTGGTGAACTCGAACCTCTAACCTTTGGTAAACAGCCGATCGCGCTAGCCAATTGCGCCACGGAGACAGTCGTGCTCCACTGTCACCACCATCAGAACATATCTTCAAAGCTATCAGCGCAAAGAAAAAAGCAACACACCACTTCCGGGAGGGCTCGAACCTCCAACCGTTCGGTTAACAGCCAATTGCGCCACGGAGACAGTCCTGCTCCACTCTCACCATCATCAGAACATATCTTCAAAGGTATCAGCCCAAAGAAAAAAAGCGCCGCAGCACCACCGGGTGGGCTCGAACCTCCAACCTTTCGGTTAACAGCCGATCGCGCTAGCCAATTGCGCCGCGGAGACAGTCCTGCTCCACTCTCACCACCATCAGAACATATCTTCAAAGCTATCAGCCCAAAGAAAAAAAAGCAACACACCTTTCTCGGTAGGGCTCGAACCTCCGACCTTTCGGTCAACAGCCTATAGCGCTAGCCCATTGCGCCACGGAGACAGTCGTGCTCTCCTCTCACCACCATCAGAACATTTCTTCAGAGCTATCAGCCCAAAGAAAAAAAAGCGCCGCACCACCACCGAGTGGGCTCGAACCTCCAAAATTTCGGTTCATAGCCGATCGCGCTGGCCAATTGCGCCACGGAGACAGTCGTGCTCCACACTCACCATCATCAGAACATATCTTCAAAGCTATCAGCCCGAAGAAAAAAAAGCAACACAGCACTCCTGGGAGGGCTCGAACCTCCAACCTTTCGGTTAAAAGACAATCGCGCTAGCCGATTGCGTCACGGAGACAGTCGTGTTCCACTCTCACCACCGTCGGAACATTTCTTCAAAGCTATCAGCGCAAAGAAAAAAGCAACACACCACTCCCGGGAGGGCTCGAATTTCCAATATTTCGGTTAACAGCCGATCGCGCTAGCCAATTGCGCCACGGAGACAGTAGTTTAGCGCTCCCACCTCCGTCAGAACATTTCCTCAGAGCTATCAGCCCAAGGGAAAAAAAGCGCCGCACCACCACCGTGTGGGCTCGAACCTCTAACGTTTCGGTTAACAGCCCATCGCACTAGCCAATTGTGCCACGTAGACAGTCGTGCTCCACTCTCACCACCATCAGAACATATCTTCAAAGCTATCAGCGCAAAGAAAAAAGCAACACACCACTCCCGGGAGGGCTAGAACTTCCAACCTTTCGGTCAACAGCCTATAGCGCTAGCCCATTGCGCCACGGGGACAGTCGTGCTCTCCTCTCACCACCATCAGAACATTTCTTCAGAGCTATCAGCCCAAAGAAAAAAGCAACACACCACTCCCGGGAGGGCTCGAATTTCCAATATTTCGGTTAACAGCCGATCGCGCTAGCCAATTGCGCCACGGAGACAGTAGTGCAGCGCTCCCACCTCCGTCAGAACATTTCTTCAGAGCTATCAGCCCAAAGAAAAAGACAGCGCCGCACCACCACCGGGTGGGCTCGAACCTCCAGCCTTTCGGTTAACAGGTGATCGCGCTAGCCGATTGCGCCACGTAGACAGTCGTGCTCCACTCTCACCACCATCAGAACATATCTTCAAAGCTATCAGCGCAAAGAAAAAAGCAACACACCACTTCCAGGAGGGCTCGAACCTCCAACCTTTCGGTTAACAGCCTATTGCGCCACGGAGACAGTCCTGCTCCACTCTCACCACCATCAGAACATATCTTCAAAGGTATCAGCCCAAAGAAAAAAAAGCGCCGCAGCACCACCGGGTGGGCTCGAACCTCCAACCTTTCGCTTAACAGCTGATCGCGCTAGCCAACTGCGCCACGGAGACAGTCCTGCTTCACTCTCACCACCATCAGAACATATCTTCAAAGCTATCAGCCCAAAGAAAAAAGAGCAACACACCACTCTCGGGAGAGCTCGAACGTCCAACCTTTCTGTTAACAGCCGATCGCGCTAGCCAATTGCGCCACGGAGACAGTCGCGCTACACCCTCACCACCGTTAGAACATTTCCTCAGAGCTATCAGCCCAAGGGAAAAAAAGCGCCGCACCACCACTGTGTGGGCTCGAACCTCCAACCTTTCGGTTAACAGCCCATCGCACTAGCCAATTGCGCCACGGAGACAGTCGTGCTACACTCTCACCACCATCAGTACATATCTTCAAAGCTATCAGCGCAAAGAAAAAAGCAACACACCACTCCCGAGAGGGCTCGAACCTCCAACCTTTCGGTCAACAGCCTATAGCGCTAGCCCATTGCGCCACGGAGACAGTCGTGCTCTCCTCTCACCACCATCAGAACATTTCTTCAGAGCTATCAGCCCAAAGAAAAAAAAGCGCCGCACCACCACCGGGTGGGCTCGAACCTCCAAAATTTCGGATCATAGCCGATCCCGCTGGCCAATTGCGCCACGGAGACAGTAGTGCAGCGCTCCCACCTCCGTCAGAACATTTCTTCAGAGCTATCAGCCCAAAGAAAAAGAAAGCGCCGCACCACCACCGGGTCGGCTCGAACCTCCAAAATTTCGGTTAACAGCCTATTGCGCCACGGAGACAGTCCTGCTCCACTCTCACCACCATCAGAACATATCTTCAAAGGTATCAGCCCAAAGAAAAAAAAGCGCCGCAGCACCACCGGGTGGGCTCGAACCTCCAACCTTTCGGTTAACAGCCGATCGCGCTAGCCAATTGCGCCTTGGAGACAGTCCTTCTCCACTCTCACCACCATCAGAACATATCTTCAAAGCTATCAGCCCAAAGAAAAAGAAAGCGCCGCACCACCACCGGGTCGGCTCGAACCTCCAAAATTTCGGTTAACAGCCTATTGCGCCACGGAGACAGTCCTGCTCCACTCTCACCACCATCAGAACATATCTTCAAGGGTATCAGCCCAAAGAAAAAAAAGCGCCGCAGCACCACCGGGTGGGCTCGAACCTCCAACCTTTCGGTTAACAGCCGATCGCGCTAGCCAATTGCGCCACGGAGACAGTCCTGCTCCACTCTCACCACCATCAGAACATATCTTCAAAGCTATCAGCCCAAAGAAAAAAAAGCGCCGCACCACCACCGGGTGGGCTCGAACCTCCAAAATTTCGGATCATAGCCGATCGCGCTGGCCAATTGCGCCACGGAGACAGTAATGCAGCGCTCCCACCTCCGTCAGAACATTTCTTCAGAGCTATCAGCCCAAAGAAAAAGAAAGCGCCGCACCACCACCGGGTGGGCTCGAACCTCCAGCCTTTCGGTTAACAGGCGATCGCGCTAGCCAATTGCGCCACGTAGACAGTCGTGCTCCACTCTCACCACCATCAGAACATATCTTCAAAGCTATCAGCGCAAAGAAAAAAGCAACACACCACTCCTGGGAGGGCTCGAAATTCCAACCTTTCGGTTAAAAGCCAATCGCGCTAGGTAATTGCGCCACGGAGACAGTCGTGTTCCACTCTCACCACCGTCAGAACATTTCTTCACAGCTATCAGCCCAAAGAAAAAAAAGCGCCGCACCACCACCGGGTGGGCTCGAACCTCCAGCCTTTCAGTTAACGGCCGAACGCGCTAGCCCCACGGATACAGTCGTGCTCCACTCTCACCACCATCAGAACATATCTTCAAAGCTATCAGCGCAAAGAAAAAAGCAACACACCACTCCCGGGAGGGCTCGAAATTCCAACCTTTCGGTTAACAGCCGATCGCGCTAGCCAATTGCGCCACGGAGACAGTAGTGCAGCACTCCACCTCCGTCAGAACATTTCTTCAGAGCTATCAGCCCAAAGAAAAAGAAAGCGCCGCACCACCACCGGGTGGGCTCGAACCTCCAGCCTTTCGCTTAACAGCCAATCACGCTAGCCAGTTGCGCCACAGAGACAGTCCTGCACAACTCCCACCACCATTAAACTAATCTTCAAAGCTATCAGCCCAAAGAAAAAAAGCGCCGCACCACTCGCGGGTGGGCTCGAACCCCCAACCTTTCGGTTAACAGCCGATCGCGCTAGCCAATTACGCCACGGAGACAGTCGTGCTCCACTCTCACCACCATCAGAACATATCTTCAAAGCTATCAGCCCAAAGGAAAAAAAGCAACACACCACTCTCGGGAGGGCTCGAACCTCCAACCTTTCTGTTAACAGCCGATCGCGCTAGCCAGCTAGCCAATTGCGCCACGAAGACAGGCGTGCTCCACTCTCACCACCGTCAGAAGATTTCTTCAGATGATCAGCCCCAAGAAAAAAAAGCGCCGCACCAACACCTGGTGAACTCGAACCTCTAACCTTTCGGTAAACAGCCGATCGCGCTAGCCAATTGCGCCACGGAGACAGTCGTGCTCCACTGTCACCACCATCAGAACATATCTTCAAAGCTATCAGCGCAAAGAAAAAAGCAACACACCACTTCCGGGAGGGCTCGAACCTCCAACCGTTCGGTTAACAGCCAATTGCGCCACGGAGACAGTCCTGCTCCACTCTCACCATCATCAGAACATATCTTCAAAGGTATCAGCCCAAAGAAAAAAAAAGCGCCGCAGCACCACCGGGTGGGCTCGAACCTCCAACCTTTCGGTTAACAGCCCATCGCGCTAGCCAATTGCGCCACGGAGACAGTCCTGCTCCACTCTCACCACCATCAGAACATATCTTCAAAGCTATCAGCCCAAAGAAAAAAAAGCAACACACCACTCTCGGTAGGGCTCGAACCTCCGACCTTTCGGTCAACAGCCTATAGCGCTAGCCCATTGCGCCACGGAGACAGTCGTGCTCTCCTCTCACCACCATCAGAACATTTCTTCAGAGCTATCAGCCCAAAGAAAAAAAAGCGCCGCACCACCACCGAGTGGGCTCGAACCTCCAAAATTTCGGTTCATAGCCGATCGCGCTGGCCAATTGCGCCACGGAGACAGTCGTGCTCCACACTCACCATCATCAGAACATATCTTCAAAGCTATCAGCCCGAAGAAAAAAAAGCAACACAGCACTCCAAGAGGGCTCGAACCTCCAACCTTTCGGTTAAAAGACAATTGCGCTAGCCGATTGCGTCACGGAGACAGTCGTGTTCCACTCTCACCACCGTCGGAACATTTCTTCAAAGCTATCAGCGCAAAGAAAAAAGCAACACACCACTCCCGGGAGGGCTCGAATTTCCAATATTTCGGTTAACAGCCGATCGCGCTAGCCAATTGCGCCACGGAGACAGTAGTGCAGCGCTCCCACCTCCGTCAGAACATTTCTTCAGAGCTATCAGCCCAAAGAAAAAGAAAGCGCCGCACCACCACCGGGTGGGCTCGAACCTCCAGCCTTTCGGTTAACAGGCGATCGCGCTAGCCAATTGCGCCACGTAGACAGTCGTGCTCCACTCTCACCACCATCAGAACATATCTTCAAAGCTATCAGCGCAAAGAAAAAAGCATTACACCACTCTCGGGAGGGCTCGAAATTCCAACCTTTCGGTTAACAGCCGATCGCGCTAGCCAATTGCGCCACGAAGACAGTCGTGCTCCACTCTCACCACCGTCAGAAGATTTATTCAGACTATCAGCCCAAAAAAAAAAAGCGCCGCACCAACACCGGGTGGGCTCGAACCTCTAACCTTTCGGTTAACAGCCGATCGCGCTAGCCAATTGCGCCACGGAGACAGTCGAGCTCCACTGTCACCACCATCAGAACATATCTTCAAAGCTATCAGCGCAAAGAAAAAAGCAACACACCACTTCCAGGAGGGCTCGAACCTCCAACCTTTCGGTTAACAGCCTATTGCGCCACGGAGACAGTCCTGCTCCACTCTCACCTGCATCAGAACATATCTTCCAAGGTATCAGCCCAAAGAAAAAAAGCGCCGCAGCACCACCGCGTGGGCTCGAACCTCCAACCTCTCGGTTAACAGCCGATCGCGCTAGCCAATTGCGCCACGGAGACAGTCCTGCTCCTTTCTCACCACCATCAGAACATATCTTCAAAGCTATCAGCCCAAAGAAAAAAAAGCAACACACCACTCTCGGGAGAGCTCGAACGTCCAACCTTTCTGTTAACAGCCGATCGCGCTAGCCAATTGCGCCACGGAGACAGTCGCGCTACACCCTCACCACCGTCAGAACATTTCCTCAGAGCTATCAGCCCAAGGGAAAAAAAGTGCCGCACCACCACTGTGTGGGCTCGAACCTCCAACCTTTCGGTTAACAGCCCATCGCACTAGCCAATTGCGCCACGGAGACAGTCGTGCTTCACTCTCACCACCACCAGTACATATCTTCAAAGCTATCAGCGCAAAGAAAAAAGCAACACACCACTCCCGGGAGGGCTCGAACCTCCAACCTTTTGGTCAACAGCCTATAGCGCTAGCCCATTGCGCCACGGAGACAGTCGTGCTCTCCTCTCACCACCATCAGAACATTTCTTCAGAGCTATCAGCCCAAAGAAAAAAAAGCGCCGCACCACCACCGGGTGGGCTCGAACCTCCAAAATTTCGGATCATAGCCGATCCCGCTGGCCAATTGCGCCACGGAGACAGTAGTGCAGCGCTCCCACCTCCGTCAGAACATTTCTTCAGAGCTATCAGCCCAAAGAAAAAGAAAGCGCCGCACCACCACCGGGTGGGCTCGAACGTCCAGCCTTTCGGTTAACAGGCGATCGCAATAGCCAATTGCGCCACGTAGACAGTCGTGCTCCACTCTCACCACCATCAGAACATATCTTCAAAGCTATCAGCGCAAAGAAAAAAGCAACACACCACTCCTGGGAGGGCTCGAAATTCCAACCTTTCGGTTAAAAGCCAATCGCGCTAGCCAATTGCGCCACGGAGACAGTCGTGTTCCACTCTCACCACCGTCAGAACATATCTTCAAAGGTATCAGCCCGAAGAAAAAAAAGTGCCGCACCACCACCAGGTGGGCTCGATCCTCCAGCCTTCCAGTTAACGGCCGAACGCGCTAGCCAATTGCGCCACGGATACAGTCGTGCTCCACTCTCACCACCATCAGAACATATCTTCAAAGCTATCAGCGCAAAGAAAAAAGCAACACACCACTCCCGGGAGGGCTCGAACCTACAAGCTTTCGGTCAACAGCCTATAGCGCTAGGCCATTGCGCCACGGAGACAGTCGTGCTCTCCTCTCACCACCATCAGAACATTTCTTCAGAGCTATCAGCCCAAAGAAAAAAAAGCGCCGCACCACCACAGGGTGGGCTCGAACCTCCAAAATTTCGGTTCATAGCCGATCGCGCTGGCCAATTGCGCCACGGAGACAGTCGTGTTCCACTCTCACCACCGTCAGAACATTTCTTAAAAGCTATCAGCGCAAAGAAAAAAGCAAGACACCACTCCCGGGAGGGCTCGAATTTCCAATATTTCGGTTAACAGCCGATCGCGCTGGCCAATTGTGCCACGGAGACAGTAGTGCAGCGCTCCCACCTCCGTCAGAACATTTCTTCAGAGCTATCAGCCCAAAGAAAAATAAAGCGCCGCACCACCACCGGGTGGGCTCGAACCTCCAGCCTTTCGGTTAACAGGTGATCGCGCTAGCCGATTGCGCCACGTAGACAGTCGTGCTCCACTCTCACCACCATCAGAACATATCTTCAAAGCTATCAGCGCAAAGAAAAAAGCATTACACCACTCCCGGGAGGGCTCGAAATTCCAACCTTTCGGTTAACAGCCGATCGCGATAGCCAATTGCACCACGGAGACAGTAGTGCAGCGCTCCCACCTCCGTCAGAACATTTCTTCACAGCTATCAGCCCGAAGAAAAAAAGCGCCGCACCACCACTGGGTGGGCTCGAACCTCCAGCCTTTCAGTTAACGGCCGAACGCGCTAGCCAATCGCCCCACGGATACAGTCGTGCTCCACTCTCACCACCATCAGAACATATCTTCAAAGCTATCAGCGCAAAGAAAAAAGCAACACACCACTCCCGGGAGGGTTCGAAATTCCAACCTTTCGGTTAACAGCCGATCGCGCTAGCCAATTGCGCCACGGAGACAGTAGTGCAGCACTCCACCTCCGTCAGAACATTTCTTCAGAGCTATCAGCCCAAAGAAAAAGAAAGCGCCGCACGACCACCGGGTGGGCTCGAACCTTCAGCCTTTCGCTTAACAGCCAATCGCGCTAGCCAGTTGCGCCACGGAGACAGTCCTGCACAACTCCCACTACCATTAAACTAATCTTCAAAGCTATCAGCCCAAAGAAAAAAAGCGCCGCACCACTCGCGGGTGGGCTCGAACCCCCAACATTTCGGTTAACAGCCGATCGCGCTAGCCAATTACGCCACGGAGACAGTCGTGCTCCACTCTCACCACCATCAGAACATATCTTCTACGCCATCAGCGCAAAAAAAAGCGACACACCGTCCACGGGTGCGCTCGAAACTCCCACCTTTTGGTTAACAGCCGATCGCGCTAGCCAATTGCGCCACGGAGACAGTCCTGCTTCACTCTCACCACCGTCAGAACATATCTTCAAAGGTATCAGCCCGAAGAAAAAAAAGTGCCGCACCACCACCGGGTGGGCTCGAACCTCCAGCCTTTCAGTTAACGGCCGAACGCGCTAGCCAATTGCGCCACGGATACAGTCGTGCTCCACTCTCACCACCATCAGAACATATCTTCAAAGCTATCAGCAAAAAGAAAAAAGCAACACACCACTTCCGGGAGGGCTCGAAATTCCAACCTTTCGGTTAACAGCCGATCGCGCTAGCCAATTGCGCCACGAAGACAGCCGTGCTCCACTCTCACCACCGTCAGAAGATTTCTTCAGATGATCAGCCCCAAGAAAAAAAAGCGCCGCACCAACACCTGGTGAACTCGAACCTCTAACCTTTGGTAAACAGCCGATCGCGCTAGCCAATTGCGCCACGGAGACAGTCGTGCTCCACTGTCACCACCATCAGAACATATCTTCAAAGCTATCAGCGCAAAGAAAAAAGCAACACACCACTTCCGGGAGGGCTCGAACCTCCAACCGTTCGGTTAACAGCCAATTGCGCCACGGAGACAGTCCTGCTCCACTCTCACCATCATCAGAACATATCTTCAAAGGTATCAGCCCAAAGAAAAAAAGCGCCGCAGCACCACCGGGTGGGCTCGAACCTCCAACCTTTCGGTTAACAGCCGATCGCGCTAGCCAATTGCGCCGCGGAGACAGTCCTGCTCCACTCTCACCACCATCAGAACATATCTTCAAAGCTATCAGCCCAAAGAAAAAAAAGCAACACACCTTTCTCGGTAGGGCTCGAACCTCCGACCTTTCGGTCAACAGCCTATAGCGCTAGCCCATTGCGCCACGGAGACAGTCGTGCTCTCCTCTCACCACCATCAGAACATTTCTTCAGAGCTATCAGCCCAAAGAAAAAAAAGCGCCGCACCACCACCGAGTGGGCTCGAACCTCCAAAATTTCGGTTCATAGCCGATCGCGCTGGCCAATTGCGCCACGGAGACAGTCGTGCTCCACACTCACCATCATCAGAACATATCTTCAAAGCTATCAGCCCGAAGAAAAAAAAGCAACACAGCACTCCTGGGAGGGCTCGAACCTCCAACCTTTCGGTTAAAAGACAATCGCGCTAGCCGATTGCGTCACGGAGACAGTCGTGTTCCACTCTCACCACCGTCGGAACATTTCTTCAAAGCTATCAGCGCAAAGAAA
Organism: Rhipicephalus microplus; assembly: GCF_043290135.1. Lineage (NCBI taxonomy): Eukaryota > Metazoa > Arthropoda > Arachnida > Ixodida > Ixodidae > Rhipicephalus > Rhipicephalus microplus. The sequence continues at coordinate 53,910,241 of NW_027464585.1, read as the reverse complement.
AAAGCAACACACCACTCCCGGGAGGGCTCGAATTTCCAATATTTCGGTTAACAGCCGATCGCGCTAGCCAATTGCGCCACGGAGACAGTAGTTTAGCGCTCCCACCTCCGTCAGAACATTTCCTCAGAGCTATCAGCCCAAGGGAAAAAAAGCGCCGCACCACCACCGTGTGGGCTCGAACCTCTAACGTTTCGGTTAACAGCCCATCGCACTAGCCAATTGTGCCACGTAGACAGTCGTGCTCCACTCTCACCACCATCAGAACATATCTTCAAAGCTATCAGCGCAAAGAAAAAAGCAACACACCACTCCCGGGAGGGCTAGAACTTCCAACCTTTCGGTCAACAGCCTATAGCGCTAGCCCATTGCGCCACGGGGACAGTCGTGCTCTCCTCTCACCACCATCAGAACATTTCTTCAGAGCTATCAGCCCAAAGAAAAAAAAAGCGCCGCACCACCACCTGGTGGGCTCGAACCTCCGAAATTTCAGTTCATAGCCGATCGCGCTGGCCAATTGCGCCACGGAGACAGTCGTGCTCCACTCTCACCACCGTCAGTACATATCTTCAAAGCTATCAGCCCGAAGAAAAAAAAGCAACACAGCACTCCCGGGAGGGCTCGAACCTCCAACATTTCGGTTAAAAGACAATCGCGCTAGCCGATTGCGTCACGGAGACAGTCGTGTTCCACTCTCACCACCGTCGGAACATTTCTTCAAAGCTATCAGCGCAAAGAAAAAAGCAACACACCACTCCCGGGAGGGCTCGAATTTGCAATATTTCGGTTAACAGCCGATCGCGCTAGCCAGTTGCGCCACGGAGACAGTAGTGCAGCGCTCCCACCTCCGTCAGAACATTTCTTCAGAGCTATCACCCCAAAGAAAAAGAAAGCGCCGCACCACCACCGGGTGGGCTCGAACCTCCAGCATTTCGGTTAACAGGCGATCGCGCTAGCCAACTGCGCCACGTGGACAGTCGTGCTCCACTCTCACCACCATCAGAACATATCTTCAAAGCTATCAGCGCAAAGAAAAAAGCATTACACCACTCCCGGGAGGGCTCGAAATTCCAACCTTTCGGTTAACAGCCGATCGCGCTAGCCAATTGCGCCACGAAGACAGTCGTGCTCCACTCTCACCACCGTCAGAACATATCTTCAAAGGTATCAGCCCAAAGAAAAAAAGCGCCGCACCAACACCGGGTGGGCTCGAACCTCTAACCTTTCGGTTAACAGCCGATCGCGCTAGCCAATTGCGCCACGGAGACAGTCGAGCTCCACTGTCGCCACCATCAGAACATATCTTCAAAGCTATCAGCGCAAAGAAAAAAGCAACACACCACTTCCAGGAGGGCTCGAACCTCCAACCTTTCGGTTAACAGCCTATTGCGCCACGGAGACAGTCCTGCTCCACTCTCACCTCCATCAGAACATATCTTCAAAGGTATCAGCCCAAAGAAAAAAAAGCGCCGCAGCACCACCGGGTGGGCTCGAACCTCCAACCTTTCGGTTAACAGCCGATCGCGCTAGCCAATTGCGCCACGGAGACAGTCCTGCTCCACTCTCACCACCATCAGAACATATCTTCAAAGCTATCAGCGCAAAGAAAAAAGCAACACACCACTCCCGGGAGGGCTCGAACCTCCAAACTTTTGGTCAACAGCCTATAGCGCTAGCCCATTGCGCCACGGAGACAGTCGTGCTCTCCTCTCACCACCATCAGAACATTTCTTCAGAGCTATCAGCCCAAAGAAAAAAAAGCGCCGCACCACCACCGGGTGGGCTCGAACCTCCAAAATTTCGGATCATAGCCGATCGCGCTGGCCAATTGCGCCACGGAGACAGTAGTGCAGCGCTCCCACCTCCGTCAGAACATTTCTTCAGAGCTATCAGCCCAAAGAAAAAGAAAGCGCCGCACCACCACCGGGTGGGCTCGAACCTCCAGCCTTTCGGTTAACAGGCGATCGCGCTAGCCAATTGCGCCACGTAGACAGTCGTGCTCCACTCTCACCACCATCAGAACATATCTTCAAAGCTATCAGCGCAAAGAAAAAAGCAACACACCACTCCCGGGAGGGCTCGAAATTCCAACCTTTCGGTTAACAGCCGATCGCGCTAGCCAATTGCGCCACGGAGACAGTAGTGCAGCACTCCACCTCCGTCAGATCATTTCTTCAGAGCTATCTGCCCAAAGAAAAAGAAAGCGCCGCACCACCACCGGGTGGGCTCGAACCTCCAGCCTTTCGCTTAACAGCCAATCGCGCTAGCCAGTTGCGCCACAGAGACAGTCCTGCACAACTCCCACCACCATTAAACTAATCTTCAAAGCTATCAGCCCAAAGAAAAAAAGCGCCGCACCACTCGCGGGTGGGCTCGAACCCCCAACCTTTCGGTTAACAGCCGATCGCGCTAGCCAATTATGCCACGGAGACCGTCGTGCTCCACTCTCACCACCATCAGAACATATCTTCTACGCCATCAGCGCAAAAAAAAAGCGACACACCGTCCACGGGTGCGCTCGAAACTCCCACCTTTTGGTTAACAGCCGATCGCGCTAGCCAATTGCGCCACAGAGACAGTCCTGCTCCACTCTCACCACCATCAGAACATATCTTCAAAGGTATCAGCCCGAAGAAAAAAAAGTGCCGCACCACCACCAGGTGGGCTCGAACCTCCAGCCTTCCAGTTAACGGCCGAACGCGCTAGCCAATTGCGCCACGGATACAGTCGTGCTCCACTCTCACCACCATCAGAACATATCTTCAAAGCTATCAGCGCAAAGAAAAAAGCAACACACCACTCCCGGGAGGGCTCGAACCTCCAAGCTTTCGGTCAACAGCCTATAGCGCTAGGCCATTGCGCCACGGAGACAGTCGTGCTCTCCTCTCACCACCATCAGAACATTTCTTCAGAGCTATCAGCCCAAAGAAAAAAAAGCGCAGCACCACCACCGGGTGGGCTCGAACCTCCTAAATTTTGGTTCATAGCCGATCGCGCTGGCCAATTGCGCCACGGAGACAGTCCTGCTCCACTCTCACCACCATCAGAACATATCTTCAAAGCTATCAGCCCAAAGAAAAAAAAGCAACACACCACTCTCGGGAGAGCTCGAACGTCCAACCTTTCTGTTAACAGCCGATCGCGCTAGCCAATTGCGCCACGGAGACCGTCGCGCTACACCCTCACCACCGTCAGAACATTTCCTCAGAGCTATCAGCCCAAGGGAAAAAAAGCGCCGCACCACCACTGTGTGGGCTCGAACCTCCAACCTTTCGGTTAACAGCCCATCGCACTAGCCAATTGCGCCACGGAGACAGTCGTGCTTCACTCTCACCACCATCAGTACATATCTTCAAAGCTGTCAGCGCAAAGAAAAAAGCAACACACCACTCCCGGGAGGGCTCGAACCTCCAACCTTTTGGTCAACAGCCTATAGCGCTAGCCCATTGCGCCACGTAGACAGTCGTGCTCTCCTCTCACCACCATCAGAACATTTCTTCAGAGCTATCAGCCCAAAGAAAAAAAAGCGCCGCACCACCACTGGGTGGGCTCGAACCTCCAAAATTTCGGATCATAGCCGATCGCGCTGGCCAATTGCGCCACGGAGACAGTAGTGCAGCGCTCCCACCTCCGTCAGAACATTTCTTCAGAGCTATCAGCCCAAAGAAAAAGAAAGCGCCGCACCACCACCGGGTGGGCTCGAACCTCCAGCCTTTCGGTTAACAGGCGATCGCGCTAGCCAATTGCGCCACGTAGACAGTCGTGCTCCACTCTCACCACCATCAGAACATATCTTCAAAGCTATCAGCGCAAAGAAAAAAGCAACACACCACTCCTGGGAGGGCTCGAAATTCCAACCTTTCGGTTAAAAGCCAATCGCGCTAGCCAATTGCGCCACGGAGACAGTCGTGTTCCACTCTCACCACCGTCAGAACATTTATTCACAGCTATCAGCCCAAAGAAAAAAACGCGCCGCACCACCACCGGGTGGGCTCGAACCTCCAGCCTTTCAGTTAACGGCCGAACGCGCTAGCCAATCGCCCCACGGATACAGTCGTGCTCCACTCTCACCACCATCAGAACATATCTTCAAAGCTATCAGCGCAAAGAAAAAAGCAACACACCACTCCCGGGAGGGCTCGAAATTCCAACCTTTCGGTTAACAGCCGATCGCGCTAGCCAATTGCGCCACGGAGACAGTAGTGCAGCACTCCACCTCCGTCAGAACATTTCTTCAGAGCCATCAGCCCAAAGAAAAAGAAAGCGCCGCACCACCACCGGGTGGGCTCGAACCTCCAGCCTTTCGCTTAACAGCCAATCGCACTAGCCAGTTGCGCCACAGAGACAGTCCTGCACAACTCCCACCACCATTAAACTAATCTTCAAAGCTATCAGCCCAAAGAAAAAAAGCGCCGCACCACTCGCGGGTGGGCTCGAACCCCCAACCTTTCGGTTAACAGCCGATCGCGCTAGCCAATTACGCCACGGAGACAGTCGTGCTCCACTCTCACCACCATCAGAACATATCTTCTACGCCATCAGCGCAAAAAAAAGCGACACACCGTCCACGGGTGCGCTCGAAACTCCCACCTTTTGGTTAACAGCCGATCGCGCTAGCCAATTGCGCCACAGAGACAGTCCTGCTCCACACTCACCACCATCAGAATATATCTTCAAAGGTATCAGCCCGAAGAAAAAAAAGTGCCGCACCACCACCAGGTTGGCTCGAACCTCCAAGCTTTCGGTCAACAGCCTATAGCGCTAGCCCATTGCGCCACGGAGACAGTCGTGCTCTCCTCTCACCACCATCAGAACATTTCCTCAGAGCTATCAGCCCAAGGGAAAAAAAGCGCCGCACCACCACTGTGTGGGCTCGAACCTCCAACCTTTCGGTTAACAGCCCATCGCACTAGCCAATTGCGCCACGGAGACAGTCGTGCTTCACTCTCACCACCATCAGTACATATCTTCAAAGCTGTCAGCGCAAAGAAAAAAGCAACACACCACTCCCGGGAGGGCTCGAACCTCCAACCTTTTGGTCAACAGCCTATAGCGCTAGCCCATTGCGCCACGGAGACAGTAGTGCAGCACTCCACCTCCGTCAGAACATTTCTTCAGAGCCATCAGCCCAAAGAAAAAGAAAGCGCCGCACCACCACCGGGTGGGCTCGAACCTCCAGCCTTTCGCTTAACAGCCAATCGCACTAGCCAGTTGCGCCACAGAGACAGTCCTGCACAACCCCCACCACCATTAAACTAATCTTCAAAGCTATCAGCCCAAAGAAAAAAAGCGCCGCACCACTCGCGGGTGGGCTCGAACCCCCAACCTTTCGGTTAACAGCCGATCGCGCTAGCCAATTACGCCACGGAGACAGTCGTGCTCCACTCTCACCACCATCAGAACATATCTTCTACGCCATCAGCGCAAAAAAAAGCGACACACCGTCCACGGGTGCGCTCGAAACTCCCACCTTTTGGTTAACAGCCGATCGCGCTAGCCAATTGCGCCACAGAGACAGTCCTGCTCCACACTCACCACCATCAGAATATATCTTCAAAGGTATCAGCCCGAAGAAAAAAAAGTGCCGCACCACCACCAGGTTGGCTCGAACCTCCAGCCTTTCGGTTAACAGGTGATCGCGCTAGCCGATTGCGCCACGTAGACAGTCGTGCTCCACTCTCACCACCATCAGAACATATCTTCAAAGCTATCAGCGCAAAGAAAAAAGCATTACACCACTCCCGGGAGGGCTCGAAATTCCAACCTTTCGGTTAACAGCCGATCGCGCTAGCCAATTGCGCCACGAAGACAGTCGTGCTCCACTCTCACCACCGTCAGAAGATTTCTTCAGACTATCAGCCCAAAGAAAAAAAAGCGCCGCACACACACCGGGTGGGCTCGAACCTTTCGGTTAACAGCCGATCGCGCTAGCCAATTGCGCCACGGAGACATTCGCGCTCCACTGTCACCACCATCAGAACATATCTTCAAAGCTATCAGCGCAAAGAAAAAAGCAACACACCACTTCCAGGAGGGCTCGAACCTCCAACATTTCGGTTAACAGCCTATTGCGCCACGGAGACAGTCCTGCTCCACTCTCACCACCATCAGAACATCTCTTCAAAGGTATCAGCCCAAAGAAAAAAAAGCGCCGAAGCACCACCGGGTGGGCTCGAACCTCCAATCTTTCGCTTAACAGCTGATCGCGCTAGCCAACTGCGCCACGGAGACAGTCCTGCTCCACTCTCACCACCATCAGAACATATCTTCAAAGCTATCAGCCCAAAGAAAAAAAAGCAACACACCACTCTCGGGAGAGCTCGAACGTCCAACCTTTCTGTTAACAGCCGATCGCGCTAGCCAATTGCGCCACGGAGACAGTCGCGCTACACCCTCACCACCGTTAGAACATTTCCTCAGAGCTATCAGCCCAAGGGAAAAAAAGCGCCGCACCACCACTGTGTGGGCTCGAACCTCCAACCTTTCGGTTAACAGCCCATCGCACTAGCCAATTGCGCCACGGAGACAGTCGTGCTACACTCTCACCACCATCAGTACATATCTTCAAAGCTATCAGGGCAAAGAAAAAGCAACACACCACTCCCGAGAGGGCTCGAACCTCCAACCTTTCGGTCAACAGCCTATAGCGCTAGCCCATTGCGCCACGGAGACAGTCGTGCTCTCCTCTCACCACCATCAGAACATTTCTTCAGAGCTATCAGCCCAAAGAAAAAAAAGCGCCGCACCACCACCGGGTGGGCTCGAACCTCCAAAATTTCGGATCATAGCCGATCGCGCTGGCCAATTGCGCCACGGAGACAGTAGTGCAGCGCTCCCACCTCCGTCAGAACATTTCTTCAGAGCTATCAGCCCAAAGAAAAAGAAAGCGCCGCACCACCACCGGGTCGGCTCGAACCTCCAAAATTTCGGTTAACAGCCTATTGCGCCACGGAGACAGTCCTGCTCCACTCTCACCACCATCAGAACATATCTTTAAAGGTATCAGCCCAAAGAAAAAAAAGCGCCGCAGCACCACCGGGTGGGCTCGAACCTCCAACCTTTCGGTTAACAGCCGATCGCGCTAGCCAATTGCGCCACGGAGACAGTCCTTCTCCACTCTCACCACCATCAGAACATATCTTCAAAGCTATCAGCTCAAAGAAAAAGAAAGCGCCGCACCACCACCGGGTCGGCTCGAACCTCCAAAATTTCGGTTAACAGCCTATTGCGCCACAGAGACAGTCCTGCTCCACTCTCACCACCATCAGAACATATCTTCAAGGGTATCAGCCCAAAGAAAAAAAAGCGCCGCAGCACCACCGGGTGGGCTCGAACCTCCAACCTTTCGGTTAACAGCCGATCGCGCTAGCCAATTGCGCCACGGAGACAGTCCTGCTCCACTCTCACCACCATCAGAACATATCTTCAAAGCTATCAGCCCAAAGAAAAAAAGCAACACACCACTCTCGGGAGAGCTCGAACGTCCAACCTTTCTGTTAACAGCCGATCGCGCTAGCCAATTGCGCCACGGAGACAGTCGCGCTACACCCTCACCACCGTCAGAACATTCCCTCAGAGCTATCAGCCCAAGGGAAAAAAAGCGCCGCACCACCACTGTGTGGGCTCGAACCTCCAACCTTTCGGTTAACAGCCAATCGCACTAGCCAATTGCGCCACGGAGACAGTCGTGCTTCACTCTCACCACCATCAGTACATATCTTCAAAGCTATCAGCCCAAAGAAAAAAAAGCGCCGCACCACCACCGGGTGGGCTCGAACCTCCAAAATTTCGGATCATAGCTGATCGCGCTGGCCAATTGCACCACGGAGACAGTAGTGCAGCGCTCCCACCTCCGTCAGAACATTTCTTCAGAGCTATCAGCCCAAAGAAAAAGAAAGCGCCGCACCACCACCGGGTGGGCTCGAACCTCCAGCCTTTCGGTTAACAGGCGATCGCGCTAGCCAATTGCGCCACGTAGACAGTCGTGCTCCACTCTCACCACCATCAGAACATATCTTCAAAGCTATCAGCGCAAAGAAAAAAGCAACACACCACTCCTGGGAGGGCTCGAAATTCCAACCTTTCGGTTAAAAGCCAATCGCGCTAGCTAATTGCGCCACGGAGACAGTCGTGTTCCACTCTCACCACCGTCAGAACATTTCTTCACAGCTATCAGCCCAAAGAAAAAAAAGCGCCGCACCAACACCGGGTGGGCTCGAACCTCCAGCCTTTCAGTTAACGGCCGAACGCGCTAGCCCCACGGATACAGTCGTGCTCCACTCTCACCACCATCAGAACATATCTTCAAAACTATCAGCGCAAAGAAAAAAGCAACACACCACTCCCCGGAGGGCTCGAAATTCCAACCTTTCGGTTAACAGCCGATCGCGCTAGCCAATTGCGCCACGGAGACAGCAGTGCAGCACTCCACCTCCGTCAGAACATTTCTTCAGAGCTATCAGCCCAAAGAAAAAGAAAGCGCTGCACCACCACCGGGTGGGCTCGAACCTCCAGCCTTTCGCTTAACAGCCAATCACGCTAGCCAGTTGCGCCACAGAGACAGTCCTGCACAACTCCCACCACCATTAAACTAATCTTCAAAGCTATCAGCCCAAAGAAAAAAAGCGCCGCACCACTCGCGGGTGGGCTCGAACCCCCAACCTTTCGGTTAACAGCCGATCGCGCTAGCCAATTACGCCACGGAGACAGTCGTGCTCCACTCTCACCACCATCAGAACATATCTTCAAAGCTATCAGCCCAAAGAAAAAAAAGCAACACACCACTCTCGGGAGGGCTCGAACCTCCAACCTTTCTGTTAACAGCCGATCGCGCTAGCCAATTGCGCCACGGAGACAGTCGCGCTACACCCTCACCACCGTCAGAACATTTCCTCAGAGCTATCAGCCCAAGGGAAAAAAAGCGCCGCACCACCACCGTGTCGGCTCGAACCTCTAACCTTTCGGTTAACAGCCCATCGCACTAGCCAATTGCGCCACGGAGACAGTCGTGCTTCAATCTCACCACCATCAGTACATATCTACAAAGCTATCAGCGCAAAGAAAAAAGCAACACACCACTCCCGGGAGGGCTCGAACCTCCAACCTTTCGGTCAATAGCCTATAGCGCTAGGCCATTGCGCCACGGAGACAGTCGTGCTCTCCTCTCACCACCATCAGAACATTTCTTCAGAGCTATCAGCCCAAAGAAAAAAAAGCGCCGCACCACCACCGGGTGGGCTCGAACCTCTAAAATTTCGGTTCATAGCCGATCAGGCTGGCCAATTGCGCCACGGAGACAGTCGTGTTCCACTCTCACCACCGTCAGAACATTTCTTTAAAGCTATCAGCGCAAAGAAAAAAGCAACACACCACTCCCGGGAGGGCTCGAATTTCCAATATTTCGGTTAACAGCCGATCGCGCTAGCCAATTGCGCCACGGAGACAGTAGTGCAGCGCTCCCACCTCCGTCAGAACATTTCTTCAGAGCTATCAGCCCAAAGAAAAAGAAAGCGCCGCACCACCACCGGGTGGGCTCGAACCTCCAGCCTTTCGGTTAACAGGTGATCGCGCTAGCCGATTGCGCCACGTAGACAGTCGTTCTCCACTCTCACCACCACCAGAACATATCTTCAAAGCTATCAGCGCAAAGAAAAAAGCATTACACCACTCCCGGGAGGGCTCGAAATTCCAACCTTTCGGTTAACAGCCGATCGCGCTAGCCTATTGCGCCACGGAGACAGTCCTGCTCCACTCTCACCACCATCAGAACATATCTTCAAAAGGTATCAGCCCAAAGAAAAAAAAGCGCCGCAGCACCACCGGGTGGGCTCGAACCTCCAACCTTTCGCTTAACAGCCGATCGCGCTAGCCAATTGCGCCACGGAGACAGTCCTGCTCCACTCTCACCACCATCAGAACATATCTTCAAAGCTATCAGCCCAAAGAAAAAAAAGCAACACACCACTCTCGGGAGAGCTCGAACGTCCAACCTTTCTGTTAACAGCCGATCGCGCTAGCCAATTGCGCCACGGAGACAGTCGCGCTACACCCTCACCACCATCAGAACATTTCCTCAGAGCTATCAGCCCAAGGGAAAAAAAGCGCCGCACCACCACTGTGTGGGCTCGAACCTCCAACCTTTCGGTTAACAGCCCATCGCACTAGCCAATTGCGCCACGGAGACAGTCCTGCTCCACTCTCAACACCATCAGAACATATTGCCACAAGGCAGTAGTGGGATTGGGGCATAAAGCGGTAGAGGGTCCCTGGCTAAAAGGGAAGACTACGAAGTGGATAGAGACTGGTTCCAGCCCGCCAGTGCGCCAGGCATTGTGATCGCGTGTAATCGTTGTAAATATCTGTAAATATACGTTTTCTCGTAAGATTATTGGTGGAGGTGCTGGGTACGCCTACCTGGCTTTTCCGGCAAACCAACACGGAACTTCGGAGTGGTCGCCACCTTCATTTTTCTGCAATGGCTCAACAGGCCCACCCACAAGAGCAACAGCAGCCGCAGCTGCAGCAGCCGCAGCTGCAGCAGCAGCAGCATCAGCACCAGCACCAGCACCAGCAGCACCAGCACCAGCACCAGCAGCTGCCTCCTCTGATTCTCCTGCCTCCACGAGACCCCGGAACCTTCTCGGGCACAGGCAAGGACAAGGTGAATGTTGAAGATTGGGTCGCTTTGTACGAGCGCGTGAGCGAATACTATAGGTGGGACCCTACGTTGATGCTGGCCAACGTTGTATTTTACTTGCGGGATACGGCGCTTACCTGGTATGAGACGCATGAGTCGGAGTTGACCAGCTGGGACGTTTGCAAGCTGAAGCTTCTCGAGTTATTCAGCAGGCCATTTGGGCGACAGCAGGCCGCGAGGAAAGACCTGGAATGTCGCGTGCAGACATCGACAGAATCGTATGTATCTTACATACAGGACGTATTGGGCCACTGTCGAAAGGTGGACGAGAACATGAGCGAAACTGATAAAATCGCTCACATATTTAAGGGAATTGCCGATGACGCGTTCAATCTGTTGATCGTTAAAGATTGCGCCACCGTCGACGCGGTTGTGAAGGAGTGTCAGCGCTTCGAGCACGCCAAGAACCGTCGCATAACCCGCCAGTTTGCGCGTCTGCCTAATACTGCAGCCACTTCGACCTGTGAAGACAGCCCCAAGTTCACGCAAGCTACATCGTCCGAAAATGTCACCCGAATCGTTCGTCGCGAACTCGAAGCAATGGCTCCTGCAGCCATCGCCTCTGACGGTCCTCAAGACAACGCATCCACCGTCTCCCTCATCCAAGCCGTCGTTCGCCAAGAAATAGCAAATCTCGGCATCACACCTGTTTGCGCTGTTCGCACCACCGAGAGCTCGGCTTCTGTTAACCAGATTCCGGTGTACCCTTCACGCTACCCTTCCCGCTACCGGAACCCTGCTGAATGGAGAACGTCGGATGATAGACCAATCTGCTTTCACTGCTCTCGCGCCGGCCACATTGCACGCTACTGTCGCAATCGTTGGTCATCCAATTCATCTTGGAACACTGGGACATGGCGTCGCTTTGAAGGCAGTTCTCGCCGCTTTTCTACTCCGTACGATCCACAGCCTGCTCCTACTAACGTTCAGGGCCGAAGGTTCAGCCGGTCGCCATCACCCCAAGGCCGCCGATCTCTCTCGCCGATGATTTCTCGATCCAGGTCCCCTGCACGACCTGGGCCCTCAACCTCGGGAAACTAGACCATGCAGCTCCCGGAGGTGACGCTGCATTAACGACCCATTCTGCAAATCCTCTGTTGACGATTCCTACACGCCGCAATATTTTGGACCTTTTGGTGGATGACGTCACCGTTACAGCCCTGATAGACACTGGTGCACAAATTTCAGTCATGAGCGCTGCTCTCTGTACTAAACTGCGAAAAGTGATCACGCCTCCTATTAAGTGTGCAGTAATGCTTGCCGATGGGAGCACATCTGCCGTTCTCGGCATGTGTACCTCTCGCGTATGTATTGCTGGGCGCCAGACCGTCGTATTGTTCACCGTGCTTGAGCAGTGCCCACATGACGTGATTCTTGGCCTCGACTTTCTCTCTGCGCACTCCGCCCTTATCGACTGCTCGACAGGTCTTCTTCAGTTGGAACTGCCTTTTGACGCCGCTGTTGCCCATGACGCTCAAAGTCGCCTTTGTGCCACCGAGTTCCTGCATCTTCCGCCGCAAGCCGCGACTTACGTGCAGCTCGTGTGTGATCCGCCTGTGCGCGATGGTGAATATGTCGTTTCACCTATTACCGACGTTGTGCTAAAGCACTCCATTGCTGTCCCGCACACCGTGGTGAGAGTATGCCACAATCAGACCCATCTGTCTCTTTTGAACTTTGGTTTCTCCACGCATGTGCTGCCTGCTGGTATTAAACTAGGCGTCATGTCGTCCCTGCAAGAGTGTGATATTTCTGAACTGTCGGCTCAGCAACCTACTCCGCATGTCAACTTGCTCACTGCGCCCAACCTGTCAAGCATTGACATTGCCAAAATGATAGCGCCAGATCTTTCGCCCTCCGAAGCACAAGACTTCCACCGTCTGTTGACATCCTATGCGGACATATTCGATCTTGACAACCACCCTTTAGGCCAGACATCAGTTGTGACCCATCACATCAACACCGGCGATGCCAACCCAATTCATCGCCGCCCTTACCGCGTCTCCGCCGCCGAACGCTCTGTCATCCAGAAAGAGGTCGAGAAAATGCTCGCCAAAGGCGTCGTCGAACACTCATCTAGTCCGTGGGCATCCCCGGTAGTGCTTGTCAAGAAGAAGGACAACACATGGCGGTTTTGCGTCGACTATAGACATCTCAACAAGGTCACTAAGAAGGACGTTTATCCTTTACCAAGAATAGATGACGCCCTTGACTGCCTTCATGGCGCAAAATTTTTCTCGTCCATTGACCTTCGATCTGGTTATTGGCAGATCGCTGTTGACCCACGGGACCGAGAAAAAACAGCATTTGTAACCCCCGATGGGTTATATCAATTTAAAGTAATGCCGTTTGGGCTTTGTAATGCGCCGGCCACCTTTGAGCGCATGATGGACTCCCTTCTGCGCGGCTTCAAATGGTCCACTTGCTTATGCTACTTGGATGATATAATTGTTTTTTCACCGACGTTCGCAAGCCATCTAGAGCGACTGTCCAGTATTCTCCAAGTATTTCGCAACGCTGGTCTCCAGCTGAACTCTTCCAAATGCCGTTTCGGCCGTCGCGAAATAACTGTACTTGGTCACCTCGTTAACGCATCTGGGGTACAGCCCGATCCGGACAAAATTCGCGCATTGACTCAATTTCCCGTGCCCTCTTCTCATAAGGATGTCCGGAGCTTCCTTGGTTTGTGCTCCTATTTTCGCCGCTTCATCCGAAATTTCGCCGATATTGCGCGGCCTCTCACCGAGCTTCTTAAAAAAGACGTCCCATTTACTTGGTATTCGCCTCAGAGTGCTGCATTTTCGGCGCTCATTGCAGCCCTCACGACTACGCCAATATTAGCCCACTTCGATCAGACTGCCCCGACAGAAGTTTGTACGGACGCGAGTGGCCACGGAATTGGTGCTGTTTTAGCTCAGCGTCAGCATGGACGTGACTGTGTCATCGCCTACGCCAGCCGCCTTTTATCCCCTGCCGAGAGGAATTATTCAATCACCGAAAGAGAGTGTCTTGCTCTTGTTTGGGCTGTCGCTAAATTTCGCCCGTACCTCTTCGGCCGCAGTTTTACTGTTGTAACTGATCACCATGCACTCTGCTGGCTTTCCTCGCTAAAGGATCCCACGGGACGTCTCGGTCGTTGGTCTCTACGCCTCCAAGAATACACCTTCTCGGTCGTGTATAAATCTGGTCACCTCCATCAAGACGCCGACTGCCTGTCACGGTATCCAGTGGATCCACCAGACGCCACAGAGAGAGCTACGGAGGCTTGCGTCTTATCAATATCAGACTTTCTTGATATCGCTTCTGAGCAACGCCGCGACCCGGATTTACTTCCCATCATAGAAAGCCTGAGTTTCGCTACTCCACCCACTTCTCTGAACTTGTATTTCCTTCATGAAGGAGTTCTCTACCGCCACAACATGCGCCCTAACGGCCCTGACCGCCTTCTCGTCGTGCCTTCCCATTTGCGTGTAGATGTTCTCCGACAGCTTCACGATGAACCTGCCGCTGGTCACCTGGGAGTCACTCGCACTTATGATCGCGTCCGGCGCCGTTTTTTTTGGCCACGCCTATATCGCTCGGTGCAAAAGTATGTTGCCAGCTGCGACCTTTGTCAACGTCGAAAACGACCAACATCGCTTCCAGCTGGCCTTCTTAACCCTATTGAGATCCCTGCTGAACCATTCTACCGCGTAGGGCTCGACCTTCTCGGGCCATTTCCCACTTCTGCATCCGGGAACAAATGGGTTGCCGTGGCGACCGACTACGCGACACGTTATGCGATCACCCGTGCTCTTCCAACCAGCTGCGCTACCGATGTCGCCGACTTTCTGCTACATGACATCATATTGCATCACGGCGCTCCTCGACAGCTCGTTACTGACCAAGGCCGATACTTTTTATCTCGCGTCGTCCAGGATATCGTACGTTCCTGTTCCACGAACCACAAGTTCACAACGGCATACCATCCACAAACTAATGGACTTACAGAGCGCCTGAATCGCACTATCACGGACATGTTGTCAATGTATGTTTCTCCAGACCACCGTGACTGGGACGCAACGTTACCCTACGTCACCTTCGCTTACAACTCCTCCAGACATGACACCGCAGGCTATTCCCCGTTCTACCTTCTTTATGGACGGGAACCCTCTCTGCCTCTTGATACACTCCTTCCCGCTGGTTCAAGCTCCCCTGTCACATACGTCCGCGATGCCATAGAGCGAGCCGACGCAGCACGACAGATTGCCCGAGAACGACTCATGCTTTCTCAAGCCTCTCAGAAAGATCGATACGATCGTCACCACCGTGAAGTTTCGTATGCACCAGGTTCTCTCGTCCTCTTGTGGACCCCATCTCGTCACATCGGCCTCTCCGAAAAACTTTTATTTCGCTATGACGGACCATACAAAGTCCTTCGCAAAATCAGCAACCTCACCTACGAGATACAGCGAGTCGTCGACGAAGCGCACTCAATGCCACCACCATCCACTGTTGTGCACGTCGTAAGACTGAAGCCTTATGTGTCACCCAACACTCCCCTTTCGCGACAAGCGCCGGGTCGGCGCTTTAACGCCGCGGGGTAGTGCCACAAGGCAGTAGTGGGATTGGGGCATAAAGCGGTAGAGGGTCCCTGGCTAAAAGGGAAGACTACGAAGTGGATAGAGACTGGTTCCAGCCCGCCAGTGCGCCAGGCATTGTGATCGCGTGTAATCGTTGTAAATATCTGTAAATATACGTTTTCTCGTAAGATTATCTTCAAAGCTATCAGCCCAAAGAAAAAAAAGCAACACACCACTCTCGGGAGGGCTCGAACCTCCAACCTTTCTGTTAACAGCCGATCGCGCTAGCCAATTGCGCCACGGAGACAGTCGCGCTACACCCTCACCACCGTCAGAACATTTCCTCAGAGCTATCAGCCCAAGGGAAAAAAAGCGCCGCACCACCACCGTGTGGGCTCGAACCTCTAACCTTTCGGTTAACAGCCCATCGCACTAGCCAATTGCGCCACGGAGACAGTCGTGCTTCACTCTCACCACCATCAGTACATATCTACAAAGCTATCAGCGCAAAGAAAAAAGCAACACACCACTCCCGGGAGGGCTCGAACCTCCAACCTTTCGGTCAACAGCCTATAGCGCTAGCCCAATGCGCCACGAAGCAAGTCGTGCTCTCCTCTCACCACCATCAGAACATTTCTTCAGAGCTATCAGCCCAAAGAAAAAAAAGCAACACACCACTCCCGGGAGGGCTCGCACCTCAAACCTTTCGGTTAAAAGCCAATCGCGCTAGCCAATTGCGTCACGGAGGCAGTCGTGTTCCACTGTCACCACCGTCAGAACATTTCTTCAAAGCCATCAGCGCAAAGAAAAAAGCAACACACCACTCCCGGGAGGGCTCGAAATTCCAACCTTTCGGTTAACAGCCGATCGCGCTAGCCAATTGCGCCACGGAGACAGTAGTGCAGCACTCCACCTCCGTCAGAACATTTCTTCAGAGCTATCAGCCCAAAGAAAAAGAAAGCGCCGCACCACCACCGGGTGGGCTCGAACCTCCAGCCTTTCGCTTAACAGCCAATCACGCCAGCCAGTTGCGCCACAGAGACAGTCCTGCACAACTCCCACCACCATTAAACTAATCTTCAAAGCTATCAGCCCAAAGAAAAAAAGCGCCGCACCACTCGCGGGTGGGCTCGAACCCCCAACCTTTCGGTTAACAGCCGATCGCGCTAGCCAATTACGCCACGGAGACAGTCGTGCTCCACTCTCACCACCATCAGAACATATCTTCTACGCCATCAGCGCAAAAAAAATGCGACACACCGTCCACGGGTGCGCTCGAAACTCCCACCTTTTGGTTAACAGCCGATCGCGCTAGCCAATTGCGCCACAGAGACAGTCCTGCTCCACTCTCACCACCATCAGAACATATCTTCAAAGGTATCAGCCTAAAGAAAAAAAAGCGCCAGAGCACCACCGGGTGGGCTCGAACCTCATACCTTTCGTTTAACAGCCGATCGCGCTAGCCAATTGCGCCACGGAGACAGTCCTGCTCCACTCTCACCACCATCAGAACATATCTTCAAAGCTATCAGCCCAAAGAAAAAAAAGCAACACACCACTCTCGGGAAGGCTCGAACCTCCGACCTTTCGGTTAACAGCCGATCGCGCTAGCCAATTGCGCCATGGAGACAGTAGTGCAGCGCTCCCACCTCCGTCAGAATATTTCTTCAGAGCTATCAGCCCTAAGAAAAAGAAAGCGCCGCACCACCACCGGGTGGGCTCGAACCTCCAGCCTTTCGGTTAACAGGCGATCGCGCTAGCCAATTGCGCCACGTAGACAGTCGTGCTCCACTCTCACCACCATCAGAACATATCTTCAAAGCTATCAGCGCAAAGAAAAAAGCATTACACCACTCCCGGGAGGGCTCGAAATTCCAACCTTTCGGTTAACAGCCGATCGCGCTAGCCAATTGCGCCACGAAGACAGTCGTGCTCCACTCTCACCACCGTCAGAAGATTTCTTCAGACTATCAGCCCAAAAAAAAAAGCGCCGCACCAACACCGGGTGGGCTCGAACCTCTAACCTTTCGGTTAACAGCCGCTCGCGCTAGCCAATTGCGCCACGGAGACAGTCGTGCTCCACTGTCACCACCATCAGAACATATCTTCAAAGCTATCAGCGCAAAGAAAAAAGCAACACACCACTTCCAGGAGGGCTCGAACCTCCAACCTTTCGGTTAACAGCCTATGGCGCCACGGACACAGTCCTGCTCCACTCTCACCACCATCAGAACATATCTTCAAAGGTATCAGCCCAAAGAAAAAAAAGCGCCGCAGCACCACCGGGTGGGCTCGAACCTCCAACCTTTCGGTTAACAGCCGATCGCGCTAGCCAATTGCGCCACGGAGACAGTCCTGCTCCACTCTCGCCACCATCAGAACATATCTTCAAAGCTATCAGCCCAAAGAAAAAAAAGCAACACACCACTCTCGGGAGAGCTCGAACGTCCAACCTTTCGTTAACAGCCGATCGCGCTAGCCAATTGCGCCACGGAGACAGTCGCGCTACACCCTCACCACCGTCAGAACATTTCCTCAGAGCTATCAGCCCAAGGGAAAAAAAGCGCCGCACCACCACTGTGTGGGCTCGAACCTCCAACCTTTCGGTTAACAGCCGATCGCACTAGCCAATTGCGCCACGGAGACAGTCGTGCTTCACTCTCACCACCATCAGTACATATCTTCAAAGCTATCAGCGCAAAGAAAAAAACAACACACCACTCCCGGGAGGGCTCGAACCTCCAACCTTTCGGTCAACAGCCTATAGCGCTAGCCCATTGCGCCACGGAGACAGTCGTGCTCTCCTCTCACCACCATCAGAACATTTCTTCAGAGCTATCAGCCCAAAGAAAAAAAAGCGCCGCACCACCACCGGGTGGGCTCGAACCTCCAAAATTTCGGATCATAGCCGATCGCGCTGGCCAATTGCGCCACGGAGACAGTAGTGCAGCGCTCCCACCTCCGTCAGAACATTTCTTCAGAGCTATCAGCCCAAAGAAAAAGAAAGCGCCGCACCACCACCGGGTGGGCTCGAACCTCCAGCCTTTCAGTTAACGGCCGAACGCGCTAGTTAATTGCGCCACGGATACAGTCGTGCTCGACTCTCACCACCATCAGAACAAATCTTCAAAGCTATCAGCACAAAGAAAAAAGCAACACACCACTCCTGGGAGGGCTCGAAATTCCAACCTTTCGGTTAAAAGCCAATCGCGCTAGCCAATTGCGTCACGGAGGCAGTCGTGTTCCACTGTCACCACCGTCAGAACATTTCTTCAAAGCCATCAGCGCAAAGAAAAAAGTAACACACCACTCCCGGGAGGGCTCGAATTTCCAATCTTTCGGTTAACAGCCGATCGCGCTAGCCAATTGCGCCACGGAGACAGTAGTGCAGCGCTCCCACCTCCGTCAGAACATTTCTTCAGAGCTATCAGCCCAAAGAAAAAGAAAGCGCCGCACCACCACCGGATGGGCTCGAACCTCCAGCCTTTCGGTTAACAGGCGATCGCGCTAGCCAATTGCGCCACGTAGACAGTCGTGCTCCACTCTCACCACCATCAGAACATATCTTCAAAGCTATCAGCGCAAAGAAAAAAGCAACACACCACTCCTTGGAGGGCTCGAAATTTCAACCTTTCGGTTAACAGACAATCGCACTAGCCAATTGTGCCACGGAGACAGTAGTGCAGCACTCCCACCTCCATCAGAACAGTTCTTCAGAGCTATCAGCCCGAAGAAAAAAAAGCGCCGCACCACCACCGGGTGGGCTCGAACCTCCTAAATTTCGGTTCATAGCCGATTGCGCTGGCCAATTGCGCCACGGAGACAGTCGTGTTCCACTCTCACCACCATCAGAACATATCTTCAAAGCTATCAGCACAAAGAAAAAAGCAACACACCACTCCCGGGAGGGCTCGAAATTCCAACCTTTCGGTTAACAGCCGATCGCGCTAGCCAATTGCGCCACGAAGACAGTCGTGCTCCACTCTCACCACCGTCAGAAGATTTCTTCAGACTATCAGCCCAAAGAAAAAAAAGCGCCGCACCAACACCGGGAGGGCTCGAACCTCCAACCTTTCGGTTAACAGCCAATTGCGCCACGGAGACAGTCCTGCTCCACTCTCACCACCATCAGAACATATCTTCAAAGGTATCAGCCCAAAGAAAAAAAAGCGCCGCAGCACCACCGGGTGGGCTCGAACCTCCAACCTTTCGGTTAACAGCCGATCGCGCTAGCCAATTGCGCCACGGAGACAGTCCTGCTCCACTCTCACCACCATCAGAACATATCTTCAAAGCTATCAGCCCAAAGAAAAAAAAGCAACACACCACTCT
Source organism: Rhipicephalus microplus (assembly GCF_043290135.1). Classification (NCBI taxonomy): domain Eukaryota; kingdom Metazoa; phylum Arthropoda; class Arachnida; order Ixodida; family Ixodidae; genus Rhipicephalus; species Rhipicephalus microplus. Next base: position 53,890,654 of record NW_027464585.1, on the reverse strand, counting down.
CGGGAGGGCTCGAACCTCCAACCTTTCTGTTAACAGCCGATCGCGCTAGCCAATTGCGCCACGGAGACAGTCGCGCTACACCCTCACCACCGTCAGAACATTTCCTCAGAGCTATCAGCCCAAGGGAAAAAAAGCGCCGCACCACCACCGTGTGGGCTCGAACCTCTAACCTTTCGGTTAACAGCCCATCGCACTAGCCAATTGCGCCACGGAGACAGTCGTGCTTCACTCTCACCACCATCAGTACATATCTACAAAGCTATCAGCGCAAAGAAAAAAGCAACACACCACTCCCGGGAGGGCTCGAACCTCCAACCTTTCGGTCAACAGCCTATAGCGCTAGCCCAATGCGCCACGGAGACAGTCGTGCTCTCCTCTCACCACCATCAAAACATTTCTTCAGAGCTATCAGCCCAAAGAAAAAAAAGCGCCGCACCACCACCGGGTGGGCTCGAACCTCCAAAATTTCAGTTCATAGCCGATCGCGCTGGCCAATTGCGCCACGGAGACAGTCGTGCTCCACTCTCACCACCGTCAGAACATATCTTCAAAGCTATCAGCCCGAAGAAAAAAAAGACACACCACTCCCGGGAGGGCTCGCACCTCCAACCTTTCGGTTAAAAGCCAATCGCGCTAGCCAATTGCGTCACGGAGGCAGTCGTGTTCCACTGTCACCACCGTCAGAACATTTCTTCAAATCCATCAGCGCAAAGAAAAAAGTAACACACCACTCCCGGGAGGGCTCGAAATTCCAACCTGTCGGTTAACAGCCGATCGCGCTAGCCAATTGCGCCACGGAGACAGTAGCGCATCACTCCACCTCCGTCAGAACATTTCTTCAGAGCTATCAGCCCAAAGAAAAAGAAAGCGCCGCACCACCACCGGGTGGGCTCGAACCTTCAGCCTTTCGCTTAACAGCCAATCGCGCTAGCCAGTTGCGCCACGGAGACAGTCCTGCACAACTCCCACCACCATTAAACTAATCTTCAAAGCTATCAGCCCAAAGAAAAAAAGCGCCGCGCCACTCGCGGGTGGGCTCGAACCCCCAACATTTCGGTTAACAGCCGATCGCGCTAGCCAATTACGCCACGGAGACAGTCGTGCTCCACTCTCACCACCATCAGAACATATCTTCTACGCCATCAGCGCAAAAAAAAGCGACACACCGTCCACGGGTGCGCTCGAAACTCCCACCTTTTGGTTAACAGCCGATCGCGCTAGCCAATTGCGCCACAGAGACAGTCCTGCTCCACTCTTACCACCATCAGAACATATCTTCAAAGGTATCAGCCTAAAGAAAAAAAAGCGCCACAGCACCACCGGGTGGGCTCGAACCTCCAACCTTTCGTTTAACAGCCGATCGCGCTAGCCAATTGCGCCACGGAGACAGTCCTGCTCCACTCTCACCACCATCAGAACATATCTTCAAAGCTATCAGCCCAAAGAAAAAAAAGCAACACACCACTCTCGGGAAGGCTCGAACCTCCGACCTTTCGGTCAACAGCCTGTAGCGCTAGCCCATTGCGCCACGGAGACAGTCGTGCTCTCCTCTCACCACCATCAGAACATTTCTTCAGAGCTATCAGCCCAAAGAAAAAAAAGCGCCGCACCACCACCGAGTGGGCTCGAACCTCCTAAATTTCGGTTCATAGCCGATCGCGCTGGCCAATTGCGCCACGGAGACAGTCGTGCTCCACTCTCACCATCATCAGAACATATCTTCAAAGCTATCAGCCCGAAGAAAAAAAAGCAACACAGCACTCCCGGGAGGGCTCGAACCTCCAACCTTTCGGTTAAAAGCCAATCGCGCTAGCCGATTGCGTCACGGAGACAGTCGTGTTCCACTCTCACCACCGTCGGAACATTTCTTCAAAGCTATCAGCGCAAAGAAAAAAGCAACACACCACTCCCGGGAGGGCTCGAATTTCCAATATTTCGGTTAACAGCCGATCGCGCTAGCCAATTGCGCCACGGAGACAGTAGTGCAGCGCTCCCACCTCCGTCAGAATATTTCTTCAGAGCTATCAGCCCAAAGAAAAAGAAAGCACCGCACCACCACCGGGTGGGCTCGAACCTCCAGCCTTTCGGTTAACAGGCGATCGCGCTAGCCAATTGCGCCACGTAGACAGTCGTGCTCCACTCTCACCACCATCAGAACATATCTTCAAAGCTATCAGCGCAAAGAAAAAAGCATTACACCACTCCCGGGAGGGCTCGAAATTCCAACCTTTCGGTTAACAGCCGATCGCGCTAGCCAATTGCGCCACGAAGACAGTCGTGCTCCACTCTCACCACCGTCAGAAGATTTCTTCAGACTATCAGCCCAAAAAAAAAGCGCCGCACCAACACCGGGTGGGCTCGAACCTCTAACCTTTCGGTTAACAGCCGCTCGCGCTAGCCAATTGCGCCACGGAGACAGTCGTGCTCCACTGTCACCACCATCAGAACATATCTTCAAAGCTATCAGCGCAAAGAAAAAAGCAACACACCACTTCCAGGAGGGCACGAACCTCCAACCTTTCGGTTAACAGCCTATGGCGCCACGGACACAGTCCTGCTCCACTCTCACCACCATCAGAACATATCTTCAAAGGTATCAGCCCAAAGAAAAAAAAGCGCCGCAGCACCACCGGGTGGGCTCGAACCTCCAACCTTTCGGTTAACAGCCGATCGCGCTAGCCAATTGCGCCACGGAGACAGTCCTGCTCCACTCTCGCCACCATCAGAACATATCTTCAAAGCTATCAGCCCAAAGAAAAAAAAGCAACACACCACTCTCGGGAGAGCTCGAACGTCCAACCTTTCGTTAACAGCCGATCGCGCTAGCCAATTGCGCCACGGAGACAGTCGCGCTACACCCTCACCACCGTCAGAACATTTCCTCAGAGCTATCAGCCCAAGGGAAAAAAAGCGCCGCACCACCACTGTGTGGGCTCGAACCTCCAACATTTCGGTTAACAGCCGATCGCACTAGCCAATTGCGCCACGGAGACAGTCGTGCTTCACTCTCACCACCATCAGTACATATCTTCAAAGCTATCAGCGCAAAGAAAAAAACAACACACCACTCCCGGGAGGGCTCGAACCTCCAACCTTTCGGTCAACAGCCTATAGCGCTAGCCCATTGCGCCACGGAGACAGTCGTGCTCTCCTCTCACCACCATCAGAACATTTCTTCAGAGCTATCAGCCCAAAGAAAAAAAAGCGCCGCACCACCACCGGGTGGGCTCGAACCTCCAAAATTTCGGATCATAGCCGATCGCGCTGGCCAATTGCGCCACGGAGACAGTAGTGCAGCGCTCCCACCTCCGTCAGAACATTTCTTCAGAGCTATCAGCCCAAAGAAAAAGAAAGCGCCGCACCACCACCGGGTGGGCTCGAACCTCCAGCCTTTCAGTTAACTGCCGAACGCGCTAGCTAATTGCGCCACGGATACAGTCGTGCTCGACTCTCACCACCATCAGAACAAATCTTCAAAGCTATCAGCACAAAGAAAAAAGCAACACACCACTCCTGGGAGGGCTCGAAATTCCAACCTTTCGGTTAAAAGCCAATCGCGCTAGCCAATTGCGTCACGGAGGCAGTCGTGTTCCACTGTCACCACCGTCAGAACATTTCTTCAAAGCCATCAGCGCAAAGAAAAAAGTAACACACCACTCCCGGGAGGGCTCGAACCTCCTAAATTTCGGTTCATAGCCGATTGCGCTGGCCAATTGCGCCACGGAGACAGTCGTGTTCCACTCTCACCACCATCAGAACATATCTTCAAAGCTATCAGCACAAAGAAAAAAGCAACACACCACTCCCGGGAGGGCTCGAAATTCCAACCTTTCGGTTAACAGCCGATCGCGCTAGCCAATTGCGCCACGAAGACAGTCGTGCTCCACTCTCACCACCGTCAGAAGATTTCTTCAGACTATCAGCCCAAAGAAAAAAAAGCGCCGCACCAACACCGGGTGGGCTCGAACCTCTAACCTTTCGGTTAACAGCCGATCGCGCTAGCCAATTGCGCCACGGAGACAGTCGTGCTCCACTGTCACCACCATCAGAACATATCTTCAAAGCTATCAGCGCAAAGAAAAAAGCAACACACCACTTCGGGAGGGCTCGAACCTCCAACCTTTCGGTTAACAGCCAATTGCGCCACGGAGACAGTCCTGCTCCACTCTCACCACCATCAAAACATATCTTCAAAGGTATCAGCCCAAAGAAAAAAAAGCGCCGCAGCACCACCGGGTGGGCTCGAACCTCCAACCTTTCGGTTAACAGCCGATCGCGCTAGCCAATTGCGCCACGGAGACAGTCCTGCTCCACTCTCACCACCATCAGAACATATCTTCAAAGCTATCAGCCCAAAGAAAAAAAAGCAACACACCACTCTCGGGAGGGCTCGAACCTCCAACCTTTCTGTTAACAGCCGATCGCGCTAGCCAATTGCGCCACGGAGACAGTCGCGCTACACCCTCACCACCGTCAGAACATTTCCTCAGAGCTATCAGCCCAAGGAAAAAAAAGCGCCGCACCACCACCGTGTGGGCTCGAACCTCTAACCTTTCGGTTAACAGCCCATCGCACTAGCCAATTGCGCCACGGAGACAGTCGTGCTCCACTCTCACCACCATCAGAACATATCTTCAAAGCTATTAGCGCAAAGAAAAAAGCAACACACCACTCCTTGGAGGGCTCGAAATTCCAACCTTTCGGTTAACAGACAATCGCGCTAGCCAATTGTGCCACGGAGACAGTAGTGCAGCACTCCCACCTCCATCAGAACAGTTCTTCAGAGCTATCAGCCCGAAGAAAAAAAAGCGCCGCACCACCACCGAGTGGGCTCGAACCTCCTAAATTTCGGTTCATAGCCGATCGCGCTGGCCAATTGCGCCACGGAGACAGTCGTGCTCCACTCTCACCATCATCAGAACATATCTTCAAAGCTATCAGCCCGAAGAAAAAAAAGCAACACAGCACTCCCGGGAGGGCTCGAACCTCCAACCTTTCGGTTAAAAGCCAATCGCGCTAGCCGATTGCGTCACGGAGACAGTCGTGTTCCACTCTCACCACCGTCGGAACATTTCTTCAAAGCTATCAGCGCAAAGAAAAAAGCAACACACCACTCCCGGGAGGGCTCGAATTTCCAATATTTCGGTTAACAGCCGATCGCGCTAGCCAATTGCGCCACGGAGACAGTAGTGCAGCGCTCCCACCTCCGTCAGAATATTTCTTCAGAGCTATCAGCCCAAAGAAAAAGAAAGCACCGCACCACCACCGGGTGGGCTCGAACCTCCAGCCTTTCGGTTAACAGGCGATCGCGCTAGCCAATTGCGCCACGTAGACAGTCGTGCTCCACTCTCACCACCATCAGAACATATCTTCAAAGCTATCAGCGCAAAGAAAAAAGCATTACACCACTCCCGGGAGGGCTCGAAATTCCAACCTTTCGGTTAACAGCCGATCGCGCTAGCCAATTGCGCCACGAAGACAGTCGTGCTCCACTCTCACCACCGTCAGAAGATTTCTTCAGACTATCAGCCCAAAAAAAAAGCGCCGCACCAACACCGGGTGGGCTCGAACCTCTAACCTTTCGGTTAACAGCCGCTCGCGCTAGCCAATTGCGCCACGGAGACAGTCGTGCTCCACTGTCACCACCATCAGAACATATCTTCAAAGCTATCAGCGCAAAGAAAAAAGCAACACACCACTTCCAGGAGGGCACGAACCTCCAACCTTTCGGTTAACAGCCTATGGCGCCACGGACACAGTCCTGCTCCACTCTCACCACCATCAGAACATATCTTCAAAGGTATCAGCCCAAAGAAAAAAAAGCGCCGCAGCACCACCGGGTGGGCTCGAACCTCCAACCTTTCGGTTAACAGCCGATCGCGCTAGCCAATTGCGCCACGGAGACAGTCCTGCTCCACTCTCGCCACCATCAGAACATATCTTCAAAGCTATCAGCCCAAAGAAAAAAAAGCAACACACCACTCTCGGGAGAGCTCGAACGTCCAACCTTTCGTTAACAGCCGATCGCGCTAGCCAATTGCGCCACGGAGACAGTCGCGCTACACCCTCACCACCGTCAGAACATTTCCTCAGAGCTATCAGCCCAAGGGAAAAAAAGCGCCGCACCACCACTGTGTGGGCTCGAACCTCCAACATTTCGGTTAACAGCCGATCGCACTAGCCAATTGCGCCACGGAGACAGTCGTGCTTCACTCTCACCACCATCAGTACATATCTTCAAAGCTATCAGCGCAAAGAAAAAAACAACACACCACTCCCGGGAGGGCTCGAACCTCCAACCTTTCGGTCAACAGCCTATAGCGCTAGCCCATTGCGCCACGGAGACAGTCGTGCTCTCCTCTCACCACCATCAGAACATTTCTTCAGAGCTATCAGCCCAAAGAAAAAAAAGCGCCGCACCACCACCGGGTGGGCTCGAACCTCCAAAATTTCGGATCATAGCCGATCGCGCTGGCCAATTGCGCCACGGAGACAGTAGTGCAGCGCTCCCACCTCCGTCAGAACATTTCTTCAGAGCTATCAGCCCAAAGAAAAAGAAAGCGCCGCACCACCACCGGGTGGGCTCGAACCTCCAGCCTTTCAGTTAACTGCCGAACGCGCTAGCTAATTGCGCCACGGATACAGTCGTGCTCGACTCTCACCACCATCAGAACAAATCTTCAAAGCTATCAGCACAAAGAAAAAAGCAACACACCACTCCTGGGAGGGCTCGAAATTCCAACCTTTCGGTTAAAAGCCAATCGCGCTAGCCAATTGCGTCACGGAGGCAGTCGTGTTCCACTGTCACCACCGTCAGAACATTTCTTCAAAGCCATCAGCGCAAAGAAAAAAGTAACACACCACTCCCGGGAGGGCTCGAACCTCCTAAATTTCGGTTCATAGCCGATTGCGCTGGCCAATTGCGCCACGGAGACAGTCGTGTTCCACTCTCACCACCATCAGAACATATCTTCAAAGCTATCAGCACAAAGAAAAAAGCAACACACCACTCCCGGGAGGGCTCGAAATTCCAACCTTTCGGTTAACAGCCGATCGCGCTAGCCAATTGCGCCACGAAGACAGTCGTGCTCCACTCTCACCACCGTCAGAAGATTTCTTCAGACTATCAGCCCAAAGAAAAAAAAGCGCCGCACCAACACCGGGTGGGCTCGAACCTCTAACCTTTCGGTTAACAGCCGATCGCGCTAGCCAATTGCGCCACGGAGACAGTCGTGCTCCACTGTCACCACCATCAGAACATATCTTCAAAGCTATCAGCGCAAAGAAAAAAGCAACACACCACTTCGGGAGGGCTCGAACCTCCAACCTTTCGGTTAACAGCCAATTGCGCCACGGAGACAGTCCTGCTCCACTCTCACCACCATCAAAACATATCTTCAAAGGTATCAGCCCAAAGAAAAAAAAGCGCCGCAGCACCACCGGGTGGGCTCGAACCTCCAACCTTTCGGTTAACAGCCGATCGCGCTAGCCAATTGCGCCACGGAGACAGTCCTGCTCCACTCTCACCACCATCAGAACATATCTTCAAAGCTATCAGCCCAAAGAAAAAAAAGCAACACACCACTCTCGGGAGGGCTCGAACCTCCAACCTTTCTGTTAACAGCCGATCGCGCTAGCCAATTGCGCCACGGAGACAGTCGCGCTACACCCTCACCACCGTCAGAACATTTCCTCAGAGCTATCAGCCCAAGGAAAAAAAAGCGCCGCACCACCACCGTGTGGGCTCGAACCTCTAAACTTTCGGTTAACAGCCCATCGCACTAGCCAATTGCGCCACGGAGACAGTCGTGCTCCACTCTCACCACCATCAGAACATATCTTCAAAGCTATTAGCGCAAAGAAAAAAGCAACACACCACTCCTTGGAGGGCTCGAAATTCCAACCTTTCGGTTAACAGACAATCGCGCTAGCCAATTGTGCCACGGAGACAGTAGTGCAGCACTCCCACCTCCATCAGAACAGTTCTTCAGAGCTATCAGCCCGAAGAAAAAAAAGCGCCGCACCACCACCGGGTGGGCTCGAACCTCCTAAATTTCGGTTCATAGCCGATTGCGCTGGCCAATTGCGCCACGGAGACAGTCGTGTTCCACTCTCACCACCATCAGAACATATCTTCAAAGCTATCAGCACAAAGAAAAAAGCAACACACCACTCCCGGGAGGGCTCGAAATTCCAACCTTTCGGTTAACAGCCGATCGCGCTAGCCAATTGCGCCACGAAGACAGTCGTGCTCCACTCTCACCACCGTCAGAAGATTTCTTCAGACTATCAGCCCAAAGAAAAAAAAAGCGCCGCACCAACACCGGGTGGGCTCGAACCTCTAACCTTTCGGTTAACAGCCGATCGCGCTAGCCAATTGCGTCACGGAGACAGTCGTGCTCCACTGTCACCACCATCAGAACATATCTTCAAAGCTATCAGCGCAAAGAAAAAAGCAACACACCACTTCCGGGAGGGCTCGAACCTCAAACCTTTCGGTTAACAGCCAATTGCGCCACGGAGACAGTCCTGCTCCACTCTCACCACCATCAGAACATATCTTCAAAGGTATCAGCCCAAAGAAAAAAAAGCGCCGCAGCACCACCGGGTGGGCTCGAACCTCCAACCTTTCGGTTAACAGCCGATCGCGCTAGCCAATTGCGCCACGGAGACAGTCCTGCTCCACTCTCACCACCATCAGAACATATCTTCAAAGCTATCAGCCCAAAGAAAAAAAAGCAACACACCACTCTCGGGAGGGCTCGAACCTCCAACCTTTTTGTTAACAGCCGATCGCGCTAGCCAATTGCGCCACGGAGACAGTCGCGCTACACCCTCACCACCGTCAGAACATTTCCTCAGAGCTATCAGCCCAAGGGAAAAAAAGCGCCGCACCACCACCGTGTGGGCTCGAACCTCTAACCTTTCGGTTAACAGCCCATCGCACTAGCCAATTGCGCCACGGAGACAGTCGTGCTTCACTCTCACCACCATCAGTACATATCTACAAAGCTATCAGCGCAAAGAAAAAAGCAACACACCACTCCCGGGAGGGCTCGAACCTCCAACCTTTCGGTCAACTGCCTATAGCGCTAGCCCAATGCGCCACGGAGACAGTCGTGCTCTCCTCTCACCACCATCAGAACATTTCTTCAGAGCTATCAGCCCAAAGAAAAAAAAGCGCCGCACCACCACCGGGTGGGCTCGAACCTCCAAAATTTCAGTTCATAGCCGATCGCGCTGGCCAATTGCGCCACGGAGACAGTCGTGCTCCACTCTCACCACCGTCAGAACATATCTTCAAAGCTATCAGCCCGAAGAAAAAAAAGCAACACACCACTCCCAGGAGGGCTCGCACCTCCAACCTTTCGGTTAAAAGCCAATCGCGCTAGCCAATTGCGTCACGGAGGCAGTCGTGTTCCACTGTCACCACCGTCAGAACATTTCTTCAAAGCCATCAGCGCAAAGAAAAAAGTAACACACCACTCCCGGGAGGGCTCGAAATTCCAACCTTTCGGTTAACAGCCGATCGCGCTAGCCAATTGCGCCACGGAGACAGTAGTGCATCACTCCACCTCCGTCAGAACATTTCTTCAGAGCTATCAGCCCAAAGAAAAAGAAAGCGCCGCACCACCACCGGGTGGGCTCGAACCTTCAGCCTTTCACTTAACAGCCAATCGCGCTAGCAAGTTGCGCCACGGAGACAGTCCTGCACAACTCCCACCACCATTAAACTAATCTTCAAAGCTATCAGCCCAAAGAAAAAAAGCGCCGCACCACTCGCGGGTGGGCTCGAACCCCCAACATTTCGGTTAACAGCCGATCGCGCTAGCCAATTACGCCACGGAGAAAGTCGTGCTCCACTCTCACCACCATCAGAACATATCTTGTACGCCATCAGCGCAAAAAAAGCGACACACCGTCCACGGGTGCGCTCGAAACTCCCACCTTTTGGTTAACAGCCGATCGCGCTAGCCAATTGCGCCACGGAGACAGTCCTGCTCCACTCTCACCACCATCAGAACATATCTTCAAAGGTATCAGCCCGAAGAAAAAAAAGTGCCGCACCACCACCGGGTGGGCTCGAACCTCCAGCCTTTCAGTTAACGGCCGAACGCGCTAGCCAATTGCGCCACGGATACAGTCGTGCTCGACTCTCACCACCATCAGAACAAATCTTCAAAGCTATCAGCACAAAGAAAAAAGCAACACACCACTCCTGGGAGGGCTCGAAATTCCAACGTTTCGGTTAAAAGCCAATCGCGCTAGCCAATTGCGTCACGGAGGCAGTCGTGCTCCACTCTCACCACCGTCAGAACATATCTTCAAAGCTATTAGCGCAAAGAAAAAAGCAACACACCACTCCTTGGAGGGCTCGAAATTCCAACCTTTCGGTTAACAGACAATCGCGCTAGCCAATTGTGCCACGGAGACAGTAGTGCAGCACTCCCACCTCCGTCAGAACAGTTCTTCAGAGCTATCAGCCCGAAGAAAAAAAAGCGCCGCACCACCACCGGGTGGGCTCGAACCTCCTAAATTTCGGTTCATAGCCGATTGCGCTGGCCAATTGCGCCACGGAGACAGTCGTGTTCCACTCTCACCACCATCAGAACATATCTTCAAAGCTATCAGCACAAAGAAAAAAGCAACACACCACTCCCGGGAGGGCTCGAAATTCCAACCTTTCGGTTAACAGCCGATCGCGCTAGCCAATTGCGCCACGAAGACAGTCGTGCTCCACTCTCACCACCGTCAGAAGATTTCTTCAGACTATCAGCCCAAAGAAAAAAAAGCGCCGCACCAACACCGGGTGGGCTCGAACCTCTAACCTTTCGGTTAACAGCCGATCGCGCTAGCCAATTGCGTCACGGAGACAGTCGTGCTCCACTGTCACCACCATCAGAACATATCTTCAAAGCTATCAGCGCAAAGAAAAAAGCAACACACCACTTCCGGGAGGGCTCGAACCTCTAACCTTTCGGTTAACAGCCAATTGCGCCACGGAGACAGTCCTCCTCCACTCTCACCACCATCAGAACATATCTTCAAAGGTATCAGCCCAAAGAAAAAAAAGCGCCGCAGCACCACCGGGTGGGCTCGAACCTCCAACCTTTCGGTTAACAGCCGATCGCGCTAGCCAATTGCGCCACGGAGACAGTCCTGCTCCACTCTCACCACCATCAGAACATATCTTCAAAGCTATCAGCCCAAAGAAAAAAAAGCAACACACCACTCTCGGGAGGGCTCGAACCTCCAACCTTTCTGTTAACAGCCGATCGCGCTAGCCAATTGCGCCACGGAGACAGTCGCGCTACACCCTCACCACCGTCAGAACATTTCCTCAGAGCTATCAGCCCAAGGGAAAAAAAGCGCCGCACCACCACCGTGTGGGCTCGAACCTCTAACCTTTCGGTTAACAGCCCATCGCACTAGCCAATTGCGCCACGGAGACAGTCGTGCTTCACTCTCACCACCATCAGTACATATCTACAAAGCTATCAGCGCAAAGAAAAAAGCAACACACCACTCCCGGGAGGGCTCGAACCTCCAACCTTTCGGTCAACAGCCTATAGCGCTAGCCCAATGCGCCACGGAGACAGTCGTGCTCTCCTCTCACCACCATCAGAACATTTCTTCAGAGCTATCAGCCCAAAGAAAAAAAGCGCCGCACCACCACCGGGTGGGCTCGAACCTCCAAAATTTCAGTTCATAGCCGATCGCGCTGGCCAATTGCGCCACGGAGACAGTCGTGCTCCACTCTCACCACCGTCAGAACATATCTTCAAAGCTATCAGCCCGAAGAAAAAAAAGCAACACACCACTCCCGGGAGGGCTCGCACCTCCAACCTTTCGGTTAAAAGCCGAACGCGCTAGCCAATTGCGCCACGGATACAGTCGTGCTCCACTCTCACCACCATCAGAACATATCTTCAAAGCTATCAGCAAAAAGAAAAAAGCAACACACCACTTCCGGGAGAGCTCGAAATTCCAACCTTTCGGTTAACAGCCGATCGCGCTAGCCAATTGCGCCACGAAGACAGTCGTGCTCCACTCTCACCACCGTCAGAAGATTTCTTCAGATGATCAGCCCAAAGAAAAAAAAGCGCCGCACCAACACCTGGTGAACTCGAACCTCTAACCTTTCGGTTAACAGCCGATCGCGCTAGCCAATTGCGCCATGGAGACAGCCGTGCTCCACTGTCACCACCATCAGAACATATCTTCAAAGCTATCAGCGCAAAGAAAAAAGCAACACACCACTTCCGGGAGGGCTCGAACCTCCAACCGTTCGGTTAACAGCCAATTGCGCCACGGAGACAGTCCTGCTCCACTCTCACCACCATCAGAACATATCTTCAAAAGTATCAGCCCAAAGAAAAAAAAGCGCCGCAGCACCACCGGGTGGGCTCGAACCTCCAACCTTTCGGTTAACAGCCGATCGCGCTAGCCAATTGCGCCACGGAGACAGTCCTGCTCCACTCTCACCACCATCAGAACATATCTTCAAAGCTATCAGCCCAAAGAAAAAAAAGCAACACACCACTCTCGGGAGGGCTCGAACCTCCGACCTTTCGGTCAACAGCCTATAGCGCTAGCCCATTGCGCCACGGAGACAGTCGTGCTCTCCTCTCAGCACCATCAGAACATTTCTTCAGAGCTATCAGCCCAAAGAAAAAAAAGCGCCGCACCAACACCTGGTGAACTCGAACCTCTAACCTTTCGGTTAACAGCCCATCGCACTAGCCAATTGCGCCACGGAGACAGTCGTGCTTCACTCTCACCACCATCAGTACATATCTACAAAGCTATCAGCGCAAAGAAAAAAGCAACACACCACTCCCGGGAGGGCTCGAACCTCCAACCTTTCGGTCAACAGCCTATAGCGCTAGCCCAATGCGCCACGGAGACAGTCGTGCTCTCCTCTCACCACCATCAGAACATTTCTTCAGAGCTATCAGCCCAAAGAAAAAAAGCGCCGCACCACCACCGGGTGGGCTCGAACCTCCAAAATTTCAGTTCATAGCCGATCGCGCTGGCCAATTGCGCCACGGAGACAGTCGTGCTCCACTCTCACCACCGTCAGAACATATCTTCAAAGCTATCAGCCCGAAGAAAAAAAAGCAACACACCACTCCCGGGAGGGCTCGCACCTCCAACCTTTCGGTTAAAAGCCAATCGCGCTAGCCAATTGCGCCACGGAGGCAGTCGTGTTCCACTGTCACCACCGTCAGAACATTTCTTCAAATCCATCAGCGCAAAGAAAAAAGTAACACACCACTCCCGGGAGGGCTCGAAATTCCAACCTTTCGGTTAACAGCCGATCGCGCTAGCCAATTGCGCCACGGAGACAGTAGCGCATCACTCCACCTCCGTAAGAACATTTCTTCAGAGCTATCAGCCCAAAGAAAAAGAAAGCGCCGCACCACCACCGGGTGGGCTCGAACCTTCAGCCTTTCGCTTAACAGCCAATCGCGCTAGCCAGTTGCGCCACGGAGACAGTCCTGCACAACTCCCACCACCATTAAACTAATCTTCAAAGCTATCAGCCCAAAGAAAAAAAGCGCCGCACCACTCGCGGGTGGGCTCGAACCCCCAACATTTCGGTTAACAGCCGATCGCGCTAGCCAATTACGCCACGGAGACAGTCGTGCTCCACTCTCACCACCATCAGAACATATCTTCTACGCCATCAGCGCAAAAAAAAGCGACACACCGTCCACGGGTGCGCTCGAAACTCCCACATTTTGGTTAACAGCCGATCGCGCTAGCCAATTGCGCCACGGAGACAGTCCTGCTCCACTCTCACCACCATCAGAACATATCTTCAAAGGTATCAGCCCGAAGAAAAAAAAGTGCCGCACCACCACCGGGTGGGCTCGAACCTCCAGCCTTTCAGTTAACGGCCGAACGCGCTAGCCAATTGCGCCACGGATACAGTCGTGCTCCACTCTCACCACCATCAGAACATATCTTCAAAGCTATCAGCAAAAAGAAAAAAGCAACACACCACTTCCGGGAGGGCTCGAAATTCCAACCTTTCGGTTAACAGCCGATCGCGCTAGCCAATTGCGCCACGAAGACAGTCGTGCTCCACTCTCACCACCGTCAGAAGATTTCTTCAGATGATCAGCCCAAAGAAAAAAAAGCGCCGCACCAACACCTGGTGAACTCAAACCTCTAACCTTTCGGTTAACAGCCGATCGCGCTAGCCAATTGCGCCACGGAGACAGTCGTGCTCCACTGTCACCACCATCAGAACATATCTTCAAAGCTATCAGCGCAAAGAAAAAAGCAACACACCACTTCCGGGAGGGCTCGAACCTCCAACCGTTCGGTTAACAGCCAATTGCGCCACGGAGACAGTCCTGCTCCACTCTCACCACCATCAGAACATATCTTCAAAGGTATCAGCCCAAAGAAAAAAAAGCGCCGCAGCACCACCGGGTGGGCTCGAACCTCCAACCTTTCGGTTAACAGCCGATCGCGCTAGCCAATTGCGCCACGGAGACAGTCCTGCTCCACTCTCACCACCATCAGAACATATCTTCAAAGCTATCAGCCCAAAGAAAAAAAAGCAACACACCACTCTCGGGAGAGCTCGAACGTCCAACCTTTCTGTTAACAGCCGATCGCGCTAGCCAATTGCGCCACGGAGACAGTCGCGCTACACCCTCACCACCGTCAGAACATTTCCTCAGAGCTATCAGCCCAAGGGAAAAAAGCAACACACCACTCCCGGGAGGGCTCGAATTTCCAATATTTCGGTTAACAGCCGATCGCGCTAGCCAATTGCGCCACGGAGACAGTAGTGCAGCGCTCCCACCTCCGTCAGAATATTTCTTCAGAGCTATCAGCCCAAAGAAAAAGAAAGCGCCGCACCACCACCGGGTGGGCTCGAACCTCCAGCCTTTCGGTTAACAGGCGATCGCGCTAGCCAATTGCGCCACGTAGACAGTCGTGCTCCACTCTCACCACCATCAGAACATATCTTCAAAGCTATCAGCGCAAAGGAAAAAGCATTACACCACTCCCGGGAGGGCTCGAAATTCCAACCTTTCGGTTAACAGCCGATCGCGCTAGCCAATTGCGCCACGAAGACAGTCGTGCTCCACTCTCACCACCGTCAGAAGATTTCTTCAGACTATCAGCCCAAAAAAAAAAAGCGCCGCACCAACACCGGGTGGGCTCGAACCTCTAACCTTTCGGTTAACAGCCGATCGCGCTAGCCAATTCCGCCACGGAGACAGTCGTGCTCCACTGTCACCACCATCAGAACATATCTTCAAAGCTATCAGCGCAAAGAAAAAAGCAACACACCACTTCCAGGAGGGCTCGAACCTCCAACCTTTCGGTTAACAGCCTATGGCGCCACGGACACAGTCCTGCTCCACTCTCACCACCATCAGAACATATCTTCAAAGGTATCAGCCCAAAGAAAAAAAAGCGCCGCAGCACCACCGGGTGGGCTCGAACCTCCAACCTTTCGGTTAACAGCCGATCGCGCTAGCCAATTGCGCCACGGAGACAGTCCTGCTCCACTCTCACCACCATCAGAACATATCTTCAAAGCTATCAGCCCAAAGAAAAAAAAGCAACACACCACTCTCGGGAGAGCTCGAACGTCCAACCTTTCTGTTAACAGCCGATCGCGCTAGCCAATTGCGCCACGGAGACAGTCGCGCTACACCCTCACCACCGTCAGAACATTTCCTCAGAGCTATCAGCCCAAGGGAAAAAAAGCGCCGCACCACCACTGTGTGGGCTCGAACCTCCAACCTTTCGGTTAACAGCCCATCGCACTAGCCAATTGCGCCACGGAGACAGTCGTGCTTCACTCTCACCACCATCAGTACATATCTTCAAAGCTATCAGCGCAAAGAAAAAAGCAACACACCATTCCCGGGAGGGCTCGAACCTCCAACCTTTCGGTCAACAGCCTATAGCGCTAGCCCATTGCGCCACGGAGACAGTCGTGCTCTCCTCTCACCACCATCAGAACATTTCTTCAGAGCTATCAGCCCAAAGAAAAAAAAGCGCCGCACCACCACCGGGTGGGCTCGAACCTCCAAAATTTCGGATCATAGCCGATCGCGCTGGCCAATTGCGCCACGGAGACAGTAGTGCAGCGCTCCCACCTCCGTCAGAACATTTCTTCAGAGCTATCAGCCCAAAGAAAAAGAAAGCGCCGCACCACCACCGGGTGGGCTCGAACCTCCAGCCTTTCAGTTAACGGCCGACCGCGCTAGCTAATTGCGCCACGGATACAGTCGTGCTCGACTCTCACCACCATCAGAACAAATCTTCAAAGCTATCAGCACAAAGAAAAAAGCAACACACCACTCCTGGGAGGGCTTGAAATTCCAACGTTTCGGTTAAAAGCCAATCGCGCTAGCCAATTGCGTCACGGAGGCAGTCGTGTTCCACTGTCACCACCGTCAGAACATTTCTTCAAAGCCATCAGCGCAAAGAAAAAAGTAACACACCACTCCCGGGAGGGCTCGAATTTCCAATCGTTTGGTTAACAGCCGATCGCGCTAGCCAATTGCGCCACGGAGACAGTAGTGCAGCAATCCCACCTCCGTCAGAACATTTCTTCAGAGCTATCAGCCCAAAGAAAAAGAAAGCGCCGCACCACCACCGGGTGGGCTCGAACCTCCAGCCTTTCGGTTAACAGGCGATCGCGCTAGCCAATTGCGCCACGTAGACAGTCGTGCTCCACTCTCACCACCATCAGAACATATCTTCAAAGCTATTAGCGCAAAGAAAAAAGCAACACACCACTCCTTGGAGGGCTCGAAATTTCAACCTTTCGGTTAACAGACAATCGCGCTAGCCAATTGTGCCACGGAGACAGTTGTGCAGCACTCCCACCTCCATCAGAACAGTTCTTCAGAGCTATCAGCCCGAAGAAAAAAAAGCGCCGCACCACCACCGGGTGGGCTCGAACCTCCTAAATTTCGGTTCATAGTCGATTGCGCTGGCCAATTGCGCCACGGAGACAGTCGTGTTCCACTCTCACCACCATCAGAACATATCTTCAAAGCTATCAGCACAAAGAAAAAAGCAACACACCACTCCCGGGAGGGCTCGAAATTCCAACCTTTCGGTTAACAGCCGATCGCGCTAGCCAATTGCGCCACGAAGACAGTCGTGCTCCACTCTCACCACCGTCAGAAGATTTCTTCAGACTATCAGCCCAAAGAAAAAAAAAGCGCCGCACCAACACCGGGTGGGCTCGAACCTCTAACCTTTCGGTTAACAGCCGATCGCGCTAGCCAATTGCGTCACGGAGACAGTCGTGCTCCACTGTCACCACCATCAGAACATATCTTCAAAGCTATCAGCGCAAAGAAAAAAGCAACACACCACTTCCGGGAGGGCTCGAACCTCCAACCTTTCGGTTAACAGCCAATTGCGCCACGGAGACAGTCCTGCTCCACTCTCACCACCATCAGAACATATCTTCAAAGGTATCAGCCCAAAGAAAAAAAAGCGCCGCAGCACCACCGGGTGGGCTCGAACCTCCAACCTTTCGGTTAACAGCCGATCGCGCTAGCCAATTGCGCCACGGAGACAGTCCTGCTCCACTCTCACCACCATCAGAACATATCTTCAAAGCTATCAGCCCAAAGAAAAAAAAGCAACACACCACTCTCGGGAGGGCTCGAACCTCCAACCTTTCTGTTAACAGCCGATCGCGCTAGCCAATTGCGCCACGGAGACAGTCGCGCTACACCCTCACCACCGTCAGAACATTTCCTCAGAGCTATCAGCCCAAGGAAAAAAAAGCGCCGCACCACCACCGTGTGGGCTCGAACCTCTAACCTTTCGGTTAACAGCCCATCGCACTAGCCAATTGCGCCACGGAGACAGTCGTGCTTCACTCTCACCACCATCAGTACATATCTACAAAGCTATCAGCGCAAAGAAAAAAGCAACACACCACTCCCGGGAGGGCTCGAACCTCCAACCTTTCGGTCAACAGCCTATAGCGCTAGCCCAATGCGCCACGGAGACAGTCGTGCTCTCCTCTCACCACCATCAGAACATTTCTTCAGAGCTATCAGCCCAAAGAAAAAAAAGCGCCGCACCACCACCGGGTGGGCTCGAACCTCCAAAATTTCAGTTCATAGCCGATCGCGCTGGCCAATTGCGCCACGGAGACAGTCGTGCTCCACTCTCACCACCGTCAGAACATTTCCTCAGAGCTATCAGCCCAAGGGAAAAAAGCAACACACCACTCCCGGGAGGGCTCGAATTTCCAATATTTCGGTTAACAGCCGATCGCGCTAGCCAATTGCGCCACGGAGACAGTAGTGCAGCGCTCCCACCTCCGTCAGAATATTTCTTCAGAGCTATCAGCCCAAAGAAAAAGAAAGCGCCGCACCACCACCGGGTGGGCTCGAACCTCCAGCCTTTCGGTTAACAGGCGATCGCGCTAGCCAATTGCGCCACGTAGACAGTCGTGCTCCACTCTCACCACCATCAGAACATATCTTCAAAGCTATCAGCGCAAAGGAAAAAGCATTAAACCACTCCCGGGAGGGCTCGAAATTCCAACCTTTCGGTTAACAGCCGATCGCGCTAGCCAATTGCGCCACGAAGACAGTCGTGCTCCACTCTCACCACCGTCAGAAGATTTCTTCAGACTATCAGCCCAAAAAAAAAGCGCCGCACCAACACTGGGTGGGCTCGAACCTCTAACCTTTCGGTTAACAGCCGATCGCGCTAGCCAATTGCGCCACGGAGACAGTCGTGCTCCACTGTCACCACCATCAGAACATATCTTCAAAGCTATCAGCGCAAAGAAAAAAGCAACACACCACTTCCAGGAGGGCTCGAACCTCCAACCTTTCGGTTAACAGCCTATGGCGCCACGGACACAGTCCTGCTCCACTCTCACCACCATCAGAACATATCTTCAAAGGTATCAGCCCAAAGAAAAAAAAGCGTCGCAGCACCACCGGGTGGGCTCGAACCTCCAACCTTTCGGTTAACAGCCGATCGCGCTAGCCAATTGCGCCACGGAGACAGTCCTGCTCCACTCTCACCACCATCAGAACATATCTTCAAAGCTATCAGCCCAAAGAAAAAAAAGCAACACACCACTCTCGGGAGAGCTCGAACGTCCAACCTTTCTGTTAACAGCCGATCGCGCTAGCCAATTGCGCCACGGAGACAGTCGCGCTACACCCTCACCACCGTCAGAACATTTCCTCAGAGCTATCAGCCCAAGGGAAAAAAAGCGCTGCACCACCACTGTGTGGGCTCGAACCTCCAACCTTT
The DNA here is from genome assembly GCF_043290135.1 of Rhipicephalus microplus. NCBI lineage: Eukaryota > Metazoa > Arthropoda > Arachnida > Ixodida > Ixodidae > Rhipicephalus > Rhipicephalus microplus. Next base: position 53,871,367 of record NW_027464585.1, on the reverse strand, counting down.
CGGTTAACAGCCCATCGCACTAGCCAATTGCGCCACGGAGACAGTCGTGCTTCACTCTCACCACCATCAGTACATATCTTCAAAGCTATCAGCGCAAAGAAAAAAGCAACACACCACTCCCGGGAGGGCTCGAACCTCCAACCTTTCGGTCAACAGCCTATAGCGCTAGCCCATTGCGCCACGGAGACAGTCGTGCTCTCCTCTCACCACCATCAGAACATTTCTTCAGAGCTATCAGCCCAAAGAAAAAAAAGCGCCGCACCACCACCGGGTGGGCTCGAACCTCCAAAATTTCGGATCATAGCCGATCGCGCTGGCCAATTGCGCCACGGAGACAGTAGTGCAGCGCTCCCACCTCCGTCAGAACATTTCTTCAGAGCTATCAGCCCAAAGAAAAAGAAAGCGCCGCACCACCACCGGGTGGGCTCGAACCTCCAGCCTTTCAGTTAACGGCCGAACGCGCTAGCTAATTGCGCCACGGATACAGTCGTGCTCGACTCTCACCACCATCAGAACAAATCTTCAAAGCTATCAGCACAAAGAAAAAAGCAACACACCACTCCTGGGAGGGCTTGAAATTCCAACGTTTCGGTTAAAAGCCAATCGCGCTAGCCAATTGCGTCACGGAGGCAGTCGTGTTCCACTGTCACCACCGTCAGAACATTTCTTCAAAGCCATCAGCGCAAAGAAAAAAGTAACACACCACTCCCGGGAGGGCTCGAATTTCCAATCGTTTGGTTAACAGCCGATCGCGCTAGCCAATTGCGCCACGGAGACAGTAGTGCAGCGCTCCCACCTCCGTCAGAACATTTCTTCAGAGCTATCAGCCCAAAGAAAAAGAAAGCGCCGCACCACCACCGGGCGGGCTCGAACCTCCAGCCTTTCGGTTAACAGGCGATCGCGCTAGCCAATTGCGCCACGTAGACAGTCGTGCTCCACTCTCACCACCATCAGAACATATCTTCAAAGCTATTAGCGCAAAGAAAAAAGCAACACACCACTTCTTGGAGGGCTCGAAATTCCAACCTTTCGGTTAACAGACAATCGCGCTAGCCAATTGTGCCACGGAGACAGTAGTGCAGCACTCCCACCTCCATCAGAACAGTTCTTCAGAGCTATCAGCCCGAAGAAAAAAAAGCGCCGCACCACCACCGGGTGGGCTCGAACCTCCTAAATTTCGGTTCATAGCCGATTGCGCTGGCCAATTGCGCCACGGAGACAGTCGTGTTCCACTCTCACCACCATCAGAACATATCTTCAAAGCTATCAGCACAAAGAAAAAAGCAACACACCACTCCCGGGAGGGCTCGAAATTCCAACCTTTCGGTTAACAGCCGATCGCGCTAGCCAATTGCGCCACGAAGACAGTCGTGCTCCACTCTCACCACCGGCAGAAGATTTCTTCAGACTATCAGCCCAAAGAAAAAAAAAAGCGCCGCACCAACACCGGGTGGGCTCGAACCTCTAACCTTTCGGTTAACAGCCGATCGCGCTAGCCAATTGCGTCACGGAGACAGTCGTGCTCCACTGTCACCACCATCAGAACATATCTTCAAAGCTATCAGCGCAAAGAAAAAAGCAACACACCACTTCCGGGAGGGCTCGAACCTCCAACCTTTCGGTTAACAGCCAATTGCGCCACGGAGACAGTCGCGCTACACTCTCACCACCATCAGAACATTTCCTCAGAGCTATCAGCCCAAGGGAAAAAAAGCGCCGCACCACCACCGTGTGGGCTCGAACCTCTAACCTTTCGGTTAACAGCCCATCGCACTAGCCAATTGCGCCACGGAGACAGTCGTGCTTCACTCTCACCACCATCAGTACATATCTACAAAGCTATCAGCGCAAAGAAAAAAGCAACACACCACTCCCGGGAGGGCTCGAACCTCCAACCTTTCGGTCAACAGCCTATAGCGCTAGCCCAATGCGCCACGGAGACAGTCGTGCTCTCCTCTCACCACCATCAGAACATTTCTTCAGAGCTATCAGCCCAAAGAAAAAAAAGCGCCGCACCACCACCGGGTGGGCTCGAACCTCCAAAATTTCAGTTCATAGCCGATCGCGCTGGCCAATTGCGCCACGGAGACAGTCGTGCTCCACTCTCACCACCGTCAGAACATATCTTCAAAGCTATCAGCCCGAAGAAAAAAAAGCAACACACCACTCCCAGGAGGGCTCGCACCTCCAACCTTTCGGTTAAAAGCCAATCGCGCTAGCCAATTGCGTCACGGAGGCAGTCGTGTTCCACTGTCACCACCGTCAGAACATTTCTTCAAAGCCATCAGCGCAAAGAAAAAAGTAACACACCACTCCCGGGAGGGCTCGAAATTCCAACCTTTCGGTTAACAGCCGATCGCGCTAGCCAATTGCGCCACGGAGACAGTAGTGCATCACTCCACCTCCGTCAGAACATTTCTTCAGAGCTATCAGCCCAAAGAAAAAGAAAGCGCCGCACCACCACCGGGTGGGCTCGAACCTTCAGCCTTTCACTTAACAGCCAATCGCGCTAGCAAGTTGCGCCACGGAGACAGTCCTGCACAACTCCCACCACCATTAAACTAATCTTCAAAGCTATCAGCCCAAAGAAAAAAAAGCGCCGCACCACTCGCGGGTGGGCTCGAACCCCCAACATTTCGGTTAACAGCCGATCGCGCTAGCCAATTACGCCATGGAGACAGTCGTGCTCCACTCTCACCACCATCAGAACATATCTTGTACGCCATCAGCGCAAAAAAAGCGACACACCGTCCACGGGTGCGCTCGAAACTCCCACCTTTTGGTTAACAGCCGATCGCGCTAGCCAATTGCGCCACGGAGACAGTCCTGCTCCACTCTCACCACCATCAGAACATATCTTCAAAGGTATCAGCCCGAAGACAAAAAAGTGCCGCACCACCACCGGGTGGGCTCGAACCTCCAGCCTTTCAGTTAACGGCCGAACGCGCTAGCCAATTGCGCCACGGATACAGTCGTGCTCGACTCTCACCACCATCAGAACAAATCTTCAAAGCTATCAGCACAAAGAAAAAAGCAACACACCACTCCTGGGAGGGCTCGAAATTCCAACGTTTCGGTTAAAAGCCAATCGCGCTAGCCAATTGCGTCACGGAGGCAGTCGTGTTCCACTGTCACCACCGTCAGAACACTTCTTCAAAGCCATCAGCGCAAAGAAAAAAGTAACACCACTCCCGGGAGGGCTCGAATTTCCAATCTTTCGGTTAACAGCCGATCGCGCTAGCCAATTGCGCCACGGAGACAGTAGTGCAGCGCTCCCACCTCCGTCAGAACATTTCTTCAGAGCTATCAGCCCAAAGAAAAAGAAAGCGCCGCACCACCACCGGGTGGGCTCGAACCTCCAGCCTTTCGGTTAACAGGCGATCGCGCTAGCCAATTGCGCCACGTAGACAGTCGTGCTCCACTCTCACCACCATCAGAACATATCTTCAAAGCTATTAGCGCAAAGAAAAAAGCAACACACCACTCCTTGGAGGGCTCGAAATTCCAACCTTTCGGTTAACAGACAATCGCGCTAGCCAATTGTGCCACGGAGACAGTAGTGCAGCACTCCCACCTCCATCAGAACAGTTCTTCAGAGCTATCAGCCCGAAGAAAAAAAAGCGCCGCACCACCACCGGGTGGGCTCGAACCTCCTAAATTTCGGTTCATAGCCGATTGCGCTGGCCAATTGCGCCACGGAGACAGTCGTGTTCCACTCTCACCACCATCAGAACATATCTTCAAAGCTATCAGCACAAAGAAAAAAGCAACACACCACTCCCGGGAGGGCTCGAAATTCCAACCTTTCGGTTAACAGCCGATCGCGCTAGCCAATTGCGCCACGAAGACAGTCGTGCTCCACTCTCACCACCGTCAGAAGATTTCTTCAGACTATCAGCCCAAAGAAAAAAAAGCGCCGCACCAACACCGGGTGGGCTCGAACCTCTAACCTTTCGGTTAACAGCCGATCGCGCAAGCCAATTGCGTCACGGAGACAGTCGTGCTCCACTGTCACCACCATCAGAACATATCTTCAAAGCTATCAGCGCAAAGAAAAAAGCAACACACCACTTCCGGGAGGGCTCGAACCTCCAACCTTTCGGTTAACAGCCAATTGCGCCACGGAGACAGTCCTCCTCCACTCTCACCACCATCAGAACATATCTTCAAAGGTATCAGCCCAAAGAAAAAAAAGCGCTGCAGCACCACCGGGTGGGCTCGAACCTCCAACCTTTCGGTTAACAGCCGATCGCGCTAGCCAATTGCGCCACAGAGACAGTCCTGCTCCACTCTCACCACCATCAGAACATATCTTCAAAGCTATCAGCCCAAAGAAAAAAAAGCAACACACCACTCTCGGGAGGGCTCGAACCTCCAACCTTTCTGTTAACAGCCGATCGCGCTAGCCAATTGCGCTACGGAGACAGTCGCGCTACACCCTCACCACCGTCAGAACATTTCCTCAGAGCTATCAGCCCAAGGGAAAAAAAGCGCCACACCACCACCGTGTGGGCTCGAACCTCTAACCTTTCGGTTAACAGCCCATCGCACTAGCCAATTGCGCCACGGAGACAGTCGTGCTCTCCTCTCACCACCATCAGAACATTTCTTCAGAGCTATCAGCCCAAAGAAAAAAAGCGCCGCACCACCACCGGGTGGGCTCGAACCTCCAAAATTTCAGTTCATAGGCGATCGCGCTGGCCAATTGCGCCACGGAGACAGTCGTGCTCCACTCTCACCATCGTCAGAACATATCTTCAGAGCTATCAGCCCAAGGGAAAAAAAGCGCCGCACCACCACCGTGTGGGCTCGAACCTCTAACCTTTCGGTTAACAGCCCATCGCACTAGCCAATTGCGCCACGGAGACAGTCGTGCTTCACTCTCACCACCATCAGTACATATCTACAAAGCTATCAGCGCAAAGAAAAAAGCAACACACCACTCCCGGGAGGGCTCGAACCTCCAACCTTTCGGTCAACAGCCTATAGCGCTAGCCCAATGCGCCACGGAGACAGTCGTGCTCTCCTCTCACCACCATCAGAACATTTCTTCAGAGCTATCAGCCCAAAGAAAAAAAAGCGCCGCACCACCACCGGGTGGGCTCGAACCTCCAAAATTTCAGTTCATAGCCGATCGCGCTGGCCAATTGCGCCACGGAGACAGTCGTGCTCCACTCTCACCACCGTCAGAACATTTCCTCAGAGCTATCAGCCCAAGGGAAAAAAGCAACACACCACTCCCGGGAGGGCTCGAACCTCTAACCTTTCGGTTAACAGCCGATCGCGCTAGCCAATTGCGCCACGGAGACAGTAGTGCAGCGCTCCCACCTCCGTCAGAATATTTCTTCAGAGCTATCAGCCCAAAGAAAAAGAAAGCGCCGCACCACCACCGGGTGGGCTCGAACCTCCAGCCTTTCGGTTAACAGGCGATCGCGCTAGCTAATTGCGCCACGTAGACAGTCGTGCTCCACTCTCACCACCATCAGAACATATCTTCAAAGCTATAAGCGCAAAGGAAAAAGCATTAAACCACTCCCGGGAGGGCTCGAAATTCCAACCTTTCGGTTAACAGCCGATCGCGCTAGCCAATTGCGCCACGAAGACAGTCGTGCTCCACTCTCACCACCGTCAGAAGATTTCTTCAGATTATCAGCCCAAAAAAAAAGCGCCGCACCAACACTGGGTGGGCTCGAACCTCTAACCTTTCGGTTAACAGCCGATCGCGCTAGCCAATTGCGCCACGGAGACAGTCGTGCTCCACTGTCACCACCATCAGAACATATCTTCAAAGCTATCAGCGCAAATAAAAAAGCAACACACCACTTCCAGGAGGGCTCGAACCTCCAACCTTTCGGTTAACAGCCTATGGCGCCACGGACACAGTCCTGCTCCACTCTCACCACCATCAGAACATATCTTCAAAGGTATCAGCCCAAAGAAAAAAAAGCGTCGCAGCACCACCGGGTGGGCTCGAACCTCCAACCTTTCGGTTAACAGCCGATCGCGCTAGCCAATTGCGCCACGGAGACAGTCCTGCTCCACTCTCACCACCATCAGAACATATCTTCAAAGCTATCAGCCCAAAGAAAAAAAAGCAACACACCACTCTCGGGAGAGCTCGAACGTCCAACCTTTCTGTTAACAGCCGATCGCGCTAGCCAATTGCGCCACGGAGACAGTCGCGCTACACCCTCACCACCGTCAGAACATTTCCTCAGAGCTATCAGCCCAAGGGAAAAAAAGCGCTGCACCACCACTGTGTGGGCTCGAACCTCCAACCTTTCGGTTAACAGCCCATCGCACTAGCCAATTGCGCCACGGAGACAGTCGTGCTTCACTCTCACCACCATCAGTACATATCTTCAAAGCTATCAGCGCAAAGAAAAAAGCAACACACCACTCCCGGGAGGGCTCGAACCTCCAACCTTTCGGTCAACAGCCTATAGCGCTAGCCCATTGCGCCACGGAGACAGTCGTGCTCTCCTCTCACCACCATCAGAACATTTCTTCAGAGCTATCAGCCCAAAGAAAAAAAAGCGCCGCACCACCACCGGGTGGGCTCGAACCTCCAAAATTTCGGATCATAGCCGATCGCGCTGGCCAATTGCGCCACGGAGACAGTAGTGCAGCGCTCCCACCTCCGTCAGAACATTTCTTCAGAGCTATCAGCCCAAAGAAAAAGAAAGCGCCGCACCACCACCGGGTGGGCTCGAACCTCCAGCCTTTCAGTTAACGGCCGAACGCGCTAGCTAATTGCGCCACGGATACAGTCGTGCTCGACTCTCACCACCATCAGAACAAATCTTCAAAGCTATCAGCACAAAGAAAAAAGCAACACACCACTCCTGGGAGGGCTTGAAATTCCAACGTTTCGGTTAAAAGCCAATCGCGCTAGCCAATTGCGTCACGGAGGCAGTCGTGTTCCACTGTCACCACCGTCAGAACATTTCTTCAAAGCCATCAGCGCAAAGAAAAAAGTAACACACCACTCCCGGGAGGGCTCGAATTTCCAATCGTTTGGTTAACAGCCGATCGCGCTAGCCAATTGCGCCACGGAGACAGTAGTGCAGCGCTCCCACCTCCGTCAGAACATTTCTTCAGAGCTATCAGCCCAAAGAAAAAGAAAGCGCCGCACCACCACCGGGCGGGCTCGAACCTCCAGCCTTTCGGTTAACAGGCGATCGCGCTAGCCAATTGCGCCACGTAGACAGTCGTGCTCCACTCTCACCACCATCAGAACATATCTTCAAAGCTATTAGCGCAAAGAAAAAAGCAACACACCACTTCTTGGAGGGCTCGAAATTCCAACCTTTCGGTTAACAGACAATCGCGCTAGCCAATTGTGCCACGGAGACAGTAGTGCAGCACTCCCACCTCCATCAGAACAGTTCTTCAGAGCTATCAGCCCGAAGAAAAAAAAGCGCCGCACCACCACCGGGTGGGCTCGAACCTCCTAAATTTCGGTTCATAGCCGATTGCGCTGGCCAATTGCGCCACGGAGACAGTCGTGTTCCACTCTCACCACCATCAGAACATATCTTCAAAGCTATCAGCACAAAGAAAAAAGCAACACACCACTCCCGGGAGGGCTCGAAATTCCAACCTTTCGGTTAACAGCCGATCGCGCTAGCCAATTGCGCCACGAAGACAGTCGTGCTCCACTCTCACCACCGTCAGAAGATTTCTTCAGACTATCAGCCCAAAGAAAAAAAAAAGCGCCGCACCAACACCGGGTGGGCTCGAACCTCTAACCTTTCGGTTAACAGCCGATCGCGCTAGCCAATTGCGTCACGGAGACAGTCGTGCTCCACTGTCACCACCATCAGAACATATCTTCAAAGCTATCAGCGCAAAGAAAAAAGCAACACACCACTTCCGGGAGGGCTCGAACCTCCAACCTTTCGGTTAACAGCCAATTGCGCCACGGAGACAGTCCTGCTCCACTCTCACCACCATCAGAACATATCTTCAAAGGTATCAGCCCAAAGAAAAAAAAGCGCCGCAGCACCACCGGGTGGGCTCGAACCTCCAACCTTTCGGTTAACAGCCGATCGCGCTAGCCAATTGCGCCACGGAGACAGTCCTGCTCCACTCTCACCACCATCAGAACATATCTTCAAAGCTATCAGCCCAAAGAAAAAAAAGCAACACACCACTCTCGGGAGGGCTCGAACCTCCAACCTTTCTGTTAACAGCCGATCGCGCTAGCCAATTGCGCCACGGAGACAGTCGCGCTACACCCTCACCACCGTCAAAACATTTCCTCAGAGCTATCAGCCCAAGGGAAAAAAAGCGCCGCACCACCACCGTGTGGGCTCGAACCTCTAACCTTTCGGTTAACAGCCCATCGCACTAGCCAATTGCGCCACGGAGACAGTCGTGCTTCACTCTCACCACCATCAGTACATATCTACAAAGCTATCAGCGCAAAGAAAAAAGCAACACACCACTCCCGGGAGGGCTCGAACCTCCAACCTTTCGGTCAACAGCCTATAGCGCTAGCCCAATGCGCCACGGAGACAGTCGTGCTCTCCTCTCACCACCATCAGAACATTTCTTCAGAGCTATCAGCCCAAAGAAAAAAAAGCGCCGCACCACCACCGGGTGGGCTCGAACCTCCAAAATTTCAGTTCATAGCCGATCGCGCTGGCCAATTGCGCCACGGAGACAGTCGTGCTCCACTCTCACCACCGTCAGAACATATCTTCAAAGCTATCAGCCCGAAGAAAAAAAAGCAACACACCACTCCCAGGAGGGCTCGCACCTCCAACCTTTCGGTTAAAAGCCAATCGCGCTAGCCAATTGCGTCACGGAGGCAGTCGTGTTCCACTGTCACCACCGTCAGAACATTTCTTCAAAGCCATCAGCGCAAAGAAAAAAGTAACACACCACTCCCGGGAGGGCTCGAAATTCCAACCTTTCGGTTAACAGCCGATCGCGCTAGCCAATTGCGCCACGGAGACAGTAGTGCATCACTCCACCTCCGTCAGTACATTTCTTCAGAGCTATCAGCCCAAAGAAAAAGAAAGCGCCGCACCACCACCGGGTGGGCTCGAACCTTCAGCCTTTCACTTAACAGCCAATCGCGCTAGCAAGTTGCGCCACGGAGACAGTCCTGCACAACTCCCACCACCATTAAACTAATCTTCAAAGCTATCAGCCCAAAGAAAAAAAGCGCCGCACCACTCGCGGGTGGGCTCGAACCCCCAACATTTCGGTTAACAGCCGATCGCGCTAGCCAATTACGCCATGGAGACAGTCGTGCTCCACTCTCACCACCATCAGAACATATCTTGTACGCCATCAGCGCAAAAAAAGCGACACACCGTCCACGGGTGCGCTCGAAACTCCCACCTTTTGGTTAACAGCCGATCGCGCTAGCCAATTGCGCCACGGAGACAGTCCTGCTCCACTCTCACCACCATCAGAACATATCTTCAAAGGTATCAGCCCGAAGACAAAAAAGTGCCGCACCACCACCGGGTGGGCTCGAACCTCCAGCCTTTCAGTTAACGGCCGAACGCGCTAGCCAATTGCGCCACGGATACAGTCGTGCTCGACTCTCACCACCATCAGAACAAATCTTCAAAGCTATCAGCACAAAGAAAAAAGCAACACACCACTCCTGGGAGGGCTCGAAATTCCAACGTTTCGGTTAAAAGCCAATCGCGCTAGCCAATTGCGTCACGGAGGCAGTCGTGTTCCACTGTCACCACCGTCAGAACACTTCTTCAAAGCCATCAGCGCAAAGAAAAAAGTAACACCACTCCCGGGAGGGCTCGAATTTCCAATCTTTCGGTTAACAGCCGATCGCGCTAGCCAATTGCGCCACGGAGACAGTAGTGCAGCGCTCCCACCTCCGTCAGAACATTTCTTCAGAGCTATCAGCCCAAAGAAAAAGAAAGCGCCGCACCACCACCGGGTGGGCTCGAACCTCCAGCCTTTCGGTTAACAGGCGATCGCGCTAGCCAATTGCGCCACGTAGACAGTCGTGCTCCACTCTCACCACCATCAGAACATATCTTCAAAGATATTAGCGCAAAGAAAAAAGCAACACACCACTCCTTGGAGGGCTCGAAATTCCAACCTTTCGGTTAACAGACAATCGCGCTAGCCAATTGTGCCACGGAGACAGTAGTGCAGCACTCCCACCTCCATCAGAACAGTTCTTCAGAGCTATCAGCCCGAAGAAAAAAAAGCGCCGCACCACCACCGGGTGGGCTCGAACCTCCTAAATTTCGGTTCATAGCCGATTGCGCTGGCCAATTGCGCCACGGAGACAGTCGTGTTCCACTCTCACCACCATCAGAACATATCTTCAAAGCTATCAGCACAAAGAAAAAAGCAACACACCACTCCCGGGAGGGCTCGAAATTCCAACCTTTCGGTTAACAGCCGATCGCGCTAGCCAATTGCGCCACGAAGACAGTCGTGCTCCACTCTCACCACCGTCAGAAGATTTCTTCAGACTATCAGCCCAAAGAAAAAAAAGCGCCGCACCAACACCGGGTGGGCTCGAACCTCTAACCTTTCGGTTAACAGCCGATCGCGCTAGCCAATTGCGTCACGGAGACAGTCGTGCTCCACTGTCACCACCATCAGAACATATCTTCAAAGCTATCAGCGCAAAGAAAAAAGCAACACACCACTTCCGGGAGGGCTCGAACCTCCAACCTTTCGGTTAACAGCCAATTGCGCCACGGAGACAGTCCTCCTCCACTCTCACCACCATCAGAACATATCTTCAAAGGTATCAGCCCAAAGAAAAAAAAGCGCTGCAGCACCACCGGGTGGGCTCGAACCTCCAACCTTTCGGTTAACAGCCGATCGCGCTAGCCAATTGCGCCACAGAGACAGTCCTGCTCCACTCTCACCACCATCAGAACATATCTTCAAAGCTATCAGCCCAAAGAAAAAAAAGCAACACACCACTCTCGGGAGGGCTCGAACCTCCAACCTTTCTGTTAACAGCCGATCGCGCTAGCCAATTGCGCTACGGAGACAGTCGCGCTACACCCTCACCACCGTCAGAACATTTCCTCAGAGCTATCAGCCCAAGGGAAAAAAAGCGCCACACCACCACCGTGTGGGCTCGAACCTCTAACCTTTCGGTTAACAGCCCATCGCACTAGCCAATTGCGCCACGGAGACAGTCGTGCTCTCCTCTCACCACCATCAGAACATTTCTTCAGAGCTATCAGCCCAAAGAAAAAAAGCGCCGCACCACCACCGGGTGGGCTCGAACCTCCAAAATTTCAGTTCATAGCCGATCGCGCTGGCCAATTGCGCCACGGAGACAGTCGTGCTCCACTCTCACCATCGTCAGAACATATCTTCAAAGCTATCAGCCCGAAGAAAAAAAAGCAACACACCACTCCCGGGAGGGCTCGCACCTTGTCACGAGGCCGTTTAACGGGCATGCACTCGTGTAGGTTCGTGTAAAAGCAAAAACCACCGACGACATAACCATCATCGGGAAATGAGCTGACGAGACCATTTGCTCCCACCCTAATTCCCAACACTCAATATATTTAGAAACCCCTAAAAACAAATAGCAGACAAAGAACACAGCATACATAACTAGAAAGAGGTTAGCGAGAAGAACAAACGGCTAAAGACGTGAGCAGTGCATGGACATAAATGTTCAGTGTGAAATAAGCCTTGTCACAACATAGCGGGACGCGGTGCTTGCAGCGAAGGCTGTGCTACCAAGGAAGGCATGGACGCACTCACGTAAACGATGACAGTGGTGATGCGGGGCTTGCAACCGATGCGACTGAGTAATGGTGAACACGCACTCGTGCAACAGGGGAAAGACTGGCGATTAGCTTGAGACGCTCAAGAGGCTGACTTGCACGGAAGGAAGCGTCAGGCTGGTTGAAGTCAGTGACCTTCCGGCGTTCGGCAGCCGCAGCTCGCACACGAAGCCGGAGACGTTTCTTGGCCAACGCCAGAAGACCAGAACAAGCCTGGCCCACGTCAGGTGACGAGAAGAAGCTTAGTGTCCAGGTTGGAGCCCGCTGGGACCTTGATGCAGGAACTCTGCTGGCCGCCACTCCCGCGCCCTGGCCGCCTTCTTCACTCGGTCCTGACTCGGCCACGTCTGCCTGGCTTTAGGACTGTGGAACCGTCGGTGACGAGAGAACGCAGGCTGGTGGCGACGCGTCAGCGAACCAGGGTCAACCTGGCCAAGCAGCTGGGCGCACAGCTCAGGCCCGTAGCCCGACGGCTGTTGCTCGCCTGTTGAAATCAAAGTCCGCAGGTCCTAGGAAAGAGTTCAGGACCGGATGGCCACGGTGCTCTCGAGCGGGAACACGACAGCAGGAGGCCCCGGCCGGTCGAAGTCCTGCAGGCTCGGGTCTGACGCCCGACGGCCCATCTTCAGCGCCCGGTCCGGTGACGACCTTCCGCTTGCCCCGTCTTCTTCAAACTCCCTTTCATCTCCTCTGCTCAGGCTTCTGCTGCCGCTCTGGCCCACTTGTCTCGTCCCGATTGGAGATTCCGTACTTTCGTGGTACCCAGCCATTGGGCATTGAAATCTCCGTGGAAGGACCTCATTGAAGAAAAATGTTCACGCCCACACGTGCCGCAGCCAAGCGTTATCTTCATCTTCTTCTGGCTGATGGAGTGGCGCACTTTTTAAACGCGCGCAATCACATCACAAAGCCCCCCTTTCGAAAAGTTTTTTCCGTAATGAAAAAACTGCAGATAAGTGCGCGTTTCACCACACACAACACACATCGTGCCCAATGTTCACTACAATCTTACAATCAATCCACTCATTTTGCGCAGTCACACAAAATCTACTAAAGCCCACTAGATAATTCACAGCCAAGCTACAACATCCTGCCCAAAACTAAGAAGATCACAACTCTTGTGAAGTTAGTATTTTAAATCCAGAATATATACAAACTATGCGTGTCCTTGTCCATATGGTCTAAATCTAGAGGTAGCGACCGGTTATTAAACTCGACTCTCAGATTATAGCATCCCACACCAGACGAATAGAATGATTGTTTCTTTCATATGAATGCAAAACGAAAACCTTGCACATTTCCGATCAGAGATCTGCCTGTACTTCGGCCTCAGAATTTTATCCACATGGACATCAGCCCTGCCAGCGGCATCTGTCACTACAGCTGGCGCCATGCAGACAGACGCTGCTACAGACCCCTCCGAGTTTTTTTTTTTATTTGGCTTGCAAACAAGTCACATGCTCCTTCATATAACTTCTTTTAGTTTTGCAAACTCAATGATTTCGTCGTCGTTTCCTGCTCTTTGAACGGAACGCTACAATATTTACTTTGACATGACGTAATCATTGCGCCATGCTGAGGCGAGATAACTATGTTCCTCAATCTTGCCTGTGCCACTGCTTACATCTGGAAGTGTTACGCAGGATGACTATACGGCTACCGCCTCAGAGTTGTCTACAAGGCATACGCTTCTTGCTATGTCACTTGTCTTACTTCGTGCGTGTCTCCAATTCGAGCTGTTTTTCTTTCTCGCGCGTCTCGAACCCAAGCTGCTCCTTCTTGGCCTGCGTCTCCCGTTCCAACTGTTCCTTTCAAACTCAATCTCCGCCTCCCTCTCTTTGCGAATGCGCCTCTCGCGTTCTTCACACCAAGCCTCCATTTCATCGCCTTTTAGACCCATGCGTCTTGCTAACTCCTCTAGGTCTGCCCTACTCATGGTCGTGTTCTAGTCTGGAGAGGTAAGTGGTAAAAATGGTCTCGTCCTGTCGCGGACGCCAATTTGTCACGAGGCCGTTTAACGGGCATGCACTCGTGTAGGTTCGTGTAAAAGCAAAAACCACCGACGACATAACCATCATCGGGAAATGAGCTGACGAGACCATTTGCTCCCACCCTAATTCCCAACACTCAATATATTTAGAAACCCCTAAAAACAAATAGCAGACAAAGAACACAGCATACATAACTAGAAAGAGGTTAGCGAGAAGAACAAACGGCTAAAGACGTGAGCAGTGCATGGACATAAATGTTCAGTGTGAAATAAGCCTTGTCACAACATAGCGGGACGCGGTGCTTGCAGCGAAGGCTGTGCTACCAAGGAAGGCATGGACGCACTCACGTAAACGATGACAGTGGTGATGCGGGGCTTGCAACCGATGCGACTGAGTAATGGTGAACACGCACTCGTGCAACAGGGGAAAGACTGGCGATTAGCTTGAGACGCTCAAGAGGCTGACTTGCACGGAAGGAAGCGTCAGGCTGGTTGAAGTCAGTGACCTTCCGGCGTTCGGCAGCCGCAGCTCGCACACGAAGCCGGAGACGTTTCTTGGCCAACGCCAGAAGACCAGAACAAGCCTGGCCCACGTCAGGTGACGAGAAGAAGCTTAGTGTCCAGGTTGGAGCCCGCTGGGACCTTGATGCAGGAACTCTGCTGGCCGCCACTCCCGCGCCCTGGCCGCCTTCTTCACTCGGTCCTGACTCGGCCACGTCTGCCTGGCTTTAGGACTGTGGAACCGTCGGTGACGAGAGAACGCAGGCTGGTGGCGACGCGTCAGCGAACCAGGGTCAACCTGGCCAAGCAGCTGGGCGCACAGCTCAGGCCCGTAGCCCGACGGCTGTTGCTCGCCTGTTGAAATCAAAGTCCGCAGGTCCTAGGAAAGAGTTCAGGACCGGATGGCCACGGTGCTCTCGAGCGGGAACACGACAGCAGGAGGCCCCGGCCGGTCGAAGTCCTGCAGGCTCGGGTCTGACGCCCGACGGCCCATCTTCAGCGCCCGGTCCGGTGACGACCTTCCGCTTGCCCCGTCTTCTTCAAACTCCCTTTCATCTCCTCTGCTCAGGCTTCTGCTGCCGCTCTGGCCCACTTGTCTCGTCCCGATTGGAGATTCCGTACTTTCGTGGTACCCAGCCATTGGGCATTGAAATCTCCGTGGAAGGACCTCATTGAAGAAAAATGTTCACGCCCACACGTGCCGCAGCCAAGCGTTATCTTCATCTTCTTCTGGCTGATGGAGTGGCGCACTTTTTAAACGCGCGCAATCACATCACACACCTCCAACCTTTCGGTTAAAAGCCGAACGCGCTAGCCAATTGCGCCACGGATACAGTCGTGCTCCACTCTCACCACCATCAGAACATATCTTCAAAGCTATCAGCAAAAAGAAAAAAGCAACACACCACTTCCGGGAGAGCTCGAAATTCCAACCTTTCGGTTAACAGCCGATCGCGCTAGCCAATTGCGCCACGAAGACAGTCGTGCTCCACTCTCACCACCGTCAGAAGATTTCTTCAGATGATCAGCCCAAAGAAAAAAAAGCGCCGCACCAACACCTGGTGAACTCGAACCTCTAACCTTTCGGTTAACAGCCGATCGCGCTAGCCAATTGCGCCATGGAGACAGCCGTGCTCCACTGTCACCACCATCAGAACATATCTTCAAAGCTATCAGCGCAAAGAAAAAAGCAACACACCACTTCCGGGAGGGCTCGAACCTCCAACCGTTCGGTTAACAGCCAATTGCGCCACGGAGACAGTCCTGCTCCACTCTCACCACCATCAGAACATATCTTCAAAAGTATCAGCCCAAAGAAAAAAAAGCGCCGCAGCACCACCGGGTGGGCTCGAACCTCCAACCTTTCGGTTAACAGCCGATCGCGCTAGCCAATTGCGCCACGGAGACAGTCCTGCCCCACTCTCACCACCATCAGAACATATCTTCAAAGCTATCAGCCCAAAGAAAAAAAAGCAACACACCACTCTCGGGAGGGCTCGAACCTCCGACCTTTCGGTCAACAGCCTATAGCGCTAGCCCATTGCGCCACGGAGACAGTCGTGCTCTCCTCTCAGCACCATCAGAACATTTCTTCAGAGCTATCAGCCCAAAGAAAAAAAAGCGCCGCACCAACACCTGGTGAACTCGAACCTCTAACCTTTCGGTTAACAGCCGATCGCACTAGCCAATTGCGCCACGGAGACAGTCGTGCTCCACTGTCACCACCATCAGAACATATCTTCAAAGCTATCAGCGCAAAGAAAAAAGCAACACACCACTTCCGGGAGGGCTCGAGCCTCCAACCGTTCGGTTAACAGCCAATTGCGCCACGGAGACAGTCCTGCTCCACTCTCACCACCATCAGAACATATCTTCAAAGCTATCAGCCCGAAGAAAAAAAAGCAACACAGCACTCCCTGGAGGGCTCGAACCTCCAACCTTTCGGTTAAAAGCCAATCGCGCTAGCCAATTGCGCCACGTAGACAGTCGTGCTCCACTCTCACCACCATCAGAACATATCTTCAAAGCTATCAGCGCAAAGAAAAAAGCATTACACCACTCCCGGGAGGGCTCGAAATTCCAACCTTTCGGTTAACAGCCGATCGCGCTAGCCAATTTCGCCACGAAGACAGTCGTGCTCCACTCTCACCACCGTCAGAAGATTTCTTCAGACTATCAGCCCAAAAAAAAGCGCCGCACCAACACCGGGTGGGCTCGAACCTCTAACCTTTCGGTTAACAGCCGATCGCGCTAGCCAATTGCGCCACGGAGACAGTCGTGCTCCACTGTCACCACCATCAGAACATATCTTCAAAGCTATCAGCGCAAAGAAAAAAGCAACACACCACTTCCAGGAGAACTCGAACCTCCAACCTTTCGGTCAACAGCCTATGGCGCCACGGAGACAGTCCTGCTCCACTCTCACCACCATCAGAACATACTTTCAAAGGTATCAGCCCAAAGAAAAAAAAGCGCCGCAGCACGACCGGGTGGGCTCGAACCTCCAACCTTTCGGTTAACAGCCGATCGCGCTAGCCAATTGCGCCACGGAGACAGTCCTGCTCCACTCTCACCACCATCAGAACATATCTTCAAAGCTATCAGCCCAAAGAAAAAAAAGCAACACACCACTCTCGGGAGAGCTCGAACGTCCAACCTTTCTGTTAACAGCCGATCGCGCTAGCCAATTGCGCCACGGAGACAGTCGCGCTACACCCTCACCACCGTCAGAACATTTCCTCAGAGCTATCAGCCCAAGGGAAAAAAAGCGCCGCACCACCACTGTGTGGGCTCGAACCTCCAACCTTTCGGTTAACAGCCCATCGCACTAGCCAATTGCGCCACGGAGACAGTCGTGCTTCACTCTCACCACCATCAGTACATATCTTCAAAGCTATCAGCGCAAAGAAAAAAGCAACACACCACTCCCGGGAGGGCTGGAACCTCCAACCTTTCGGTCAACAGCCTATAGCGCTAGCCCATTGCGCCACGGAGACAGTCGTGCTCTCCTCTCACCACCATCAGAACATTTCTTCAGAGCTATCAGCGCAAAGAAAAAGAAAGCGCCGCACCGCCACCGGGTGGGCTCGAACCTCCAGCCTTTCAGTCAACGGCCGAACGCGCTAGCTAATTGCGCCACGGATACAGTCGTGCTCGACTCTCACCACCATCAGAACAAATCTTCAAAGCTATCAGCACAAAGAAAAAAGCAACACACCACTCCTGGGAGGGCTCGAAATTCCAACCTTTCGGTTAAAAGCCAATCGCGCTAGCCAATTGCGCCACAGATACAGTCCTGCTCCACTCTCACCACCATCAGAACATATCTTCAAAGGTATCAGCCCGAAGAAAAAAAAGTGCCGCACCACCACCAGGTGGGCTCGAACCTCCAGCCTTCCAGTTAACGGCCGAACGCGCTAGCCAATTGCGCCACGGATACAGTCGTGCTCCACTCTCACCACCATCAGAACATATCTTCAAAGGTATCAGCGCAAAGTAAAAAGCAACACACCACTCCCGGGAGGGCTCGAACCTCCAACCTTTCGGTCAACAGCCTATAGCGCTAGGCCATTGCGCCACGGAGACAGTCGTGCTCTCCTCTCACAACCATCAGAACATTTCTTCAGAGCTATCAGCCCAAAGAAAAAAAAGCGCCGCACCACCACCGGGTGGGCTCGAACCTCCAAAATTTCGGTTCATAGCCGATCGCGCTGGCCATTTGCGCCACGGAGACAGTCGTGTTCCACTCTCACCACCGTCAGAACATTTCTTCAAAGCTATCAGCGCAAAGAAAAAAGCAACACACCACTCCCGGGAGGGCTCGAATTTCCAATATTTCGGTTAACAGCCGATCGCGCTAGCCAATTGCGCCACGGAGACAGTAGTGCAGCGCTCCCACATCCGTCAGAACATTTCTTCAGAGCTATCAGCCCAAAGAAAAAGAAAGCGCCGCACCACCACCGGGTGGGCTCGAACCTCCAGCCTTTCGGTTAACAGGTGATCGCGCTAGCCGATTGCGCCACGTAGACAGTCGTGCTCCACTCTCACCACCATCAGAACATATCTTCAAAGCTATCAGCGCAAAGAAAAAAACCATTACACCACTCCCGGGAGGGCTCGAAATTCCAACCTTTCGGTTAACAGCCGATCGCGCTAGCCAATTGCGCCACGAAGACAGTCGTGCTCCACTCTCACCACCGTCAGAAGATTTCTTCAGACTATCAGCCCAAAGAAAAAAAAGCGCCGCACCAACACCGGGTGGGCTCGAACCTCTAACCTTTCGGTTAACAGCCGATCGCGCTAGCCAATTGCGCCACGGAGACAGTCGTGTTCCACTCTCACCACCATCAGAACATATCTTCTACGCCATCAGCGCAAAAAAAAAAGCGACACACCGTCCACGGGTGTGCTCGAAACTCCCACCTTTTGGTTAACAGCCGATCGCGCTAGCCAATTGCGCCACAGATACAGTCCTGCTCCACTCTCACCACCATCAGAACATATCTTCAAAGGTATCAGCCCGAAGAAAAAAAAGTGCCGCACCACCACCACCAGGTGGGCTCGAACCTCCAGCCTTCCAGTTAACGGCCGAACGCGCTAGCCGATTGCGCCACGTAGACAGTCGTGCTCCACTCTCACCACCATCAGAACATATCTTCAAAGCTATCAGCGCAAAGAAAAAAGCATTACACCACTCCCGGGAGGGCTCGAAATTCCAACCTTTCGGTTAACAGCCGATCGCGCTAGCCAATTGCGCCACGGAGACAGTAGTGCAGCACTCCACCTCCGTCAGAACATTTCTTCAGAGCTATCAGCCCAAAGAAAAAAAAGCGCCGCACCACCACCGGGTGGGCTCGAACCTCCAAAATTTCGGTTCATAGCCGATCGCGCTGGCCAATTGCGCCACGGAGACAGTCGTGTTCCACTCTCACCACCATCAGAACATATCTTCTACGCCATCAGCGCAAAAAAAAGCGACACACCGTCCACGGGTGTGCTCGAAACTCCCACCTTTTGGTTAACAGCCGATCGCGCTAGCCAATTGCGCCACAGATACAGTCCTGCTCCACTCTCACCACCATCAGAACATATCTTCAAAGGTATCAGCCCGGAGAAAAAAAAGTGCCGCACCACCACCAGGTGGGCTCGAACCTCCAGCCTTCCAGTTAACGACCGAACGCGCTAGCCAATTGCGCCACGGATACAGTCGTGCTCCACTCTCACCACCATCAGAACATATCTTCAAAGCTATCAGCGCAAAGAAAAAAGCAACACACCACTCCCGGGAGGGCTCGAACCTCCAACCTTTCGGTCAACAGCCGATAGCGCTAGGCCATTGCGCCACGGAGACAGTCGTGCTCTCCTCTCACCACCATCAGAACATTTCTTCAGAGCTATCAGCCCAAAAAAAAAAGCGCCGCACCACCACCGGGTGGGCTCGAACCTCCAAAATTTCGGTTCATAGCCGATCGCGCTGGCCAATTGCGCCACGGAGACAGTCGTGTTCCACTCTCACCACTGTCAGAACATTTCTTCAAAGCTATCAGCGCAAAGAAAAAAGCAACACACCACTCCCGGGAGGGCTCGAATTTCCAATATTTCGGTTAACAGCCGATCGCGCTAGCCAATTGCGCCACGGAGACAGTAGTGCAGCGCTCCCACCTCCGTCAGAACATTTCTTCAGAGCTATCAGCCCAAAGAAAAAGAAAGCGCCGCACCACCACCGGGTGGGCTCGAACCTCCAGCCTTTCGGTTAACAGGTGATCGCGCTAGCCGATTGCGCCACGTAGACAGTCGTACTCCACTCTCACCACCATCAGAACATATCTTAAAAGCTATCAGCGCAAAGAAAAAAGCATTACACCACTCCCGGGAGGGCTCGAAATTCCAACCTTTCGGTTAACAGCCGATCGCGCTAGCCAATTGCGCCACGAAGACAGTCGTGCTCCACTCTCACCACCGTCAGAAGATTTCTTCAGACTATCAGCCCAAAGAAAAAAAAGCGCCGCACCAACACCGGGTGGGCTCGAACCTCTAACCTTTCGGTTAACAGCCGATCGCGCTAGCCAATTGCGCCACGGAGACAGTCGTGCTCCACTGTCACCACCATCAGAACATATCTTCAAAGCTATCAGCGCAAAGAAAAAAGCAACACACCACTTCCAGGAGGGCTCGAACCTCCAACCTTTCGGTTAACAGCCTATTGCGCCACGGAGACAGTCCTGCTCCACTCTCACCACCATCAGAACATATCTTCAAAGGTATCAGCCCAAAGAAAAAAAAGCGCCGCAGCACCACCGGGTGGGCTCGAACCTCCAACCTTTCGGTTAACAGCCGATCGCGCTAGCCAATTGCGCCACGGAGACAGTCCTGCTCCACTCTCACCACCATCAGAACATATCTTCAAAGCTATCAGCCCAAAGAAAAAAAAGCAACACACCACTCTCGGGAGAGCTCGAACGTCCAACCTTTCTGTTAACAGCCGATCGCGCTAGCCAATTGCGCCACGGAGACAGTCGCGCTACACCCTCACCACCGTCAGAACATTTCCGCAGAGCTATCATCCCAAGGGAAAAAAAGCGCCGCACCACCACTGTGTGGGCTCGAACCTCCAACCTTTCGGTTAACAGCCCATCGCACTAGCCAATTGCGCCACGGAGACAGTCGTGCTTCACTCTCACCACCATCAGTACATATCTTCAAAGCTATCAGCGCAAAGAAAAAAGCAACACACCACTCCCGAGAGGGCTCGAACCTCCAACCTTTCGGTCAACAGCCTATAGCGCTAGCCCATTGCGCCACGGAGACAGTCGTGCTCTCCTCTCACCACCATCAGAACATTTCTTCAGAGCTATCAGCCCAAAGAAAAAAAAGCGCCGCACCACCACCGGGTGGGCTTGAACGTCCAAAATTTCGGATCATAGCCGATCGCGCTGGCCAATTGCGCCACGGAGACAGTAGTGCAGCGCTCCCACCTCCGTCAGAACATTTCTTCAGAGCTATCAGCCCAAAGAAAAAGAAAGCGCTGCACCACCACCGGGTGGGCTCGAACCTCCAGCCTTTCGGTTAACAGGCGATCGCGCTAGCCAATTGCGCCACGTAGACAGTCGTGCTCCACTCTCACCACCATCAGAACATATCTTCAAAGCTATCAGCGAAAAGAAAAAAGCAACACACCACTCCTGGGAGGGCTCGAAATTCCAACCTTTCGGTTAAAAGCCAATCGCGCTAGCCAATTGCGCCACGGAGACAGTCGTGTTCCACTCTCACCACCGTCAGAACATTTCTTCACAGCTATCAGCCCAAAGAAAAAAAAGCGCCGCACCACCACCGGGTGGGCTCGAACCTCCAGCCTTTCAGTTAACGGCCGAACGCGCTAGCCAATCGCCCCACGGATACAGTCGTGCTCCACTCTCACCACCATCAGAACATATCTTCAAAGCTATCAGCGCAAAGAAAAAAGCAACACACCACTCCCGGGAGGGCTCGAAATTCCAACCTTTCGGTTAACAGCCGATCGCGCTAGCCAATTGCGCCACGGAGACAGTAATGCAGCACTCCACCTCCGTCAGAACATTTCATCACAGCTATCAGCCCAAAGAAAAAGAAAGCGCCGCACCACCACCGGGTGGGCTCGAACCTCCAGCCTTTCGCTTAACAGCCAATCGCGCTAGCCAGTTGCGCCACAGAGACAGTCCTGCACAACTCCCACCACCAATAAACTAATCTTCAAAGCTATCAGCCCAAAGAAAAAAAGCGCCGCACCACTCGCGGGTGGTCTCGAACCCCCAACCTTTCGGTTAACAGCCGATCGCGCTAGCCAATTACGCCACGGAGACAGTCGTGCTCCACTCTCACCACCATCAGAACATATCTTCTACGCCATCAGCGCAAAAAAAGCGACACACCGTCCACGGGTGCGCTCGAAACTCCCACCTTTTGGTTAACAGCCGATCGCGCTAGCCAATTGCGCCACGGAGACAGTCCTGCTCCACTCTCACCACCATCAGAACATATCTTCAAAGGTATCAGCCCGAAGAAAAAAAAAGTGCCGCACCACCACCAGGTGGGCTCGAACCTCCATCCTTCCAGTTAACGGACGAACGCGCTAGCCAATCGCGCCACGGATACAGTCGTGCTCCACTCTCACCACCATCAGAACATATCTTCAAAGCTATCAGCAAAAAGAAAAAAGCAACACACCACTCCCGGGAGGGCTCGAAATTCCAACCTTTCGGATAACACCCGATCGCGCTGGCCAATTGCGCCACGAAGACAGTCGTGCTCCACTCTCACCACCGTCAGAAGATTTCTTCAGACTATCAGCCCAAAGAAAAAAAGCGCCGCACCAACACCGGGTGGGCTCGAACCTCTAACCTTTCGGTTAACAGCCGATCGCGCTAGCCAATTGCGCCACGGAGACAGTCGTGCTCCACTGTCACCACCATCAGAACATATCTTCAAAGCCATCAGCGCAAAAAAAAAAGCAACACACCACTTCCGGGAGGGCTCGAACCTCCAACCTTTCGGTTAACAGCCAATTGCGCCACGGAGACAGTCCTGCTCCACTCTCACCACCATCAGAACCTATCTTCAAAGGTATCAGCCCAAAGAAAAAAAAGCGCCGCAGCACCACCGGGTGGGCTCGAACCTTCAACCTTTCGGTTAACAGACGATCGCGCTAGCCAATCGCGCCACGGAGACAGTCGCGCTACACCCTCACCACCGTCATAACATTTCCTCAGAGCTATCAGCCCAAGGGAAAAAAAGCACCGCACCACCACCGTGTGGGCTCGAACCTCCAACCTTTCGGTTAACAGCCCACCGCACTAGCCAATTGCGCCACGGAGACAGTCCTGCTCCACTCTCACCACCATCAGAACATATCTTCAAAGCTATCAGCCCAAAGAAAAAAATCAACACACCACTCTCGGGAGGGCTGGAACCTCCTACCTTTCTGTTAACAGCCGATCGCGCTAGCCAATTGCGCCACGGAGACAGTCGCGCTACACCCTCACCACCGTCAGAACATTTCCTCAGAGCTATCAGTCCAAGGGAAAAAAAGCGCCGCACCACCACCACCGTGTGGGCTCGAACCTCCAACCTTTCGGTTAACAGCCCATCGCACTAGCCAATTGCGCCACGGAGACAGTCGTGCTTCACTCTCACCACCATCAGTACATATCTTCAAAGCTATCAGCGCAAAGAAAAAAGCAACACACCACTCCCGGGAGGGCTCGAACCTCCAACCTTTCGGTCAACAGCCTATAGCGCTAGCCCATTGCGCCACGGAGACAGTCGTGCTCTCCTCTCATCACCATCAGAACATTTCTTCAGAGCTATCAGCCCAAAGAAAAAAAAAGCGCCGCACCACCACCGGGTGGGCTCGAACCTCCAAAATTTCGGTTCATAGCCGATCGCGCTGGCCAATTGCGCCACGGAGACAGTCGTGCTCCACTCTCACCACCGTCAGAACATATCTTCAAAGCTATCAGCCCGAAGAAAAAAAAGCAACACACCACTCCCGGGAGGGCTCGAACCTCCAACTTTTCGTTTAAAAGCGAATCGCGCTAGCCAATTGCGTCACGGAGGCAGTCGTGTTTCACTGTCACCACCGTCAGAACATTTCTTCAAGCCATCAGCGCAAAGAAAAAAGTAACACACCACTCCCGGGAGGGCTCGAATTTCCAATCTTTCGGTTAACAGCCGATCGCGCTAGCCAATTGCGCCACGGAGACAGTAGTGCAGCGCTCCCACCTCCGTCAGAACATTTCTTCAGAGCTATCAGCCCAAAGAAAAAGAAAGCGCCGCACCACCACCGGGTGGGCTCGAACCTCCAGCCTTTCGGTTAACAGGCGAACGCGCTAGCCAATTGCGCCACGTAGACAGTCGTGCTCCACTCTAACCACCATCAGAACATATCTTCAAAGCTATCAGCGCAAAGAAAAAAGCAACACACCACTCCTGGGAGGGCTCGAAATTCCAACCTTTCGGTTAACAGACAATCGCGCTAGCCAATTGCGCCACGGAGACAGTAGTGCAGCACTCCACCTCCGTCAGAACATTTCTTCAGAGCTATCAGCCCAAAGAAAAAGAAAGCGCCGCACCACCACCGGGCGGGCTCGAACCTTCGGCCTTTCGCTTAACAGCCAATCGCGCTAGCCAGTTGCGCCACGGAGACAGTCCTGCACAACTCCCACCACCATTAAACTAATCTTCAAAGCTATCAGCCCAAAGAAAAAAAGCGCCGCACCACTCGCGGGTGGGCTCGAACCCCCAACATTTCGGTTAACAGCCGATCGCGCTAGCCAATTACGCCACGGAGACAGACGTGCTCCACTCTCACCACCATCAGAACATATCTTCTACGCCATCAGCGCAAAAAAGCGACACACCGTCCACGGGTGCGCTCGAAACTCCCACCTTTTGGTTAACAGCCGATCGCGCTAGCCAATTGGGCCACGGAGACAGTCCTGCTCCACTCTCACCACCATCAGAACATATCTTCAAAGGTATCAGCCCGAAGAAAAAAAAGTGCCGCACCACCACCGGGTGGGCTCAAACCTCCAGCCTTTCAGTTAACGGCCGAACGCACTAGCCAATTGCGCCACGGATACAGTCGTGCTCCACTCTCACCACCATCAGAACATATCTTCAAAGCTATCAGCAAAAAGAAAAAAGCAACACACCACTTCCGGGAGGGCTCGAAATTCCAACCTTTCGGTTAACAGCCGATCGCGCTAGCCAATTGTGCCACGAAGACAGTCGTGCTCCACTCTCACCACCGTCAGAAGATTTCTTCAGATGATCAGCCCAAAGAAAAAAAAGCACCGCCCCAACACCTGGTGAACTCGAACCTCTAACCTTTCGGTTAACAGCCAATCGCGCTAGCCAATTGCGCCCCGGAGACAGTCGTGCTCCACTGTCACCACCATCAGAACATATCTTCAAAGCTATCAGCGCGAAGAAAAAAGCAACACACCACTTCCGGGAGGGCTCGAACCTCAACCTTTCGGTTAACAGCCAATTGCGCCACGGAGACAGTCCTGCTCCACTCTCACCACCATCAGAACATATCTTCAAAGGTATCAGCCCAAAGAAAAAAAAGCGCCGCAGCACCACCGGGTGCGCTCGAACCTCCAACCTTTCGGTTAACAGCCGATCGCGCTAGCCAATTGCGCCACGGAGACAGTCCTGCTCCACTCTCACCACCATCAGAACAGATCTTCAAAGCTATCAGCTCAAAGAAAAAAAAGCAACACACCACTCTCGGGAGGGCTCGAACCTCCAACCTTTCGGTCAACAGCCTATAGCGCTAGCCCATTGCGCCACGGAGACAGTCGTGCTCTCCTCTCACCACCATCAGAACATTTCTTCAGAGCTATCAGCCCAAAGAAAAAAAAGCGCCGCACCACCACCGAGTGGGCTCGAACCTCCACAATTTCGGTTCATAGCCGATCGCGCTGGCCAATTGCGCCACGGAGACAGTCGTGCTCCACTCTCACCACCATCAGAACATATCTTCAAAGCTATCAGCCCGAAGAAAAAAAAGCAACACAGCACTCCCGGGAGGGCTCGAACCTCCAACCTTTCGGTTAAAAGCCAATCGCGCTAGCCGATTGCGTCACGGAGACAGTCGTGTTCCACTCTCACCACCGTCGGAACATTTCTTCAAAGCTATCAGTGAGAAGAAAAAAGCAACACACCACTCCCGGGAGGGCTCGAATTTCCAATCTTTCGGTTAACAGCCGATCGCGCTAGCGAATTGCGCCACGGAGACAGTAGTGCAGCGCTCCCACCTCCGTCAGAACATTTCTTCAGAGCTATCAGCCCAAAGAAAAAGAAAGCGCCGCACCACCACCGGGTGGGCTCGAACCTCCAGCCTTTCGGTTAACAGGCGATCGCGCTAGCCAATTGCGCCACGGAGACAGTCTTGCTTCACTCTCACCACCATCAGAACATATCTTCAAAGCTATCAGCCCCAGGAAAGAAAAGCAACACTCCCCTCCCGGGAGGGCTCGAACCTCCAACTATTCGGTTAAAGCCAATCGCGCTAGCCAATTGCGCCACGGAGACAGCCGTGTTCCACTCCCACCACCGTCAGAACATTTCTTCACAGCTATCAGCCAAAAGAAAAAAAAGCGCCGCACCACCTCCGGGTGGGCTCGAACCTCTAACCTTTCGGTTAACAGCCGATCGCGCTAGCCAATTGCGCCACGGAGACAGTCGTGCTCCACTGTCACCACCATCAGAACATATCTTCAAAGCTATCAGCGCAAAGAAAAAAGCAACACACAACTTCCGGGAGGGCTCGAACCTCCAACCTTTCGGTTAACAGCCAATTGCGCCGCGGAGACAGTCCTGCTCCACTCTCACCACCATCAGAACATATCTTCAAAGGTTTCAGCCCAAAGAAAAAAAAGCGCCGCAGCACCACCGGGTGGGCTCGAACCTCCAACCTTTCGGTAACAGCCGATCGCGCCAGCCAATTGCGCCACAGAGACAGTACTGCTCCACTCTCACCACCATCAGAACATATCTTCAAAGCTATCAGCCCAAAGAAAAAAAAGCGCCGCACCACCACCGTGTGGGCTCGAACCTCCAACGTTTCGGTTAACAGCCCATCGCACTAGCCAACTGCGCCACGGAGACAGTCGTGCTTCACTCTCACCACCATCAGTACATATCTTCAAAGCTATCAGCGCAAAGAAAAAAAAGCAACACAGCACTCCCGGGAGGGCTCGAACCTCCAACCTTTCGGTTAAAAGCCAATCGCGCTAGCCGATTGCGTCACGGAGACAGTCCTGCACAACTCCCACCACCATTAAACTAATCTTCAAAGCTATCAGCCCAAAGAAAAAAAGCGCCGCACCACTCGCGGGTGGGCTCGAACCCCCAACATTTCGGTTAACAGCCGATCGCGCTAGCCAATTACGCCACGGAGACAGACGTGCTCCACTCTCACCACCATCAGAACATATCTTCTACGCCATCAGCGCAAAAAAGCGACACACCGTCCACGGGTGCGCTCGAAACTCCCACCTTTTGGTTAACAGCCGATCGCGCTAGCCAATTGGGCCACGGAGACAGTCCTGCTCCACTCTCACCACCATCAGAACATATCTTCAAAGATATCAGCCCGAAGAAAAAAAAGTGCCGCACCACCACCGGGTGGGCTCAAACCTCCAGCCTTTCAGTTAACGGCCGAACGCACTAGCCAATTGCGCCACGGATACAGTCGTGCTCCACTCTCACCACCATCAGAACATATCTTCAAAGCTATCAGCAAAAAGAAAAAAGCAACACACCACTTCCGGGAGGGCTCGAAATTCCAACCTTTCGGTTAACAGCCGATCGCGCTAGCCAATTGTGCCACGAAGACAGTCGTGCTCCACTCTCACCACCGTCAGAAGATTTCTTCAGATGATCAGCCCAAAGAAAAAAAAGCACCGCCCCAACACCTGGTGAACTCGAACCTCTAACCTTTCGGTTAACAGCCAATCGCGCTAGCCAATTGCGCCCCGGAGACAGTCGTGCTCCATTGTCACCACCATCAGAACATATCTTCAAAGCTATCAGCGCGAAGAAAAAAGCAACACACCACTTCCGGGAGGGCTCGAACCTCAACCTTTCGGTTAACAGCCAATTGCGCCACGGAGACAGTCCTGCTCCACTCTCACCACCATCAGAACATATCTTCAAAGGTATCAGCCCAAAGAAAAAAAAGCGCCGCAGCACCACCGGGTGCGCTCGAACCTCCAACCTTTCGGTTAACAGCCGATCGCGCTAGCCAATTGCGCCACGGAGACAGTCCTGCTCCACTCTCACCACCATCAGAACAGATCTTCAAAGCTATCAGCTCAAAGAAAAAAAAGCAACACACCACTCTCGGGAGGGCTCGAACCTCCAACCTTTCGGTCAACAGCCTATAGCGCTAGCCCATTGCGCCACGGAGACAGTCGTGCTCTCCTCTCACCACCATCAGAACATTTCTTCAGAGCTATCAGCCCAAAGAAAAAAAAGCGCCGCACCACCACCGAGTGGGCTCGAACCTCCACAATTTCGGTTCATAGCCGATCGCGCTGGCCAATTGCGCCACGGAGACAGTCGTGCTCCACTCTCACCACCATCAGAACATATCTTCAAAGCTATCAGCCCGAAGAAAAAAAAGCAACACAGCACTCCCGGGAGGGCTCGAACCTCCAACCTTTCGGTTAAAAGCCAATCGCGCTAGCCGATTGCGTCACGGAGACAGTCGTGTTCCACTCTCACCACCGTCGGAACATTTCTTCAAAGCTATCAGTGCAAAGAAAAAAGCAACACACCACTCCCGGGAGGGCTCGAATTTCCAATATTTCGGTTAACAGCCGATCGCGCTAGCGAATTGCGCCACGGAGACAGTAGTGCAGCGCTCCCACCTCCGTCAGAACATTTCTTTAGAGCTATCAGCCCAAAGAAAAAGAAAGCGCCGCACCACCACCGGGTGGGCTCGAACCTCCAGCCTTTCGGTTAACAGGCGATAGCGCTAGCCAATTGCGCCACGTAGACAGTCGTGCTCCACTCTCACCACCATCAGAACATATCTTCAAAGCTATCAGCGCAAAGAAAAAAGCAACACACCACTCCTGGGAGGGCTCATAATTCCAACCTTTCGGTTAACAGCCAATCGCGCTAGCCAATTGCGCCACGGAGACAGTAGTGCAGCACTCCCACCTCCATCAGTACATTTCTTCAGAGCTATCAGTTCAAAGAAAAAAAAGCGCCGCACCACCACCGGGTGGGCTCGAAACTCCAAAATTTTGGGGAATAGCCGATCGCGCTGGCCAATTGCGCCACGGAGACAGTCTTGCTTCACTCTCACCACCATCAGAACATATCTTCAAAGCTATCAGCCCCAGGAAAGAAAAGCAACACTCCCCTCCCGGGAGGGCTCGAACCTCCAACTATTCGGTTAAAGCCAATCGCGCTAGCCAATTGCGCCACGGAGACAGCCGTGTTCCACTCCCACCACCGTCAGAACATTTCTTCACAGCTATCAGCCAAAAGAAAAAAAAAGCGCCGCACCACCACCGGGTGGGCTCGAACCTCTAACCTTTCGGTTAACAGCCGATCGCGCTAGCCAATTGCGCCACGGAGACAGTCGTGCTCCACTGTCACCACCATCAGAACATATCTTCAAAGCTATCAGCGCAAAGAAAAAAGCAACGCACAACTTCCGGGAGGGCTCGAACCTCCAACCTTTCGGTTAACAGCCAATTGCGCCACGGAGACAGTCGTGCTCCACTCTCACCACCATCAGAACATATCTTCAAAGCTATCAGCCCGAAGAAAAAAAAGCAACACAGCACTCCCGGGAGGGCTCGAACCTCCAACCTTTCGGTTAAAAGCCAATCGCGCTAGCCGATTGCGTCACGGAGACAGTCGTGTTCCACTCTCACCACCGTCGGAACATTTCTTCAAAGCTATCAGTGAGAAGAAAAAAGCAACACACCACTCCCGGGAGGGCTCGAATTTCCAATCTTTCGGTTAACAGCCGATCGCGCTAGCGAATTGCGCCACGGAGACAGTAGTGCAGCGCTCCCACCTCCGTCAGAACATTTCTTCAGAGCTATCAGCCCAAAGAAAAAGAAAGCGCCGCACCACCACCGGGTGGGCTCGAACCTCCAGCCTTTCGGTTAACAGGCGATCGCGCTAGCCAATTGCGCCACGGAGACAGTCTTGCTTCACTCTCACCACCATCAGAACATATCTTCAAAGCTATCAGCCCCAGGAAAGAAAAGCAACACTCCCCTCCCGGGAGGGCTCGAACCTCCAACTATTCGGTTAAAGCCAATCGCGCTAGCCAATTGCGCCACGGAGACAGCCGTGTTCCACTCCCACCACCGTCAGAACATTTCTTCACAGCTATCAGCCAAAAGAAAAAAAAAGCGCCGCACCACCACCGGGTGGGCTCGAACCTCTAACCTTTCGGTTAACAGCCGGTCGCGCTAGCCAATTGCGCCACGGAGACAGTCGTGCTCCACTGTCACCACCATCAGAACATATCTTCAAAGCTATCAGCGCAAAGACAAAAGCAACACACAACTTCCGGGAGGGCTCGAACCTCCAACCTTTCGGTTAACAGCCAATTGCGCCGCGGAGACAGTCCTGCTCCACTCTCACCACCATCAGAACATATCTTCAAAGGTTTCAGCCCAAAGAAAAAAAAGCGCCGCAGCACCACCGGGTGGGCTCGAACCTCCAACCTTTCGGTAACAGCCGATCGCGCCAGCCAATTGCGCCACAGAGACAGTACTGCTCCACTCTCACCACCATCAGAACATATCTTCAAAGCTATCAGCCCAAAGAAAAAAAAGCGCCGCACCACCACCGTGTGGGCTCGAACCTCCAACGTTTCGGTTAACAGCCCATCGCACTAGCCAACTGCGCCACGGAGACAGTCGTGCTTCACTCTCACCACCATCAGTACATATCTTCAAAGCTATCAGCGCAAAGAAAAAAGCAACACACCACTCCCGGGAGGGCTCGAACCTCCAACCTTTCGGTCAACAGCCTATAGCGCTAGCCCATTGCGCCACGGAGACAGTCGTGCTCTCCTCTCACCACCATCAGAACATTTCTTCAGAGCTATCAGCCCAAAGAAAAAAAAGCGCCGCACCACCACCGAGTGGGCTCGAACCTCCACAATTTCGGTTCATAGCCGATCGCGCTGGCCAATTGCGCCACGGAGACAGTCGTGCTCCACTCTCACCACCATCAGAACATATCTTCAAAGCTATCAGCCCGAAGAAAAAAAAGCAACACAGCACTCCCGGGAGGGCTCGAACCTCCAACCTTTCGGTTAAAAGCCAATCGCGCTAGCCGATTGCGTCACGGAGACAGTCGTGTTCCACTCTCACCACCGTCGGAACATTTCTTCAAAGCTATCAGTGCAAAGAAAAAAGCAACACACCACTCCCGGGAGGGCTCGAATTTCCAATATTTCGGTTAACAGCCGATCGCGCTAGCGAATTGCGCCACGGAGACAGTAGTGCAGCGCTCCCACCTCCGTCAGAACATTTCTTTAGAGCTATCAGCCCAAAGAAAAAGAAAGCGCCGCACCACCACCGGGTGGGCTCGAACCTCCAGCCTTTCGGTTAACAGGCGATCGCGCTAGCCAATTGCGCCACGTAGACAGTCGTGCTCCACTCTCACCACCATCAGAACATATCTTCAAAGCTATCAGCGCAAAGAAAAAAGCAACACACCACTCCTGGGAGGGCTCATAATTCCAACCTTTCGGTTAACAGCCAATCGCGCTAGCCAATTGCGCCACGGAGACAGTAGTGCAGCACTCCCACCTCCATCAGTACATTTCTTCAGAGCTATCAGTTCAAAGAAAAAAAAGCGCCGCACCACCACCGGGTTGGCTCGAAACTCCAAAATTTTGGGGAATAGCCGATCGCGCTGGCCAATTGCGCCACGGAGACAGTCTTGCTTCACTCTCACCACCATCAGAACATATCTTCAAAGCTATCAGCCCCAGGAAAGAAAAGCAACACTCCCCTCCCGGGAGGGCTCGAACCTCCAACTATTCGGTTAAAGCCAATCGCGCTAGCCAATTGCGCCACGGAGACAGCCGTGTTCCACTCCCACCACCGTCAGAACATTTCTTCACAGCTATCAGCCAAAAGAAAAAAAAAGCGCCGCACCACCACCGGGTGGGCTCGAACCTCTAACCTTTCGGTTAACAGCCGATCGCGCTAGCCAATTGCGCCACGGAGACAGTCGTGCTCCACTGTCACCACCATCAGAACATATCTTCAAAGCTATCAGCGCAAAGAAAAAAGCAACGCACAACTTCCGGGAGGGCTCGAACCTCCAACCTTTCGGTTAACAGCCAATTGCGCCACGGAGACAGTCCTGCTCCACTCTCACCACCATCAGAACATATCTTTAAAGGTTTCAGCCCAAAGAAAAAAAAGCGCCGCAGCACCACCGGGTGGGCTCGAACCTCCAACCTTTCGGTAACAGCCGATCGCGCCAGCCAATTGCGCCTCAGAGACAGTACTGCTCCACTCTCACCACCATCAGAGCATATCTTCAAAGCTATCAGCCCAAAGAAAAAAAAGCGCCGCACCACCACCGTGTGGGCTCGAACCTCCAACGTTTCGGTTAACAGCCCATCGCACTAGCCAACTGCGCCACGGAGACAGTCGTGCTTCACTCTCACCACCATCAGTACATATCTTCAAAGCTATCAGCGCAAAGAAAAAAGCAACACACCACTCCCGGGAGGGCTCGAACCTCCAACCTTTCGGTCAACAGCCTATAGCGCTAGCCCATTGCGCCACGGAGACAGTCGTGCTCTCCTCTCACCACCATCAGAACATTTCTTCAGAGCTATCAGCCCAAAGAAAAAAAGCGCCGCACCACTCCCGGGAGGGCTCGCACCTCCAACCTTTCGGTTAAAAGCCAATCGCGCTAGCCAATTGCGTCACGGAGGCAGTCTTGTTCCACTGTCACCACCGTCAGAATATTTCTTCAAAGCCATCAGCGCAAAGAAAAAAGTAACACACAACTTCCGGGAGGGCTCGAACCTCCAACCTTTCGGTTAACAGCCAATTGCGCCACAGAGACAGTCCTGCTCCACTCTCACCACCATCAGAACATATCTTCAAAGGTTTCAGCCCAAAGAAAAAAAAGCGCCGCAGCACCACCGGGTGGGCTCGAACCTCCAACCTTTCGGTAACTGCCGATCGCGCTAGCCAATTGCGCCACAGAGACAGTCCTGCTCCACTCTCACCACCATCAGAACATATCTTCAAAGCTATCAGCCTAAAGAAAAAAAAGCAACACACCACTCTCGGGAGGGCTCGAACTTCCAACCTTTCTGTTAACAGCCGATCGCGCTAGCCAATTGCGCCACGGAGACAGTGGCGCTACACCCTCACCACCGTCAAAACATTTCCTCAGAGCTATCAGCCCAAGGGAAAAAAGCAACACACCACTCCCGGGAGGGCTCGAACCTCCAACCTTTCGGTCAACAGCCTATAGCGCTAGCCCATTGCGCCACGGAGACAGTCGTGCTCTCCTCTCACCACCATCAGAACATTTCTTCAGAGCTATCAGCCCAAAGAAAAAAAAGCGCCGCACCACCACCGGGTGGGCTCGAACCTCCAAAATTTCAGTTCATAGCCGATCGCGCTGGCCAATTGCGCCACGGAGACAGTCGTGCTCCACTCGCACCACCATCAGAACATATCTTCAAAGCTATCAGCGCAAAGAAAAAAGCAACACACCACTCCTGGGAGGGCTCGAAATTCCAACCTTTCGGTTAACAGCCAATCGCGCTAGCCAATTGCGCCACGGAGACAGTAGTGCAGCACTCCCACCTCCATCAGAACATTTCTTCAGAGCTATCAGCCCAAAGAAAAAAAAGCGCCGCACCACCACCGGGTGGGCTCTAAACTCCAAAATTTTGGGTAATAGCCGATCGCGCTGGCCAATTGCGCCACGGAGACAGCCATGTTCCACTCTCACCACCGTCAGAACATTTCTTCACAGCTATCAGCCAAATGAAAAAAAAGCGCCGCACCACCACCGGGTGGGCTCGAACCTCTAACCTTTCGGTTAACAGCCGATCGCGCTAGCCAATTGCGCCATGGAGACAGTCGTGCTCAACTGTCACCACCATCAGAACATATCTTCAAAGCTATCAGCGCAAAGAAAAAAGCAACACACAACTTCCGGGAGGGCTCGAACCTCCAACCTTTCGGTTAACAGCCAATTGCGCCACGGAGACAGTCCTGCTCCACTCTCACCACCATCAGAACATATCTTCAAAGGTTTCAGCCCAAAGAAAAAAAAGCGCCGCAGCACCACCGGGTGGGCTCGAACCTCCAACCTTTCGGTAACAGCCGATCGCGCTAGCCAATTGCGCCACAGAGACAGTCCTGCTCCACTCTCACCACCATCAGAACATATCTTCAAAGCTATCTGCCCAAAGAAAAAAAAAGCAACACACCACTCTCGGGAGGGCTCGAACCTCCAACCTTTCTGTTAACAGCCGATCGCGCTAGCCAATTGCGCCACGGAGACAGTCGCGCTACACCCTCACCACCGTCAGAACATTTCCTCAGAGCTATCAGCCCAAGGGAAAAAAAGCGCCGCACCACCACCGTGTGGGCTCGAACCTCCAACCTTTCGGTTAACAGCCCATCGCACTAGCCAATTGCGCCACGGAGACAGTCGTGCTTCACTCTCACCACCATAAGTACATATCTTCAAAGCTATCAGCGCAAAGAAAAAAGCCACACACCACTCCCGGGAGGGCTCGAACCTCCAACCTTTCGGTCAACAGCCTATAGCGCTAGCCCATTGGGCCACGGAGACAGCCGTGCTCTCCTCTCACCACCATCAGAACATTTCTTCTGAGCTATCAGCCCAAAGAAAAAAAAAGCGCCGCACCACCACCGGGTTGGCTCGAACCTCCAAAATTTCAGTTCATAGCCGATCGCGCTGGCCAATTGCGCCACGGAGACAGTCGTGCTCCACTCTAACCATTGTCAGAACATATCTTCAAAGCTATCAGCCCGAAGAAAAAAAAGCAACACACCACTCCCGGGAGGGCTCGCACCTCCAACCTTTCGGTTAAAAGCCAATCGCGCTAGCCAATTGCGTCACGGAGGCAGTCGTGTTCCACTGTCACCACCGTCAGAATATTTCTTCAAAACCATCAGCGCAAAGAAAAAAGTAACACACAACTTCCGGGAGGGCTCGAACCTCCAACCTTTCGGTTAACAGCCAATTGCGCCAAAGAGACAGTCCTGCTCCACTCTCACCACCATCAGAACATATCTTCAAAGGTTTCAGCCCAAAGAAAAAAAAGCGCCGCAGCACCACCGGGTGGGCTCGAACCTCCAACCTTTCGGCAACAGCCGATCGCGCTAGCCAATTGCGCCACAGAGACAGTCCTGCTCTACTCTCACCACCATCAGAACATATCTTCAAAGCTATCAGCCCAAAGAAAAAAAAGCAACACACCACTCTCGGGAGGGCTCGAACCTCCAACCTTTCTGTTAACAGCCGATCGCGCTAGCCAATTGCGCCACGGAGACAGTCGCGCTACACCCTCACCACCGTCAGAACATTTCCTCAGAGCTATCAGCCCAAGGGAAAAAAAGCGCCGCACCACCACCGTGTGGGCTCGAACCTCCAACCTTTCGGTTAACAGCCCATCGCACTAGCCAATTGCGCCACGGAGACAGTCGTGCTTCACTCTCACCACCATCAGTACATATCTTCAAAGCTATCAGCGCAAAGAAAAAAGCAACACACCACTCCCGGGAGGGATCGAACCTCCAACCTTTCGGTCAACAGCCTATAGCGCTAGCCCATTGTGCCACGGAGACAGTCGTGCTCTCCTATCACCACCATCAGAACATTTCTTCAGAGCTATCAGCCCAAAGAAAAAAAAGCGCCGCACCACCACCGAGTGGGCTCGAACCTCCACAATTTCGGTTCATAGCCGATCGCGCTGGCCAATTGCGCCACGGAGACAGCCGTGCTCCACTCTCACCACCATCAGAACATATCTTCAAAGCTATCAGCCCGAAGAAAAAAAAGCAACACAGCACTCCCGGGAGGGCTCGAACCTCCAACCTTTCGGTTAAAAGCCAATCGCGCTAGCCGATTGCGTCACGGAGACAGTCGTGTTCCACTCTCACCACCGTCGGAACATTTCTTCAAAGCTATCAGCGCAAAGAAAAAAGCAACACACCACTCCCGGGAGGGCTCGAATTTCCAATATTTCGGTTAACAGCCGATCGCGCTAGCCAATTGCGCCACGGAGACAGTAGTGCAGCGCTCCCACCTCCGTCAGAACATTTCTTCAGAGCTATCAGCCCAAAGAAGAAGAAAGCGCCGCACCACCACCGGGTGGGCTCGAACCTCCGGCCTTTCGGTTAACAGGCGATCGCGCTAGCCAATTGCGCAACGTAGACAGTCGTGCTCCACTCTCACCACCATCAGAACATATCTTCAAAGCTATCAGCCCCAGGAAAGAAAAGCAACACTCCCCTCCCGGGAGGGCTCGAACCTCCAACCTTTCGGTTAAAGCCAATCGCGCTAGCCAATTGCGCCACGGAGACAGCCGTGTTCCACTCTCACCACCGTCAGAACATTTCTTCACAGCTATCAGCCAAAAGAAAAAAAAGCGCCGCACCACCACCGGGTGGGCTCGAACCTCTAACCTTTCGGTTAACAGCCGATCGCGCTAGCCAATTGCGCCACGGAGACAGTCGTGCTCCACTGTCACCACCATCAGAACATATCTTCAAAGCTATCAGCGCAAAGAAAAAAGCAACACACAACTTCCGGGAGGGCTCGAACCTCCAACCTTTCGGTTAACAGCCAATTGTGCCACGGAGACAGTCCTGCTCCACTCTCACCACCATCAGAACATATCTTCAAAGGTTTTAGCCCAAAGAAAAAAAAGCGCCGCACCACCACCGGGTGGGCTCTAAACTCCAAAATTTTGGGTAATAGCCGATCGCGCTGGCCAATTGCGCCACGGAGACAGCCATGTTCCACTCTCACCACCGTCAGAACATTTCTTCACAGCTATCAGCCAAATGAAAAAAAAAGCGCCGCACCACCACCGGGTGGGCTCGAACCTCTAACCTTTCGGTTAACAGCCGATCGCGCTAGCCAATTGCGCCATGGAGACAGTCGTGCTCAACTGTCACCACCATCAGAACATATCTTCAAAGCTATCAGCGCAAAGAAAAAAGCAACACACAACTTCCGGGAGGGCTCGAACCTCCAACCTTTCGGTTAACAGCCAATTGCGCCACGGAGACAGTCCTGCTCCACTCTCACCACCATCAGAACATATCTTCAAAGGTTTCAGCCCAAAGAAAAAAAAGCGCCGCAGCACCACCGGGTGGGCTCGAACCTCCAACCTTTCGGTAACAGCCGATCGCGCTAGCCAATTGCGCCACAGAGACAGTCCTGCTCCACTCTCACCACCATCAGAACATATCTTCAAAGCTATCTGCCCAAAGAAAAAAAAAGCAACACACCACTCTCGGGAGGGCTCGAACCTCCAACCTTTCTGTTAACAGCCGATCGCGCTAGCCAATTGCGCCACGGAGACAGTCGCGCTACACCCTCACCACCGTCAGAACATTTCCTCAGAGCTATCAGCCCAAGGGAAAAAAAGCGCCGCACCACCACCGTGTGGGCTCGAACCTCCAACCTTTCGGTTAACAGCCCATCGCACTAGCCAATTGCGCCACGGAGACAGTCGTGCTTCACTCTCACCACCATAAGTACATATCTTCAAAGCTATCAGCGCAAAGAAAAAAGCCACACACCACTCCCGGGAGGGCTCGAACCTCCAACCTTTCGGTCAACAGCCTATAGCGCTAGCCCATTGGGCCACGGAGACAGCCGTGCTCTCCTCTCACCACCATCAGAACATTTCTTCTGAGCTATCAGACCAAAGAAAAAAAAAAGCGCCGCACCACCACCGGGTTGGCTCGAACCTCCAAAATTTCAGTTCATAGCCGATCGCGCTGGCCAATTGCGCCACGGAGACAGTCGTGCTCCACTCTAACCATTGTCAGAACATATCTTCAAAGCTATCAGCCCGAAGAAAAAAAAGCAACACACCACTCCCGGGAGGGCTCGCACCTCCAACCTTTCGGTTAAAAGCCAATCGCGCTAGCCAATTGCGTCACGGAGGCAGTCGTGTTCCACTGTCACCACCGTCAGAATATTTCTTCAAAACCATCAGCGCAAAGAAAAAAGTAACACACAACTTCCGGGAGGGCTCGAACCTCCAACCTTTCGGTTAACAGCCAATTGCGCCAAAGAGACAGTCCTGCTCCACTCTCACCACCATCAGAACATATCTTCAAAGGTTTCAGCCCAAAGAAAAAAAAGCGCCGCAGCACCACCGGGTGGGCTCGAACCTCCAACCTTTCGGCAACAGCCGATCGCGCTAGCCAATTGCGCCACAGAGACAGTCCTGCTCTACTCTCACCACCATCAGAACATATCTTCAAAGCTATCAGCCCAAAGAAAAAAAAGCAACACACCACTCTCGGGAGGGCTCGAACCTCCAACCTTTCTGTTAACAGCCGATCGCGCTAGCCAATTGCGCCACGGAGACAGTCGCGCTACACCCTCACCACCGTCAGAACATTTCCTCAGAGCTATCAGCCCAAGGGAAAAAAAGCGCCGCACCACCACCGTGTGGGCTCGAACCTCCAACCTTTCGGTTAACAGCCCATCGCACTAGCCAATTGCGCCACGGAGACAGTCGTGCTTCACTCTCACCACCATCAGTACATATCTTCAAAGCTATCAGCGCAAAGAAAAAAGCAACACACCACTCCCGGGAGGGATCGAACCTCCAACCTTTCGGTCAACAGCCTATAGCGCTAGCCCATTGTGCCACGGAGACAGTCGTGCTCTCCTATCACCACCATCAGAACATTTCTTCAGAGCTATCAGCCCAAAGAAAAAAAAGCG
Organism: Rhipicephalus microplus; assembly: GCF_043290135.1. NCBI lineage: Eukaryota > Metazoa > Arthropoda > Arachnida > Ixodida > Ixodidae > Rhipicephalus > Rhipicephalus microplus. The sequence goes on along the minus strand of NW_027464585.1, from coordinate 53,832,601 downwards.
CCGCACCACCACCGAGTGGGCTCGAACCTCCACAATTTCGGTTCATAGCCGATCGCGCTGGCCAATTGCGCCACGGAGACAGTCGTGCTCCACTCTCACCACCATCAGAACATATCTTCAAAGCTATCAGCCCAAAGAAAAAAAAGCGCCGCACCACCACCGTGTGGGCTCGAACCTCCAACGTTTCGGTTAACAGCCCATCGCACTAGCCAACTGCGCCACGGAGACAGTCGTGCTTCACTCTCACCACCATCAGTACATATCTTCAAAGCTATCAGCGCAAAGAAAAAAGCAACACACCACTCCCGGGAGGGCTCGAACCTCCAACCTTTCGGTCAACAGCCCATAGCGCTAGCCCATTGCGCCACGGAGACAGTCGTGCTCTCCTCTCACCACCATCAGAACATTTCTTCAGAGCTAACAGCCCAAAGAAAAAAAGCGCCGCACCACCACCGGGTGGGCTCGAACCTCCAAAATTTCAGTTCATAGCCGATCGCGCTGGCCAATTGCGCCACGGAGACAGTCGTGCTCCACTCTCACCACCGTCAGAACATATCTTCAAAGCTATCAGCCCGAAGAAAAAAAAGCAACACACCACTCCCGGGAGGGCTCGCACCTCCAACCTTTCGGTTAAAAGCCAATCGCGCTAGCCAATTGCGTCACGGAGGCAGTCATGTTCCACTGTCACCACCGTCAGAATATTTCTTCAAAGCCATCAGCGCAAAAAAAAGTAACACACAACTTCCGGGAGGGCTCGAACCTCCAACCTTTCGGTTAACAGCCAATTGCGCCACAGAGACAGTCCTGCTCCACTCTCACCACCATCAGAACATATCTTCAAAGGTTTCAGCCCAAAGAAAAAAAAGCGCCGCAGCACCACCGGGTGGGCTCGAACCTCCAACCTTTCGGTAACAGCTGATCGCGCTAGCCAATTGCGCCACAGAGACAGTCCTGCTCCACTCTCACCACCATCAGAACATATCTTCAAAGCTATCAGCCCAAAAAAAAAGCAACACACCACTCTCGGGAGGGCTAGAACCTCCAACCTTTCTGTTAACAGCCGATCGCGCTAGCCAATTGCGCCACGGAGACAGTAGCGCTGCACCCTCACCACCGTCAGAACATTTCCTCAGAGCTATCAGCCCAAGGGAAAAAAAGCGCCGCACCACCACCGTGTGGGCTCGAACCTCCAACCTTTCGGTTAACAGCCCATCGCACTAGCCAATTGCGCAGCGGAGACAGTCGTGCTTCACTCTCACCACCATCAGTACATATCTTCAAAGCTATCAGCGCAAAGAAAAAAGCAACACACCACTCCCGGGAGGGCTCGAACCTCCAACCTTTCTGTCAACAGCCTATAGCGCTAGCCCATTGCGCCACGGAGACAGTCGTGCTCTCCTCTCACCACCATCAGAACATTTCTTCAAAGCTATCAGCCCAAAGAAAAAAAAAGCGCCGCACCACCACCGGGTGGGCTCGAACCTCCAAAATTTCAGTTCATAGCCGATTGCGCTGGCCAATTGCGCCACGGAGACAGTCGTGCTCCACTCGCACCACCGTCAGAACATATCTTCAATGCTATCAGTGCAAAGAAAAAAGCAACACACCACTCCTGGGAGGGCTCAAAATTCCAACCTTTCGGTTAACAGCCAATCGCGCTAGCCAATTGCGCCACGGAGACAGTAGTGCAGCACTCCCACCTCCATCAGAACATTTTATCAGAGCTATCAGCCCAAAGAAAAAAAGCGCCGCACCACCACCGGGTGGGCTCGAACCTCCAAAATTTCAGTTCATAGCCGATCGCGCTGGCCAATTGCGCCACGGAGACAGTCGTGCTCCACTCTCACCACCGTCAGAACATATCTTCAAAGCTATCAGCCAGAAGAAAAAAAAGCAACACACGACTCCCGGGAGGGCTCGCACCTCCAACCTTTCGGTTAAAGCCAATCGCGCTAGCCAATTGCGTCACGGAGGCAGTCATGTTCCACTGTCACCACCGTCAGAATATTTCTTCAAAGCCATTAGCGCAAAGAAAAAAGTAACACACAACTTCCGGGAGGGCTCGAACCTCCAACCTTTCGGTTAACAGCCAATTGCGCCACAGAGACAGTCCTGCTCCACTCTCACCACCATCAGAACATATCTTCAAAGGTTTCAGCCCAAAGAAAAAAAAGCGCCGCAGCACCACCGGGTGGGCTCGAACCTCCAACCTTTCGGTTAACAGCCGATCGCGCTAGCCAATTGCGCCATGGAGACAGTCCTGCTCCACTCTCACCACCATCAGAACATATCTTCAAAGCTATCAGCCCAAAAAAAAGCAACACACCACTCTCGGGAGGGCTCGAACCTCCAACCTTTCTGTTAACAGCCGATCGCGCTAGCCAATTGCGCAACGGAGACAGTCGCGCTACACCCTCACCACCGTCAGAACATTTCCTCAGAGCTATCAGCCCAAGGGAAAAAAAGCGCCGCACCACCACCGTGTGGGCTCGAACCTCCAACCTTTCGGTTAACAGCCCATCGCACTAGCCAATTGCGCAGCGGAGACAGTCGTGCTTCACTCTCACCACCATCAGTACATATCTTCAAAGCTATCAGCGCAAAGAAAAAAGCAACACACCACTCCCGGGAGGGCTCGAACCGCCAACCTTTCGGTCAACAGCCTATAGCGCTAGCCCATTGCGCCAAGGAGACAGTCGTGCTCTCCTCTCACCACCATCAGAACATTTCTTCAGAGCTATCAGCCCAAAGAAAAAAAAGCGCCGCACCACCACCGGGTAGGCTCTAAACTCCAAAATTTTGGGTAATAGCCGATCGCGCTGGCCAATTGCGCCACGGAGACAGTCTTGCTTCACTCTCACCACCATCAGAACATATCTTCAAAGCTATCAGCGCGAGGAAAGAAAAGCAACACTCCCCTCCCGGGAGGGCTCGAACCTCCAACCTTTCGGTTAAAGCCAATCGCGCTAGCCAATTGCGCCACGGAGACAGCCATGTTCCACTCTCACCACCGTCAGAACATTTCTTCACAGCTATCAGCCAAATGAAAAAAAAAGCGCCGCACCACCACCGGGTGGGCTCGAACCTCTAACCTTGCGGTTAACAGCCGATCGCGCTAGCCAATTGCGCCATGGAGACAGTCGCGCTCCACTGTCACCACCATCAGAACATATCTTCAAAGCTATCAGCGCAAAGAAAAAAGCAACACACAACTTCCGGGAGGGCTCGAACCTCCAACCTTTCGGTTAACAGCCAATTGCGCCACGGAGACAGTCCTGCTCCACTCTCACCACCACCAGAACATATCTTCAAAGGTTTCAGCCCAAAGAAAAAAAAGCGCCGCAGCACCACCGGGTGGGCTGGAACCTCCAACCTTTCGGTAACAGCCGATCGCGCTAGCCAATTGCGCCACAGAGACAGTCCTGCTCCACTCTCACCACCATCAGAACATATCTTCAAAGCTATCAGCCCAAAGAAAAAAAAGCAACACACCACTCTCGGGAGGGCTCGAACCTCCAACCTTTCTGTTAACAGCCGATCGCGCTAGCCAATTGCGCCACGGAGACAGTCGTGCTACACCCTCACCACCATCAGAACATTTCCTCAGAGCTATCAGCCCAAGGGAAAAAAAGCGCCGCACCACCACCGTGTGGGCTCGAACCTCCAACCTTTCGTTTAACAGCCCATCGCACTAGCCAATTGCGCCACGGAGACAGTCGTGCTTCACTCTCACCACCATCAGTACATATCTTCAAAGCTATCAGCGCAAAGAAAAAAGCCACACACCACTCCCGGGAGGGCTCGAACCTCCAACCTTTCGGTCAACAGCCTATAGCGCTAGCCCATTAGGCCACGGAGACAGCCGTGCTCTCCTCTCACCACCATCAGAACATTTTTTCTGAGCTATCAGCCCAAAGAAAAAAAAAGCGCCGCACCACCACCGGGTGGGCTCGAACCTCCAAAATTTCAGTTCATAGCCGATCGCGCTGGCCAATTGCGCCACGGAGACCGTCGTGCTCCACTCTAACCATTGTCAGAACATATCTTCAAAGCTATCAGCCCGAAGAAAAAAAAGCAACACACCACTCCCGGGAGGGCTCGCACCTCCAACCTTTCGGTTAAAAGCCAATCGCGCTAGCCAATTGCGTCACGGAGGCAGTCGTGTTCCACTCTCACCACCATCAGAACATATCTTCAAAGCTATCAGCCCAAAAAAAAGCAACACACCACTCTCGGGAGGGCTAGAACCTCCAACCTTTCTGTTAACAGCCGATCGCGCTAGCCAATTGCGCCACGGAGACAGTAGCGCTACACCCTCACCACCGTCAGAACATTTCCTCAGAGCTATCAGCCCAAGGGAAAAAAAGCGCCGCACCACCACCGTGTGGGCTCGAACCTCCAACCTTTCGGTTAACAGCCCATCGCACTAGCCAATTGCGCAGCGGAGACAGTCGTGCTTCACTCTCACCACCATCAGTACATATCTTCAAAGCTATCAGCGCAAAGAAAAAAGCAACACACCACTCCCGGGAGGGCTCGAACCTCCAACCTTTCTGTCAACAGCCTATAGCGCTAGCCCATTGCGCCACGGAGACAGTCGTGCTCTCCTCTCACCACCATCAGAACATTTCTTCAGAGCTATCAGCCCAAAGAAAAAAAAGCGCCGCACCACCACCGGGTGGGCTCGAACCTCCAAAATTTCAGTTCATAGCCGATTGCGCTGGCCAATTGCGCCACGGAGACAGTCGTGCTCCACTCGCACCACCGTCAGAACATATCTTCAATGCTATCAGTGCAAAGAAAAAAGCAACACACCACTCCTGGGAGGGCTCAAAATTCCAACCTTTCGGTTAACAGCCAATCGCGCTAGCCAATTGCGCCACGGAGACAGTAGTGCAGCACTCCCACCTCCATCAGAACATTTTATCAGAGCTATCAGCCCAAAGAAAAAAAGCGCCGCACCACCACCGGGTGGGCTCGAACCTCCAAAATTTCAGTTCATAGCCGATCGCGCTGGCCAATTGCGCCACGGAGACAGTCGTGCTCCACTCTCACCACCGTCAGAACATATCTTCAAAGCTATCAGCCAGAAGAAAAAAAAGCAACACACCACTCCCGGGAGGGCTCGCACCTCCAACCTTTCGGTTAAAGCCAATCGCGCTAGCCAATTGCGTCACGGAGGCAGTCATGTTCCACTGTCACCACCGTCAGAACATATCTTCAAAGCTATCAGCGCAAAGAAAAAAGCAACACACAACTTCCGGGAGGGCTCGAACCTCCAACCTTTCGGTTAACAGCCAATTGCGCCACGGAGACAGTCCTGCTCCACTCTCACCACCACCAGAACATATCTTCAAAGGTTTCAGCCCAAAGAAAAAAAAGCGCCGCAGCACCACCGGGTGGGCTGGAACCTCCAACCTTTCGGTAACAGCCGATCGCGCTAGCCAATTGCGCCACAGAGACAGTCCTGCTCCACTCTCACCACCATCAGAACATATCTTCAAAGCTATCAGCCCAAAGAAAAAAAAGCAACACACCACTCTCGGGAGGGCTCGAACCTCCAACCTTTCTGTTAACAGCCGATCGCGCTAGCCAATTGCGCCACGGAGACAGTCGTGCTACACCCTCACCACCATCAGAACATTTCCTCAGAGCTATCAGCCCAAGGGAAAAAAAGCGCCGCACCACCACCGTGTGGGCTCGAACCTCCAACCTTTCGTTTAACAGCCCATCGCACTAGCCAATTGCGCCACGGAGACAGTCGTGCTTCACTCTCACCACCATCAGTACATATCTTCAAAGCTATCAGCGCAAAGAAAAAAGCCACACACCACTCCCGGGAGGGCTCGAACCTCCAACCTTTCGGTCAACAGCCTATAGCGCTAGCCCATTGGGCCACGGAGACAGCCGTGCTCTCCTCTCACCACCATCAGAACATTTTTTCTGAGCTATCAGCCCAAAGAAAAAAAAAGCGCCGCACCACCACCGGGTGGGCTCGAACCTCCAAAATTTCAGTTCATAGCCGATCGCGCTGGCCAATTGCGCCACGGAGACCGTCGTGCTCCACTCTAACCATTGTCAGAACATATCTTCAAAGCTATCAGCCCGAAGAAAAAAAAGCAACACACCACTCCCGGGAGGGCTCGCACCTCCAACCTTTCGGTTAAAAGCCAATCGCGCTAGCCAATTGCGTCACGGAGGCAGTCGTGTTCCACTGTCACCACCGTCAGAATATTTCTTCAAAGCCATCAGCGCAAAGAAAAAAGTAACACACAACTTCCGGGAGGGCTCGAACCTCCAACCTTTCGGTTAACAGCCAATTGCGCCAAAGAGACAGTCCTGCTCCACTCTCACCACCATCAGAACATATCTTCAAAGGTTTCAGCCCAAAGAAAAAAAAGCGCCGCAGCACCACCGGGTGGGCTCGAACCTCCAACCTTTCGGTAACAGCCGATCGCGCTAGCCAATTGCGCCACAGAGACAGTCCTGCTCTACTCTCACCACCATGAGAACAGATCTTCAAAGCTGTCAGCCCAAAGAAAAAAAAGCAACACACCACTCTCGGGAGGGCTCGAACCTCCAACCTTTCTGTTAACAGCCGATCGCGCTAGCCAATTGCGCCACGGAGACAGTCGCGCTACACCCTCACCACCGTCAGAACATTTCCTCAGAGCTATCAGCCCAAGGGAAAAAAAGCGCCGCACCACCACCGTGTGGGCTCGAACCTCCAACCTTTCGGTTAACAGCCCATCGCACTAGCCAATTGCGCCACGGAGGCAGTCGTGCTTCACTCTCACCACCATCAGTACATATCTTCAAAGCTATCAGCGCAAAGAAAAAAGCAACACACCACTCCCGCGAGGGCTCGAACCTCCAACCTTTCGGTCAACAGCCTATAGCGCTAGCCCATTGCGCCACGGAGACAGTCGTGCTCTCCTCTCACCACCATCAGAACATTTCTTCAGAGCTATCAGCCCAAAGAAAAAAAAGCGCCGCACAACCACCGGGTGGGCTCGAACCTCCAAAATTTCAGTTCATAGCCGATCGCGCTGGCCAATTGAGCCACGGAGACAGTCGGGCTCCACTCTCACCACCGTCAGAACATATCTTCAAAGCTATCAGCCCGAAGAAAAAAAAGCAACACACCACTCCCGGGAGGGCTCGCACCTCCAACCTTTCGGTTAAAAGCCAATCGCGCTAGCCAATTGCGTCACGGAGGCAGTTGTGTTCCACTGTCACCACCGTCAGAATATTTCTTCAAAGCCATCAGCGCAAAGAAAAAAGTAACACACCACTCCCGGGAGGGCTCGAATTTCCAATCTTTCGGTTAACAGCCGATCGCGCTAGCCAGTTGCGCCACGGAGACAGTAGTGCAGCGCTCCCACCTCCGTCAGAACATTTCTTCAGAGCTATCAGCCGAAAGGAAAAGAAAGCGCCACACCACCACCGGGTGGGCTCGAACCTCCAGCCTTTCGGTTAACAGGCGATCGCGCTAGCCAATTGCGCCATGTAGACAGTCGTGCTCCACTCTCACCACCATCAGAACATATCTTCAAAGCTATCAGCGCAACGAAAAAAGCAACACACCACTTCTGGGAGGGCTCGAAATTCCAACCTTTCGGGTAAAAGCCAATCGCGCTAGCCAATTGCGCCACGGAGACAGTCGTGTTCCGCTCTCACCACCGTCAGAACATTTCTTTACAGCTATCAGCCCAAAGAAAAAAAAGCGCCGCACCACCACCGGGTGGGCTCGAACCTCCAGCCTTTAAGTTAACGGCCGAACGCGCTAGCCAATCGCCCCACGGATACAGTCGTGCTCCACTCTCACCACCATCAGAACATATCTACAAAGCTATCAGCGCAAAGAAAAAAGCAACACACCACTCCCGGGAGGGCTCGAAATTCCAACCTTTCGGTTAACAGCCGATCGCGCTAGCCAATTGCACCACGGAGACAGTAGTGCAGCACTCCACCTGCGTCAGAACATTTCTTCAGAGCTATCAGCCCAAAGAAAAAGAAAGCGCCGCACCACCACCGGGTGGGCTCGAACCTCCAGCCTTTCGCTTAACAGCCAATCGCGCTAGCCAGTTGCGCCACGGAGACAGTCCTGCACAACTTCCACCACCATTAAACTAATCTTCAAAGCTATCAGCCCAAAAAAAAGCGCCGCATCACTCGCGGGTGGGCTCGAACCCCCAACCTTTCGGTTAACAGCCGATCGCGCTAGCCAATTACGCCACGGAGACAGGCGTGCTCCACTCTCACCACCATCAGAACATATCTTCTAACCCATCAGCGCAAAAAAAGCGACACACCGTCCACGGGTGCGCTCGAAACTCCCACCTTTTGGTTAACAGCCGATCGCGCTAGCCAATTGCGCCACGGAGACAGTCCTGCTCCACTCTCAACACCATCAGAACATATCTTCAAAGGTATCAGCCCGAAGAAAAAAAAAGTGCCGCACCACCACCGGGTGGGCTCGAACCTCCAGCCTTTCAGTTAACGGCCGAACGCGCTAGCCAATTGCGCCACGGATACAGTCGTGCTCCACTCTCACCACCATCAGAAGATATCTTCAAAGCTATCAGCAAAAAGAAAAAAGCAACACACCACTCCCGGGAGGGCTCGAAATTCCAACCTTTCGGTTAACAGCCGATCGCGCTAGCCAATTGCGCCACGAAGACAGTCGTGCTCCACTCTCACCACCGTCAGAAGATTTCTTCAGACTATCAGCCCAAAGAAAAAAAAGCGCCGCACCAACACCGGGTGGGCTCGAACCTCTAACCTTTCGGTTAACAACCGATCGCGCTAGCCAATTGCGCCACGGAGACAGTCGTGCTCCACTGTCACCACCATCAGAACATATCTTCAAAGCTATCAGCGCAAAGAAAAAAGCAACACACCACTTCCGGAAGGGCTCGAACCTCCAACCTTTCGGTTAACAGCCAATTGTGCCACGGAGACAGTCCTGCTCCACTCTCACCACCATCAGAACATATCTTCAAAGGTATCAGCCCAAAGAAAAAAAGCGCCGCAGCACAACCGGGTGGGCTCGAACCTCCAACCTTTTGGTTAACAGCCGATCGCGCTAGCCAATTGCGCCACGGAGACAGTCCTGCTCCACTCTCACCACCATCAGAACATATCTTCAAAGCTATCAGCCCAAAGAAAAAAAAGCAACACACCACTCTCGGGAGGGCTCGAACCTCCAACCTTTCTGTTAACAGCCGATCGCGCTAGCCGATTGCGCCACGGAGACAGTCGCGCTACACCCTCACCACCGTCAGAACATTTCCTCAGAGCTATCAGCCCAAGGGAAAAAAAGCGCCGCACCACCACCGTGTGGGCTCGAACCTCCAACCTTTTGGTTAACAGCCCATCGCACTAGCCAATTGCGCCACGGAGACAGTCGTGCTTCACTCTCACCACCATCAGTACATATCTTCAAAGCTATCAGCGCAAAGAAAAAAGCAACACACCACTCCCGGGAGGGCTGGAACCTCCAACCTTTCGGTCAACAGCCTGTAGCGCTAGCCCATTGCGCCACGGAGACAGTCGTGCTCTCCTCTCACCACCATCAGAACATTTCTTCAGAGCTATCAGCCCAAAGAAAAAAAAGCGCCGCACCACCACCGGGTGGGCTCGAACCTCCAAAATTTCGGTTCATAGCCGATCGCGCTGGCCAATCGCGCCACGGAGACAGTCGTGCTCCACTCTCACCACCGTTAGAACATATCTTCAAAGCTATGAGCCCGAAGAAAAAAAAACAACACACCACTCCCGGGAGGGCTCGAACCTCCAACCTTTCGGTTAAAAGCCAATCGCGCTAGCCAATTGCGTCACGAAGGCAGTCGTGTTCCACTGTCACCACCGTCAGAACATTTCTTCAAAGCCATCAGCGCAAAGAAAAAAGTAACACACCACTCCCGGGAGGGCTCGAATTTCCAATCTTTCGGTTAAGAGCCGATCGCGATTGCCAATTGCGCCACGGAGACAGTAGTGCAGCGCTCCCACCTCCGTCAGAACATTTCTTCAGAGCTATCAGCAAAAAGAAAAAGAAAGCGCCGCACAACCACCGGGTGGGCTCGAACCTCCAGCCTTTCGGTTAACAGGCGATCGCGCTAGCCAATTGCGCCACGTAGACAGTCGTGCTCCACTCTCACCACCATCAGAACATATCTTCAAAGCTATCAGCGCAAAGAAAAAAAGCAACACACCACTCCTGGGAGGGCTCGAAATTCCAACCTTTCGGTTAACAGACAATCGCGCTAGCCAATTGCGCCACGGAGACAGTAGTGCAGCACTCCCACCTCCATCAGAACAGTTCTTCAGAGCTATCAGCCCAAAGAAAAAAAAGCACCGCACCACCACCGGGTGGGCTCGAAACTCCAAAATTTTGGGTAATAGCTGATCGCGCTGGCCAATTGCGCCAAGGAGACAGTCGTGCTTCACTCTCACCACCATCACAACATATCTTCAAAGCTATCAGCCCGAAGAAAAAAAAGCAACACACCACTCCCGGGAGGGCTCGAACCTCCAACTTTTCGGTTAAAAGCCAATCGCGCTAGCCAATTGCGCCACAGAGACAGTCGTGTTCAACTCTCACCACCGTCAGAACATTTCTTCACAGCTATCAGCCCAAAGAAAAAAAAGCGCCGCACCACCATCGGGTGGGCTCGAACCTCCAGCCTTTCAGTTAACGGCCGATTGCGCTAGCCAATCGCCCCACGGATACAGTCGTGCTCCACTCTCACCACCATCAGAACATATGTTCAAAGCTATCAGCGCAAAGAAAAAAGCAACACACCACTCCCGGGAGGGCTCGAAATTCCAACCTGTCTGTTAACAGCCGATCACGCTAGCCAATTGCGCCACGGAGACAGTAGTGCAGCACTCCACCTCCGTCAGAACATTTGTTCAGAGCTATCAGCGCAAAGAAAAAAAAGCGCCGCACCACCACCGGGTGGGCTCGAACCTCCAAAATTTCGGTTCATAGCCGATCGCGCTGGCCAATTGCGCCACGGAGACAGTCGTGCTACTCTCACCACCATCAGAACATATCTTCAAAGCTATTAGCCCGAAGAAAAAAAGCAACACACCACTCCCGGGAGGGCTCGAACCTCCAACCTTTCGGTTAAAAGCCAATCGCGCTAGCCAATTGCGTCACGGAGACAGTCGTGTTCCACTCTCACCTCCGTCAGTACATTTCTTCAAAGCTATCAGCGCAAAGAAAAAAGCAACACACCACTCCCGGGTGGGTTCGAATTTCCAATATTTCGGTTAACAGCCGATCGCGCTAGCCAATTGCGCCACGGAGACCGTCGTGCTCTCCTCTCACCACCATCAGAACATTTCTTCAGAGCTATCAGCCCAAAGAAAAAAAAGCGCCACACCACCACCGGGTGGGCTCGAACCTCCAAAATTTCGGTTCATAGCCGATCGCGCTGGCCAATTGTGCCACGGAGACAGTAGTGCAGCGCTCCCACCTCCGTCAGAACATTTCTTCAGAGCTATCAGCCCAAAGAAAAAGAAAGCGCCGCACCAACACCGGGTGGGCTCGAACCTCCAGCCTTTCGGTTAACAAGCGATCGCGCTAGCCAATTGCGCCACGTAGACAGTCGTGCTCCACTCTCACCACCATCAGAACATATCTTCAAAGCTATCAGCGCAAAGAAAAAAGCAACCCACCAATCCTGGGAGCGCTCAAAATTCCAACCTTTCGGTCAACAGCCTATAGCGCTAGCCCATTGCGCCACGGAGACAGTCGTGCTCTCCTCTCACCACCATCAGAACATTTCTTCAGAGCTATCAGCCCAAAGAAAAAAAAGCGCCCAACACCACCGGGTGGGCTCGAACCTCCAAAATGTCGGTTAATAGCCGATCGCGCTGGCCAATTGCGCCACGGAGACAGTCATGCTCCACTCTCACCACCGTCAGAACATTTCTTCAAAGCTATCAGCGCAAAAAAAAGCAACACACCACTCCCGGGAGGGCTCGAATTTCCACTCTTTCGGTTAAAAGCCAATCGCGCTAGCCAATTGCGTCACGGAGACAGGCGTGTTCCACTCTCACCACCGTCAGAACCTTTCGTCAAAGCTATCAGCGCAAAGAAAAAAGCAACACACCACTCCCGGGAGGGCTCGAATTTCCAATCTTTCGGTTAACAGCCGATCGCGCTAGCCAATTGCGCCACGGAGACAGTAGTGCAGCACTCCCACCTCCGTCATAACATTTCTTCAGATCTATCAGCCCAAAGAAAAAGAAAGCACCGCACCACCACCGGGTGGGCTCGAACCTCCAGCCTTTCGGTTAACAGGCGATCGCGCTAGCCGATTGCGCCACGTAGACAGTCGTGCTCCACTCTCACCACCATCAGAACATATCTTCAAAGCTATCAGCGCAAAGAAAAAAGCAACACACCACTCCCGGGAGGGCTCCAAACTACAACCTTTCGGTTAACAGCCGATCGCGTTAGCTAATTGCGCCCCGGACACAGCCCTGCTCTATTCTCACCACCATCAGAACATATCTTCAAAGCTATCAGCGCAAAGAAAAAAGCAACACACCACTCCCGGGAGGGATCGAACCCCCAACCTTTCAGTTAACAGCTGATTGCGCTAGCCAATTGCGCCACAGAGACAGTCTTGCTCCACTCTCACCACCGTCAGAACATTTCCTCAGAGCTATCAGCCCAAAGGAAAAAAAGCGCCGCACCACCACCGGGTGGGCTCGAACCTCCAACCTTTCGGTTAACAGCCCATCGCGCTAGCCAATTGCGCCACACAGACAGTCGTGCTCCACTCTCACCATCATCAGAACATATCTTCAAAGCTATCAGCGCAAAGAAAAAAGCAACACACAACACCCGGGAGAGCTCGAACCTCCAACCTTTCGGTTAACAGCCGATCGCGCTAGCCAATTGCGCCACGGAGACAGTCCTGCTCCACTCTCACCACCATCAGAACATATCTTCAAAGCTATCAGAGCAAAGAAAAAAAAGCGCCGCACCACCTCCCGGTGGGCTCGAACCTCCAACCTTTCGGTTAACAGCCCATCGCGCTAACCAATTGTGCCACGGAGACAGTCGTGCTCCACTCTCACCACCATCAGAACATATCTTCAAAGGTATCAGCCCAAAGAAAAAAAGCGCCGCAGCACCACCGGGAGGGCTCGAACCTCCAACCTTTCGGTTAACAGCCGATCGCACTAGCCAATTGCGCCATGATGACAGTCCTGCTCCACTCTCACCACCATCAGAACATTTCTTCAGAGATATAAGCCCAAAGAAAAAAAAGCGCCGCACCACCACCGGGTGGGCTCCAACCTCCAAAATTTCGGTTAATAGCCGATCGCGCTGGCCAATTGCGCCACGGAGACAGTCGTGCTCCACTCTCACCACCGTCAGAACATTTCTTCAAAGCTATCAGCGCAATGAAAAAAGCAACACACCACTCCCAGGAGGGCTTGAATTTCCAATCATTTGGTTAAAAGCCAATCGCGCAAGCCAATGGCGTCACGGAGACAGTCGTGTTCCACTCTCACCACCGTCAGAACATTTCTTCAAAGCTATCAGCGCAAAGAAAAAAGCAACACACCACTCCCGCGAGGGCTCGAATTTCCAATCTTTCGGTTAACAGCCAATCGCGCTAGCCAATTGCGCCAAGGAGACAGTAGTGCAGCACTCCCACCTCCGTCAGAACATTTCTTCAGAGCTATCAGCCCAAAGAAAAAGAAAGCGCCGCACCACCACCGGGTGGGCTCGAACCTCCAGCCTTTCGGTTAACAGGCGATCGCGCTAGCCGATTGCGCCACGTAGACAGTCGTGCTCCACTCTCACCACCATCAGAACATATCTTCAAAGCTATTAGCGCAAAGAAAAAAGCAACACACCACTCCCGGGAGGGCTCGAAACTACAACCTTTCGGTTAACAGCCGATCGCGCGAGCCAATTGCGCCACGGAGACAGTAGTGCAGCACTCCCACCTCCGTCAAGACATTTCTTCATAGCTATCAGGTCAAAGAAAAAGAAGCGCCGCACCACCACAGGGTGGGCTCGAACCTCCAAACTTCCGGTTAACAGCCGGATGCGCTAGCCAATTGCGCCACGGGGACAATCGTGCTCCAATCTCACCACCGTCAGAACATTTCTTCGGAGCTGTCAGCCGACAGGAAAAAAAAGCGCCGCACCACCACCAGACGAGCTCGAACCTCAAACCTATCGGTTAACAGCCGATTGCGCTAGCCAATTGCGCCACGGAGACAGTCGTGCTCCACTCTCCCCACCATCAGAACATATCTTAAAGCTATCAGCGCAAAGAAAAAAGCAAAACACCACTCCCGGGAGGGCTCGAACCTCCAATTTTTCGGTTAACAGCCGATCGCGCAAGCCAATTGCGCCATGGAGAAAGTCGTGCTCCACTCTCACCACCATCAGAACATTTCTTCAGAGCTATCAGCCCAAAAAAAAGCGCTGCCCCACCACTGGGTGGGCTCGAACCTCCAGCCTTTCGGTTAACAGGCGATCGCGCTAGCCAATTACGCCACGGAGACAGTCGTGCTCTACTCTCACCACCATCAGAACATATCTTCAAAGCTATCAGCGCAAAGAAAAAAGCAACCCACCACTCCTGGGAGGGCTCAAAATTCCAACCTTTCGGTTAACAGCCAATCACGCTAGACAATTGCGCCACGGTGACAGCAGTGCAGCACTCCCACCTCCATCAGAACATTTCTTCAGAGCTATCAGCCGAAAGAAAAAAAAGCGCCGCACCACCACCGCGTGGGCTCGAAACTCCAAAATTTTGGGTAATAGCCGATCGCGCTGGCCAATTGCGCCGCGGAGACAGTCGTGCTTCACTCTCACCACCATCAGAACATATCTTCAAAGGTATCAGCCCAAAGAAAAAAAAAGCGCCGCACCACCACCGGGTGGGCTCGAAACTCCAACCTTTCGGTAAACAGCCGATCGTGCTAGCCAATTGCGCCAAGGAGACAGTCCTGCTCCACTCTCACCACCATCAGAACATATCTTCAAAGCTATCAGAGCAAAGAAAGAAAGCGCCGCACCACCACCCGGTGGGCTCCAACCTCCAACCTTTCAGTAAACAGCCCATCGCGCTAGCCAATTGTGCCACGGAGAAAGACGTGCTCCACTCTCACCACCGTCAGAACATTTCTTCAGACTATCAGCCCAAAGAAAAAATAGCGCCGCACCACCACCGGGTGGGCTAGAACCTCCAACCTTTCGGTTAACAGCCGATCGTGCTAGCCAATTGCGCCACGGAGACAGTCGTGCTCCACTCTCACCACCATCGGAACATATCTTCAAAGGTATCAGCCCATAGAAAAAAAGCACCGCAGCACCACCGGGTGGGCTCGAACCTCCAACCTTTCGGTCAACAGCCGATCGCGCTAGCCAATTGCGCCACGGAGACAGTCGCACTACACCCTCACCACCGTCAGTACATTTCCTCAGAGCTATCAGCCCAAGGGAAAAAAAGCGCCGCACAACCACCGGGTGGGCTCGAACCTCTAACCTTTCGGTTAACAGCCCATCGCGCTAGCCCATTGCGCCACGGAGACAGTCGTGCTTCACTCTCACCACCATGAGAACATATCTTCAAAGCTATCAGCGCAAAGAAAAAAGCAACACACCACTCCCGGGTGGGCTCGAACCTCAACCTTTCGGTCAACAGCCTATAGCGCTAGCCCATTGCGCCACGGAGACAGTCGTGCTCTCCTCTCACCACCAACAGAACATTTCTTCAGAGCTATCAGCCCAAAGAAAAAAAAGCGCCCAACACCACCGGGTGGGCTCGAACCTCCAAAATTTCGGTTAATAGCCGATCGCGCTGGCCAATTGCGCCACGGAGACAGTCGTGCTCCACTATCACCACCGTCAGAACAATTCTTCAAAGCTATCAGCGCAAAAAAAAGCAACACACCACTCCCGGGAGGGCTCGAATTTCCACTCTTTCGGTTAAAAGCCAATCGCGCTAGCCAATTGCGTCACGGAGACAGTCGTGTTCCACTCTCACCACCGTCAGAACCTTTCGTCAAAGCTATCAGCGCAAAGAAAAAAGCAACACACCACTCCCGGGAGGGCTCGAATTTCCAATCTTTCGGTTAACAGCCGATCGCGCTAGCCAATTGCGCCATGGAGACAGTAGTGCAGCACTCCCACCTCCGTCATAACATTTCTTCAGAGCTATCAGCCCAAAGAAAAAGAAAGCACCGCACCGCCACCGGGTGGGCTCGAACCTCCAGCCTTTCGGTTAACAGGCGATCGCGCTAGCCGATTGCGCCACGTAGACAGTCCTGCTCCACTCTCACCACCATCAGAACATATCTTCAAAGCTATCAGCGCAAAGAAAAAAGCAACACACCACTCCCGGGAGGGCTCCAAACTACAACCTTTGGTTAACAGCCGATCGCGCGAGCCAATTGCGCCACGAAGACAGTAGTGCAGCACTCCCACCTCCGTCAAGACATTTCTTCAGAGCTATCAGCCCAAAGAAAAAGAAGCGCCGCACCACCACCGGGTGGGCTCGAACCTCCAAACTTTCGGTTAATAGCCGGATGCGCTAGCCAATTGCGCCACGGAGACAATCGTGCTCCACTCTCACCACCATCAGAAAATTTCTTCGGAGCTGTCAGCCCAAAGAAAAAGAAGCGCCGCACAACCACCGGGTGGGCTCGAACCTCCAAACTTTCGGTTAACAGCCGGATGCGCAAGCCAATTGCGCCACGGAGACAGTCGTGCTCCACTCTCACTACGGTCAGAACATTTCTTCGGAGCTGTCAGCCCAAAGAAAAAAAAGCGCCGCACCACCACCGGGTGGGCTCGAACCTCCAACCTTTCGGTTAACAGCCGATCGTGCTAGCCAATTGCGCCACGGAGACAGTCGTGCTCCACTCTCACCACCATCGGAACATATCTTCAAAGGTATCAGCCCATAGAAAAAAAGCACCGCAGCACCACCGGGTGGGCTCGAACCTCCAACCTTTCGGTCAACAGCCGATCGCGCTAGCCAATTGCGCCACGGAGACAGTCGCACTACACCCTCACCACCGTCAGTACATTTCCTCAGAGCTATCAGCCCAAGGGAAAAAAAGCGCCGCACAACCACCGGGTGGGCTCGAACCTCCAACCTTTCGGTTAACAGCCCATCGCGCTAGCCCATTGCGCCACGGAGACAGTCGTGCTTCACTCTCACCACCATGAGAACATATCTTCAAAGCTATCAGCGCAAAGAAAAAAGCAACACACCACTCCCGGGTGGGCTCGAACTTCAACCTTTCGGTCAACAGCCTATAGCGCTAGCCCATTGCGCCACGGAGACAGTCGTGCTCTCCTCTCACCACCAACAGAACATTTCTTCAGAGCTATCAGCCCAAAGAAAAAAAAAGCGCCCAACACCACCGGGTGGGCTCGAACCTCCAAAATTTCGGTTAATAGCCGATCGCGCTGGCCAATTGCGCCACGGAGACAGTCGTGCTCCACTCTCACCATCGTCAGAACAATTCTTCAAAGCTATCAGCGCAAAAAAAGCAACACACCACTCCCGGGAGGGCTCGAATTTCCACACTTTCGGTTAAAAGCCAATCGCGCTAGCCAATTGCGTCACGGAGACAGTCGTGTTCCACTCTCACCACCGTCAGAACCTTTCGTCAAAGCTATCAGCGCAAAGAAAAAAGCAACACACCACTCCCGGGAGGGCTCGAATTTCCAATCTTTCGGTTAACAGCCGATCGCGCTAGCCAATTGCGCCATGGAGACAGTAGTGCAGCACTCCCACCTCCGTCATAACATTTCTTCAGAGCTATCAGCCCAAAGAAAAAGAAAGCACCGCACCACCACCGGGTGGGCTCGAACCTCCAGCCTTTCGGTTAACAGGCGATCGCGCTAGCCGATTGCGCCACGTAGACAGTCCTGCTCCACTCTCACCACCATCAGAACATATCTTCAAAGCTATCAGCGCAAAGAAAAAAGCAACACACCACTCCCGGGAGGGCTCCAAACTACAACCTTTGGTTAACAGCCAATCGCGCGAGCCAATTGCGCCACGAAGACAGTAGTGCAGCACTCCCACCTCCGTCAAGACATTTCTTCAGAGCTATCATCCCAAAGAAAAAGAAGCGCCGCACCACCACCGGGTGGGCTCGAACCTCCAAACTTTCGGTTAATAGCCGGATGCGCTAGCCAATTGCGCCACGGAGACAATCGTGCTCCACTCTCACCACCGTCAGAAAATTTCTTCGGAGCTGTCAGCCCAAAGAAAAAGAAGCGCCGCACAACCACCGGGTGGGCTCGAACCTCCAAACTTTCGGTTAACAGCCGGATGCGCAAGCCAATTGCGCCACGGAGACAGTCGTGCTCCACTCTCACTACGGTCAGAACATTTCTTCGGAGCTGTCAGCCCAAAGAAAAAAAAGCGCCACACCACCACCGGGCGAGCTCGAACCTCCAACTTATCGGTTAACAGCCGATTGCGCTAGCCAATGGCGCCACGGAGACAGTCGTGCTCCACTCTCCCCACCATCAGAACATATCTTCAAAGCTATGAGCGCAAAGAAAAAAGCAACACACCCCTCCCGGGAGGGCTCGAACCTCCAACCTTTCAGTTAACAGCTGATTGCGCTAGCCAATCGCGCCACGGAGACAGTCTTGCTCCACTCTCACCACCGTCAGAACATTTCCTCAGAGCTATCAGCCCAAAGGAAAAAAAGCGCCGCCCCACCACTGGGTGGGCTCGAACCTCCAACCTTTCGGTTAACAGCCCATCGCGCTAGCCAATTGCGCCACACAGACAGTCGTGCTCCACTCTTACCATCATCAGAACATATCTTCAAAGCTATCAGCGCAAAGAAAAAAGCAACACACCACACCCGGGAGAGCTCGAACCTCCAACCTTTCGGTTAACAGCCGATCGCGCTAGCCAATTGCGCCACGGAGACAGTCCTGCTCCACTCTCACCACTATCAGAACATATCTTCAAAGCTATCAGAGCAAAAAAAGCGCCGCACCACCACCCGGTGGGCTCGAACCTCCAACCTTTCGGTTAACAGCCCATCGCGCTAGCCAATTGTGCCACGGAGACAGTCGTGCTCCACTCTCACCACCAACAGAACATATCTTCAAAGCTATCAGCGCAAAAAAAAGCACCACACCACTCCCGTATGATTCAGCTAAAGGCAGGAGCTTGTGGCAGGAGACGGGAGATGCGGATCTCTCGTTAATTACGGACCCGATGTTTCCTACTAGGCGCGGCACATCCACCACCAGGGACTCCACCCCGGACCTAGCTTTCGTGAAAAATGCTGGCTCGGTAGGTTGGGAAAATCTTCTGACGGATTTAGGAAGTGATCATTATATTACAGTTACTAAATTACAGATGGAGGCAAAATCTAAAAGAAAGTTTACTTACGTGGATTGGGATAAATTTCGGGAGTCACGCAGCGCTCGAGCGGAACAGGGGGAAATCCCGGACTCTCTGGGGCAATGGACAGAGATGCTGCTGCAGGACGTTAGAGCGGTTACCAGAACCATTGAGACAGAGGTACAGACAAACAAAATGGACAGTCGGCTTGCGCATTTACTGGAGGCAAAGCAGTCGCTATTGGCCAGATGGAAGGGTCAGAGACTTAATCGTAGGCTTCGGAAAAAGATAGCAGAGTTAAATACACAAATTGAAGAACATTGCAAAAACTTGTCGAGGCAGCAGTGGGATGAAATTTGTAATTCAGTCGATGGACAAATGCGAACCAGAGGTAAATGGAATCTTTTAAAACACTTGCTTGACGAGTCGGGCACTAAATCTAATCAGAGGGGGGTCCTTGCTAGAATACTTCATCTTGCTCAAAAATCCTCCTCGGGCGCGGAGCTATTGGGGCAGCTTGCTGAGAAGTATCTACCGCTAGCAGTTGATTCCATGCAAGCCTATCCGAGGTATATGGGAACACCTTGTGCCCATTTGGATGAACCCTTCACCATCAGCGATGTGCGACGTGCCCTGCACGAACTTAATGGCCGATCGGCACCGGGTCCAGATAGGGTCACCAACAAAGCGCTTCGGAATTTGGAAGATGACTCTGTTGAATTTCTTACTGATGAGATTAATAGGATTTGGAAGGGAGGTGACATCCCGGAACAATGGAAGTTGGCCAAGGTGATCCTCATTCCCAAGCCCGGTAAAGCACCAAGTTTGGACAATCTGCGCCCCATCTCTCTCACGTCATGCGTGGGAAAGGTGGTGGAACACGTTGTCCAGAACCGAATCGCGGACTACATAGAGCACAATGATCTCTTCCCTCACTACCTTATTGGCTTTAGGCCAGGCCTCTGTACGCAGGATGCTATGAAAATCATTAAGTGTCAAATTTTAGATAATCATACCAGAGACACCAGGGCGATCCTAGGCTTGGATATAAAAAAAGCGTTTGATAATGTCCGCCATGATTCTATTTTAGATGCGATCTCAAGTCTCAACCTAGGTTCCTCATTTCATGCGTTTGTCAGATCCTTCCTGTGTGGTCGAAAAGCCATACTTAAAGTTGGAGATCTAGAATCGGATGTGCAAGCGCTGGGAAATAGGGGCACCCCGCAGGGATCTGTTCTATCACCCTTACTTTTTAACATCGTCATGGCTGGTCTCTCGAGGCAGCTTTCTGGAATTTCAGATGTTGGTCATACAATTTATGCCGATGATATCACCATTTGGTGTAGAGGAGGAAGTGATGGCACTGTAGAGGCGGCCCTGCAAGAGGCCATCGACACTACCGAGAGTTTTCTGGAAGACACAGGCCTTTCTTGCTCTCCGGAAAAGTCTGAGCTTCTCCTCTATAAACCGGTCAGGAGGGGCCGTCGACCGCGAGGCTGGGTGCCGCCCCTAGAAAATGACATCCACTTACGTACCAAAAGTGGACGATCAATCCCCAAAGTCGCTTCCATTCGGATCTTAGGTATGACGCTAGAAGCAACGGGCACCAACACCATCACGATTAAAAGGTTGGAAAAAAAGACAGACAGTGTTATTAGGCTCATAAGACGGGTGGCTAACCGAAGGACAGGACTATCAGAGGACAACTTGGTCAGGCTTATACATGCTTTTCTGCTGTGTCATTTTGCATATGTGGCGGCAATGCATGTCTGGAAGAGAATGGAAAGGGACAAGCTTAATGCAATGATCAGGAGAGCTGTAAAGAATGCCCTTGGGCTCCCCAACTACACCCACACCAATCGTCTCCTGCAGTTGGGAATTCATAATACATTGGAGGAAATTGCGGAAGCACAAGAAAGAACACAGGTAATTAGGCTGTCTGGCTCAAAAGCGGGGAGGATGATTCTCG
This sequence comes from Rhipicephalus microplus, assembly GCF_043290135.1. Classification (NCBI taxonomy): domain Eukaryota; kingdom Metazoa; phylum Arthropoda; class Arachnida; order Ixodida; family Ixodidae; genus Rhipicephalus; species Rhipicephalus microplus. Next base: position 53,811,253 of record NW_027464585.1, on the reverse strand, counting down.
CAGAAATGGGTATTCCACCAGCTCAGATTGAGGCTCTGTACCAAGGGTTGACGAGGGATCAGAAGGAAAACATCATTGTCTCGCCTGCCCCGCGGAACATGCATCCCCAACGTAATGTTGGAAGGAGGAGAGCGCGCGCTCGGGCCCTTCTTCGCCAAGTTGCGGATCTTGACGGGGGGGCCTGTTTCGTAGACGCGGCGCAATATGATGGCCAGAGAGACCGATTCACGGTAGTGGCAATCAACCACAAAGGCATTACAATTAATGCGGCGTCGGTATGCGCCAGAACTGCCAATGCAGCTGAGCAGGTTGCCATCGCCTTGGCTCTTTTAGATCAGCGTAATGAACACATATTTAGCGATTCTAGAGCTGCCATTCGTGCCTTCAGTGTTGGAGCTGTGTGCAAAGAGGCCAAAAATATACTCGGTGATAAGTTGCTTACAACCCATACCATTACATGGTTCCCAGCTCATATGGGAAACATGGACGGAGGGATCATAAATCTCAATGAGTTGGCCCACTCCAGGGCGCGAGGGTTAGCTGTCCGCGGCCATGGAGGACCTTTGGGTCGAACTGGAGATTTCGTAAACAGGGATCCGCCAACTACATATAATGAAATAACCCAACATTTCGCTATGGATAGGAGAATCTTTCCACCTCCACATGCGAAGCTAAATAGAGCGCAGGCGCTTACATTGCGATTACTTCAAACAGAAACGTACCCTAACCCTGCCTTTCTTCACAAGCTTTATCCTGATGTTTATTTAACCAACTCGTGTACAAAATGTGGCGGTTTAGCCACCTTACACCACATGCTTTGGGAGTGCCCTTCGGTACGTGGCACCGATACAGCATCGTCCAGAAAGTGGGACTCCGCTCTCCGGAGTCCAGACATAACATCGCAACTTTGGGCTGTCCAGAGGGCCCACGATGCGGCGCTAGGGCTCGGCCTTACTGTCCCATCGTGGGAGCGGCCCGCCGTGTGCTAGGGCGCACGCCTTCGGACTTGTCAATAAAGTTTTTCCAAACCAAACCAAACTCCCGGGAGGGCTCGAACCTCCAACCTTTCGGTAAACAGCCGATCGCGCTAGCCAATTACGCCACGGAGACAGTCCTGCTACACTCTCACCACCATCAGAACATATCTTCAAAGGTATCAGCCCAAAGAAAAAAAGCGCCGCAGCACCACCGGGTGGGCTCGAACCTCCAACCTTTCGGTTAACAGCCGATCGCGCTAGCCAATTGCGCCATGGAGACAGTCCTGCTCCACTCTCACCACCATCAGAACATTTCTTCAGAGATATAAGCCCAAAGAAAAAAAAGCGCCGCCCCACCACCGGGTGGGCTCCAACCTCCAAAATTTCGGTTAATAGCCGATCGCGCTGGCCTATTGCGCCACGGAGACAGTCGTGCTCCACTCTCACCACCGTCAGAACATTTCTTCAAAGCTATCAGCGCAAAGAAAAAAGCAACACACCACTCCCGCGAGGGCTCGAATTTCCAATCTTTCGGTTAACAGCCGATCGCGCTAGCCAATTGCGCCAAGGAGACAGTAGTGCAGCACTCCCACCTCCGTCAGAACATTTCTTCAGAGCTATCAGCCCAAGGAAAAAGAAAGCGCCGCACCACCACCGGGTGGGCTCGAACCTCCAGCCTTTCGGTTAACAGGCGATCGCGCTAGCCGATTGCGCCACGTAGACAGTCGTGCTCCACTCTCACCACCATCAGAACATATCTTCAAAGCTATCAGCGCAAAGAAAAAAGCAACACACCACTCCCGGGAGGGCTCGAAACTACAACCTTTCGGTTAACAGCCGATCGCGCGAGCCAATTGCGCCGCGGAGACAGTAGTGCAGCACTCCCACCTCCGTCAAGACATTTCTTCATAGCTATCAGGCCAAAGAAAAAGAAGCGCCGCACCACCACCGGGTGGGCTCGAACCTCCAAACTTTCGGTTAATAGCCGGATGCGCTAGCCAATTGCGCCACGGAGACAATCGTGCTCCAATCGCACCACCGTCAGAACATTTCTTCGGAGCTGTCAGCCGACAGGAAAAAAAGCGCCGCACCACCACCAGACGAGCTCGAACCTCCAACCTATCGGTTAACAGCCGATTGCGCTAGCCAATTGCGCCACGGAGACAGTCGTGCTCCACTCTCCCCACCATCAGAACATATCTTAAAGCTATCAGCGCAAAGAAAAAAGCAAAACACCACTCCCGGGAGGGCTCGAACCTCCAAATTTTCGGTTAACAGCCGATCGCGCTAGCCAATTGCGCCATGGAGAAAGTCGTGCTCCACTCTCACCACCATCAGAACATTTCTTCAGAGCTATCAGCCCAAAGAAAAAAAAAGCGCCGCACCACCACCGGGTGGGCTCGAATCTCCAGCCTTTCGGTTAACAGGCGATCGCGCTAGCCAATTACGCCACGGAGACAGTCGTGCTCTACTCTCACCACCATCAGAACATATCCCCAAAGCTATCAGCGCAAAGAAAAGTGCAACACACCACTCCCGGGAAGGCTCGAAATTACAACCTTTCGGTTAACAGCTGATCGCGCTAGCCAATTGCGCCACGGAGACAGTAGTGCAGCACTCCCACCTCCGTCATGCATTTGTTCAGAGCTATCAGCCCAAAAAAAAGAAGCGCCGCACAATCACCGGGTGGGCTCGAACCTTCAAACTTTCGGTTAACAGCCGGATGTGCAAGCCAATTGCGCCACGGAGACAGTCGTGCTCCACTCTCACCACCGTCAGAACATTTCTTCGGAGCTATCAGCGCAAAGAAAAAAGCAAAACACCACTCCCGGGAGGGCTCGAACTTCCAAATTTTCGGCTAACAGCCGATCGCGCTAGCCAATTTCGCCACGCAAACAGTCCTGCTCAACTCTCCCCACCATCACAACATATCTTCAAAGCTATCAGCCCAAAGAAAAAAAAGCGCTGCACCACCACCGGGTGGGCTCGAACCTCCAGCCTTTCAGTTAACGGCCGAACGCGCTAGCCAATTGCGCAACGGATACAGTCGTGCTCCACTCTCACCACCATCAGAACATATCTTCAAAGCTATCAGCGCAAAGAAAAAAGCAACACACCACTCCCGGGAGGGCTCGAAATTCCAACCTTTCGGTTAACAGCCGATCGCGCTAGCCAATTGCGCCACGGAGACAGTAGTGCAGCACTCCACCTCCGTCAGAACATTTCTTCAGAGCTATCAGCCCAAAAAAAAAAGAAAGCGCCGCACCGTCCACGGGTGTGCTTGAAACTCCCACCTTTTGGTTAACAGCTGATCGCGCTAGCCAATTGTGCCACGGAGACAGTCGTGCTCTCCTCTCACCACCAACAAAACATTTCTTCAGAGCTATCAGCCCAAAGAAAGAAAAAGCGCCCAACACCACCGGGTGGGCTCGAACCTCCAAAATTTCGGTTAATAGCCGATCGCGCTGGCCAATTGCGCCACGGAGACAGTCGTGCTCCACTCTCACCACCGTCAGAACAATTCTTCAAAGCTATCAGCGCAAAAAAAAGCAACACAGCACTCCCGGGAGGGCTCGAATTTCCACTCTTTCGGTTAAAAGCCAATCGCGCTAGCCAATTGCGTCACGGAGACAGTCGTGTTCCACTCTCACCACCGTCAGAACCTTTCGTCAAAGCTATCAGCGCAAAGAAAAAAGCAACACACCACTCCCGGGAGGGCTCGAATTTCCAATCTTTCGGTTAACAGCCGATCGCGCTAGCCAATTGCGCCATGGAGACAGTAGTGCAGCACTCCCACCTCCGTCATAACATTTCTTCAGAGCTATCAGCCCAAAGAAAAAGAAAGCACCGCACCACCACCGGGTGGGCTCGAACCTCCAGCCTTTCGGTTAACAGGCGATCGCGCTAGCCGATTGCGCCACGTAGACAGTCCTGCTCCACTCTCACCACCATCAGAACATATCTTCAAAGCTATCAGCGCAAAGAAAAAAGCAACACACCACTCCCGGGAGGGCTCCAAACTACAACCTTTGGTTAACAGCCGATCGCGCGAGCCAATTGCGCCACGAAGACAGTAGTGCAGCACTCCCACCTCCGTCAAGACATTTCTTCAGAGCTATCAGCCCAAAGAAAAAGAAGCGCCGCACCACCACCGGGTGGGCTCGAACCTCCAAACTTTCGGTTAATAGCCGGATGCGCTAGCCAATTGCGCCACGGAGACAATCGTGCTCCACTCTCACCACCGTCAGAAAATTTCTTCGGAGCTGTCAGCCCAAAGAAAAAGAAGCGCCGCACAACCACCGGGTGGGCTCGAACCTCCAAACTTTCGGTTAACAGCCGGATGCGCAAGCCAATTGCGCCACGGAGACAGTCGTGCTCCACTCTCACTACGGTCAGAACATTTCTTCGGAGCTGTCAGCCCAAAGAAAAAAAAGCGCCACACCACCACCGGGCGAGCTCGAACCTCCAACTTATCGGTTAACAGCCGATTGCGCTAGCCAATGGCGCCACGGAGACAGTCGTGCTCCACCCTCCCCACCATCAGAACATATCTTCAAAGCTATGAGCGCAAAGAAAAAAGCAACACACCCCTCCCGGGAGGGCTCGAACCTCCAACCTTTCAGTTAACAGCTGATTGCGCTAGCCAATTGCGCCACGAAGACAGTCTTGCTCCACTCTCACCACCGTCAGAACATTTCCTCAGAGCTATCAGCCCAAAGGAAAAAAAGCGCCGCCCCACCACCGGGTGGGCTCGAACCTCCAACCTTTCGGTTAACAGCCCATCGCGCTAGCCAATTGCGCCACACAGACAGTCGTGCTCCACTCTTACCATCATCAGAACATATCTTCAAAGCTATCAGCGCAAAGAAAAAAGCAACACACCACACCCGGGAGAGCTCGAACCTCCAACCTTTCGGTTAACAGCCGATCGCGCTAGCCAATTGCGCCACGGAGACAGTCCTGCTCCACTCTCACCACTATAAGAACATATCTTCAAAGCTATCAGAGCAAAAAAAGCGCCGCACCACCACCCGGTGGGCTCGAACCTCCAACCTTTCGGTTAACAGCCCATCGCGCTAGCCAATTGTGCCACGGAGACAGTCGTGTTCCACTCTCACCACCAACAGAACATATCTTCAAAGCTATCAGCGCAAAAAAAAGCACCACACCACTCCCGGGAGGGCTCGAACCTCCAACCTTTCGGTAAACAGCCGATCGCGCTAGCCAATTACGCCACGGAGACAGTCCTGCTACACTCTCACCACCATCAGAACATATCTTCAAAGGTATCAGCCCAAAGAAAAAAAGCGCCGCAGCACCACCGGGTGGGCTCGAACCTCCAACCTTTCGGTTAACAGCCGATCGCGCTAGCCAATTGCGCCATGGAGACAGTCCTGCTCCACTCTCACCACCATCAGAACATTTCTTCAGAGATATAAGCCCAAAGAAAAAAAAGCGCCGCACCACCACCGGGTGGGCTCCAACCTCCAAAATTTCGGTTAATAGCCGATCGCGCTGGCCTATTGCGCCACGGAGACAGTCGTGCTCCACTCTCACCACCGTCAGAACATTTCTTCAAAGCTATCAGCGCAAAGAAAAAAGCAACACACCACTCCCGCGAGGGCTCAAATTTCCAATATTTCGGTTAACAGCCGATCGCGCTAGCCAAATGCGCCATGGAGACAGTAGTGCAGCACTCCCACCTCCGTCATAACATTTCTTCAGAGCTATCAGCCCAAAGAAAAAGAAAGCACCGCACCACCACCGGGTGGGCTCGAACCTCCAGCCTTTCGGTTAACAGGCGATCGCGCTAGCCGATTGCGCCACGTAGACAGTCGTGCTCCACTCTCACCACCATCAGAACATATCTTCAAAGCTATCAGCGCAAAGAAAAAAGCAACACACCACTCCCGGGAGGGCTCGAAACTACAACCTTTCGGTTAACAGGCGATCGCGCGAGCCAATTGCGCCACGGAGACAGTAGTGCAGCACTCCCACCTCCGTCAAGACATTTCTTCATAGCTATCAGGCCAAAGAAAAAGAAGCGCCGCACCACCACCGGGTGGGCTCGAACCTCCAAACTTTCGGTTAATAGCCGGATGCGCTAGCCAATTGCGCCACGGAGACAATCGTGCTCCAATCTCACCACCGTCAGAACATTTCTTTGGAGCTGTCAGCCGACAGGAAAAAAAGCGCCGCACCACCACCAGACGAGCTCGAACCTCCAACTTATCGGTTAACAGCCGATTGCGCTAGCCAATGGCGCCACGGAGACAGTCGTGCTCCACTCTCCCCACCATCAGAACATATCTTCAAAGCTATCAGCGCAAAGAAAAAAGCAACACACCCCTCCCGGGAGGGCTCGAACCTCCAAATTTTCGGTTAACAGCCGATCGCGCTAGCCAATGGCGCCACGCAAACAGTCCTGCTCAACTCTCACCACCATCACAGCATATCTTCAAAGCTATCAGCACAAAGAAAAAAGCAACACACCACTCCCGGGAGGGATCGAACCTCCAACCTTTCAGTTAACAGCTGATTGCGCTAGCCAATTGCGCCACGGAGACAGTCTTGCTCCACTCTCACCACCGTCAGAACATTTCCTCAGAGCTATCAGCCCAAAGGAAAAAAAGCGCCGCCCCACCACCGGGTGGGCTCGAACCTCCAACCTTTCGGTTAACAGCCCATCGCGCTAGCCAATTGCGCCACACAGACAGTCGTGCTCCACTCTCACCATCATCAGAACATATCTTCAAAGCTATCAGCGCAAAGAAAAAAGCAACACACCACACCCGGGAGAGCTCGAACCTCCAACCTTTCGGTTAACAGCCGATCGCGCTAGCCAATTGCGCCACGGAGACAGTCCTGCTCCACTCTCACCACCATCAGAACATATCTTCAAAGCTATCAGAGCAAAAAAAAAAGCGCCGCACCACCACCGGGTGGGCTCGAATCTCCAGCCTTTCGGTTAACAGGCGATCGCGCTAGCCAATTACGCCACGGAGACAGTCGTGCTCTACTCTCACCACCATCAGAACATATCCCCAAAGCTATCAGCGCAAAGAAAAGTGCAACACACCACTCCCGGGAAGGCTCGAAATTACAACCTTTCGGTTAACAGCTGATCGCGCTAGCCAATTGCGCCACGGAGACAGTAGTGCAGCACTCCCACCTCCGTCATGCATTTGTTCAGAGCTATCAGCCCAAAAAAAAGAAGCGCCGCACAATCACCGGGTGGGCTCGAACCTTCAAACTTTCGGTTAACAGCCGGATGTGCAAGCCAATTGCGCCACGGAGACAGTCGTGCTCCACTCTCACCACCGTCAGAACATTTCTTCGGAGCTATCAGCGCAAAGAAAAAAGCAAAACACCACTCCCGGGAGGGCTCGAACTTCCAAATTTTCGGCTAACAGCCGATCGCGCTAGCCAATTTCGCCACGCAAACAGTCCTGCTCAACTCTCCCCACCATCACAACATATCTTCAAAGCTATCAGCCCAAAGAAAAAAAAGCGCTGCACCACCACCGGGTGGGCTCGAACCTCCAGCCTTTCAGTTAACGGCCGAACGCGCTAGCCAATTGCGCAACGGATACAGTCGTGCTCCACTCTCACCACCATCAGAACATATCTTCAAAGCTATCAGCGCAAAGAAAAAAGCAACACACCACTCCCGGGAGGGCTCGAAATTCCAACCTTTCGGTTAACAGCCGATCGCGCTAGCCAATTGCGCCACGGAGACAGTAGTGCAGCACTCCACCTCCGTCAGAACATTTCTTCAGAGCTATCAGCCCAAAAAAAAAAGAAAGCGCCGCACCGTCCACGGGTGTGCTTGAAACTCCCACCTTTTGGTTAACAGCTGATCGCGCTAGCCAATTGTGCCACGGAGACAGTCGTGCTCTCCTCTCACCACCAACAAAACATTTCTTCAGAGCTATCAGCCCAAAGAAAGAAAAAGCGCCCAACACCACCGGGTGGGCTCGAACCTCCAAAATTTCGGTTAATAGCCGATCGCGCTGGCCAATTGCGCCACGGAGACAGTCGTGCTCCACTCTCACCACCGTCAGAACAATTCTTCAAAGCTATCAGCGCAAAAAAAAGCAACACAGCACTCCCGGGAGGGCTCGAATTTCCACTCTTTCGGTTAAAAGCCAATCGCGCTAGCCAATTGCGTCACGGAGACAGTCGTGTTCCACTCTCACCACCGTCAGAACCTTTCGTCAAAGCTATCAGCGCAAAGAAAAAAGCAACACACCACTCCCGGGAGGGCTCGAATTTCCAATCTTTCGGTTAACAGCCGATCGCGCTAGCCAATTGCGCCATGGAGACAGTAGTGCAGCACTCCCACCTCCGTCATAACATTTCTTCAGAGCTATCAGCCCAAAGAAAAAGAAAGCACCGCACCACCACCGGGTGGGCTCGAACCTCCAGCCTTTCGGTTAACAGGCGATCGCGCTAGCCGATTGCGCCACGTAGACAGTCCTGCTCCACTCTCACCACCATCAGAACATATCTTCAAAGCTATCAGCGCAAAGAAAAAAGCAACACACCACTCCCGGGAGGGCTCCAAACTACAACCTTTGGTTAACAGCCGATCGCGCGAGCCAATTGCGCCACGAAGACAGTAGTGCAGCACTCCCACCTCCGTCAAGACATTTCTTCAGAGCTATCAGCCCAAAGAAAAAGAAGCGCCGCACCACCACCGGGTGGGCTCGAACCTCCAAACTTTCGGTTAATAGCCGGATGCGCTAGCCAATTGCGCCACGGAGACAATCGTGCTCCACTCTCACCACCGTCAGAAAATTTCTTCGGAGCTGTCAGCCCAAAGAAAAAGAAGCGCCGCACAACCACCGGGTGGGCTCGAACCTCCAAACTTTCGGTTAACAGCCGGATGCGCAAGCCAATTGCGCCACGGAGACAGTCGTGCTCCACTCTCACTACGGTCAGAACATTTCTTCGGAGCTGTCAGCCCAAAGAAAAAAAAGCGCCACACCACCACCGGGCGAGCTCGAACCTCCAACTTATCGGTTAACAGCCGATTGCGCTAGCCAATGGCGCCACGGAGACAGTCGTGCTCCACCCTCCCCACCATCAGAACATATCTTCAAAGCTATGAGCGCAAAGAAAAAAGCAACACACCCCTCCCGGGAGGGCTCGAACCTCCAACCTTTCAGTTAACAGCTGATTGCGCTAGCCAATTGCGCCACGAAGACAGTCTTGCTCCACTCTCACCACCGTCAGAACATTTCCTCAGAGCTATCAGCCCAAAGGAAAAAAAGCGCCGCCCCACCACCGGGTGGGCTCGAACCTCCAACCTTTCGGTTAACAGCCCATCGCGCTAGCCAATTGCGCCACACAGACAGTCGTGCTCCACTCTTACCATCATCAGAACATATCTTCAAAGCTATCAGCGCAAAGAAAAAAGCAACACACCACACCCGGGAGAGCTCGAACCTCCAACCTTTCGGTTAACAGCCGATCGCGCTAGCCAATTGCGCCACGGAGACAGTCCTGCTCCACTCTCACCACTATAAGAACATATCTTCAAAGCTATCAGAGCAAAAAAAGCGCCGCACCACCACCCGGTGGGCTCGAACCTCCAACCTTTCGGTTAACAGCCCATCGCGCTAGCCAATTGTGCCACGGAGACAGTCGTGTTCCACTCTCACCACCAACAGAACATATCTTCAAAGCTATCAGCGCAAAAAAAAGCACCACACCACTCCCGGGAGGGCTCGAACCTCCAACCTTTCGGTAAACAGCCGATCGCGCTAGCCAATTACGCCACGGAGACAGTCCTGCTACACTCTCACCACCATCAGAACATATCTTCAAAGGTATCAGCCCAAAGAAAAAAAGCGCCGCAGCACCACCGGGTGGGCTCGAACCTCCAACCTTTCGGTTAACAGCCGATCGCGCTAGCCAATTGCGCCATGGAGACAGTCCTGCTCCACTCTCACCACCATCAGAACATTTCTTCAGAGATATAAGCCCAAAGAAAAAAAAGCGCCGCACCACCACCGGGTGGGCTCCAACCTCCAAAATTTCGGTTAATAGCCGATCGCGCTGGCCTATTGCGCCACGGAGACAGTCGTGCTCCACTCTCACCACCGTCAGAACATTTCTTCAAAGCTATCAGCGCAAAGAAAAAAGCAACACACCACTCCCGCGAGGGCTCAAATTTCCAATATTTCGGTTAACAGCCGATCGCGCTAGCCAAATGCGCCATGGAGACAGTAGTGCAGCACTCCCACCTCCGTCATAACATTTCTTCAGAGCTATCAGCCCAAAGAAAAAGAAAGCACCGCACCACCACCGGGTGGGCTCGAACCTCCAGCCTTTCGGTTAACAGGCGATCGCGCTAGCCGATTGCGCCACGTAGACAGTCGTGCTCCACTCTCACCACCATCAGAACATATCTTCAAAGCTATCAGCGCAAAGAAAAAAGCAACACACCACTCCCGGGAGGGCTCGAAACTACAACCTTTCGGTTAACAGGCGATCGCGCGAGCCAATTGCGCCACGGAGACAGTAGTGCAGCACTCCCACCTCCGTCAAGACATTTCTTCATAGCTATCAGGCCAAAGAAAAAGAAGCGCCGCACCACCACCGGGTGGGCTCGAACCTCCAAACTTTCGGTTAATAGCCGGATGCGCTAGCCAATTGCGCCACGGAGACAATCGTGCTCCAATCTCACCACCGTCAGAACATTTCTTTGGAGCTGTCAGCCGACAGGAAAAAAAGCGCCGCACCACCACCAGACGAGCTCGAACCTCCAACTTATCGGTTAACAGCCGATTGCGCTAGCCAATGGCGCCACGGAGACAGTCGTGCTCCACTCTCCCCACCATCAGAACATATCTTCAAAGCTATCAGCGCAAAGAAAAAAGCAACACACCCCTCCCGGGAGGGCTCGAACCTCCAAATTTTCGGTTAACAGCCGATCGCGCTAGCCAATGGCGCCACGCAAACAGTCCTGCTCAACTCTCACCACCATCACAGCATATCTTCAAAGCTATCAGCACAAAGAAAAAAGCAACACACCACTCCCGGGAGGGATCGAACCTCCAACCTTTCAGTTAACAGCTGATTGCGCTAGCCAATTGCGCCACGGAGACAGTCTTGCTCCACTCTCACCACCGTCAGAACATTTCCTCAGAGCTATCAGCCCAAAGGAAAAAAAGCGCCGCCCCACCACCGGGTGGGCTCGAACCTCCAACCTTTCGGTTAACAGCCCATCGCGCTAGCCAATTGCGCCACACAGACAGTCGTGCTCCACTCTCACCATCATCAGAACATATCTTCAAAGCTATCAGCGCAAAGAAAAAAGCAACACACCACACCCGGGAGAGCTCGAACCTCCAACCTTTCGGTTAACAGCCGATCGCGCTAGCCAATTGCGCCACGGAGACAGTCCTGCTCCACTCTCACCACCATCAGAACATATCTTCAAAGCTATCAGAGCAAAAAAAAAGCGCCGCACCACCACCCGGTGGGCTCGAACCTCCAACCTTTCGGTTAACAGCCCATCGCGCTAGCTAATTGTGCCACGGAGACAGTCGTGTTCCACTCTCACCACCAACAGAACATATCTTCAAAGCTATCAGCGCAAAAAAAGCACCACACCACTCCCGGGAGGGCTCGAACCTCCAACCTTTCGGTAAACAGCCGATCGCGCTAGCCAATTACGCCACGGAGACAGTCCTGCTATACTTTCGCCACAAGCATAACATATCTTCAAAGCTATCGGCCCAAAAAAAAAGCGCCGCCCCACCCCGGGTGGGCTCGAACCTCCAACCTTTCGGTTAACATCCGATCTCGCTAGCCAATTGCGCCACGAAGATAGTCGTGCTCCACTCTCACCACCGTCAGAAGATTTCTTCAGACTATCAGCCCAAAAAAAAGCGCCGCACCACCACTGGGTGGGCTCGAACCTACAACCTTTCGGTTAACAGCCAATCGTGCTAGCCAATTGCGCCACGGAGACAGTCGTGCTCCACTCTCACCACCATCAGAACATATCTTCAAAGCTATCAGCGCAAAGAAAAAAGCAACACACCACTTCCGGGAGGGCTCGAACCTCCAACCTTTCGGTTGACAGCCAATCGCGCTAGCCAATCGCGCCACGGAGACAGTCCTGCTCCACTCTCACCACCATCAGAACATATCTTCAAAGGTATCAGCCCAAAGAAAAAAAGCGCCGCAGCACCACCGGGTGGGCTCGAACCTCCAACCTTTCGGTTAACAGCCGATCGCGCTAGCCAATTGCGCCATGGAGACAGTCCTGCTCCACTCTCACCACCATCAGAACATTTCTTCAGAGATATAAGCCCAAAGAAAAAAAAGCGCCGCACCACCACCGGGTGGGCTCCAACCTCCAAAATTTCGGTTAATAGCCGATCGCGCTGGCCTATTGCGCCATGGAGACAGTCGTGCTCCACTCTCACCACCGTCAGAACATTTCTTCAAAGCTATCAGCGCAAAGAAAAAAGCAACACACCACTTCCGCGAGGGCTCGAATTTCCAATCTTTCGGTTAACAGCCGATCGCGCTAGCCAATTGCGCCAAGGAGACAGTAGTGCAGCACTCCCACCTCCGTCAGAACATTTCTTCAGAGCTAGCAGCCCAAAGAAAAAGAAAGCGCCGCACCATCACCGGGTGGGCTCGAACCTCAAGCCTTTCGGTTAACAGGCGATCGCGCTAGCCGATTGCGCCACGTAGACAGTCGTGCTCCACTCTCACCACCATCAGAACATATCTTCAAAGCTATCAGCGCAAAGAAAAAAGCAACACACCACTCCCGGGAGGGCTCGAAACTACAACCTTTCGGTTAACAGCCGATCGCGCGAGCCAATTGCGCCACGGAGACAGTAGTGCAGCACTCCCACCTCCGTCAAGACATTTCTTCATAGCAATCAGGCCAAAGAAAAAGAAGCGCCGCACCACCACCGGGTGGGCTCGAACCTCCAAACTTTCGGTTAATAGCCGGATGCGCTAGCCAATTGCGCCACGAAGACAATCGTGCTCTAATCTCACCACCGTCAGAACGTTTCTTCGGAGCTGTCAGCCGACAGGAAAAAAAGCGCCGCACCACCACCAGACGAGCTCGAAGTTCCAACCTATCGGTTAACAGCCGATTGCGCTAGCCAATTGCGCCACGGAGACAGTCGTGCTCCACTCTCCCCACCATCAGAACATATCTTAAAGCTATCAGCGCAAAGAAAAAAGCAAAACACCACTCCCGGGAGGGCTCGAACCTCCAACTTTTCGGTTAACAGCCGATCGCGCTAGCCAATTGCGCCATGGAGAAAGTCGTGCTCCACTCTCACCACCATCAGAACATTTCTTCACAGCTATCAGCCCAAAGAAAAAAAAAAGCGCCGCACCACCACCGGGTGGGCTTGAACCTCCAGCCTTTCGGTTAACAGGCGATCGCGCTAGCCAATTACGCCACGGAGACAGTCGTGCTCTACTCTCACCACCATCAGAACATATCCCCAAAGCTATCAGCGCAAAGAAAAGTGCAACACACCACTCCCGGGAAGGCTCGAAATTACAACCTTTCGGTTAACAGCTGATCGCGCTAGCCAATTGCGCCACGGAGACAGTAGTGCAGCACTCCCACCTCCGTCATGCATTTGTTCAGAGCTATCAGCCCAAAGAAAAAGAAGCGCCGCACAACCACCGGGTGGGCTCGAACCTTCAAACTTTCGGTTAACAGCCGGATGCGCAAGCCAATTGCGCCACGGAGACAGTCGTGCTCCACTCTCACCACCGTCAGAACATTTCTTCGGAGCTGTCAGCCCAAAGGAAAAAAAAGCGCCACACCACCACCGGGCGAGCTCGAACCTCCAACCTATCGGTTAACAGCCGATTGCGCTAGCCAATGGCGCCACGGAGACAGTCGCGCTCCACTCTCCCCACCATCAGAACATATCTTCAAAGCTATCAGCGCAAAGAAAACAGCAACACACCACTCCCGGGAGGGCTCGAACCTCCAACTTTTCGGTTAACAGCCGATCGCGCTAGCCAATTTCGCCACGCAAACAGTCCTGCTCAACTCTCCCCACCATCACAACATATCTTCAAAGCTATCAGCCCAAAGAAAAAAAAGCGCTGCACCACCACCGGGTGGGCTCGAACCTCCAGCCTTTCAGTTAACGGCCGAACGCGCTAGCAAATTGCGCCACGGATACAGTCGTGCTCCACTCTCACCACCATCAGAACATATCTTCAAAGCTATCAGCGCAAAGAAAAAAGCAACACACCACTCCCGGGAGGGCTCGAAATTCCAACCTTTCGGTTAACAGCCGATCGCGCTAGCCAATTGCGCCACGGAGACAGTAGTGCAGCACTCCACCTCCGTCAGAACATTTCTTCAGAGCTATCAGCCCAAAGAAAAAGAAAGCGCCGCACCGTCCACGGGTGTGCTTGAAACTCCCACCTTTTGGTTAACAGCTGATCGCGCTAGCCAATTGTGCCACGGAGACAGTCCTGCTCCACTCTCACCACCATCAGAACATATCTTCAAAGGTATCAGCCCAAAGAAAAAAAAGCGCCGCAGCACCACCGGGTGGGCTCGAACCTCCAACCTTTCGGTTAACAGCCGAACGCGCTAGCCAATTGCGCCACGGAGACAGTCCTGCTCCGCTGTCACCACCATCAGAACATATCTTCAAAGCTATAAGCCTAAAGAAAAAAAAGCAACACACCACTCTCGGGAGGGCTCGAACCTCCAACCTTTCTGTTAACAGCCGATCACGCTAGCCAATTGCGCCACGGAGACAGTCGCGCTACACCCTCACCACCGTCAGAACATTTCCTCAGAGCTATCAGCCCAAGGGAAAAAAAGCGCCGCACCACCACCGTGTGGGCTCGAACCTCCAACATTTCGTTTAACAGCCCATCGCACTAGCCAATTGCGCCACGGAGACAGTCGTGCTTCACTCTCACCACCATCAGAACATATCTTCAAAGCTATCAGCGCAAAGAAAAAAAAGCAACACACCACTCCCGGGAGGGCTCGAACTTCCAACCTTTCGGTCAACAGCCTATAGCGCTGGCCAATTGCGCCACAGAGACAGTCGTGCTCCACTCTCACCACCATCAGAACATATCTTCAAAGCTATCAGCCCGAAGAAAAAAAAGCAACACACCCCTCCCGGGAGGGCTCGAACCTCCAACCTTTCGGTTAAAAGCCAATCGCGCTAGACAATTGCGTCAAAGAGGCAGTCGTGTTCCAGTGTCACCACCGTCAGAACATTCCTTCAAAGCCATCAGCGCAAAGAAAAAAGTAACACACCACTCCCGGGAGGGCTCGAATTTCCAATCTCTCGGTTAACAGCCGATCGCGCTAGCCAATTGCGCCACGGAGACAGTAGTGCAGCGCTCCCACCTCCGTCAGAACATTTCTTCAGAGCTATCAGCCCAAAGAAAAAGAAAGCGCCGCACCACCAGCGGGTGGGCTCGAACCTCCAGCCTTTCGGTTAACAGGCGATCGCGCTAGCCAATTGCACCACGTAGACAGTCGTGCTCCACTCTCACCACCATCAGAACATATCTTCAAAGCTATCAGCCCGAAGAAAGAAAAGCAACACTCCACTCCCGGGAGGGCTCGAACCTCCAACCTTTCGGTTAAAGCCAATCGCGCTAGCCAATTGCGCCACGGAGACAGTCGTGTTCCACTCTCACCACCGTCAGAAAATTTCTTCACAGCTATCAGCCCAAAGAAAAAAAAGCGCCGCACCACCACCGGGTGGGCTCGAACCTCCAGCCTTTCAGTTAACAGCCGAACGCGCTAGCCAATCGCGCCACGGAGACAGTCGTGCTCCACTCTCACCACCATCAGAACATATCTTCAAAGCTATCAGCGCAAAGAAAAAAGCAACACACCACTTCCGGGAGGGCTCGAACCTCCAACCTTTCGGTTAACAGCCAATTGCGCCACGGAGACAGTACTGCTCCACTCTCACCACCATCAGAACATATCTTCAAAGGTATCAGCCCAAAGAAAAAAAAGCGCCGCACCACCACCGTGTGGGCTCGAACCTCCATTTTCTTCGTTCAGCGAACTAGGAGCGCAGAGAAAGCACAAAGGACGAAGCGAGGAACCACACAACACGAGCGCTCAACTAACAACTGATTTATTTTCCACATCGGAAGGACATATATATACACAAACTGCGCATGTCAAAAAAAGATTATGACGAAATCAAGGGCAGCATGCGAAGCGTGTAATCAAGGCACATGTCTAAGCGTTATCTAGGTAGCTGAATTCACAGTCAAGTAGTGAGAGGGAAGGATGACTTATACATTGGTCCGTATTCCTGGAAATGTAATAGGCTTCAGAAATTTCGCGCGTAGTTTGATGAGGATGCCGGAACAGAACAATTGTATTCTCAAACAGAGGTTGGCACTTGCACGAAACGCAATGTGACGCTAAATGGGAGTAAGGTGTACTTTTCAACGAGCTTCTGTGTTCCCTGAGACGCACGTTCACACATCGGCCGGTCTGGCCAATGTACATCCGTCCGCAAGAAAGGGGTATTTTATATACTACTCCGGTGATGCACTTAACAAACTTAGTTACGTGCTTCTGGAGGCATCCTCTACCTTTAGATGCATTATGTGCCCTCCTGTGCACCATTGAACATATACTGGCCAATTTATTGGGTGCCGAGAAAACCACGCGCACACCGAACCGGTTTCCCACGTTTTTTAACCCATGGGCCATTTTATGAATGTAGGGGATTACTGCCGCGCGCTTCTTATTCCCTTCCTTGTTCTCTGAAGAAGTACATGTGCATTTTTCATTATTTTTGACCGTACGCAAGAGCTTTTCACAGACTGAGGCTATTACGTAGGAAGGGTATCCCGTACCTATCAGCCGTTCCAACTGTGCTACGAAACCACTTTGCAAGGTATGCAGGCAACATTTTCCGAGGGCTGAACGTAAGCATGACATTACGATTCCGCGTTTAACAAGCTTGGAATGTCCGGAAGAGTAGTCTAGAACGGGTTTTGCAGAACGAGGATTATATCGCCAGCAAAGGTGCTTATCCCCAAAAAACAGGGAAAGGTCTAGGAACTGCAATTTGTTATCTTTTGGAAGCTCGGAGGTGAACCGGAGGCCCATGCCTTCCTTCTCGAAGCATGCCTTCATACTTTCAACGTCCACTGCTGAACACTTCTTGATGATAATCAGATAATCGTCAACATAACGGAATACTTTTGTGCCAGGTTGAAGTTTAGTGCTTAAGGCTGCATCCACCTTCCCAAGAAAGATTTGGCTTAAAACAGGGGCCACACTTGAACCTATACACACACCTGATTTTTGCATGTACAGGTTCCCAAGCCATACGACGAAGGTGGACTTCAAATAGAACGTCAAAATTTCTAGAAAAGACTGAGTCGAAATTCCCGTGCTATTTCTGAACGATATCTCATCCGTGTCTTCCACAATGCACTGCTCTACGCTGTTTAACAGTTGATCATGCGGCAAAGAATAATATAAGTCGACTACATCAAGACTAAAAGCTGTAACACCGGAGCATTCACATGTGTTGAGGTATTCAACCACGACACCAGAGTTTTTTGCGTGAAAAGGGTCATTTGCGCGCAACGCAGAAAGATGTGCTTGCAGATACTGAGATACAACCAACTGCCACGTATCCCTTTCTGAAACAATCGCGCGCAGCGGCATTTCCGGTTTGTGTGTTTTAATGGAGTAAAAAAGTTCTAGCTCTACACCTTTCGCCTTTTCTACTGAAGAGCCGAGTTTTTCCAGGTTAAGCCTTTTCAGCAGCGATATCGCTCTAGTCTTTACTTCCTTGCTTTTTACAGAGAGTGGTTTAAAATTTCTTTCTAAGGCTTCCTCGGCCTTCTTGAGAAAATCTAAAAATCTAAATCTAAAAATCTAAATCTAAAAATCTAAATCTAAAATCCGGAAATGCCGCTGCGCGCGAGAAAGCCAAATCTTTCTTGGGAAGGTGGATGCAGCCTTAAGCACTAAACTTCAACCTGGCACAAAAGTATTCCGTTATGTTGACGATTATCTGATTATCATCAAGAAGTGTTCAGCAGTGGACGTTGAAAGTATGAAGGCATGCTTCGAGAAGGAAGGCATGGGCCTCCGGTTCACCTCCGAGCTTCCAAAAGATAACAAATTGCAGTTCCTAGACCTTTCCCTGTTTTTTGGGGATAAGCACCTTTGCTGGCGATATAATCCTCGTTCTGCAAAACCCGTTCTAGACTACTCTTCCGGACATTCCAAGCTTGTTAAACGCGGAATCGTAATGTCATGCTTACGTTCAGCCCTCGGAAAATGTTGCCTGCATACCTTGCAAAGTGGTTTCGTAGCACAGTTGGAACGGCTGATAGGTGCGGGATACCCTTCCTACGTAATAGCCTCAGTCTGTGAAAAGCTCTTGCGTACGGTCAAAAATAATGAAAAACGCACATGTACTTCTTCAGAGAACAAGGAAGGGAATAAGAAGCGCGCGGCAGTAATCCCCTACATTCATAAAATGGCCCATGGGTTAAAAACGTGGGAAACCGGTTCGGTGTGCGCGTGGTTTTCTCGGCACCCAATAAATTGGCCAGTATATGTTCAATGGTGCACAGGAGGGCACATAATGCATCTAAAGGTAGAGGATGCCTCCAGAAGCACGTAACTAAGTTTGTTAAGTGCATCACCGGAGTAGTATATAAGATACCCCTTTCTTGCGGACGGATGTACATTGGCCAGACCGGCCGATGTGTGAACGTGCGTCTCAGGGAACACAGAAGCTCGTTGAAAAGTACACCTTACTCCCATTTAGCGTCACATTGCGTTTCGTGCAAGTGCCAACCTCTGTTTGAGAATACAATTGTTCTGTTCCGGCATCCTCATCAAACTACGCGCGAAATTTCTGAAGCCTATCACATTTCCAGGATTACGGACCAATGTATAAGTCATCCTTCCCTCTCACTACTTGACTGTGAATTCAGCTACCTAGATAACCCTTAGACATGTGCCTTGATTACACGCTTCGCATGCTGCCCTTGATTTCGTCATAATCTTTTTTTGACATGCGCAGTTTGTGTATATATATGTCCTTCCGATGTGGAAAATAAATCAGTTGTTAGTTGAGCGCTCGTGTTGTGTGGTTACTCGCTTCGTCCTTTGTGTTTCTCTGCGCTCCTAGTTCGCTGAACGAAGAAAATGAATTACCAACTGGCCCACATTTTGATCCTTTTGCTCGAACCTCCAACCTTTCGGTTAACAGCCCATCGCACTAGCCAATTGCGCCACGGAGACAGTCGTGCTTCACTCTCACCACCATCAGTACATATCTTCAAAGCTATCAGCCCGAAGAAAAAAAAAGCAACACACCACTCCCGGGAGGGCTCGAACCTCCAACCTTTCGGTTAAAAGCCAATCGCGCTAGCCAATTGCGTCAAAGAGGCAGTCGTGTTCCACTGTCACCACCGTCAGAACATTTCTTCAAAGCCATCAGCGCAAAGAAAAAAGTAACACACCACTCCCGGGAGGGCTCGAATTTCCAATCTTTCGGTTAACAGCCGATCGAGCTAGCCAATTGCGCCACGGACACAGTAGTGCAGCGCTCCCACCTCCGTCAGAAGATTTCTTCAGAGCTATCAGCCCAAAGAAAAAGAAAGCCCCGCACCACCACCGGGTGGGCTCGAACCTCCAGCCTTTCGGTTAACAGGCGATCGCGCTAGCCAATTGCGCCACGTAGACAATCGTGCTCCACTCTCACCACCATCAGAACATATCTTCAAAGCTATCAGCCCGAAGAAAAAAAAAGCAACACACCACTCCCGGGAGGGCTCGAACCTCCAACTTTTCGGTTAAAAGCCAATCGCGCTAGCCAATTGCGCCACGGAAACAGTCGTGTTCCACTCTCACCACCGTCAGAACATTTCTTCACAGCTATCAGCCCAAAGAAAAAAAAGCGCCGCACCACCACCGGGTGGGCTCGAACCTCCAGCCTTTAAGTTAACGGACGAACGCGCTAGCCAATCGGGCCAGGGATACAATCGTGCTTCACTCTCATCACCATCAGAACATATCTTCAAAGCTATCAGCGCAAAGAAAAAAGCAACACACCACTCCCGGGAGGGCTCGAAATTCCAACCTTTCGGTTAACAGCCGATCGCGCTAGCCAATTGCACACGGAGACAGTAGTCCAGCACTCTACCTCCGTCAGAACATTTCTTCAGAGCTATCAGCCTAAAGAAAAAGAAAGCGCCGCACCACCACCGGGTGGGCTCGAACCTCCAGCCTTTCGCTTAACAGCCAATCGCGCTAGCCAGTTGCGCCACGGAGACAGTCCTGCACAACTCCCACCACCATTAAACTAATCTTCAAAGCTATCAGCCCAAAGAAAAAAAAGCGCCGCACCACTCGCGGGTGGGCTCGAATCCCCAACCTTTCGGTTAACAGCCGATCGCGCTAGCCAATTACGCCACGGAGACAGTCGTTCTCCACTCTAACCACCATCAGAACATATCTTCTACGCCATCAGCGCAAAAAAAAGCGACACACCGTCCAGAGGTGCGCTCGAAACTCCCACCTTTTGGTTAACAGCCGATCGCGCTAGCCAATTGCGCCACGGAGACAGTCCTGGTCCACTCTCATCACCATCAGAACATATCTTCAAAGGTATCAGCCCAAAGAAAAAAAAGTGCCGCAGCACCACCGGGTGGGCTCGAACTTCCAACCTTTCGGTTAACAGCCGATCGCGCTAGCCAATTGCGCCACGGAGATAGTCCTGCTCCACTCTCGCCACCATCAGAACATATCTTCAAAGCTATCAGCCCAAAGAAAAAAAAGCAACACACCACTCTCGGGAGGTCGCGAACCTTCAACCTTTCTGTTAACAGCCGATCGCGCTAGCCAAATGCGCCATGGAGACAGTCACGCTACACCCTCACCAACGTCAGAACATTTCCTCAGAGCAATCAGCCCAAGGGAAAAAAAGCGCCGCACCACTACCGTGTGGGCTCGAACCTCCAACCTTTCAGTTAATAGCCCATCGCACTAGCCAATTGCGCCACGGAGACAGTCGTGCTTCACTCTCACCACCATCAGAACATATCTTCAAAGCTATCAGCGCAAAGAAAAAAAAGCGCCGCACCACCACCGAGTGGGCTCGAACCTCCAAAATTTCGGTTCATAGCCGATCGCGCTGGCCAATTGCACCACGGAGACAGTCGAGCTCCACTCTCACCACCATCAAAACATATCTTCAAAGATATCAGCCCGAAGAAAAAAAAGCAACACAACCCTCCCGGGAGGGCTCGAACCTCCAACCTTTCGGTTAAAAGCCAATCGCGCTAGCCAATTGCGTCACGGAGACAGTCGTGTTCCACTCTCACCACCGTCAGAACATTTCTTCAAAGCTATCAGCGCAAAGAAAAAAGCAACACACCACTCCCGGGTGGGCTCGAATTTCCAATATTTCGGTTAACAGCTGATCGCGCTAGCCAATTGCACCGCGGAGACAGTCGTGCTCTCCTCTCACCACCATCAGAACATTTCTTCAGAGCTATCAGCCCAAAGAAAAAAAAGCGCCGCACCACCACCAGGTGGGCTCGAACCTCCAAAATTTCGGTTCATAGCCGATCGCGCTGGCCAATTGCGCCCCGGAGACAGTCCTGCAATACTTTCACCACAAGCATAACATATCTTCAAAGCTATCGGCCCAAAGAAAAAAAGCGCCGCACCACCCCGGGTGGGCTCGAACCTCCAACCTTTCGGTTAACATCCGATCGCGCTAGCCAATTGCGCCACGAAGATAGTCGTGCTCCACTCTCACCATCGTCAGAAGATTTCTTCAGACTATCAGCCCAAAAAAAAAAAGCGCCGCACCACCACCGGGTGGGCTCGAACCTCCAACCTTTCGGTTAACAGCCGATCGTGCTAGCCAAGTGCGCCACGGAGACAGTCGTGCTCCACTCTCACCACCATCAGAACATATCTTCAAAGCTATCAGCGCAAAGAAAAAAGCAACACACCACTTCCGGGAGGGCTCGAACCTCCAACCTTTCGGTTGACAGCCAATCGCGCTAGCCAATTGCGCCACAGAGACAGTCCTGCTCCACTCTCACCACCATCAGAACATATCTTCAAAGGTATCAGCCTGTGATGCAGAGTTCTTGTTGCTGATTTGTTTCTCCCGGGCTGAGCCTCAGAGAGTTTTTCTAATAAGGACAAAGCCGTTCGGTTTCCAAGAAACACACAAAAAGTTTAATTGAAAAGAAAAAAAGGCAAAGATTCCTCACAAAACAAAACACTTAATAAACAGTTGACTGGACATGACGAAACACATCTGTAAACACCCAACAAAAACGTTCAAAGTCAGTAACCAAACCTAACGTTCGAAAGGGGCTGAGTGATGGGAGTAGCGCAAGATATCTGTTCGGTCTCACCCACACGCTGAATTCCGCCGACGATGAGCAAACCGGAACGCGGTGATTCCGGCTTCAGGACGCGGGCAGGACGGGGATGAAGGAACGCTGGCTGCTGACGACACGTCGAGAAACCAGGCCGGAACGTGGTGGCTCTGGCTTTAGGAGTGTGGATCCGTCTGTGACGAGAGAACGCAGGCTGGTGGTGACGCGTCAGAGAACCAGGGTCGATCTAGTCAAGCAGCTGGGCGCACAGCTCGGGCCCGGAGCCCGACGGCTGTAGCTCGCCTGCCGGAACCAAAGTCCGCAGGCCCTGGAAAGGAGTTCAGGACCGGATGGCCACGGTCCTTTGGAGCGGGAACACGACGGCAGGAGGCCCCGGCCGGTTGAAGACCTGCAGGCTCGGGTCCTACGCCCGACGGCCCATCTTCAGCGCCCGGTCCGGTGACGACCTTCCGCTTGCACTGCCTGCCTCGAATTCTCCTTGCTCTGGTCTGCCCAGGCTCCTGCTTCAGCTCTGGCCCACTTGTCTCGCTCTCATTGGAGATACTGCTGTCTCGTGGTGTCAAGCCATTGGGCCTTGAAATCTCCGTGTTCGCTGCCCATTGGATGTTTTACCTTTTGTTTACTTCACGTCCTGCCACGCATCCTCGTGCTCGACGCTCTTTAACGTCGTCATTCTTGTTTAAGCAGCC
Organism: Rhipicephalus microplus; assembly: GCF_043290135.1. NCBI lineage: Eukaryota > Metazoa > Arthropoda > Arachnida > Ixodida > Ixodidae > Rhipicephalus > Rhipicephalus microplus. The sequence continues at coordinate 53,788,170 of NW_027464585.1, read as the reverse complement.
CCGCACGTGCACTCTGGTATTTCTCCTTTTGTTTTTTTTTTTTTTTCCGTGACGCGCACTTTTCGAAGGCGCGCACTTTGAACGCGCACCACACATCACATACGCCCCCCTTTCATTCAAGTTTTTTTTTTTAGAAAAAAAAACTGCCGATGAGTGCGCGTTCTGCACTACGTCACAATTACACCACATATTTGCACCACGCAGTTCAACACATCACACCGATGGCACCACACTGCTTCTTCGTTGACATGTCTCACGTCGAAACACCGAGTCCACAGAACGTAACATTCAACCAACAACAATAAGAAAAGTTTTTTTTTTTTTTCGAAAAAAAAAAAAACTGCCGTTGAGTGCACGTTTCGCACTGCACCACAATTTACCCACATATGTCCGCCACACAGTTCACTGCATTGCCCAAAGGTCCACATTCACTAACCTCAAAATACGCAAGAAGTGAGAAAAAGTATGGACACATCTAGCGGATTGTGAAAATCCCCAAATTAGTAGTACACCACCCCTTTTTTCTTTTATCATATATACCCTATCATCTCAAAACCTATACATCATGTTAATGTTACATTGCATGTAACTTCTTCAAATATTTACAAGCAACACCCTTCCATGGTCCGCAAGCAAGATCCAAAAGAAACCAGCGGGAAATCGAATTTGACGCTTAAGTTATAGCGTCCCGTACAAGACGTTTAACTGCTCTAACCATTTGACAAGAGTAAGGAATCGGAAGCCAGTGGAAGAATTCTCGACCGTAAGCTCGTATGAACCTAAAGCTGTGTATCACCAGGTTCCCAACCTCGAAATCACAAGCATACACGCTGGAATGTCTGTATGCCAGTCGGAGGCGTTGCCTCCAGGCGCACCAGTACAACCACGCCTGAATCATTTCATCCTTCCCACGAACGCCTTGCTTGAGCTCGTAAGCCGCTAATCGTTGAGACATCTTAACAGAAGCGACCTCTTCAACCGAAGATGCCAAAGAGCACCAGTCGGCGTCCTTCCTCGTACAATAACCTGCTGGACCATTACTGCCTTCTGGTTCACTTTCCATCCCTTCAGCTTTCTGTATTGCTTGTTCATCAATACTTTCAACCCTTCTGCCTGGGTCATCGTGATTACCCTCATTGTCACCTATAGCTGACCTACATTGCAACTCTACTCTCTGTTCTTCAACAAGTGCTTTTGCATTTTGCTCCAATATTCTTCTAAAAGCATCATCTACAATTTCCCGAGAACACAAGCCATCTCTCTGTATGGGCAAGTTATAATCATGGTGAAAAACCATGTCCGTAGCGTCTGTTGCTATCTCCAGTGGCCCAAAACAATAGGTAGCTGCTACATCAGAGCTTTCATTATGGCATTCGCCGGCATTACCTAGGAGACCTTTTATTGCTCCTTCAGCGGAGCTATTCAGAGGCAATCCTACCTCTGAATAAAGTGCGCTTGACCTCTCACAGGTTTCAAAATACCCTTTACTCTGAATGGAACGTTCTTGTTCCATGCTCACGAAGCATTCCTGCGCTTCAATAAGCTTATCGAGTCTCCTAGTCTTTTGACTGTTTACCTCCCTGTCGTACTCTTTCAGAGTTTCTTTCTCTAGCGAAAGGTCATGACGAGGTACAGGGTCAGTCTCACGTAAATTCAAATCGCTCCCGATGTAACTGCTTTCAGAGCACACCTCATCCACTGGTTGACTACTCTGGCTCTCAGACCACGTATATTCAGCGTTTTCCCTCTCAAGCCACTGCTGCAAATCCTCATATTCTAGTTCCAACAGTCTCTTCTTTTCGCGCATCTCTATCTCGAGCAGCCTTTTCTTTTCACGCATTTCTAGCTCAAGCTGCTCCTTCTTAGCGCGTGTCTCTCGCTCGAGCTTCTCTCTCCTAGCCCGTGTTTCTCGCTCGAACTCCTCTCTCTTAGCGTGTGTTTGCAATGCAATCTGCTGCTTTTTAGCGTCACATATCGCAGCCCGTTCCTCTTGCGCTTGCATCATTTGCTTGTCGTACCACTCCTTGAACTCCGCTCCCTTGAGACTTATACTCTCCGCCAGATCTAATAATTCCGAAGTGCTTTTCATGGCTTTCATCGCGTCGAAAAATCTACATGAAAAACAAACGACTTTGTCCTGTCGCGGACGCCAATTTGTGATGCAGAGTTCTTGTTGCTGATTTGTTTCTCCCGGGCTGAGCCTCAGAGAGTTTTTCTAATAAGGACAAAGCCGTTCGGTTTCCAAGAAACACACAAAAAGTTTAATTGAAAAGAAAAAAAGGCAAAGATTCCTCACAAAACAAAACACTTAATAAACAGTTGACTGGACATGACGAAACACATCTGTAAACACCCAACAAAAACGTTCAAAGTCAGTAACCAAACCTAACGTTCGAAAGGGGCTGAGTGATGGGAGTAGCGCAAGATATCTGTTCGGTCTCACCCACACGCTGAATTCCGCCGACGATGAGCAAACCGGAACGCGGTGATTCCGGCTTCAGGACGCGGGCAGGACGGGGATGAAGGAACGCTGGCTGCTGACGACACGTCGAGAAACCAGGCCGGAACGTGGTGGCTCTGGCTTTAGGAGTGTGGATCCGTCTGTGACGAGAGAACGCAGGCTGGTGGTGACGCGTCAGAGAACCAGGGTCGATCTAGTCAAGCAGCTGGGCGCACAGCTCGGGCCCGGAGCCCGACGGCTGTAGCTCGCCTGCCGGAACCAAAGTCCGCAGGCCCTGGAAAGGAGTTCAGGACCGGATGGCCACGGTCCTTTGGAGCGGGAACACGACGGCAGGAGGCCCCGGCCGGTTGAAGACCTGCAGGCTCGGGTCCTACGCCCGACGGCCCATCTTCAGCGCCCGGTCCGGTGACGACCTTCCGCTTGCACTGCCTGCCTCGAATTCTCCTTGCTCTGGTCTGCCCAGGCTCCTGCTTCAGCTCTGGCCCACTTGTCTCGCTCTCATTGGAGATACTGCTGTCTCGTGGTGTCAAGCCATTGGGCCTTGAAATCTCCGTGTTCGCTGCCCATTGGATGTTTTACCTTTTGTTTACTTCACGTCCTGCCACGCATCCTCGTGCTCGACGCTCTTTAACGTCGTCATTCTTGTTTAAGCAGCCCCGCACGTGCACTCTGGTATTTCTCCTTTTGTTTTTTTTTTTTTTTTCCGTGACGCGCACTTTTCGAAGGCGCGCACTTTGAACGCGCACCACACATCACACAGCCCAAAGAAAAAAAGCGCCGCTAGCCAATTGCGCCACGGAGACAGTCGTGCTCCACTCTCACCACCATCAGAACATATCTTCAAAGCTATCAGCGCAAAGAAAAAAGCAACACACCACTTCCGGGAGGGCTCGAACCTCCAACCTTTCGGTTGACAGCCAATCGCGCTAGCCAATTGCGCCACAGAGACAGTCCTGCTCCACTCTCACCACCATCAGAACATATCTTCAAAGGTATCAGCCCAAAGAAAAAAAGCGCCGCAGCACCACCGGGTGGGCTCGAACCTCCAACCTTTCGGTTAACAGCCGATCGCGCTAGCCAATTGCGCCACGGAGACAGTCCTGCTCCACTCTCACCACCATCAGAACATATCTTCAAAGCTATCAGATCAAAGAAAAAAAAGCAACACACCACTCTCGGGTGGGATCGAACCTCCAACCTTTCGGTTAACAGCCCATCGCGCTAGCCCATTGCGCCACGGAGACAGTCGTGCTCTCCTCTCACCACCATCGGAACATTTCTTCAGAGATATCAGCCCAAAGAAAAAAAAAGCGCCGCACCACCACCGGGTGGGCTCAAACCTCCAAAATTTCGGTTAATAGCTGATCGCGCTGGCCAATTGCGCCACGGAGACAGTCGTGCTTAACTCTCACCACCATCAGAACATATCTACAAAGCTATCAGCGCAAAGAAAAAAGCAACACACCACTCCCGGGAGGGCTCGAACCTCCAACCTTTCGGTCAACAGCCGATCGCGCTAGCCAATTGCGCCACGCAAACTGTCCTGATCAACTCTCACCACCATCACAACATATCTTCAAAGCTATCAGCCCAAAGAAAAAAAAGCAACACACCACTCTCGGGAGGGCTCGAACCTCCAACCTTTCTGTTAACAGCCGATCGCGCTAGCCAATTGCGCCATGGAGACAGTCGCGCTACACCCTCACCACCGTCAGAACATTTCCTCAGAGCTATCGGCCCAAGGGAAGAAAAGCGCCGCACCACCACCGTTTGGGCTCTAACCTCCAACCTTTCGGTTAACAGCCCATCGCACTAGCCAATTGCGCCACGGAGACAGTCGTGCTTAACTCTCACCACCATCAGTACATATCTTCAAAGCTATCAGCGCAAAGAAAAAAGCAACACACCACTCCCGGGAGGGCTCGAACCTCCAACCTTTCGGTCAACAGCCTATAGCGCTAGCCCATTGCGCCACGGAGACAGTCGTGCTCTCCTCTCACCACCGTCAGAACATTTCTTCAGAGCTATCAGCCCAAAGAAAAAAAAGCGCCGCACCACCACCGGGTGGGCTCGAACCTCCAAATTTTCGGTTCATAGCCGATCGCGCTGGCCAATTGCGCCACGGATACAGTCGTGTTCCACTCTCACCACCGTCAGAACATATCTTCAAAGCTATCAGCCCGAAGAAAAAAAAGCAACACAGCACTCCCGGGAGGGCTCGAACCTCCAACCTTTCGGTTAAAAGCCAATCGCGCTAGCCGATTGCGTCACGGAGACAGTCGTGTTCCACTCTCACCACCGTCGGAACATTTCTTCAAACTATCAGCGCAAAGAAAAAAGCAACACACCACTCCCGGGAGGGCTCGAATTTCCAATATTTCGGGTAACAGCCGTTCGGGCTAGCCAATTGCGCCACGGAGACAGTAGTGCAGCGCTCCCACCTCCGTCAGAACATTTCTTCAGAGCTATCAGCCCAAAGAAAAAGAAAGCGCCGCACCACCACCGGGTGGGCTCGAACCTCCAGCCTTTCGGTTAACAGGCGATCGCGCTAGCCAATTGCGCCACGTAGACAGTCGTGCTCCACTCTCACCACCGTCAGAAGATTTCTTCAGACTATCAGCCCAAAGAAAAAAAAGCGCCGCACCAAACCGGGTGGGCTCGAACCTCTAACCTTTCGGTTAACAGCCGATCACGCTAGCCAATAGCGCCACGGAGACAGTCGTGCTCCACTCTCACCACCATCAGAAGATATCTTCAAAGCTATCAGCGCAAAGAAAAAAGCAACACACCACTTCCGGGAGGGCTCGAACCTCCAACCTTTCGGTTAACAGCCAATTGCGCCACGGAGACAGTCCTGCTCCACTCTCACCACCATCAGAACATATCTTCAAAGGTGAAACGAACACGCCAGGGCCGTGGCTGGGCCAAGACAAAAACATTATTGCGATAGCGCGGGTTAATGTAGCGTTGTGCGAGAGGGGTTAAGGGGAAGGGAAGGAGAAGAAGCAGTGGTGATAACGGCGGCTTCGGCTGGCGTGACGTCACGGATACATCATTCCGCTCCCCGTACGGTGAGTAACGGTCTGGGGGTTTGCGTTGCCGGCCCGAGCGATGCAACACCGGAGTTGAGGGGCTCCCGGCGATCTCGCTCCTTGTTGGCGCTCGCCTCGGTGTTCCTCCTGCTAGGGCCCCGCCGGCAGTTTCGAGACACCGAGAGTCACCGACTTCTCCCTGGTCATGCTCCAACTCCCGTGGCTTCACCTGGTCGCTGTGGCGCCTAATGGTTTCCCCCTCCGGACCATCGGCATTCACCAGGCGGGCTCCGTCTGTCGATGTAATGCTGGCTGGAGTCCACGGCTCGCCTCGCCCGAAGTTCCTCACCCAGACTGGCTCCCCGGGCTGCCACCCATCGAGGGGGGGACGGTCAACTGGTGAGGGCGGAATGGACACTGCGTTGTCCAGCCTGGAGCGAAGATCGTAGCCCATTAGGAGTTGCGCTGGTGTCCGGCCCCCGGCCTGCGGCGTCCTGCGGTACCTGTGCAAAATTCTAGCCAGGCGGATTTTCAGTGACCCTTGTACGTTCTTCTTCAATGAATACTTCACCGTACGAACCGCCCGCTCCGCGAGCCCATTGGACTGGGGGTGATACGGTGCTGTTCGGAGGTGTACTATGTTATTCAGCTTCGTGAAGGTGTTAAATTCCCAACTCGTAAACTGTGGGCCATTATCGGATACCAGCGTCCGGGGCAACCCGAATGTACTGAACAAGGTGCGCAGAGCCTCTATGGTGGCTTGTGTGGTGGAACTCTTCATGGGTATCGCTTCTATCCACTTACTATGTGAATCCACCACAATCAGTAGCATGTGACCATCGATCGGCCCCGCAAAATCGATATGCAGCCTCGACCAACGCTCATCCGTTTCTGGCCACGCAACAGGGGGTTTATTTGGGGGCATAGGGGCAGCTTGGATGCAACTGGTGCAGGACTTAACCATGTGCTCAATGTCATTATCGATCCGGGGGTACCACATCAAGGAGCGCCCTAGCCGCTTCATTGAGCAAATCCCTTGATGAGTATCATGCAGCAGACGTAACATCACTGCTCGGGCACTCTTAGGGACGATCACTCGATGGCCCCTGTATAGAAGCCCATAACTCCCCGTTATCTCAGCTTTCCGGTTGAAGTATGGCATCAAGTGCTGGTCCTTAGGCCCCAAATTTCTTGGCCATCCCTCCTGCACCCATTTTTGCACCTTTGCTAAATCGTCATCAAGCTCCGTGAGAGTGCCCAGTTGCTTCGCAGACATGACACCATCATTGAGGGTCTCCGTGAGCAGGACATACTCACCGTCCACAGTTTCTTCCTGCGTCTCTGGCTGGGAAGTTGCTGACGTGGGGAGTCGGCTGAGGGCATCGGCTGGAATGTTGTCTTTCCCGGGCTGGTGTTTGATGACGTAATCGTAGGCGCTCAGCAGCAGGGCCCACCGCTGGATTCGCGCAGCGGCCATCACGGGCACTGGCCTGTCTGGGTGAAAAAGTGCAACAAGCGGCTTATGGTCCGTCATCAATGTGAAAGTATTGCTGAGCAAGTATTGTCGGAATTTCGACGCACCAAACACAAGTGCCAAGGCTTCACGCTCCAGCTGCGAGTAATTTTTCTCAGCTCCAGTCAATAACCGAGAGCGGAACCCTATGGGCCGAAGTACTCCGCCCCCGACATCGTGTGAAAGCACTGCGCCTATTCCGTCCGGGGAGGCATCGCATTCCAGGACTAGCGGCTTGTGTGGGTCAAAATGCGCCAGAAAGTCTGCGGATTTCAGAAGGTCTTTCACACTGCTGAATGACTGCTGTTGAGCGGTATCCCACTTCCACTTAGCTTTCTTCCGGAGTAGTTGATATAGGGGTGCCATGGCGGTCGATGCATTGGGAAGAAACTTGTGGTAGTACGTTACCATGCCGAGGTAGGACCTTAATTCTGCGGAATTCCGTGGTGCCTGAGCCTTAAGGATGGCGTCTATGTTTTCCGTCTTTGGTTGAAGACCTCGAGCGCTGATTCGATGCCCCAAAAAATCCACCTCTAGTTGGCGGAACTTGCACTTGTCTGCGTTCAGGCGCACGCCGTATTCCCGGAAACGCTTGAATACATCGTGCAGGGTGGTGCAGTCATTGCGTTTCTCTGCCACGATGACGTCGTCTAGGTAGACCTGAACACCCGGAAGATCTGCAAAATGGTCTCCATACGCCGTTGGAACACGGCCGGCGCGGACGCCACTCCAAAAGGCAGGCGAGTAAAGCTGAACAGTCCCTTATGCGTGTTTATGGTCGTGAGGTGCATGGCTTCCTCATCCAACGGAAGCTGGTTGTATGCCTCCCGCAAGTCTATCGTGGTAAAAACTTCCCCGCCATTTAATGTAGCCAGGATATCCTCCACCCGTGGCAACGGATATTGCTCAGTGCGACAGGCTTTGTTGACCGTTAGCTTAAAATCGCCGCAAAGGCGGATGCAGCCATTCCGTTTCACTACCGGTACCACTGGCGCCGCCCACTCCGCATGAGGCACCGGTACAATAATACCCGCGCCCGAAAGGCGGTCCAGTTCCGCGTCGACCTTTGGCCGAAAAGCATACGGAACTTCGCGTGCTTTCCAAAACTTCGGCACCACGTTTTCTCGCGTCTCGAAGTGTACCGGTGGCCCTTTTATGAGCCCTAAACCTGGCGCGAACACATCAGCGAATTCTGCTAGCAACCGGTCCACGTTAACGTCGTCAGCACCGAGTAACGGCAGTTGCTCACCTGACGTGTTCAGGTTCATTACCGGTGCCTCGAGCATGTGGAACGCTTGAATCAGGTCGCTTCCGCAGAGGTTTGGGCCGGAGCAACCAAGGACTTGCAAAGATCCAGCCATCGACTTGTTTCCGCACGAAACCTTGAGCTGAAGTTGTCCCCGCACTGGAAGCCGTCCCAGGAAGCAGGTGAGTTTCAATGGCGAACCACGCAGCTTCGGCCACACTGTTTTGTTCCGCTCATATGTGGGCCACGTGATGACCGAAACCGGCGAGCCTGTGTCGACCTGCATGTTCACTGGAACCCCACCACAATCCAAGGTGTGCACGATGGGTTGCGTAATGCCGACGTTGCCGATGTGACTGTCCGCTGCCTCCAGCGCGAACATACCGTCCGTGCCAGTGTCTTTCTCCCGCGACAAGGCGTGTACTTGGCGTTCTGGTGGTACCACCCCGAACCCACTCTCACGGCGGCAACAGGCTCGAGCGATATGACCTCGTTGTTTACACTTGAAGCATGACGCCGAGCGGAAGCGGCAATCCTCGGGTCCGTGCCCTTTTGCTCCGCAGCGGTAGCACCCAACAATCTGTGGCCGGCTTCGTGGGCGATAGGACTGGCCTCCCAGCGCATGCACACTTGCCTCAACGGTGGGGCTTACTATCTCTTGCGCGTTGGCCTCGGCCATTTCGGTAGATATCGCAATTTCTTCCGCTTCGCTCCTCGTCAGCTGTGGTTTCGCGAGTAGCTGCCGACGCACTCCGACGTTGTGCAGACCACACACGATGCGATCTCGTAGCATTCTGTCCAACGAAGCACCAAAATTGCAGGTGTCCGCTATCTGTCGAATCGCCACGACAAAATCCTTGACCGGTTCGCCGGGCAGCTGATTGCGGGTGAAGAACTTATAAGACTGTGCTATCTCGTTCGGTTGCGGCGAGAAGTGCTGCTTAAGCAAGGCTATCACTTGTGGGTACGAAAGTTCATTCACCTTATCCGGAGCACAACGTCCGCTCAGTACGTCGACGGTGTGGGTGGACAGTGCAGTCACCAGCAGGGCCCGCTTCTTGTTGTCTTCCGTGATGCCATTTCCCTCAAAGAAGGCTTCCAGCCGAACCTGGTCGCTCGCCTCGTCGAACTGCGGCGGGCTGGCGTATCCTCCCGTGGGTGCGGCGGTCATGACGGACGGAGTTGCCGCACCGCTTTTATCCCATCCTTGTCGCCACTGAAACGAACACGCCAGGGCCGTGGCTTGGCCAAGACAAAAACATTATTGCGATAGCGCGGGTTAATGTAGCGTTGTGCGAGAGGAGTTAAGGGGAAGGGAAGGAGAAGAAGCAGTGGTGATAACGGCGGCTTCGGCTGGCGTGACGTCACGGATACATCAAAAGGTATCAGCCCAAAGAAAAAAAAGCGCCGCAGCACCACCGGGTGGGCTCGAACCTCCAACCTTTCGGTTAACAGCCGATCGCGCTAGCCAATTGCACCACGGAGACAGTCCTGCTCCACTCTCACCACAATCAGAACATATCTTCAAAGCTATCAGCGCAAAGAAAAAAGCAACACACCACTTCCGGGAGGGCTCGAACCTCCAACCTTTCGGTTAACAGCCAATTGCGCCACGGAGACAGTCCTGCTCCACTCTCACCACCATCAGAACATATCTTCAAAGGTATCAGCCCAAAGAAAAAAAAGCGCCGCAGCACCACCGGGTGGGCTCGAACCTCCAACCTTTCGGTTAACAGCCGATCGCGCTAGCCAATTGCGCCACGGAGACAGTCCTGCTCCACTCCCACCACCATCAGAACATATCTTCAAAGCTATCAGCCCAAAGAAAAAAAAGCAACACACCACTCTCGGGAGGGCTCGAACCTCCAACCTTTCGGTTAACAGCCAATCGCGCTAGCCAATTGCGCCACGGAGACAGTAGTGCAGCACTCCCACCTCCATCAGAACATTTCTTCAGAGCTATCAGCCCAAAGAAAAAAAAAGCGCCGCACCACCACCGGGTGGGCTCGAAACTCCGAAATTTTGGGTAATAGCCGATCGCGCTGGCCAATTGCGCCACGGAGATAGTCTTGCTTCACTCTCACCACCATCAGAACATATCTTCAAAGCTATCAGCCCGAAGAAAGAAAAGCAACACTCCACTCCCGGGAGGGCTCGAACCTCCAACCTTTCGGTTAAAGCCAATCGCGCTAGCCAATTGCGCCACGGAGACAGTCGTGTTCCACTCTCACCACCGTCAGAACATTTCTTCACAGCTATCAGCCCAAAGAAAAAAAAGCGCCGCACCACCACCGGGTGGGCTCGAACCTCCAGCCTTTCAGTTAACGGCCGAACGCGCTAGCTATTTGCGCCACGGATACAGTCGTGCTCCACTCTCACCACCATCAGAACAAATCTTCAAAGCTATCAGCACAAAGAAAAAAGCAACACACCACTCCCGGGAGGGCTCGAAATTCCAACCTTTCGGTTAACAGCCAATTGCGCCACGGAGACAGTCCTGCTTCACTCTCAACACCATCAGAACATATCTTCAAAGGTATCAGCCCAAAGAAAAAAAAGCGCCGCAGCACCACCGGGTGGGCTCGAACCTCCAACCTTTCGGTTAACAGCCGATCGCGCTAGCCAATTGCGCCACGGAGACAGTCCTGCTCTACTCTCACCACCATCAGAACATATCTTCAAAGCTATCAGCCCAAAGAAAAAAAAGCAACACACCACTCTCGGGAGGGCTAGAACCTCCAACCTTTCTGTTAACAGCCGATCGCGCTAGCCAATTGCGCCATGGAGACAGTCGCGCTACACCCTCACCACAGTCAGAACATTTCCTCAGAGCTATCAGCTAAAGGGAAAAATCGCGCCGCACCACAACCGTGTGGGCTCGAACCTCCAACCTTTCGGGTAACAGCCCATCGCATAGCCAATTGCGCCACGGAGACAGTCGTGCTTCACTCTCACCACCATTAGTACATATCTTCAAAGCTATCAGCGCAAAGAAAAAAGCAACACACCACTCCCGGGAGGGCTCGAACCTCCAACCTTTCGGTCAACAGCCTATAGCGCTAGCCCATTGCACCACGGAGACAGTCGTGCTCTCCTCTCACCACCATCAGAACATTTCTTCAGAGCTATCAGCCCAAAGAAAAAAAAGCACCGCACCACCACCGGGTGGGCTCGAACCTCCCAAATTTCGGTTCATAGCCGATCGCGCTGGCCAATGGTGCCACGGAGACAGTCGTGCTCCACTCTCACCACCGTCAGAACATATCTTCAAAGCTATCAGCCCTAAGAAAAAAAAGCAAAACACCACTCCCGGGAGGGCTCGAACCTCCAACCTTTCGGTTAAAAGCCAATCGCGCTAGCCAATTGCGTCACGGAGGCAGTCGTGTTCCACTGTCACCACCGTCAGAACATTTTTCAAAGCCATCAGCGCAAAGAAAAAAGTAACACACCACTCCCTGGAGGGCTCGAATTTCCAATCTTTCGGTTAACAGCCGATCGCGCTGGCCAATTGCGCCACGGAGACGGTAGTGCAGCACTCCCACCTCCATCAGAACAGTTCTTCAGAGCTATCAGCCCAGAGAAAAAAAAAGCGCCGCACCACCACCGGGTGGGCTCGAAACTCCAAAATTTTGGGTAATAGCTGATCGCGCTGGCCAATTGCACCACGGAGACAGTCGTGCTTCACTCTCACCACCATCAGAACATATTTTCAAAGCTATCAGCCCGAAGAAAAAAAAGCAACACACCACTCCCGGGAGGGCTCGAACCTCCAACTTTTCGGTTAAAAGCCAATCGCGCTAGCCAATTGCGCCACGGAGACAGTCGTGTTCCACTCTCACCACCGTCAGAACATTTCTTCACAGCTATCAGCCCAAAGAAAAAAAAGCGCCGCACCACCACCGGGTGGGCTCGAACCTCCAGCCTTTCAGTTAACGGCCGAACGCGCTAGCCAATCGCGCCAGGGATACAGTCGTGCTCCACTCTCACCACCATCAGAACATATCTTCAAAGCTATCAGCGCAAAGAAAAAAGCAACACACCACTCCCGGGAGGGCTTGAAATTCCAACCTTTCGGTTAACAGCCGATCGCGCTAGCCAATTGCGCCACGGAGACAGTAGTGCAGCACTCCACCTCCGTCAGAACATTTCTTCAGAGCTATCAGCTCAAAGAAAAAGAAAGCGCCGCACCACCACCGGGTGGGCTCGAACCTCCAGCCTTTCGCTTAACAGCCAATCGCGCTAGCCAGTTGCGCCACGGAGACAGTCCTGCACAACTTCCACCACCATTAAACTAATCTTCAAAACTATCAGCCCAAAGAAAAAAAGCGCCGCACCACTCGCGGGTGGGCTCAAACCCCAACCTTTCGGTTAACAGCCGATCGCGCTAGCCAATTACGCCACGGAGACAGTCGAGCTCCACTCTCACCACCATCAGAACATATCTTCTACGCCATCAGCGCAAAAACAAGCGAAACACCGTCCACGGGTGCGCTCGAAACTCCAACCTTTTGGCTAACAGCCGATCGCGCTAGCTAATTGCGCCACGGAGACAGTCCTGCTCCACTCTCACCCCCATCAGAACATATCTTCAAAGGTATCAGCCCAAAGAAAAAAAAGTGCCGCAGCACCACCGGGTGGGCTCGAACCTCCAACCTTTCGGTTAACAGCCGATCGCGCTAGCCAATTGCGCCACGGAGATAGTCCTGCTCCACTCTCACCACCATCAGAACATAACTTCAAAGCTATCAGCCCAAAGAAAAAAAAGCAACACACCACTCTCGGGAGGTCGCGAACCTTCAACCTTTCTGTTAACAGCCGATCGCGCTAGGCAAATGCGCCATGGAGACAGTCACGCTACACCCTCACCAACGTCAGAACATTTCCTCAGAGCAATCAGCCCAAGGGAAAAAAAGCGCCGGACCACTACCCTGTGGGCTCGAACCTCCAACCTTTCAGTTAACAGCCCATCGCACTAGCCAATTGCGCCACGGAGACAGTCGTGCTTCACCCTCACCACCATCAGAACATATCTTCAAAGCTATCAGCGCAAAGAAAAAAAAGCGCCGCACCACCACCGAGTGGGCTCGAACCTCCAAAATTTCGGTTCATAGCCGATCGCGCTGGCCAATTGCGCCACGGAGACAGTCGAGCTCCACTCTCACCACCATCAGAACATATCTTCAAAGATATCAGCCCGAAGAAAAAAAAGCAACACACCCCTCCCGGGAGGGCTCGAACCTCCAACCTTTCGGTTAAAAGCCAATCGCGCTAGCCAATTGCGTCACGGAGACAGTCGTGTTCCACTCTCACCACCGTCAGAAAATTTCTTCAAAGCTATCAGCGCAAAGAAAAAAGCAACACACCACTCCCGGGTGGGCTCGAATTTCCAATATTTCGGTTAACAGCTGATCGCGCTAGCCAATTGCACCGCGGAGACAGTCGTGCTCTCCTCTCACCACCATCAGAACATTTCTTCAGAGCTATCAGCCCAAAGAAAAAAAAGCGCCGCACCACCACCAGGTGGGCTCGAACCTCCAAAATTTCGGTTCATAGCCGATCGCGCTGGCCAATTGCGCCCCGGAGACAGTCCTGCAATACTTTCACAACAAGCATAACATACCTTCAAAGCTACCGGCTCAAAGAAAAAAAGCGCCGCACCACCCCGGGTGGGCTCGAACCTCCAACCTTTCGGTTAACATCCGATCGCGCTAGCCAATTGCGCCACGAAGATAGTCGTGCTCCACTCTCACCACCGTCAGAAGATTTCTTCAGAATATCAGCCCAAAGAAAAAAAAGCGCCGCACCACCACCGGGTGGGCTCGAACCTCCAACCTTTCGGTTAACAGCCGATCGTGCTAGCCAATTGCGCCACGGAGACAGTCGTGCTCCGCTCTCACCACCATCAGAACATATCTTCAAAGCTATCAGCGCAAAATAAAAAAGCAACACACCACTTCCGGGAGGGCTCGAACCTCCAACCTTTCGGTTGACAGCCAATCGCGCTAGCCAATTGCGCCACAGAGACAGTCCTGCTCCACTCTCACCACCATCAGAACATATCTTCAAAGGTATCAGCCCAAAGAAAAAAAGCGCCGCAGCACCACTGGGTGGGCTCGAAACTCCAACCTTTTGGTTAACAGCCGATCGCGCTAGCCAATTGCGCCACGGAGACAGTCCTGCTCCACTATCACCACCATCAGAACATATCTTCAAAGCTATCAGATCAAAGAAAAAAAAGCAACACACCACTCTCGGGTGGGATCGAACCTCCAACCTTTCGGTTAACAGCCCATCGCGCTAGCCAATTGCGCCACGCAGACAGTCGTGCTTCACTCTCACCACCATCAGAACATATCTTCAAAGCTATCAGCGCAAAGAAAAAAGCAACACACCACTCCCGGGAGGGCTCGAACCTCCAACATTTCGGTCAACAGTCTATAGCGCTAGCCCATTGCGCCACGGAGACAGTCGTGCTCTCCTCTCACCACCATCGGAACATTTCTTCAGAGATATCAGCCCAAAGAAAAAAAGCGCCGCACCACCACCGGGTGGGTTCGAACCTCCAAAATTTCGGTTAATAGCTGATCGCGCTGGCCAATTGCGCCACGGAGACAGTCGTGCTTAACTCTCACCACCATCAGTACATATCTACAAAGCTATCAGCGCAAAGAAAAAAGCAACACACCACTCCCGGGAGGGCTCGAACCTCCAACCTTTCGGTCAACAGCCGATCGCGCTAGCCAATTGCGCCACGCAAACTGTCCTGATCAACTCTCACCACCATCACAACATATCTTCAATGCTATCAGCCCAAAGAAAAAAAAGCAACACACCACTCTCGGGAGGGCTCGAACCTCCAACCTTTCTGTTAACAGCCGATCGCGCTAGCCAATTGCGCCACGGAGACAGTCGCGCTACACCCTCACCACCGTCAGAACATTTCCTCAAAGCTATCGGCCCAAGGGAAAAAAAGCGCCGCACCACCACCGTGTGGGCTCTAACCTCCAACCTTTCGGTTAACAGCCCATCGCACTAGCCAATTGCGCCACGGAGACAGTCGTGCTTAACTCTCACCACCATCAGTACATATCTTCAAAGCTATCAGCGCAAAGAAAACAGCAACACACCACTCCCGGGAGGGCTCGAACCTCCAACCTTTCGGTCATTAGCCTATAGCGCTAGCCCATTGCGCCACGGAGACAGTCGTGCTCTCCTCTCACCACCGTCAGAACATTTCTTCTGAGCTATCAGCCCAAAGAAAAAAAAGCGCCGCACCACCACCGGGTGGGCTCGAACCTCCAAAATTTCGGTTCATAGCCGATCGCGCTGGCCAATTGCGCCACGGATACAGTCGTGTTCCACTCTCACCACCTTCAGAACATTTCTTCACAGCTATCAGCCCAAAGAAAAAAAAGTGCCGCACTACCACCGGGTGGGCTCGAACCTCCAGCCTTTCAGTTAACGGCCGAACGCGCTAGCCAATTGCGCCACGGACACAGTCGTGCTCCACTCTCACCACCATCAGAACATATCTTCAAAGCTATCAGCACAAAGAAAAAAGCAACACACCACTCCCGGGAGGGCTCGAAATTCCAACCTTTCGGTTAACAGCCGATCGCGCTAGCCAATTGCGCCACGGAGACAGTAGTGCAGCACTCCACCTCCGTCAGAACATTTCTTAGAGCTATCAGCCCAAAGAAAAAGAAAGCGCCGCACCACCACCGGGTGGGCTCGAACCACCAGCCTTTCGCTTAACAGCCAATCGCGCTAGCCAGTTGCGCCACGGAGACAGTCCTGCACAACTCCCACCACCATTAAACTAATCTTCAAAGCTATCAGCCCAAAGAAAAAAAGCGCCGCACCACTCGCGGGTGGGCTCGAACCCCCAACTTTTCGGTTAACAGCTGATCGCGCTAGACAATTACGCCACGGAGACAGTCGTGCTCCACTCTCACCACCATCAGAACATATCTTCTACGCCATCAGCGCAAAGAGAAAAAAAGCGACACACCGTCCACGGGTGCGCTCGAAACTCCCACCTTTTGGTTAACAGCCGATCGCGCTAGCCAATTGCGCCACGGAGACAGTCCTGCTACACTCTCACCACCATCAGAACATATCTTCAAAGGTATCAGCCCAAAGAAAAAAAAGCGCCACAGCACCACCGGGTGGGCTCGAACCTCCGACCTTTCGGTTAACAGCCGATCGCGCTAGCCAATTGCGCCACGGAGACAGTCCTGCTCCACTCTCACGACCATCAGAAATTTCCTCAGAGCTATCAGCCCAAGGGAAAAAAAGCGCCGCACCACCACTGTGTGGGCTCGAACCTCCAACCTTTCGGTTAACAGCCCATCGCACTAGCCAATTGCGCCACGGAGACAGTCGTGCTTCACTCTCACCACCATCAGAACATATCTTCAAAGCTATCAGCGCAAAGAAAAAAGCAACACACCACTCCCGGGAGGGCTTGAACCTCCAACCTTTCGGTCAACAGCCTATAGCGCTAGCCCATTGCGCCACGGAGACAGTCGTGCTCTCCTCTCACCACCATCAGAACATTTCTTCAGAGCTATCAGCCCAAAGAAAAAAAAGCGCCGCACCACCACCGAGTGGGCTCGAACCTCAAAAATTTCGGTTCATAGCCGATCGCGCTGGCCAATTGCGCCACGGAGACAGTCGTGCTCCACTCTCACCACCATCAGAACATATCTTCAAAGCTATCAGCCCGAAGAAAAAAAAGCAACACAGCACTGCCGGGAGGGCTCGAACCTCCAACCTTTCGGTTAAAAGCCAATCGCGCCAGCCGATTGCGTCACGGAGACAGTCGTGTTCCACTCTCACCACCGTCGGAACATTTCTTCAAAGCTATCAGCGCAAAGAAAAAAGCAACACACCACTCCCGGGAGGGCTCGAATTTCCAATATTTCGGGTAACAGCCGTTCGCGCTAGCCAATTGCGCCACGGAGACAGTAGTGCAGCGCTCCCACCTCCGTCAGAACATTTCTTCAGAGCTATCAGCCCAAAGAAAAAGAAAGCGCCGCACCACCACCGGGTGGGCTCGAACCTCCAGCCTTTCGGTTAACAGGCGATCGCGCTAGCCAATTGCGCCACGTAGACAGTCGTGCTCCACTCTCACCACCGTCAGAAGATTTCTTCAGACTATCAGCCCAAAGAAAAAAAAGCGCCGCACCAAACCGGGTGGGCTCGAACCTCTAACCTTTCGGTTAACAGCCGCTCGCGCTAGCCAATTGCGCCACGGAGACAGTCGTGCTCCACTCTCACCACCATCAGAACATATCTTCAAAGCTATCAGCGCAAAGAAAAAAGCAACACACCACTTCCGGGAGGGCTCGAACCTCCAACCTTTCGGTTAACAGCCAATTGCGCCACGGAGACAGTCCTGCTCCGCTCTCACCACCATCAGAACATATCTTCAAAGGTATCAGCCCAAAGAAAAAAAAGCGCCGCAGCACCACCGAGTGGGCTCGAACCTCCAACCTTTCGGATAACAGCCGATCGCGCTAGCCAATTGCGCCAAGGAGACAGTCGCGCTACACCCTCACCACCGTCAGAACATTTCCTCAGAGCTATCAGCCCAAGGGAAAAAAAGCGCCGCACCACAACCGTGTGGGCTCGAACCTCCAACCTTTCGGGTAACAGCCCATCGCACTAGCCAATTGCGCCACGGAGACAGTCGTGCTTCACTCTCACCACCATCAGTACATATCTTCAAAGCTATCAGCGCAAAGAAAAAAGCAACACACCACTCCCGGGAGGGCTCGAACCTCCAACCTTTCGGTCAACAGCTTATAGCGCTAGCCCATTGCGCCACGGAGACAGTCGTGCTCTCCTCTCACCACCATCAGAACATTTCTTCAGAGCTATCAGCCCAAAGAAAAAAAAGCGCCGCACCACCACCGGGTGGGCTCGAACCTCTCATATTTCGGTTCATAGCCGATCGCGCTGGCCAATGGTGCCACGGAGACAGTCGTGCTCCACTCTCACCACCGTCAGAACATATCTTCAAAGCTATCAGCCCTAAGAAAAAAAAGCAAAACACCACTCCCGGGAGGGCTCGAACCTCCAACCTTTCGGTTAAAAGCCAATCGCGCTAGCCAATCGCGTCACGGAAGCAGTCGTGTTCCACTTCACCACCGTCAGAACATTTCTTCAAAGCCATCAGCGCAAAGAAAAAAGTAACACACCACTCCCTGGAGGGCTCGAATTTCCAATCTTTCGGTTAACAGCCGATCGCGCTAGCCAATTGCGCCACGGAGACAGTAGTGCAGCGCTCCCACCTCCGTCAGAACATTTGTTCAGAGCTATCAGCCCAAAGAAAAAGAAAGCGCCGCACCACCACCGGGTGGGCTCGAAACTCCAAAATTTTGGGTAATAGCTGATCGCGCTGGCCAATTGCACCACGGAGACAGTCGTGCTTCACTCTCACCACCATCAGAACATATCTTCAAAGCTATCAGCCCGAAGAAAAAAAAGCAACACACCACTCCCGGGAGGGCTCGAACCTCCAACTTTTCGGTTAAAAGCCAATCGCGCTAGCCAATTGCGCCACGGAGACAGTCGTGTTCCACTCTCACCACCGTCAGAACATTTCTTCACAGCTATCAGCCCAAAGAAAAAAAAGCGACGCACCACCACCGGGTGGGCTCGAACCTCCAGGCTTTCAGTTAACGGCCGAACGCGCTAGCCAATCGCGCCAGGGATACAGTCGTGCTCCAGTCTCACAACCATCAGAACATATCTTCAAAGCTATCAGCGCAAAAAAAAGCAACACACCACTCCCGGGAGGGCTCGAAATTCCAACCTTTCGGTTAACAGCCGATCGCGCTAGCCAATTGCGCCACGGAGACAGTAGTGCAGCACTCCACCTGCGTCAGAACATTTCTTCAGAGCTATCAGCCCAAAGAAAAAGAAAGCGCCGCACCACCACCGGGTGGGCTCGAACCTCCAGCCTTTCGCTTAACAGCCAATCGTGCTAGCCAGTTGCGCCACGGAGACAGTCCTGCACAACTCCCACCACCATTAAACTAATCTTCAAAGCTATCAGCCCAAAGAAAAAAAGCGCCGCACCACTCGCGGGTGGGCTCAAACCCCAAACCTTTCGGTTAACAGCCGATCGCGCTAGCCAATTACGCCACGGAGACAGTCGATCTCCACTCTCACCACCATCAGAACATATCTTCTACGCCATCAGCGCAAAAAAAAGCGACACACCGTCCACGGGTGCGCTCGAACCTCCAACCTTTCTGTTAACAGTTGATCGCGCTAGCCAATTGCGCCATGGAGACAGTCGCGCTACACCCTCACCACCGTCAGAACATTTCCTAAGAGCAATCAGCCCAAGGGAAAAAAAGCGCCGCACCACCACCGTGTGGGCTCGAACCTCCAACTTTTCGGTTAACAGCCCATCGCACTAGCCAATTGCGCCACGGAGACAGTCGTGCTTCACTCTCACCACCATCAGAACATATCTTCAAAGCTATCAGCGCAAAGATAAAAAAGCGCCGCACCACCACCGGGTGGGCTCGAACCTCCAAAATTTCGGTTCATAGCCGATCGCGCTGGCCAATTGCGCCACGGAGACAGTCGTGCTCTACTCTCACCACCATCAGAACATATCTTCAAAGCTATCAGCCCGAAGAAAAAAAAGCAACACACCACTCCCGGGAGGGCTCGAACCTCCAACCTTTCGGTTAAAAGCCAATCGCGTTAGCCAATTGCGTCACGGAGACAGTCGTGTTCCACTCTCACCACCGTCAGAACATTTCTTCAAAGCTATGAGCGCAAAGAAAAAAGCAACACACCACTCCCGGGAGGGCTCGAACCTCCAACCTTTCGGTTAACAGCCCATCGCACTAGCCAATTGCGCCACGGAGACAGTCGTGCTTCACTCTCACCACCATCCGAACATATCTTCAAAGCTATCAGCGCAAAGATAAAAAAGCGCCGCACCACCACCGGGTGGGCTCGACCCTCCAAAATTTCGGTTCATAGCCGATCGCGCTGGCCAATTGCGCCACGGAGACAGTCGTGCTCTACTCTCACCACCATCAGAACATATCTTCAAAGCTATCAGCGCAAAGATAAAAGCAACACACCACTCCCGGGAGGGCTCGAACCTCCAACCTTTTGGTCAACAGCCTATAGCGCTAGCCCGTTGCGCAACGGAGACAGTCGTGCTCTCCTCTCACCACCATCAGAACATTTCTTCAGAGCTATCAGCCCAAAGAAAAAAAAGCGCCGCACCACCACCGGGTGGGCTCGAACCTCCCAAATTTCGGTTCATAGCCGATCGCGCTGGCCCATTGCGCCACGGAGACAGTCGTGCTCTCCTCTCACCACCATCAGAACATTTCTTCAGAGCTATCAGCCCAAAGAAAAAAAAGCGCCGCACCACCACCGGGTGGGCTCGAACCTCCCAAATTTCGGTTCATAGCCGATCGCGCTGGCCAATTGTGCCACGGAGACAGTCCTGCTCCACTCTCACCACCATCAGAACATATCTTCAAAGGTATCAGCCCAAAGAAAAAAAAGCGCCGCAGCACCACCGGGTGGGCTCGAACCTCCAACCTTTCGGTTAACAGCCGATCGCGCTAGCCAATTGCGCCACGGAGACAGTCCTGCTCCACTCTCACCAACATCAGAACATATCTTCAAAGCTATCAGCCCAAAGAAAAAAAAGCAACACACCACTCTCGGGAGGGCTCGAACCTCCAACCTTTCTGTTAACAGCCGATCGCGCTAGCCAATTGCGCCACGGAGACAGTCGCGCTACACCCTCACCACCGTCAGAACATTTCCTCAGAGCTATCAGCCCAAGGGAAACAAAGCGCCGCACCACCACCGTGTGGGCTCGAACCTCCAACATTTCGGTTAACAGCCCATCGCACTAGCCTATTGCGCCACGGAGACAGTCGTGCTTCACTCTCACCACCATCAGTACATATCTTCAAAGCTATCAGCGCAAAGAAAAAAGCAACACACCACTCCCGGGAGGGCTCGAACCTCCAACTCTCGGTCAACAGCCTATAGCGCTAGCCCATTGCGCCACGGAGACAGTCGTGCTCTCCTCTCACCACCATCGGAACATTTCTTCAGAGCTATCAGCCCAAAGAAAAAAAAGCGCCGCACCACCACCGGGTGGGCTCGAACCTCCCAAATTTCGGTTCATAGCCGATCGCGCTGGCCAATTGTGCCACGGAGACAGTCGTGCTCCACTCTCACCACCGTAAGAACATATCTTCAAAGCTATCAGCCCTAAGAAAAAAAGTAAAACACCACTCCCAAGAGGGCTCGAACCTCCAACCTTTCGTTTAAAAGCCAATCGCGCTAGCCAATTGCGTCACGGAGGCAGTCGTGTTCCACTGTCACCACCGTCAGAACATTTCTTCAAAGCCATCAGCGCAAAGAAAAAAGTAACACACCACTCCTGGGAGGGCTCGAATTTCCAATCTTTCGGTTAACAGCCGATCGCGCTAGCCAATTGCGCCACGGAGACAGTAGTGCAGCGCTCCCCCCTCCGTCAGAACATTTCTTCAGAGCTATCAGCCCAAAGAAAAAGAAAGCGCCGCACCACCACCGGGTGGGCTCGAACCTCCAGCCTTTCGGTTAACAGGCGATCGCGCTAGCCAATTGCGCCACGTAGACAATCGTGCTCCACTCTCACCACCATCAGAACATATCTTCAAAGCTATCAGCGCAAAGAAAAAAGCAACCCACCACTTCTGGGAGGGCTCGAAATTCCAACCTTTAGGTTAACAGCCAATCGCGCTAGCCAATTGCGCCACGGAGACAGTAGTGCAGCACTCCCACCTCCATCAGAACATATCTTCAAAGCTATCAGCCGAAAGAAAAAAAAGCAACACACCAATCTCGGGAGGGCTCGAACCTCCAACCTTTCTGTTAACAGCCGATCGCGCTAGCCAATTGCGCCACGGAGACAGTCGCGCTACACCCTCACCACCGTCAGAACACTTCCTCAGAGCTATCAGCCCAAGGGAAAAAAAGCGCCGCACCACCACCGTGTGGGCTCGAACCTCCAACCTTTCGGTTAAAAGCCAATCGCGCTAGCCAATTGCGTCACGGAGACAATCGTGTTCCACTCTCAACACCGTCAGAACATTTCTTCAAAGCTATCAGCGCAAAGAAAAAAGCAACACACCACTCCCGGGAGGGCTCGAACCTCCAACTTTTCGGTTAACAGCCGATCGCGCTAGGCAATTGCGCCACGCAAACAGTCCTGCTCAACTCTCAACACCATCACAACATATCTTAAAAGCTATCAGCGCAAAAAAAGCAACACACCACTCCTGCGAGGGATCGAACCTCCAACCTTTCAGTTAACAGCTGATTACGCTAGCCAATTGCGCCACGGAGACAGTCCTTCTGTACTCTCACCACCAGCATAACGTATCTTCAAAGCTATCAGCCCGAAGAAAAAAAAGCACCGGGTGGGCTCGAATCTCCAAACGTTCGGTTAACAGCCGATCGCGCTATCCAATTGTGCCACGCAGACAGACGTGCTCCACTCTCGCCACCGTCAGAACATTTCTTCACACTATCAGCCCAAAGAAAAAAAAAGCACCGCACCGCCACCAGGTGGGCTCGAACCTCCAACCTTTCGGTTAACAGCCCATCGCACTAGCCAATTGCGCCACGGAGACAGTCGTGCTTCACTCCCACCACCATCAGTACATATCTTCAAAGCTATCAGCGCAAAGAAAAAAGCAACACACCACTCCCGGGAGGGCTCGAACCTCCAACTCTCGGTCAACAGCCTATAGCGCTAGCCCATTGCGCCACGGAGACAGTCGTGCTCTCCTCTCACCACCATCAGAACATTTCTTCAGAGCTATCAGCCCAAAGAAAAAAATGCGCCGCACCACCACCGGGAGGGCTCGAACCTCCAAAATTTCGGTTCATAGCCGATCGCGCTGGCCAATTGCGCCACGGAGACAGTCGTGCTCTACTCTCACCACCATCAGAACATATCTTCAAAGCTATCAGCCCGAAGAAAAAAAAAGCAACACACCACTCCCGGGAGGGCTCGAGCCTCCAACCTTTCGGTTAAAAGCCAATCGCGCTAGCCAATTGCGCCACGGAGACAGTAGTGCAGCACTCCCACCACCATCCGAACATATCTTCAAAGCTATCAGCGCAAAGATAAAAAAGCGCCGCACCACCACCGGGAGGGCTCGAACCTCCAAAATTTCGGTTCATAGCCGATCGCGCTGGCCAATTGCGCCACGGAGACAGTCGTGCTCTACTCTCACCACCATCAGAACATATCTTCAAAGCTATCAGCCCGAAGAAAAAAAAAGCAACACACCACTCCCGGGAGGGCTCGAGCCTCCAACCTTTCGGTTAAAAGCCAATCGCGCTAGCCAATTGCGTCACGGAGACAGTCGTGTTCCACTCTCACCACCGTCAGAACATTTCTTCAAAGCTATCAGCGCAAAGAAAAAAGCAACACACCACTCCCGGGTGGGCTCGAATTTCCAATATTTCGGTTAACAGCCGATCGCGCTAGCCAATCGCGCCACGGAGACAGTCGTGCTCTCCTCTCACCACCATCAGAACATTTCTTCGGAGCTATCAGCCCAAAGAAAAAAAGCGCCGCACCACCACCGGGTGGGCACGAACCTCCAAAATTTCGGTTCATAGCCGATCGCGCTGGCCCATTCCGCCACGGAGACAGTCGTGCTCCACTCTCACCACCATCAGAACATATCTTCAAAGCTATCGGCCCAAAGAAAAAAAGCGCCGCACCACCCCGGGTGGGCTCGAACCTCCAACCTTTCGGTTAACAGCCGATCGCGCTAGCCGATTGCGCCACGAAGACAGTCATGCTCCACTCTCACCACCGTCAGAAGATTTCTTCAGACTATCAGCCCCCCAAAAAAAAGCGCCGCACCACCACCGGGTGGGCTCGAACCTCCAACCTTTCGGTTAACAGCCGATCGTGCTAGCAAATTGCGCCACGGAGACAGTCGTGCTCCACTCTCACCACCATCAGAACATATCTTCAAAGGTATCAGCCCAAAGAAAAAAAGCGCCGCAGCACCACCGGGTGGGCTGGAACCTCCAACCTTTCGTTTAACAGCCGATCGCGCTAGCCAATTGCGCCACGGAGACAGTCCTGCCCCACTCTCACCACCATCAGAACATATCTTCAAAGCTATCAGCCCAAAGAAAAAAAAGCAACACACCACTCTCGGGAGGGCTCGAACCTCCAACCTTTCTGTTAACAGCCGATCGCGCTAGCCAATTGCGCCACGGAGACAGTCGCGCTACACCCTCACCACCGTCAGAACATTTCCTCAGAGCTATCAGCGCAAGGGAAAAAAAGCGAAGCACCACCACCGTGTGGGCTCGAACCTCCAACCTTTCGGTTAACGGCCCATCGCACTAGCCAATTGCGCCACGGAGACAGTCGTGCTTCACTCTCACCACCATCAGTACATATCTTCAAAGCTATCAGCGCAAAGAAAAAAGCAACACACCACTCCCGGGAGGGCTCGAACCTCTAACTCTCGGTCAACAGCCTATAGCGCTAGCCCATTGCGCCACGGAGACAGTCGTGCTCTCCTCTCACCACCATCAGAACATTTCTTCAGAGCTATCAGCCCAAAGAAAAAAAAGCGCCGCACCACCACCGGGTGGGCTCGAACCTCCCAAATTTCGGTTCATAGCCGATCGCGCTGGCCAATTGTGCCACGGAGACAGTCGTGCTCCACTCTCACCACCATCAGAACATATTTTCAAAGCTATCAGCCCGAAGAAAAAAAAGCAACACACCACTCCCGGGAGGGCTCGAACCTCCAACCTTTCGGTTAAAAGCCAATCGCGCTAGCCAATTGCGTCAGGGAGACAGTCGTGTTCCACTGTGACCACCGTCAGAACATTTCTTCAAAGCCATCAGCGCAAAGAAAAAAGTAACACACCACTCCCTGGAGGGCTCGAATTTCCAATCTTTCGGTTAACAGCCGATCGCGCTAGCCAATTGCGCCACGGAGACAGTAGTGCAGCGCTACCACCTCCGTCAGAACATTTCTTCAGAGCTATCAGCCCAAAGAAAAAGAAAGCGCCGCACCACCACCGGGTGGGCTCGAACCTCCAGCCTTTCGGTTAACAGGCGATCGCGCTAGCCAATTGCGCCACGTAGACAATCGTGCTCTACTCTCACCACCATCAGAACATATCTTCAAAGCTATCAGCGCAAAGAAAAAAGCAACACACCACTCCCGGAAGGGCTCGAACCTCCAACTTTTCGGTTAAAAGCCAATCGCGCTAGCCAATTGCGCCACGGAGACAGTCGTGTTCCACTCTCACCACCGTCAGAACATTTCTTCAAAGCTATCAGCCCAAAGAAAAAAAAGCGCCGCACCACCACCGGGTGGGCTCGAACCTCCAAAATTTCGGGTCATAGCCGATCGCGCTGGCCAATTGTGCCACGGAGACAGTCGTGCTCCACTCTCACCACCATCAGAACATATTTTCAAAGCTATCAGCCCGAAGAAAAAAAAGCAACACACCACTCCCGGGAGGGCTCGAACCTCCAACCTTTCGGTTAAAAGCCAATCGCGCTAGCCAATTGCGTCAGGGAGACAGTCGTGTTCCACTGTCACCACCGTCAGAACATTTCTTCAAAGCCATCAGCGCAAAGAAAAAAGTAACACACCACTCCCTGGAGGGCTCGAATTTCCAATCTTTCGGTTAACAGCCGATCGCGCTAGCCAATTGCGCCACGGAGACAGTAGTGCAGCGCTACCACCTCCGTCAGAACATTTCTTCAGAGCTATCAGCCCAAAGAAAAAGAAAGCGCCGCACCACCACCGGGTGGGCTCGAACCTCCAGCCTTTCGGTTAACAGGCGATCGCGCTAGCCAATTGCGCCACGTAGACAATCGTGCTCTACTCTCACCACCATCAGAACATATCTTCAAAGCTATCAGCGCAAAGAAAAAAGCAACACACCACTCCCGGAAGGGCTCGAACCTCCAACTTTTCGGTTAAAAGCCAATCGCGCTAGCCAATTGCGCCACGGAGACAGTCGTGTTCCACTCTCACCACCGTCAGAACATTTCTTCACAGCTATCAGCCCAAAGAAAAAAAGCGCCGCACCACCACCGGGTGGGCTCGAACCTCCAAAATTTCGGTTCATAGCCGATCGCGCTGGCCAATTGCGCCACGGAGACAGTCGTGCTCTACTCTCACCACCATCAGAGCATATCTTCAAAGCTATCAGCCCGAAGAAAAAAAAGCAACACACCACTCCCGGGAGGGCTCGAACCTCCAACCTTTCGGTTAAAAGCCAATCGCGCTAGCCAATTGCGTCACGGAGACAGTCGTGTTCCACTCTCACCACCGTCAGAACATTTCTTCAAAGCTATCAGCGCAAAGAAAAAAGCAACACACCACTCCCGGGTGGGCTCGAATTTCCAATATTTCGGTTAACAGCCGATCGCGCTAGCCAATTGCGCCACGGAGACAGTCGTGCTCTCCTCTCACCACCATCAGAACATTTCTTCAGAGCTATCAGCCCAAAGAAAAAAACGCGCCGCACCACCACCGGGTGGGCTCGAACCTCCAAAATTTCGGTTCATAGCCGATCGCGCTGGCCAATTGCGCCACGGAGACAGTCGTGCTCCACTCTCACCACCATCAGAACATATCTTCAAAGCTATCAGCCCGAAGAAAAAAAAAGCAACACACCACTCCCGGGAGGGCTCGAACCTCCAACCTTTCGGTTAAGAGCAATTCGCGCTAGCCAATTGCGTCACGGAGACAGTCGTGTTCCACTCTCACCACCGTCAGAACATTTCTTCAAAGCTATCAGCGCAAAGAAAAAAGCAACACACCACTCCCGGGTGGGCTCGAATTTTCAATATTTCGGTTAACAGCCAATCGCGCTAGCCAATTGCGCCACGGAGACAGCAGTGCAGCACTCCCACCTCCATCAGAACATTTCTTCAGAGCTATCAGCCCAAAGAAAAAAAAGCGCCGCACCACCACCGGGTGGGCTCGAACCTCCAAACTTTCGGTTAATAGCCGGATGCGCTAGCCAATTGCGCCACGGAGACAATCGTGCTCCACTCTCACCACCGTCAGAACATTTCTTCGGAGCTGTCAGCCGAAAGGAAAAAAAGCACCGCACCACCACCAGACGAGCTCGAACCTCCAACCTATCGGTTAACAGCCGATTGCGCTAGCCAATTGCGCCACGGAGACAGTCGTGCTCCACTCTCCCCACTATCAGAACATATCTTAAAGCTATCAGTGCAAAGAAAAAAGCAAAACACCACCCCGGGAGGGCTCGAACCTCCAACTTTTCGGTTAACAGCCGATCGCGCTAGCCAATTGCGCCACGGAGAAAGTCGTGCTCCACTCTCACCACCATCAGAACAATTCTTCAGAGCTATCAGCCCAAAGAAATAAAAAGCGCCGCACCACCACCGGGTGGGCTCGAACCTCCAGCCTTTCGGTTAACAGGCGATCGCGCTAGCCAATTACGCCACGGAGACAGTCGTGCTCTACTCTCACCACCATCAGAACATATCTTCAAAGCTATCAGCGCAAAGAAAAAAGCAACACACCACTCCCGGGAGGGCTCGAAATTCCAACCTTTCGGTTAACAGCCGATCGCGCTAGCCAATTGCGCCACGGAGACAGTAGTGCAGCACTCCACCTCCGTCAGAACATTTCTTCAGAGCTATCAGCCCAAAGAAAAAGAAAGCGCCGCACCACCACCGGGTGGGCTCGAAACTCCAAAATTTTGGGTAATAGCTGATCGCGCTGGCCAATTGCACCACGGAGACAGTCGTGCTTCACTCTCACCACCATCAGAACATATCTTCAAAGCTATCAGCCCGAAGAAAAAAAGGCAACACACCACTCCCGGGAGGGCTCGAACCTCCAACTTTTCGGTTAAAAGCCAATCGCGCTAGCCAATTGCGCCGCGGAGACAGTCGTGTTCCACTCTCACCACCATCAGAACATATCTTCTACGCCATCAGCGCAAAAAAAAGCAACACACCACTCCCGGGAGGGCTCGAAATTCCAACCTTTCGGTTAACAGCCGATCGCGCTAGCCAATTGCGCCACGGAGACAGTAGTGCAGCACTCACCCTCCGTCAGAACATTTCTTCAGAGCTATCAGCCCAAAGAAAAAGAAAGCGCCGCACCACCACCGGGTGGGCTCGAACCTCCAGCCTTTCGGTTAACAGGCGATCGCGCTAGCCAATTACGCCACGGAGACAGTCGTGCTCTACTCTCACCACCATCAGAACATATCCCCAAAGCTATCAGCGCAAAGAAAAGAGCAACACACCACTCCCGGGAAGGCTCGAAATTACAACCTTTCGGTTAACAGCCGATCGCGCTAGCCAATTGCGCCACGGAGACAGTAGTGCAGCACTCCCACCTCCGTCAGGTCATTTGTTCAGAGCTATCAGCCCAAAGAAAAAGAAGCGCCGCACAACCACCGGGTGGGCTCGAACCTTCAAACTTTCGGTTTACAGCGGGATGCGCAAGCCAATTGCGCCACGGAGACAGTCGTGCTCCACTCTCACCACCGTCAGAACATTTCTTCGGAGCTGTCAGCCCAAAGGAAAAAAAGCGCCACACCACCACCGGGCTAGCTCGAACCTCCAACCTATCGGTTAACAGCCGATTGCGCTAGCCAATGGCGCCACGGAGACAGTCGTGCTCCACTCTCCCCACCATCAGAACATATCTTCAAAGCTATTAGCGCAAAGAAAACAGCAACACACCACTCCCGGGAGGGCTCGAACCTCCAACTTTTCGGTTAACAGCCGATCGCGCTAGCCAATTGCGCCACGCAAACAGTCCTGCTCAACTCTCACCACCATCACAACATATCTTAAAAGCTATCAGCGCAAAGAAAAAAGCCACACACCACTCCTGGGAGGGATCGAACCTCCAACCTTTCAGTTAACAGCTGATTACGCTAGCCAATTGCGCCATGGAGACAGTCCTGCTGTACTATCACCACCAGCATAACATATCTTCAAAGCTATCAGCCCGAAGAAAAAAAAAGCACCGGGTGGGCTCGAATCTCCAAACTTTCGGTTAACAGCCGATCGCGCTATCCAATTGTGCCACGGAGAC
This sequence comes from Rhipicephalus microplus, assembly GCF_043290135.1. Lineage (NCBI taxonomy): Eukaryota > Metazoa > Arthropoda > Arachnida > Ixodida > Ixodidae > Rhipicephalus > Rhipicephalus microplus. The sequence continues at coordinate 53,758,772 of NW_027464585.1, read as the reverse complement.
AGACGTGCTCCACTCTCGCCACCGTCAGAACATTTCTTCACACTATCAGCCCAAAGAAAAAAAAGCACCGCACCGCCACCAGGTGGGCTCGAACCTCCAACCTTTCGGTTAACAGCCCATCGCGCTAGCCAATTGCGCCAAGGAGACAGTCCTGCTCCACTCTCACCACCATCAGAACATATCTTCAAACCTATCAGCCGAAAGGAAAAAAAGCAACACACCACACTCGGGAGGGCTCGAACCTCTAACCTTTTGCTAACAGCCGATCGCGCTAGCCAATTGGGCCACGGAGGCAGTCGTGCTCCACTCTCACCACCGTCAGAACATTTCTTCAGAGCTATCAGCCCAAAGAAAAAGCAACACACCACTCCCGGGAGGGCTCGAACCTCCAACTCTCGGTCAACAGCCTATAGCGCTAGCCCATTGCGCCACGGAGACAGTCGTGCTCTCCTCTCACCACCATCAGAACATTTCTTCAGAGCTATCAGCCCAAAGAAAAAAAAGCGCTGCACCACCACCGGGTGGGCTCGAACCTCCCAAATTTCGGTTCATAGCCGATCGCGCTGGCCAATTGTGCCACGGAGACAGTCGTGCTCCACTCTCACCACCGTCAGAACATATCTTCAAAGCTATCAGCCCTAAGAAAAAAAGCAAAACACCACTCCCGAGAGGGCTCGAACCTCCAACCTTTCGGTTAAAAGCCAATCGCGCTAGCCAATTGCGTCACGGAGGCAGTCGTGTTCCACTGTCACCACCGTCAGAACATTTCTTCAAAGCCATCAGCGCAAAGAAAAAAGTAACACACGACTCCTGGGAGGGCTCGAATTTCCAATCTCTCGGTTAACAGCCGATCGCGCTAGCCAATTGCGCCACGGAGACAGTAGTGCAGCGCTCCCACCTCCGTCAGAACAATTCTTCAGAGCTATCAGCCCAAAGAAATAAAAAGCGCCGCACCACCACCGGGTGGGCTCGAACCTCCAGCCTTTCGGTTAACAGGCGATCGCGCTAGCCAATTACGCCACGGAGACAGTCGTGCTCTACTCTCACCACCATCAGAACATATCTTCAAAGCTATCAGCGCAAAGAAAAAAGCAACACACCACTCCCGGGAGGGCTCGAAATTCCAACCTTTCGGTTAACAGCCGATCGCGCTAGCCAATTGCGCCACGGAGACAGTAGTGCAGCACTCCACCTCCGTCAGAACATTTCTTCAGAGCTATCAGCCCAAAGAAAAAGAAAGCGCCGCACCACCACCGGGTGGGCTCGAAACTCCAAAATTTTGGGTAATAGCTGATCGCGCTGGCCAATTGCACCACGGAGACAGTCGTGCTTCACTCTCACCACCATCAGAACATATCTTCAAAGCTATCAGCCCGAAGAAAAAAAGGCAGCACACCACTCCCGGGAGGGCTCGAACCTCCAACTATTCGGTTAAAAGCCAATCGCGCTAGCCAATTGCGCCACGGAGACAGTCGTGTTCCACTCTCACCACCATCAGAACATATCTTCTACGCCATCAGCGCAAACAAAAAGCAACACACCACTCCCGGGAGGGCTCGAAATTCCAACCTTTCGGTTAACAGCCGATCGCGCTAGCCAATTGCGCCACGGAGACAGTAGTGCAGCACTCACCCTCCGTCAGAACATTTCTTCAGAGCTATCAGCCCAAAGAAAAACAAAGCGCCGCACCACCACCGGGTGGGCTCGAACCTCCAGCCTTTCGCTTAACAGCCAATCGCGCTAGCCAGTTGCGCCACGGAGACAGTCCTGCACAACTCCCACCACCATTAAACTAATCTTCAAAGCTATCAGCCCAAAGAAAAAAAGCGCCACACCACTCGCGGGTGGCCTCTAACCCCCAACCTTTCGGTTAACAGCCGATCGCGCTAGCCAATTACGCCACGGAGACAGTCGAGCTCCACTCTCACCACCATCAGAACATATCTTCTACGCCATCAGCGCAAAAAAAAGCGACACACCGTCCACGGGTGCGCTCGAAACTCCCACCTTTTGGTTAACAGCCGATCGCGCTAGCCAATTGCGCCACGGAGACAGTCCTGCTCCACTCTCACCACCATCACAACATATCTTCAAAGGTATCAGCCCAAAGAAAAAAAAGTGCCGCAGCACCACCGGGTGGGCTCGAACCTCCAACCTTTCGGTTAACAGCCGATCGCGCTAGCCTATTGCGCCACGGAGATAGTCCTGCTCCACTCTCACCACCATCAGAACATATCTTCAAAGCTATCAGCCCAAAGAAAAAAAAGCAACACACCACTCTCGGGAGGTCTCGAACCTCCAACCTTTCTGTTTACAGCTGATCGCGCTAGCCAATTGCGCCATGGAGACAGTCGCGCTACACCCTCACCACCGTCAGAACATTTCCTCAGAGCAATCAGCCCAAGGGAAAAAAAGCGCCGCACCACCACCGTGTGGGCTCGAACCTCCAACCTTTCGGTTAACAGCCCATCGCACTAGCCAATTGCGCCACGGAGACAGTCGTGCTTCACTCTCACCACCATCAGAACATATCTTCAAAGCTATCAGCAAAAGATAAAAAAGCGCCGCACCAGCACCGGGTGGGCTCGAACCTCCAAAATTTCGGTTCATAGCCGATCGCGCTGGCCAATTGCGCCACGGAGACAGTCGTGCTCTACTCTCACCACCATCAGAACATAACTTCAAAGCTATCAGCCCTAAGAAAAAAAAGCAAAACACCACTCCCGGGAGGGCTCGAACCTCCAACCTTTCGGTGAAAAGCCAATCGCGCTAGCCAATTGCGTCACGGAGGCAGTCGTGTTCCACTGTCACCACCGTCAGAACATTTCTTCAAAGCCATCAGCGCAAAGAAAAAAGTAACACACCACTCCTGGGAGGGCTCGAATTTCCAATCTTTCGGTTAACAGCCGATTGCGCTAGCCAATTGCGCCACGGAGATAGTAGTGCAGCGCTCCCACCTCCGTCAGAACATTTCTTCAGAGCTATCAGCCCAAAGAAAAAGAAAGCGCCGCACCACCACCGGGTGGGCTCGAACCTCCAGCCTTTCGGTTAACAGGCGATCGCGCTAGCCAATTGCGCCACGTAGACAATCGTGCTCCACTCTCACCACCATCAGAACATATCTTCAAAGCTATCAGCGCAAAGAAAAAAGCAACACACCACTCCTGGGAGGGCTCGAAATTCCAACCTTTCGGTTAACAGCCAATCGCGCTAGCCAATTGCGCCACGGAGACAGTAGTGCAGCACTCCCACCTCCATCAGAACATATCTTCAAAGCTATCAGCCCAAAGAAAAAAAAGCAACACACCACTCTCGGGAGGGCTCGAACCTCCAACCTTTCTGTTAACAGCCGATCGCGCTAGCCAATTGCGCCACGAAGACAGTCGCGCGACACCCTCACCACCGTCAGAACATTTCCTCAGAGCTATCAGCCCAAGGGAAAAAAAGCACCGCACCACCACCGTGTGGGCTCGAACCTCCAACCTTTCGGATAACAGCCCATCGCACTAGCCAATTGCGCCACGGAGACAGTCGTGCTTCACTCTCACCAACATCAGTACATATCTTCAAAGCTATCAGCGCAAAGAAAAAAGCAACACACCACTCCCGGGAGGGCTCGAACCTCCAACCTTTCGGTCAACAGCCTATAGCGCTAGCCCATTGCGCCACGGAGACAGTCGTGCTCTCCTCTCACCACCATCAGAACATTTCTTCAGAGCTATCAGCCCAAAGAAAAAAAGCGCCGCACCACCACCGCGTGGGCTCGAACCTCCCAAATTTCGGTTCATAGCCGATCGCGCTGGCCAATGGTGCCACGAAGACAGTCGTGCTCCACTCTCACCACCGTCAGAACATATCTTCAAAGCTATCAGCCCTAAGAAAAAAAGCAAAACACCACTACCGGGAGGGCTCGAACCTCCAACCTTTCGGTTAAAAGCCAATCGCGCTAGCCAATTGCGTCACGGAGGCAGTCGTGTTCCACTGTCACCACCATCAGAACATTTCTTCAAAGCCATCAGCGCAAAGAAAAAAAGTAACACACCACTCCCTGGAGGGCTCGAATTTCCAATCTTTCGGTTAACAGCCGATCGCGCTAGCCAATTGCGCCACGGAGACAGTAGTGCAGCGCTCCCACCTCCGTCAGAACATTTCTTCAGAGCTATCAGCCCAAAGAAAAAGAAAGCGCCGCACCACCACCGGGTGGGCTCGAACCTCCAGCCTTTCGGTTAACAGGCGATCGCGCTAGCCAATTGCGCCACGTAGACAATCGTGCTCTACTCTCACCACCATCAGAACATATCTTCAAAGCTATCAGCGCAAAGAAAAAAGCAACACACCACTCCTGGGAGGGCTCGAAATTCCAACCTTTCGGTTAACAGCCAATCGCGCTAGCCAATTGCGCCACGGAGACAGTAGTGCAGCACTCCCACCTCCATCAGAACAGTTCTTCAGAGCTATCAGCCCAGAGAAAAAAAAGCGCCGCACCACCACCGGGTGGGCTCGAAACTCCAAAATTTTGGGTAATAGCTGATCGCGCTGGCCAATTGCACCACGGAGACAGTCGTGCTTCACTCTCACCACCATCAGAACATATCTTCAAAGCTATCAGCGCAAAGAAAAAAGCAACACACCACTCCCGGGAGGGCTCCAAACTACAACCTTTCGGTTAACAGCCGATCGCGCGAGCCAATTGCGCCACGAAGACAGTAGTGCAGCACTCCCACCTCCGTCAAGACATTTCTTCAGAGCTATCAGCCCAAAGAAAAAGAAGCGCCGCACCACCACCGGGTGGGCTCGAACCTGCAAACTTTCGGTTAATAGCCGGATGCTCTAGCCAATTGCGCCACGGAGACAATCGTGCTCCACTCTCACCACCATCAGAACATTTCTTCGGAGCTGTCAGCCGAAAGGAAAAAAAGCACCGCACCACCACCAGTCGAGCTCGAACCTCCAACCTATCGGTTAACAGCCGATTGCGCTAGCCAATTGCGCCACGGAGACAGTCGTGCTCCACTCTCCCCACCATCAGAACATATCTTAAAGCTATCAGTGCAAAGAAAAAAGCAAAACACCACCCCGGGAGGGCTCGAACCTCCAACTTTTCGGTTAACAGCCGATCGCGCTAGCCAATTGCGCCACGGAGAAAGTCGTGCTCCACTCTCACCACCATCAGAACATTTCTTCAGAGCTATCAGCCCAAAGAAAAAAAAGCGCCGCACCTCCACCGGGTGGGCTCGAACCTCCAGCCTTTCGGTTAACAGGCGATCGCGCTAGCCAATTACGCCACGGAGACAGTCGTGCTCTACTCTCACCACCATCAGAACATATCCCCAAAGCTATCAGCGCAAAAAAAAGAGCAACACACCACTCCCGGGAAGGCTCGAAATTACAACCTTTCGGTTAACAGCCGATCGCGCTAGCCAATTGCGCCACGGAGACAGTAGTGCAGCACTCCCACCTCCGTCAGGTCATTTGTTCAGAGCTATCAGCCCAAAGAAAAAGAAGCGCCGCACAACCACCGGGTGGGCTCGAACCTTCAAACTTTCGGTTAACAGCCGGATTCGCAAGCCAATTGCGCCACGGAGACAGTCGTGCTCCACTCTCACCACCGTCAGAACATTTCTTCGGAGCTGTCAGCCCAAAGGAAAAAAAGCGCCACACCACCACCAGGCTAGCTCGAACCTCCAACCTATCGGTTAACAGCCGATTGCGCTAGCCAATGGCGCCACGGAGACAGTCGTGCTCCACTCTCCCCACCAGCAGAACATATCTTCAAAGCTATCAGTGCAAAGAAAACAGCAACACACCACTCCCGGCAGGGCTCGAACCTCCAACTTTTCGGTTAACAGCCGATCGCGCTAGCCAATTGCGCCACGCAAACAGTCCTGCTCAACTCTCACCACCATTACAACAAATCTTAAAAGCTATCAGCGCAAAGAAAAAAGCCACACACCACTCCTGGGAGGGATCGAAACTCCAACCTTTCAGTTAACAGCTGATTACGCTAGCCAATCGCGCCATGGAGACAGTCCTGCTGTACTCTCACCACCAGCACAGCATATCTTCAAAGCTATCAGCCCGAAGAAAAAAAAGCACCGGGTGGGCTCGAATCTCCAAACTTTCGGTTAACAGCCGATCGCGCTATCCAATTGTGCCACGGAGACAGACGTGCTCCACTCTCGCCACCGTCAGAACATTTCTTCACACTATCAGCCCAAAGAAAAAAAAGCACCGCACCGCCACCAGGTGGGCTCGAACCTCCAACCTTTCGGTTAACAGCCCATCGCGCTAGCCAATTGCGCCAAGGAGACAGTCGTGCTCCATTCTCACCACCGTCAGAACATTTCTCCAAAGCTATCAGCGCAAAGAAAAAAGAGCGACGAACCACCACCGGGTTGGCTCGAACCTCCAACCTTTCGGTTAACAGGCGATCGCGCTAGCCAAGTGCGCCACGGCGACAGTCCTGCTCCACTCTCACCACCATCAGAACATATCTTCAAACCTATCAGCCGAAAGGAAAAAAGCAACACACCACACTCGGGAGGGCTCGAACCTCTAACCTTTCTGCTAACAGCCGATCGCGCTAGCCAATTGGGCCACAGACGCAGTCGTGCTCCACTCTCACCTCCGTCAGAAGATTTCTTCAGAGCTATCAGCCCAAAGAAAAAGAAACGCCGCACCACCACCGGGTGGGCTCGAACCTCCAACCTTTTGGTCAACAGCCGATTGCGCTAGCCAACTGCGCCAGCCACGAAGACAGTCGTGCTCCACTCTCACCACCGTCAGAAGATTTCTTCAGACTATCAGCCCAAAGAAAAAAAAGCGCCGCACCACCACCGGGTGGGTTCGAACCTTCAACCTTTCGGTTAACAGCCGATCGCGCTAGCCAATTGCGCCACGGAGACAGTCGTGCTCCACTCTCACCACCATCAGAACATATCTTCAAAGCTATCAGCCCAAAGAAAAAAAAGCGCTGCACCACCCCGGGTGGGCTCGAACCTCCAACCTTTCGGTTAACAGCCGATCGCGCTAGCCAATTATCCCACGGAGACAGTCGTGCTCCACTCTCACCACCATCAGAACATATCTTCAAAGCTATCAGCGCAAAAAAAAGCAACACACCACTCCCGGCAGGGCTCGAAATTCCAACCTTTCGGTTAACAGCCGATCGCGCTAGCCAATTGCGCCACGGAGACAGTAGTGCAGCACTCCACCTCCGTCAGAACATTTCTTCAGAGCTATCAGCCCCAAGAAAAAGAAAGCGCCGCACCACCACCGAGTGGGCTCGAACTTCCAGCCTTTCGCTTAACAGCCTATCGCGCTAGCCAGTTGCGCCACGGAGACAGTCATGCTCCACTCTCACCACCATCAGAACATATCTTCTACGCCATCAGCGCAAAGAAAAAAAAAAGCGACACACCGTCCACGGGTGCGCTCGAAACTCCCACCTTTTGGTTAACAGCCGATCGCGCTAGCCAATTGCACCACGGAGACAGTCCTGCTCCACCCTCCCCACCATCAGAACATATCTTCAAATCTATCAGCCCAAAGAAAAAAAAAGCGCCGCACCACCACCGGGTGGGCTCGAACCTCCAGCCTTTCGCTTAACAGCCAATCGCGCTAGCCAGTTGCGCCACGGAGACAGTCCTGCACAACTCCCACCACCATTAAACTAATCTTCAAAGCTATCAGCCCAAAGAAAAAAAGCGCAGCACCACTCGCGGGTGGGCTCGAACCCCCAACCTTTCGGTTAACAGCCGATCGCGTTAGCCAATTACGCCACGGAGACAGTCCTGCTCCACCCTCCCCACCATCAGAACATATCTTCAAAGCTATCAGCCCAAAGAAAAAAAAGCGCCGCACCACCACCGGGTGGGCTCGAACCTCCAGCCTTTCGCTTAACAGCCAATCGCGCTAGCCAGTTGCGCCACGGAGACAGTCCTGCACAACTCCCACCACCATTAAACTAATCTTCAAAGCTATCAGCCCAAAGAAAAAAAGCGCAGCACCACTCGCGGGTGGGCTCGAACCCCCAACCTTTCGGTTAACAGCCGATCGCGCTAGCCAATTACGCCACGGAGACAGTCATGCTCCACTCTCACCACCATCAGAACATATCTTCTACGCCATCAGCGCAAAGAAAAAAAAAGTGACACACCGTCCACGGGTGCGCTCGAAACTCCCACCTTTTGGTTAACAGCCGATCGCGCTAGCCAATTGCACCACGGAGACAGTCCTGCTCCACCCTCCCCACCATCAGAACATATCTTCAAAGCTATCAGCCCAAAGAAAAAAAAGCGCCGCACCACCAGCCGGTGGGCTCGAACCTCCAACCTTTCGGTTAACAGCCTATCGCGCTAGCCAATTGTGCCACGGAGACAGTCGTGTTCCACTCTCACCACCAACAGAACATATCTTCAAAGCTATCAGCGCAAAGATAAAAAAGCGCCGCACCACCACCGGGTGGGCTCGAACCTCCAAAATTTCGGTTCATAGCCGATCGCGCTGGCCAATTGCGCCACGAAGACAGTTGTGCTCCACTCTCACCACCATCAGAACATATCTTCAAAGCTATCAGCCCGAAGAAAAAAAAAGCAACACACCACTCCCGGGAGGGCTCGAACCTCCAACCTTTCGGTCAAAAGCCAATCGCGCTAGCCAATTGCGTCACGGAGACAGTCGTGTTCTACTCTCACCACCGTCAGAACATTTCTTCAAAGCTATCAGCGCAAAGAAAAAAGCAACACACCACTCCCGGGAAGGCTCGAAATTACAACCTTTCGGTTAACAGCCGATCGCGCTAGCCAATTGCGCCACGGAGACAGTAGTGCAGCACTCCCACCTCCGTCAGGTCATTTGTTCAGAGCTATCAGCCCAAAGAAAAAGAAGCGCCGCACAACCACCGGGTGGGCTCGAACCTTCAAACTTTCGGTTAACAGCCGGATGCGCAAGCCAATTGCGCCACGGAGACAGTCGTGCTCCACTCTCACCACCGTCAGAACATTTCTTCGGAGCTGTCAGCCCAAAGGAAAAAAAGCGCTACACCACCACACCACCACCGGGCTAGCTCGAACCTCCAACCTATCGGTTAACAGCCGATTGCGCTAGCCAATGGCGCCACGGAGACAGTCGTGCTCCACTCTCCCCACCATCAGAACATATCTTCAAAGCTATCAGCGCAAAGAAAACAGCAACACACCACTCCCGGGAGGGCTCGAACCTCCAACTTTTCGGTTAACAGCCGATCGCGCTAGCCAATTGCGCCACGCAAACAGTCCTGCTCAACTCTCACCACCATCACAACATATCTTAAAAGCTATCAGCGCAAAGAAAAAAGCCACACACCACTCCTGGGAGGGATCGAACCTCCAACCTTTCAGTTAACAGCTGATTACGCTAGCCAATCGCGCCATGGAGACAGTCCTGCTGTACTCTCACCACCAGCATAGCATATCTTCAAAGCTATCAGCCCGAAGAAAAAAAACCACCGGGTGGGCTCTAATCTCCAAACTTTCGGTTAACAGCCGATCGCGCTATCCAATTGTGCCACGGAGACAGACGTGCTCCACTCTCGCCACCGTCAGAACATTTCTTCACACTATCAGCCCAAAGAAAAAAAAGCACCGCACCGCCACCAGGTGGGCTCGAACCTCCAACCTTTCGGTTAACAGCCTATCGCGCTAGCCAATTGCGCCAAGGAGACAGTCGTGCTCCATTCTCACCACCGTCAGAACATTTCTCCAAAGCTATCAGCGCAAAGAAAAAAGAGCGACGAACCACCACCGGGTTGGCTCGAACCTCCAACCTTTCGGTTAACAGGCGATCGCGCTAGCCAAGTGCGCCACGGCGACAGTCCTGCTCCACTCTCACCACCATCAGAACATATCTTCAAACCTATCAGCCGAAAGGAAAAAAGCAACACACCACACTCGGGAGGGCTCGAACCTCTATCCTTTCTGCAAACAGCCGATCGCGCTAGCCAATTGGGCCACAGAGGCAGTCGTGCTCCACTCTCACCACCGTCAGAACATTTCTTCAGAGCTATCAGCCCAAAGAAAAAGAAACGCCGCACCACCACCGGGTGGGCTCGAACCTCCAACCTTTCGGTCAACAGCCGATTGCGCTAGCCAACTGGGCCAGCCACGAAGACAGTCGTGCTCCACTCTCACCACCGTCAGAAGATTTCTTCAGACTATCAGCCCAAAGAAAAAAAAGCGCCGCACCACCACCGGGTGGGCTCGAACCTTCAACCTTTCGGTTAACAGCCGATCGCGCTAGCCAATTGCGCCACGGAGACAGTCGTGCTCCACTCTCACCACCATCAGAACATATCTTCAAAGCTATCAGCCCAAAGAAAAAAAAGCGCTGCACCACCCCGGGTGGGCTCGAACCTCCAACCTTTCGGTTAACAGCCGATCGCGCTAGCCAATTATGCCACGGAGACAGTCGTGCTCCACTCTCACCACCATCAGAACATATCTTCAAAGCTATCAGCGCAAAAAAAAGCAACACACCACTCCCGGCAGGGCTCGAAATTCCAACCTTTCGGTTAACAGCCGATCGCGCTAGCCAATTGCGCCACGGAGACAGTAGTGCAGCACTCCACCTCCGTCAGAACATTTCTTCAGAGCTATCAGCCCAAAGAAAAAGAAAGCGCCGCACCACCACCGGGTGGGCTCGGACTTCCAGCCTTTCGCTTAACAGACAATCGCGCTAGCCAGTTGCGCCACGGAGACAGTCGTGCTCCACTCTCACCACCATCTGAACATATCTTCTACGCCATCAGCGCAAAGAAAAAAAAAGCGACACACCGTCCACGGGTGCGCTCGAAACTCCCACCTTTTGGTTAACAGCCGATCGCGCTAGCCAATTGCACCACGGAGACAGTCCTGCTCCACCCTCCCCACCATCAGAACATATCTTCAAATCTATCAGCCCAAAGAAAAAAAAAGCGCCGCACCACCACCGGGTGGGCTCGAACCTCCAGCCTTTCGCTTAACAGCCAATCGCGCTAGCCAGTTGCGCCACGGAGACAGTCCTGCACAACTCCCACCCACATTAAACTAATCTTCAAAGCTATCAGCCCAAAGAAAAAAAGCGCAGCACCACTCGCGGGTGGGCTCGAACCCCCAACCTTTCGGTTAACAGCCGATCGCGCTAGCCAATTACGCCACGGAGACAGTCCTGCTCCACCCTCCCCACCATCAGAACATATCTTCAAAGCTATCAGCCCAAAGAAAAAAAAGCGCCGCACCACCACCGGGTGGGCTCGAACCTCCAACTTTTCGGTGAACAGCCGATCGCGCTAGCCAATTGCGCCACGCAAACAGTCCTGCTCAACTCTCACCACCATCACAACATATCTTAAAAGCTATCAGCGCAAAGAAAAAAGCCACACACCACTCCTGGGAGGGATCGAACCTCCAACCTTTCAGTTAACAGCTGATTACGCTAGCCAATCGCGCCATGGAGACAGTCCTGCTGTACTCTCACCACCAGCATAGCATATCTTCAAAGCTATCAGCCCGAAGAAAAAAAAGCACCGGGTGGGCTCTAATCTCCAAACTTTCGGTTAACAGCCGATCGCGCTATCCAATTGTGCCACGGAGACAGACGTGCTCCACTCTCGCCACCGTCAGAACATTTCTTCACACTATCAGCCCAAAGAAAAAAAAGCACCGCACCGCCACCAGGTGGGCTCGAACCTCCAACCTTTCGGTTAACAGCCTATCGCGCTAGCCAATTGCGCCAAGGAGACAGTCGTGCTCCATTCTCACCACCGTCAGAACATTTCTCCAAAGCTATCAGCGCAAAGAAAAAAGAGCGACGAACCACCACCGGGTTGGCTCGAACCTCCAACCTTTCGGTTAACAGGCGATCGCGCTAGCCAAGTGCGCCACGGCGACAGTCCTGCTCCACTCTCACCACCATCAGAACATATCTTCAAACCTATCAGCCGAAAGGAAAAAAGCAACACACCACACTCGGGAGGGCTCGAACCTCTAACCTTTCTGCTAACAGCCGATCGCGCTAGCCAATTGGGCCACAGAGGCAGTCGTGCTCCACTCTCACCACCGTCAGAACATTTCTTCAGAGCTATCAGCCCAAAGAAAAAGAAACGCCGCACCACCACCGGGTGGGCTCGAACCTCCAACCTTTCGGTCAACAGCCGATTGCGCTAGCCAACTGCGCCAGCCACGAAGACAGTCGTGCTCCACTCTCACCACCGTCAGAAGATTTCTTCAGACTATCAGCCCAAAGAAAAAAAAGCGCCGCACCACCACCGGGTGGGCTCGAACCTTCAACCTTTCGGTTAACAGCCGATCGCGCTAGCCCATTGCGCCACGGAGACAGTCGTGCTCCACTCTCACCACCATCAGAACATATCTTCAAAGCTATCAGCCCAAAGAAAAAAAAGCGCTGCACCACCCCGGGTGGGCTCGAACCTCCAACCTTTCGGTTAACAGCCGATCGCGCTAGCCAATTATGCCACGGAGACAGTCGTGCTCCACTCTCACCACCATCAGAACATATCTTCAAAGCTATCAGCGCAAAAAAAGCAACACACCACTCCCGGCAGGGCTCGAAATTCCAACCTTTCGGTTAACAGCCGATCGCGCTTGCCAATTGCGCCACGGAGACAGTAGTGCAGCACTCCACCTCCGTCAGAACATTTCTTCAGAGCTATCAGCCCAAAGAAAAAGAAAGCGCCGCACCACCACCGGGTGGGCTCGAACTTCCAGCCTTTCGCGTAACAGCCAATCGCGCTAGCCAGTTGCGCCACGGAGACAGTCGTGCTCCACTCTCACCACCATCTGAACATATCTTCTACGCCATCAGCGCAAAGAAAAAAAAAGCGACACACCGTCCACGGGTGCGCTCGAAACTCCCACCTTTTGGTTAACAGCCGATCGCGCTAGCCAATTGCACCACGGAGACAGTCCTGCTCCACCCTCCCCACCATCAGAACATATCTTCAAATCTATCAGCCCAAAGAAAAAAAAAGCACCGCACCACCACCGGGTGGGCTCGAACCTCCAGCCTTTCGCTTAACAGCCAATCGCGCTAGCCAGTTGCGCCACGGAGACAGTCCTGCACAACTCCCACCCACATTAAACTAATCTTCAAAGTTTTCAGCCCAAAGAAAAAAAGCGCAGCACCACTCGCGGGTGGGCTCGAACCCCCAACCTTTCGGTTAACAGCCGATCGCGCTAGCCAATCACGCCACGGAGACAGTCCTGCTCCACCCTCCCCACCATCAGAACATATCTTCAAAGCTATCAGCCCAAAGAAAAAAAAGCGCCGCACCACCACCGGGTGGGCTCGAACCTCCAGCCTTTCGCTCAACAGCCAATCGCGCTAGCCAGTTGCGCCACGGAGACAGTCCTGCACAACTCCCACCACCATTAAACTAATCTTCAAAGCTATCAGCACAAAGAAAAAAAGCGCAGCACCACTCGCGGGTGGGCTCGAACCCCCAACCTTTCGGTTAACAGCTGATCGCGCTAGCCAATTACGCCACGGAGACAGTCATGCTCCACTCTCACCACCATCAGAACATATCTTCTACGCCATCAGCGCAAAGAAAAAAAAAGTGACACACCGTCCACGGGTTCGCTCGAAACTCCCACCTTTTGGTTAACAGCCGATCGCGCTAGCCGATTGCACCACGGAGACAGTCCTGCTCCACCCTCCCCACCATCAGAACATATCTTCAAAGCTATCAGCCCAAAGAAAAAAAGCGCCGCACCACCAGCCGGTGGGCTCGAACCTCCAACCTTTCGGTTAACAGCCCATCGCGCTAGCCAATTGTGCCACGGAGACAGTCGTGTTCCACTCTCACCACCAACAGAACATATCTTCAAAGCTATCAGCGCAAAGATAAAAAAGCGCCGCACCACCACCGGGTGGGCTCGAACCTCCAAAATTTCGGTTCATAGCCGATCGCGCTGGCCAACTGCGCCACGGAGACAGTCCTGCTCCACCCTCCCCACCATCAGAACATATCTTCAAAGCTATCAGCCCAAAGAAAAAAAAGCGCCGCACCACCACCGGGTGGGCTCGAACCTCCAACTTTTCGGTGAACAGCCGATCGCGCTAGCCAATTGCGCCACGCAAACAGTCCTGCTCAACTCTCACCACCATCACAACATATCTTAAAAGCTATCAGCGCAAAGAAAAAAGCCACACACCACTCCTGGGAGGGATCGAACCTCCAACCTTTCAGTTAACAGCTGATTACGCTAGCCAATCGCGCCATGGAGACAGTCCTGCTGTACTCTCACCACCAGCATAGCATATCTTCAAAGCTATCAGCCCGAAGAAAAAAAACCACCGGGTGGGCTCTAATCTCCAAACTTTCGGTTAACAGCCGATCGCGCTAGCCAACTGCGCCAGCCACGAAGACAGTCGTGCTCCACTCTCACCACCGTCAGAAGATTTCTTCAGACTATCAGCCCAAAGAAAAAAAAGCGCCGCACCACCACCGGGTGGGCTCGAACCTTCAACCTTTCGGTTAACAGCCGATCGCGCTAGCCCATTGCGCCACGGAGACAGTCGTGCTCCACTCTCACCACCATCAGAACATATCTTCAAAGCTATCAGCCCAAAGAAAAAAAAGCGCTGCACCACCCCGGGTGGGCTCGAACCTCCAACCTTTCGGTTAACAGCCGATCGCGCTAGCCAATTATGCCACGGAGACAGTCGTGCTCCACTCTCACCACCATCAGAACATATCTTCAAAGCTATCAGCGCAAAAAAAGCAACACACCACTCCCGGCAGGGCTCGAAATTCCAACCTTTCGGTTAACAGCCGATCGCGCTTGCCAATTGCGCCACGGAGACAGTAGTGCAGCACTCCACCTCCGTCAGAACATTTCTTCAGAGCTATCAGCCCAAAGAAAAAGAAAGCGCCGCACCACCACCGGGTGGGCTCGAACTTCCAGCCTTTCGCGTAACAGCCAATCGCGCTAGCCAGTTGCGCCACGGAGACAGTCGTGCTCCACTCTCACCACCATCTGAACATATCTTCTACGCCATCAGCGCAAAGAAAAAAAAAGCGACACACCGTCCACGGGTGCGCTCGAAACTCCCACCTTTTGGTTAACAGCCGATCGCGCTAGCCAATTGCACCACGGAGACAGTCCTGCTCCACCCTCCCCACCATCAGAACATATCTTCAAATCTATCAGCCCAAAGAAAAAAAAAGCACCGCACCACCACCGGGTGGGCTCGAACCTCCAGCCTTTCGCTTAACAGCCAATCGCGCTAGCCAGTTGCGCCACGGAGACAGTCCTGCACAACTCCCACCCACATTAAACTAATCTTCAAAGTTTTCAGCCCAAAGAAAAAAAGCGCAGCACCACTCGCGGGTGGGCTCGAACCCCCAACCTTTCGGTTAACAGCCGATCGCGCTAGCCAATCACGCCACGGAGACAGTCCTGCTCCACCCTCCCCACCATCAGAACATATCTTCAAAGCTATCAGCCCAAAGAAAAAAAAGCGCCGCACCACCACCGGGTGGGCTCGAACCTCCAGCCTTTCGCTTAACAGCCAATCGCGCTAGCCAGTTGCGCCACGGAGACAGTCCTGCACAACTCCCACCACCATTAAACTAATCTTCAAAGCTATCAGCCCAAAGAAAAAAAGCGCAGCACCACTCGCGGGTGGGCTCGAACCCCCAACCTTTCGGTTAACAGCCGATCGCGCTAGCCAATTACGCCACGGAGACAGTCATGCTCCACTCTCACCACCATCAGAACATATCTTCTACGCCATCAGCGCAAAGAAAAAAAAAGTGACACACCGTCCACGGGTGCGCTCGAAACTCCCACCTTTTGGTTAACAGCCGATCGCGCTAGCCAATTGCACCACGGAGACAGTCCTGCTCCACCCTCCCCACCATCAGAACATATCTTCAAAGCTATCAGCCCAAAGAAAAAAAAGCGCCGCACCACCAGCCGGTGGGCTCGAACCTCCAACCTTTCGGTTAACAGCCTATCGCGCTAGCCAATTGTGCCACGGAGACAGTCGTGTTCCACTCTCACCACCAACAGAACATATCTTCAAAGCTATCAGCGCAAAGATAAAAAAGCGCCGCACCACCACCGGGTGGGCTCGAACCTCCAAAATTTCGGTTCATAGCCGATCGCGCTGGCCAATTGCGCCACGAAGACAGTTGTGCTCCACTCTCACCACCATCAGAACATATCTTCAAAGCTATCAGCCCGAAGAAAAAAAAAGCAACACACCACTCCCGGGAGGGCTCGAACCTCCAACCTTTCGGTCAAAAGCCAATCGCGCTAGCCAATTGCGTCACGGAGACAGTCGTGTTCTACTCTCACCACCGTCAGAACATTTCTTCAAAGCTATCAGCGCAAAGAAAAAAGCAACACACCACTCCCGGGAAGGCTCGAAATTACAACCTTTCGGTTAACAGCCGATCGCGCTAGCCAATTGCGCCACGGAGACAGTAGTGCAGCACTCCCACCTCCGTCAGGTCATTTGTTCAGAGCTATCAGCCCAAAGAAAAAGAAGCGCCGCACAACCACCGGGTGGGCTCGAACCTTCAAACTTTCTGTTAACAGCCGGATGCGCAAGCCAATTGCGCCACGGAGACAGTCGTGCTCCACTCTCACCACCGTCAGAACATTTCTTCGGAGCTGTCAGCCCAAAGGAAAAAAAGCGCCACACCACCACCGGGCTAGCTCGAACCTCCAACCTATCGGTTAACAGCCGATTGCGCTAGCCAATGGCGCCACGGAGACAGTCGTGCTCCACTCTCCCCACCATCAGAACATATCTTCAAAGCTATCAGCGCAAAGAAAACAGCAACACACCACTCCCGGGAGGGCTCGAACCTCCAACTTTTCGGTTAACAGCCGATCGCGCTAGCCAATTGCGCCACGCAAACAGTCCTGCTCAACTCTCACCACCATCACAACATATCTTAAAAGCTATCAGCGCAAAGAAAAAAGCCACACACCACTCCTGGGAGGGATCGAACCTCCAACCTTTCAGTTAACAGCTGATTACGCTAGCCAATCGCGCCATGGAGACAGTCCTGCTGTACTCTCACCACCAGCATAGCATATCTTCAAAGCTATCAGCCCGAAGAAAAAAAACCACCGGGTGGGCTCTAATCTCCAAACTTTCGGTTAACAGCCGATCGCGCTATCCAATTGTGCCACGGAGACAGACGTGCTCCACTCTCGCCACCGTCAGAACATTTCTTCACACTATCAGCCCAAAGAAAAAAAAGCACCGCACCGCCACCAGGTGGGCTCGAACCTCCAACCTTTCGGTTAACAGCCTATCGCGCTAGCCAATTGCGCCAAGGAGACAGTCGTGCTCCATTCTCACCACCGTCAGAACATTTCTCCAAAGCTATCAGCGCAAAGAAAAAAGAGCGACGAACCACCACCGGGTTGGCTCGAACCTCCAACCTTTCGGTTAACAGGCGATCGCGCTAGCCAAGTGCGCCACGGCGACAGTCCTGCTCCACTCTCACCACCATCAGAACATATCTTCAAACCTATCAGCCGAAAGGAAAAAAGCAACACACCACACTCGGGAGGGCTCGAACCTCTATCCTTTCTGCAAACAGCCGATCGCGCTAGCCAATTGGGCCACAGAGGCAGTCGTGCTCCACTCTCACCACCGTCAGAACATTTCTTCAGAGCTATCAGCCCAAAGAAAAAGAAACGCCGCACCACCACCGGGTGGGCTCGAACCTCCAACCTTTCGGTCAACAGCCGATTGCGCTAGCCAACTGGGCCAGCCACGAAGACAGTCGTGCTCCACTCTCACCACCGTCAGAAGATTTCTTCAGACTATCAGCCCAAAGAAAAAAAAGCGCCGCACCACCACCGGGTGGGCTCGAACCTTCAACCTTTCGGTTAACAGCCGATCGCGCTAGCCAATTGCGCCACGGAGACAGTCGTGCTCCACTCTCACCACCATCAGAACATATCTTCAAAGCTATCAGCCCAAAGAAAAAAAAGCGCTGCACCACCCCGGGTGGGCTCGAACCTCCAACCTTTCGGTTAACAGCCGATCGCGCTAGCCAATTATGCCACGGAGACAGTCGTGCTCCACTCTCACCACCATCAGAACATATCTTCAAAGCTATCAGCGCAAAAAAAAGCAACACACCACTCCCGGCAGGGCTCGAAATTCCAACCTTTCGGTTAACAGCCGATCGCGCTAGCCAATTGCGCCACGGAGACAGTAGTGCAGCACTCCACCTCCGTCAGAACATTTCTTCAGAGCTATCAGCCCAAAGAAAAAGAAAGCGCCGCACCACCACCGGGTGGGCTCGGACTTCCAGCCTTTCGCTTAACAGACAATCGCGCTAGCCAGTTGCGCCACGGAGACAGTCGTGCTCCACTCTCACCACCATCTGAACATATCTTCTACGCCATCAGCGCAAAGAAAAAAAAAGCGACACACCGTCCACGGGTGCGCTCGAAACTCCCACCTTTTGGTTAACAGCCGATCGCGCTAGCCAATTGCACCACGGAGACAGTCCTGCTCCACCCTCCCCACCATCAGAACATATCTTCAAATCTATCAGCCCAAAGAAAAAAAAAGCGCCGCACCACCACCGGGTGGGCTCGAACCTCCAGCCTTTCGCTTAACAGCCAATCGCGCTAGCCAGTTGCGCCACGGAGACAGTCCTGCACAACTCCCACCCACATTAAACTAATCTTCAAAGCTATCAGCCCAAAGAAAAAAAGCGCAGCACCACTCGCGGGTGGGCTCGAACCCCCAACCTTTCGGTTAACAGCCGATCGCGCTAGCCAATTACGCCACGGAGACAGTCCTGCTCCACCCTCCCCACCATCAGAACATATCTTCAAAGCTATCAGCCCAAAGAAAAAAAAGCGCCGCACCACCACCGGGTGGGCTCGAACCTCCAACTTTTCGGTGAACAGCCGATCGCGCTAGCCAATTGCGCCACGCAAACAGTCCTGCTCAACTCTCACCACCATCACAACATATCTTAAAAGCTATCAGCGCAAAGAAAAAAGCCACACACCACTCCTGGGAGGGATCGAACCTCCAACCTTTCAGTTAACAGCTGATTACGCTAGCCAATCGCGCCATGGAGACAGTCCTGCTGTACTCTCACCACCAGCATAGCATATCTTCAAAGCTATCAGCCCGAAGAAAAAAAAGCACCGGGTGGGCTCTAATCTCCAAACTTTCGGTTAACAGCCGATCGCGCTATCCAATTGTGCCACGGAGACAGACGTGCTCCACTCTCGCCACCGTCAGAACATTTCTTCACACTATCAGCCCAAAGAAAAAAAAGCACCGCACCGCCACCAGGTGGGCTCGAACCTCCAACCTTTCGGTTAACAGCCTATCGCGCTAGCCAATTGCGCCAAGGAGACAGTCGTGCTCCATTCTCACCACCGTCAGAACATTTCTCCAAAGCTATCAGCGCAAAGAAAAAAGAGCGACGAACCACCACCGGGTTGGCTCGAACCTCCAACCTTTCGGTTAACAGGCGATCGCGCTAGCCAAGTGCGCCACGGCGACAGTCCTGCTCCACTCTCACCACCATCAGAACATATCTTCAAACCTATCAGCCGAAAGGAAAAAAGCAACACACCACACTCGGGAGGGCTCGAACCTCTAACCTTTCTGCTAACAGCCGATCGCGCTAGCCAATTGGGCCACAGAGGCAGTCGTGCTCCACTCTCACCACCGTCAGAACATTTCTTCAGAGCTATCAGCCCAAAGAAAAAGAAACGCCGCACCACCACCGGGTGGGCTCGAACCTCCAACCTTTCGGTCAACAGCCGATTGCGCTAGCCAACTGCGCCAGCCACGAAGACAGTCGTGCTCCACTCTCACCACCGTCAGAAGATTTCTTCAGACTATCAGCCCAAAGAAAAAAAAGCGCCGCACCACCACCGGGTGGGCTCGAACCTTCAACCTTTCGGTTAACAGCCGATCGCGCTAGCCCATTGCGCCACGGAGACAGTCGTGCTCCACTCTCACCACCATCAGAACATATCTTCAAAGCTATCAGCCCAAAGAAAAAAAAGCGCTGCACCACCCCGGGTGGGCTCGAACCTCCAACCTTTCGGTTAACAGCCGATCGCGCTAGCCAATTATGCCACGGAGACAGTCGTGCTCCACTCTCACCACCATCAGAACATATCTTCAAAGCTATCAGCGCAAAAAAAGCAACACACCACTCCCGGCAGGGCTCGAAATTCCAACCTTTCGGTTAACAGCCGATCGCGCTTGCCAATTGCGCCACGGAGACAGTAGTGCAGCACTCCACCTCCGTCAGAACATTTCTTCAGAGCTATCAGCCCAAAGAAAAAGAAAGCGCCGCACCACCACCGGGTGGGCTCGAACTTCCAGCCTTTCGCGTAACAGCCAATCGCGCTAGCCAGTTGCGCCACGGAGACAGTCGTGCTCCACTCTCACCACCATCTGAACATATCTTCTACGCCATCAGCGCAAAGAAAAAAAAAGCGACACACCGTCCACGGGTGCGCTCGAAACTCCCACCTTTTGGTTAACAGCCGATCGCGCTAGCCAATTGCACCACGGAGACAGTCCTGCTCCACCCTCCCCACCATCAGAACATATCTTCAAATCTATCAGCCCAAAGAAAAAAAAAGCACCGCACCACCACCGGGTGGGCTCGAACCTCCAGCCTTTCGCTTAACAGCCAATCGCGCTAGCCAGTTGCGCCACGGAGACAGTCCTGCACAACTCCCACCCACATTAAACTAATCTTCAAAGTTTTCAGCCCAAAGAAAAAAAGCGCAGCACCACTCGCGGGTGGGCTCGAACCCCCAACCTTTCGGTTAACAGCCGATCGCGCTAGCCAATCACGCCACGGAGACAGTCCTGCTCCACCCTCCCCACCATCAGAACATATCTTCAAAGCTATCAGCCCAAAGAAAAAAAAGCGCCGCACCACCACCGGGTGGGCTCGAACCTCCAGCCTTTCGCTCAACAGCCAATCGCGCTAGCCAGTTGCGCCACGGAGACAGTCCTGCACAACTCCCACCACCATTAAACTAATCTTCAAAGCTATCAGCACAAAGAAAAAAAGCGCAGCACCACTCGCGGGTGGGCTCGAACCCCCAACCTTTCGGTTAACAGCTGATCGCGCTAGCCAATTACGCCACGGAGACAGTCATGCTCCACTCTCACCACCATCAGAACATATCTTCTACGCCATCAGCGCAAAGAAAAAAAAAGTGACACACCGTCCACGGGTTCGCTCGAAACTCCCACCTTTTGGTTAACAGCCGATCGCGCTAGCCGATTGCACCACGGAGACAGTCCTGCTCCACCCTCCCCACCATCAGAACATATCTTCAAAGCTATCAGCCCAAAGAAAAAAAGCGCCGCACCACCAGCCGGTGGGCTCGAACCTCCAACCTTTCGGTTAACAGCCCATCGCGCTAGCCAATTGTGCCACGGAGACAGTCGTGTTCCACTCTCACCACCAACAGAACATATCTTCAAAGCTATCAGCGCAAAGATAAAAAAGCGCCGCACCACCACCGGGTGGGCTCGAACCTCCAAAATTTCGGTTCATAGCCGATCGCGCTGGCCAATTGCGCCACGGAGACAGTCCTGCTCCACCCTCCCCACCATCAGAACATATCTTCAAAGCTATCAGCCCAAAGAAAAAAAAGCGCCGCACCACCACCGGGTGGGCTCGAACCTCCAACTTTTCGGTGAACAGCCGATCGCGCTAGCCAATTGCGCCACGCAAACAGTCCTGCTCAACTCTCACCACCATCACAACATATCTTAAAAGCTATCAGCGCAAAGAAAAAAGCCACACACCACTCCTGGGAGGGATCGAACCTCCAACCTTTCAGTTAACAGCTGATTACGCTAGCCAATCGCGCCATGGAGACAGTCCTGCTGTACTCTCACCACCAGCATAGCATATCTTCAAAGCTATCAGCCCGAAGAAAAAAAAGCACCGGGTGGGCTCTAATCTCCAAACTTTCGGTTAACAGCCGATCGCGCTATCCAATTGTGCCACGGAGACAGACGTGCTCCACTCTCGCCACCGTCAGAACATTTCTTCACACTATCAGCCCAAAGAAAAAAAAGCACCGCACCGCCACCAGGTGGGCTCGAACCTCCAACCTTTCGGTTAACAGCCTATCGCGCTAGCCAATTGCGCCAAGGAGACAGTCGTGCTCCATTCTCACCACCGTCAGAACATTTCTCCAAAGCTATCAGCGCAAAGAAAAAAGAGCGACGAACCACCACCGGGTTGGCTCGAACCTCCAACCTTTCGGTTAACAGGCGATCGCGCTAGCCAAGTGCGCCACGGCGACAGTCCTGCTCCACTCTCACCACCATCAGAACATATCTTCAAACCTATCAGCCGAAAGGAAAAAAGCAACACACCACACTCGGGAGGGCTCGAACCTCTAACCTTTCTGCTAACAGCCGATCGCGCTAGCCAATTGGGCCACAGAGGCAGTCGTGCTCCACTCTCACCACCGTCAGAACATTTCTTCAGAGCTATCAGCCCAAAGAAAAAGAAACGCCGCACCACCACCGGGTGGGCTCGAACCTCCAACCTTTCGGTCAACAGCCGATTGCGCTAGCCAACTGCGCCAGCCACGAAGACAGTCGTGCTCCACTCTCACCACCGTCAGAAGATTTCTTCAGACTATCAGCCCAAAGAAAAAAAAGCGCCGCACCACCACCGGGTGGGCTCGAACCTTCAACCTTTCGGTTAACAGCCGATCGCGCTAGCCCATTGCGCCACGGAGACAGTCGTGCTCCACTCTCACCACCATCAGAACATATCTTCAAAGCTATCAGCCCAAAGAAAAAAAAGCGCTGCACCACCCCGGGTGGGCTCGAACCTCCAACCTTTCGGTTAACAGCCGATCGCGCTAGCCAATTATGCCACGGAGACAGTCGTGCTCCACTCTCACCACCATCAGAACATATCTTCAAAGCTATCAGCGCAAAAAAAGCAACACACCACTCCCGGCAGGGCTCGAAATTCCAACCTTTCGGTTAACAGCCGATCGCGCTTGCCAATTGCGCCACGGAGACAGTAGTGCAGCACTCCACCTCCGTCAGAACATTTCTTCAGAGCTATCAGCCCAAAGAAAAAGAAAGCGCCGCACCACCACCGGGTGGGCTCGAACTTCCAGCCTTTCGCGTAACAGCCAATCGCGCTAGCCAGTTGCGCCACGGAGACAGTCGTGCTCCACTCTCACCACCATCTGAACATATCTTCTACGCCATCAGCGCAAAGAAAAAAAAAGCGACACACCGTCCACGGGTGCGCTCGAAACTCCCACCTTTTGGTTAACAGCCGATCGCGCTAGCCAATTGCACCACGGAGACAGTTCTGCTCCACCCTCCCCACCATCAGAACATATCTTCAAATCTATCAGCCCAAAGAAAAAAAAAGCACCGCACCACCACCGGGTGGGCTCGAACCTCCAGCCTTTCGCTTAACAGCCAATCGCGCTAGCCAGTTGCGCCACGGAGACAGTCCTGCACAACTCCCACCCACATTAAACTAATCTTCAAAGTTTTCAGCCCAAAGAAAAAAAGCGCAGCACCACTCGCGGGTGGGCTCGAACCCCCAACCTTTCGGTTAACAGCCGATCGCGCTAGCCAATTACGCCACGGAGACAGTCCTGCTCCACCCTCCCCACCATCAGAACATATCTTCAAAGCTATCAGCCCAAAGAAAAAAAAGCGCCGCACCACCACCGGGTGGGCTCGAACCTCCAGCCTTTCGCTCAACAGCCAATCGCGCTAGCCAGTTGCGCCACGGAGACAGTCCTGCACAACTCCCACCACCATTAAACTAATCTTCAAAGCTATCAGCCCAAAGAAAAAAAGCGCAGCACCACTCGCGGGTGGGCTCGAACCCCCAACCTTTCGGTTAACAGCTGATCGCGCTAGCCAATTACGCCACGGAGACAGTCATGCTCCACTCTCACCACCATCAGAACATATCTTCTACGCCATCAGCGCAAAGAAAAAAAAAGTGACACACCGTCCACGGGTTCGCTCGAAACTCCCACCTTTTGGTTAACAGCCGATCGCGCTAGCCAATTGCACCACGGAGACAGTCCTGCTCCACCCTCCCCACCATCAGAACATATCTTCAAAGCTATCAGCCCAAAGAAAAAAAAGCGCCGCACCACCAGCCGGTGGGCTCGAACCTCCAACCTTTCGGTTAACAGCCCATCGCGCTAGCCAATTGTGCCACGGAGACAGTCGTGTTCCACTCTCACCACCAACAGAACATATCTTCAAAGCTATCAGCGCAAAGATAAAAAAGCGCCGCACCACCACCGGGTGGGCTCGAACCTCCAAAATTTCGGTTCATAGCCGATCGCGCTGGCCAATTGCGCCACGAAGACAGTCGTGCTCCACTCTCACCACCATCAGAACATATCTTCAAAGCTATCAGCCCGAAGAAAAAAAAAGCAACACACCACTCCCGGGAGGGCTCGAACCTCCAACCTTTTGGTCAAAAGCCAATCGCGCTAGCCAATTGCGTCACGGAGACAGTCGTGTTCCACTCTCACCACCGTCAGAACATTTCTTCAAAGCTATCAGTGCAAAGAAAAAAGCAACACACCACTCCCGGGTGGGCTCGAATTTCCAATATTTCGGTTAAAAGCCGATCGCGCTAGCCAATTGCGCCACGGAGACAGTCGTGCTCTCCTCTCACCACCATCAGAACATTTCTTCAGAGCTATCAGCCCAAAGAAAAAAAAGCGCCGCACCACCACCGGGTGGGCTCGAACCTCCAAAATTTCGGTTCATAGCCGATCGCGCTGGCCAATTGCACCACGGAGACAGTCGTGCTCCACTCTCACCACCATCAGAACATATCTTCAAAGCTATCAGCCCGAAGAAAAAAAAAGCAACACACCACTCCCGGGAGGTCTCGAACCTCCAACCTTTCGGTTAAAAGCCAATCGCGCTAGCCAATTGCGTCACTGAGACAGTCGTGTTCCACTCTCACCACCGTCAGAACATTTCTTCAAAGCTATCAGCGCAAAGAAAAAAGCAACACACTACTCCCGGGTTTGCTCGAAGTTTCAATATTTCGGTTAACAGCCGATCGCGCTAGCCAATTGCGCCACGGAGACAGTAGTGCAGCGCTCCCACCTACGTCAGAACATTTCTTCAGAGCTATCAGCCCAAAGAGAAAGAAAGCGCCGCACCACCACCGGGTGGGCTCGAACCTCCAGCCTTTCGGTTAACAGGCGATCGCGCTAGCCAATTGCGCCACGTAGACAGTCGTGCTCCACTCTCACCACCATCAGAACATATCTTCAAAGCTATCAGCGCAAAGAAAAAAGCAACCCACCACTCCTGGGAGGGCTCAAAATTCCAACCTTTCGGTTAACAGCCAATTGCGCTAGCCAATTGCGCCACGGAGACAGCAGTGCAGCACTCCCACCTCCATCAAAACATTTCTTCAGAGCTATCAGCCCAAAGAAAAAAAAGCGCCGCACCACCACCGGGTGGGCTCAAAACTCCAAAATTTTGGGTAAAAGCCGATCGCGCTGGCCAATTGCGCCACGGAGACAGTCCTGTTCTACTCTCACCACCATCAGAACATATCTTCAAAGCTATCAGAGCACAGAAAAAAAAGCGCCGCACCACCACCCGGTGAACTCGAACCTCCAACCTTTCGGTTAACAGCCAATCGCGCCAGCCAATTGTGCCACAGAGACAGTCGTGCTTCACTCATACCACCATCAGAACATATCTTCAAAGCTATCAGCCCAAAGAAAAAAAAGCGCCGCACCACCACCGGGTGGGCTCGAACCTCCAGCCTTTCGCTTAACAGCCAATCGCGCTAGCCAGTTGCGCCACGGAGACAGTCCTGCACAACTCCCACCCACATTAAACTAATCTTCAAAGTTTTCAGCCCAAAGAAAAAAAGCGCAGCACCACTCGCGGGTGGGCTCGAACCCCCAACCTTTCGGTTAACAGCCGATCGCGCTAGCCAATCACGCCACGGAGACAGTCCTGCTCCACCCTCCCCACCATCAGAACATATCTTCAAAGCTATCAGCCCAAAGAAAAAAAAGCGCCGCACCACCACCGGGTGGGCTCGAACCTCCAGCCTTTCGCTCAACAGCCAATCGCGCTAGCCAGTTGCGCCACGGAGACAGTCCTGCACAACTCCCACCACCATTAAACTAATCTTCAAAGCTATCAGCACAAAGAAAAAAAGCGCAGCACCACTCGCGGGTGGGCTCGAACCCCCAACCTTTCGGTTAACAGCTGATCGCGCTAGCCAATTACGCCACGGAGACAGTCATGCTCCACTCTCACCACCATCAGAACATATCTTCTACGCCATCAGCGCAAAGAAAAAAAAAGTGACACACCGTCCACGGGTTCGCTCGAAACTCCCACCTTTTGGTTAACAGCCGATCGCGCTAGCCGATTGCACCACGGAGACAGTCCTGCTCCACCCTCCCCACCATCAGAACATATTGCTACCTGTAGGCTGCCACAAACCATAGTGCGAATGCGCGTGTGCGCCCGACGAAGAAGAGGAGGCTCGCTGGCTGCTCGAGCTCGGAGCCAGACTGGCCAGTGCTGCAACCGCTCTTGCAAATATATTTTTCGAATATATTCGCAATACTTTGTCTCGTTACTCACGTAACATATTTGGTGGAGGTGGAACGATCCCCGTCCTCACCACGCAGCTCCGCAGTGGCCGCATCCTCCAGCTTCCCGCCATGGCTTCCAGTGACAACGCGTCCGCTTCATCATCTGCGGCTTCTCCGACAACCTTTGTCGCCGTCCAAACACCACGTGATCCCGGGACATTTTCTGCGCAACCTGGCCTCGACGTCGACAAATGGCTTCGCCTTTATGAACGGGTCAGTCAAACTCACCGTTGGGACCCTACCATGATGCTCGCTAATGTTCTCTTCTACTTGGACGGAACCCCGCGTGTCTGGTACGAGACAAATGAGTCCGAACTCACCAGCTGGGACACGTTCAAGGAGAAGCTACGTGACATCTTTGGGGACCCGACCGGTCGCCACGCAGCTGCACGACAGGAGCTGGCTACCCGTGTCCAGTCGCCAACTGAATCGTATGTGTCATACATCCAAGAAGTTCTCGCTCTTTGCCGAAAAGTGGACGAGGCGATGTCTGAGGCTGAAAAGGTTGGACACGTTTTGAAGGGGATCGCGGACGACGCCTTCAATTTGCTGGTGTACACTAACGTCTCGACCATCGACCGTGTAATTCAAGAATGCCGCCGTTTCGAAACAGCAAAAAGCCGTCGGGTGCGCCCTCCTTTTTCTCGGTTGCCAAACACGGCGGCTACGTCCACCTGCTCCGATTCTACCGTCACACCGCCCTTTGAGCAGAGTGTAACGCGTATCGTTCGACGGGAACTTGAAGCAGCAAGTCCAGCGCCGCTTCAGCCCACTTCTTTCGAACATACGATACCGACAACCCCCGCGATCTCCGTTATTCAGGCGGTCGTACGACAAGAATTCGCCAACCGCGGGTTCCCTGATGCTTGCCCCATCTCTTGCCCCTCCTCCAGACCAATTCCCATTAATGCACCTCGACGTGATCCATTTGTTGCTCCACGATCTCGCAACCCGGCGGAATGGCGAACTCCTGACGACAAACCGATCTGCTTCCGGTGCCACCGCGTTGGACATGTCTCCCGCTACTGCCGTGCCTCCTGGACGCCGCCACATAGGAGCCAGTTTTTCGCACCTTATAGCCCATATGAAGATCTTCGCCGGTATTCGTCCAGCCGTACCGCCCCTGCTTTCGACACGTCTAACAGCCGCCTTCCTGCTCGTTCTCCGTCCCCTCAACGCCGTCGTTCCCCGTCGCCCCAGCCACGCCGCCATCACTCGCCGCCTAACTTTTCATCGTACCCGACGGAAAACTAGACAGTGCAGCCCCTGGAGGTAGTGCTGCATCATCCCTGTCTGAACCAAACCCTCCATTGACGCTTCATACGAACAAAAATCTTGTCGATGTACACGTGGACGGTATTTCTCTGTCGGCACTAGTCGATACTGGCGCTCATGTGTCCATAATCAGCGTTCATCTTTGTCGCCGCTTAAGAAAAGTACTCACGCCCCCTGCTACCGAAGCTGTACGTGTGGCCGATGGCGGCACTGTTCCTGTCATTGGCATGTGTACGGCTCGCATACGCATCGCCGACCGTTACATCCCTGTTCTATTCACGGTGCTCCAGAACTGTCCTCATGACCTCATCTTAGGGATGGACTTCCTGTCGACCCATTCTGCTCTGATCGACTGTTCCGCTGGTACTCTTTGCTTAGACCTTCCTCTTCAGCCGGATATTCACCCTGAACCTCAACACGGCCTTTCTGCCACAGACTTCCTCCGCTTACCGCCTAAAGCCCTCACATTCACCGAATTCGCCACGACCTCACCCGTATTGGATGGGAATTACATCGTCACGCCGATTCCTGATGTCCTACTGGCACGTGACGTCACCGTCCCTCACTGCATCGTAACTGTAGCCTCCAACCGGACCCGTCTACCCGTCATAAATTTCGGCTTCACAAAGCAAGTCCTCCCTGAAGGCATCCTAATTGCCACGTTGCGGTCCTTAGCCGATGATCACGTCACCACTTTCGCAGCCGACGCATGCCCCAATTTTCCTTGTCGCCCACTCGATGCCACATGCCTCGACATGTCAATACGTCCCATGATCGACCCTGACCTTCCCCCAGCGCAATCAGCCGCTCTCGCACGCCTTCTAGCTTCCTACCGTGACATCTTCGACCTTGACGACCGCCCACTCGGCCAAACTTCTCTTGTAAAGCACCGCATCAACACCGGTGATGCTGCTCCCATTCACCGTCGACCGTATCGCGTGTCCGCGTCGGAGCGCCAGATTATTCAAGCTGAAGTGAATAAGATGTTAACTAAAGGCATTATTGAGCCCTCATCAAGCCCATGGGCGTCACCCGTCGTCCTGGTTAAAAAGAAGGACAACACATGGCGTTTTTGCATCGATTACCGGCATCTAAATCGAATCACCAAAAAGGACGTGTATCCTTTACCACGTATTGATGACGCCCTCGATTGTCTCCACGGCGCACGCTACTTTTCATCCATCGACCTTCGTTCTGGTTATTGGCAGATTGCCGTAGACGAGAAAGACCAAGAAAAGACCGCCTTCATCACTCCAGATGGCCTATACCAATTCAAGGTTATGCCCTTCGGCCTATGCAATGCCCCCGCCACGTTCGAACGTATGATGGACTCTCTGCTACACGGGTTCAAATGGTCAACATGCCTGTGTTACCTAGACGACGTCCTCGTATTTGCACCTACGTTTGAGACCCACCTTGAGCGTCTGTCGGCCATTCTCGACGTCTTCCGCAAAGCCGGCCTCCAGTTGAACTCCTCGAAGTGTCACTTCGGCCGCCGACAGATTACCGTGCTGGGCCACCTTGTCGATGCTTCTGGTGTGAGACCGGACCCTGAGAAAATTCGTGCCGTCACGAATTTCCCAGTACCCCAATCCGCCAAAGATGTCCGGAGCTTTGTGGGACTTTGCTCCTACTTTAGGCGGTTCGTGAAAGATTTTGCGGCAATCGCCCAACCACTTACCGATCTTTTGAAGAAAGGCGTTCCATTTTCGTGGGGGTCCACTCAAGCTGCCGCCTTCTCTCACCTCATAACACTTTTGACGACGCCCCCTATCCTCGCCCACTTTGACCCATCTGCCCGAACTGAGGTCCGAACTGATGCCAGTGGTCACGGTATCGGAGCCGTTCTCGCCCAATGCCAACAGGGACACGACCGCGTTATCGCGTATGCTAGCCGCCTCCTTACACCTGCAGAGCGTAACTATTCGATCACAGAGCGAGAATGCCTTGCTCTTGTCTGGGCGGTCTCAAAATTCCGTCCATATTTATATGGCACTCACTTTTCCGTCGTCACCGACCACCACGCGCTCTGCTGGCTTTCATCCTTAAGAGATCCTACAGGTCGACTTGGTCGCTGGGCTCTGCGACTGCAAGAATACACCTTTTCTGTGATATACAAGTCTGGACGCCTGCACCAGGACGCCGATTGCCTTTCTCGCTATCCAGTTGACCCATCGGCCACCATACCTGACAACGACGCCTGCGTGTGCTCCGTTTCTCAACTGAACCACATAGCCGACGAGCAACGCCGTGATGCAGCCCTACGAGCTATCATTGAGCGCCTCGACTCCTCCCCATCGAACCGATCCTATCGCTCGTTCGTACTCCAGAATGGCACATTATACCGGCATAACTTCCATCCAGACGGCCCATCTCTGCTGCTTGCCATACCCAAACACCTCCGCTTGGCTGTACTCCACGAACTTCATGACGTTCCTACTGCCGGTCACCTGGGTGTGTCCCGCACATACGACCGGATTCGCCGTCGCTTCTATTGGCCAGGTCTGGCACGGTCCGTCAGAAGATACGTCGCGGCGTGTGAGGAATGTCAGCGCCGCAAAACACCATCGACGCTTCCGGCTGGGCGCCTTCAACCACTCGATATTTCTACTGAACCTTTCTTTCGCGTCGGCTTGGACTTACTCGGCCCTTTTCCTCTGTCTTCTGCTGGCAACAGGTGGATAGCTGTGGCCACAGACTACGCCACACGCTACGCAATCACACGCGCCCTTCCAACAAGTTGCGCCACTGACGTCGCCGATTTTCTTCTACACGACGTGATCTTGCAACATGGTGCTCCACGCCAGCTGCTCACGGACCGAGGCCGCACATTTCTATCGAAAGTCATAGCGGACATTCTACGCTCTTGTGCAACACGCCACAAGCTCACTACGTCGTACCATCCGCAAACAAATGGCCTCACAGAACGCCTGAACCGAACCCTAACTGACATGCTTGCAAAGTACGTTTCCTCAGATCACTCTGACTGGGACATCGCTTTACCATACGTGACATTTGCCTACAATTCTTCGCGCCACGACACGGCTGGTTACTCCCCTTTTTTCTTGCTGTTCGGCCGCGAACCCACATTACCCCTCGATACGACGATTCCGTTACCAGCAGCTCCAACTTCACAATATGCTCTGGACGCCATCAGCCGGGCCGCCCACGCACGCGAAACCGCTCGTGCTCGCCTTCTGACCTCCCAAGCAAACCAACGGCGTCGGTACGACCAACGACACCGCGATGTGCACTTTTCGCCCGGTTCGTTGGTTCTGCTGTGGTCTCCGACCAGGCACGTTGGCCTGTCTGACAAGCTGCTCTCTCGGTACACAGGGCCCTACAGAGTGCTTCGTGAGGTGACTCCCGTCACTTATGAAATCACTCCTGCTGCCTCGCCGTCTTCATCCACCCCTAGGGCCAGCGACATCGTACACGTCGCACGCCTGAAGCAGTACCACTCGCCCAATGATCTTGACATCTAGATGCGCCGAGACGGCGCCTTTGCCGACGGGGGTTATATGCTACCTGTAGGCTGCCACAAACCATAGTGCGAATGCGCGTGTGCGCCCGACGAAGAAGAGGAGGCTCGCTGGCTGCTCGAGCTCGGAGCCAGACTGGCCAGTGCTGCAACCGCTCTTGCAAATATATTTTTCGAATATATTCGCAATACTTTGTCTCGTTACTCACGTAACAATATCTTCAAAGCTATCAGCCCAAAGAAAAAAAGCGCCGCACCACCAGCCGGTGGGCTCGAACCTCCAACCTTTCGGTTAACAGCCCATCGCGCTAGCCAATTGTGCCACGGAGACAGTCGTGTTCCACTCTCACCACCAACAGAACATATCTTCAAAGCTATCAGCGCAAAGATAAAAAAGCGCCGCACCACCACCGGGTGGGCTCGAACCTCCAAAATTTCGGTTCATAGCCGATCGCGCTGGCCAATTGCGCCACGGAGACAGTCCTGCTCCACCCTCCCCACCATCAGAACATATCTTCAAAGCTATCAGCCCAAAGAAAAAAAAGCGCCGCACCACCACCGGGTGGGCTCGAACCTCCAACTTTTCGGTGAACAGCCGATCGCGCTAGCCAATTGCGCCACGCAAACAGTCCTGCTCAACTCTCACCACCATCACAACATATCTTAAAAGCTATCAGCGCAAAGAAAAAAGCCACACACCACTCCTGGGAGGGATCGAACCTCCAACCTTTCAGTTAACAGCTGATTACGCTAGCCAATCGCGCCATGGAGACAGTCCTGCTGTACTCTCACCACCAGCATAGCATATCTTCAAAGCTATCAGCCCGAAGAAAAAAAAGCACCGGGTGGGCTCTAATCTCCAAACTTTCGGTTAACAGCCGATCGCGCTATCCAATTGTGCCACGGAGACAGACGTGCTCCACTCTCGCCACCGTCAGAACATTTCTTCACACTATCAGCCCAAAGAAAAAAAAGCACCGCACCGCCACCAGGTGGGCTCGAACCTCCAACCTTTCGGTTAACAGCCTATCGCGCTAGCCAATTGCGCCAAGGAGACAGTCGTGCTCCATTCTCACCACCGTCAGAACATTTCTCCAAAGCTATCAGCGCAAAGAAAAAAGAGCGACGAACCACCACCGGGTTGGCTCGAACCTCCAACCTTTCGGTTAACAGGCGATCGCGCTAGCCAAGTGCGCCACGGCGACAGTCCTGCTCCACTCTCACCACCATCAGAACATATCTTCAAACCTATCAGCCGAAAGGAAAAAAGCAACACACCACACTCGGGAGGGCTCGAACCTCTAACCTTTCTGCTAACAGCCGATCGCGCTAGCCAATTGGGCCACAGAGGCAGTCGTGCTCCACTCTCACCACCGTCAGAACATTTCTTCAGAGCTATCAGCCCAAAGAAAAAGAAACGCCGCACCACCACCGGGTGGGCTCGAACCTCCAACCTTTCGGTCAACAGCCGATTGCGCTAGCCAACTGCGCCAGCCACGAAGACAGTCGTGCTCCACTCTCACCACCGTCAGAAGATTTCTTCAGACTATCAGCCCAAAGAAAAAAAAGCGCCGCACCACCACCGGGTGGGCTCGAACCTTCAACCTTTCGGTTAACAGCCGATCGCGCTAGCCCATTGCGCCACGGAGACAGTCGTGCTCCACTCTCACCACCATCAGAACATATCTTCAAAGCTATCAGCCCAAAGAAAAAAAAGCGCTGCACCACCCCGGGTGGGCTCGAACCTCCAACCTTTCGGTTAACAGCCGATCGCGCTAGCCAATTATGCCACGGAGACAGTCGTGCTCCACTCTCACCACCATCAGAACATATCTTCAAAGCTATCAGCGCAAAAAAAGCAACACACCACTCCCGGCAGGGCTCGAAATTCCAACCTTTCGGTTAACAGCCGATCGCGCTTGCCAATTGCGCCACGGAGACAGTAGTGCAGCACTCCACCTCCGTCAGAACATTTCTTCAGAGCTATCAGCCCAAAGAAAAAGAAAGCGCCGCACCACCACCGGGTGGGCTCGAACTTCCAGCCTTTCGCGTAACAGCCAATCGCGCTAGCCAGTTGCGCCACGGAGACAGTCGTGCTCCACTCTCACCACCATCTGAACATATCTTCTACGCCATCAGCGCAAAGAAAAAAAAAGCGACACACCGTCCACGGGTGCGCTCGAAACTCCCACCTTTTGGTTAACAGCCGATCGCGCTAGCCAATTGCACCACGGAGACAGTTCTGCTCCACCCTCCCCACCATCAGAACATATCTTCAAATCTATCAGCCCAAAGAAAAAAAAAGCACCGCACCACCACCGGGTGGGCTCGAACCTCCAGCCTTTCGCTTAACAGCCAATCGCGCTAGCCAGTTGCGCCACGGAGACAGTCCTGCACAACTCCCACCCACATTAAACTAATCTTCAAAGTTTTCAGCCCAAAGAAAAAAAGCGCAGCACCACTCGCGGGTGGGCTCGAACCCCCAACCTTTCGGTTAACAGCCGATCGCGCTAGCCAATTACGCCACGGAGACAGTCCTGCTCCACCCTCCCCACCATCAGAACATATCTTCAAAGCTATCAGCCCAAAGAAAAAAAAGCGCCGCACCACCACCGGGTGGGCTCGAACCTCCAGCCTTTCGCTCAACAGCCAATCGCGCTAGCCAGTTGCGCCACGGAGACAGTCCTGCACAACTCCCACCACCATTAAACTAATCTTCAAAGCTATCAGCCCAAAGAAAAAAAGCGCAGCACCACTCGCGGGTGGGCTCGAACCCCCAACCTTTCGGTTAACAGCTGATCGCGCTAGCCAATTACGCCACGGAGACAGTCATGCTCCACTCTCACCACCATCAGAACATATCTTCTACGCCATCAGCGCAAAGAAAAAAAAAGTGACACACCGTCCACGGGTTCGCTCGAAACTCCCACCTTTTGGTTAACAGCCGATCGCGCTAGCCAATTGCACCACGGAGACAGTCCTGCTCCACCCTCCCCACCATCAGAACATATCTTCAAAGCTATCAGCCCAAAGAAAAAAAAGCGCCGCACCACCAGCCGGTGGGCTCGAACCTCCAACCTTTCGGTTAACAGCCCATCGCGCTAGCCAATTGTGCCACGGAGACAGTCGTGTTCCACTCTCACCACCAACAGAACATATCTTCAAAGCTATCAGCGCAAAGATAAAAAAGCGCCGCACCACCACCGGGTGGGCTCGAACCTCCAAAATTTCGGTTCATAGCCGATCGCGCTGGCCAATTGCGCCACGAAGACAGTCGTGCTCCACTCTCACCACCATCAGAACATATCTTCAAAGCTATCAGCCCGAAGAAAAAAAAAGCAACACACCACTCCCGGGAGGGCTCGAACCTCCAACCTTTTGGTCAAAAGCCAATCGCGCTAGCCAATTGCGTCACGGAGACAGTCGTGTTCCACTCTCACCACCGTCAGAACATTTCTTCAAAGCTATCAGTGCAAAGAAAAAAGCAACACACCACTCCCGGGTGGGCTCGAATTTCCAATATTTCGGTTAAAAGCCGATCGCGCTAGCCAATTGCGCCACGGAGACAGTCGTGCTCTCCTCTCACCACCATCAGAACATTTCTTCAGAGCTATCAGCCCAAAGAAAAAAAAGCGCCGCACCACCACCGGGTGGGCTCGAACCTCCAAAATTTCGGTTCATAGCCGATCGCGCTGGCCAATTGCACCACGGAGACAGTCGTGCTCCACTCTCACCACCATCAGAACATATCTTCAAAGCTATCAGCCCGAAGAAAAAAAAAGCAACACACCACTCCCGGGAGGTCTCGAACCTCCAACCTTTCGGTTAAAAGCCAATCGCGCTAGCCAATTGCGTCACTGAGACAGTCGTGTTCCACTCTCACCACCGTCAGAACATTTCTTCAAAGCTATCAGCGCAAAGAAAAAAGCAACACACTACTCCCGGGTTTGCTCGAAGTTTCAATATTTCGGTTAACAGCCGATCGCGCTAGCCAATTGCGCCACGGAGACAGTAGTGCAGCGCTCCCACCTACGTCAGAACATTTCTTCAGAGCTATCAGCCCAAAGAGAAAGAAAGCGCCGCACCACCACCGGGTGGGCTCGAACCTCCAGCCTTTCGGTTAACAGGCGATCGCGCTAGCCAATTGCGCCACGTAGACAGTCGTGCTCCACTCTCACCACCATCAGAACATATCTTCAAAGCTATCAGCGCAAAGAAAAAAGCAACCCACCACTCCTGGGAGGGCTCAAAATTCCAACCTTTCGGTTAACAGCCAATTGCGCTAGCCAATTGCGCCACGGAGACAGCAGTGCAGCACTCCCACCTCCATCAAAACATTTCTTCAGAGCTATCAGCCCAAAGAAAAAAAAGCGCCGCACCACCACCGGGTGGGCTCAAAACTCCAAAATTTTGGGTAAAAGCCGATCGCGCTGGCCAATTGCGCCACGGAGACAGTCCTGTTCTACTCTCACCACCATCAGAACATATCTTCAAAGCTATCAGAGCACAGAAAAAAAAGCGCCGCACCACCACCCGGTGAACTCGAACCTCCAACCTTTCGGTTAACAGCCAATCGCGCCAGCCAATTGTGCCACAGAGACAGTCGTGCTTCACTCATACCACCATCAGAACATATCTTCAAAGCTATCAGCCCAAAGAAAAAAAAGCGCCGCACCACCACCGGGTGGGCTCGAAACTCCAACCTTTCGGTAAACAGCCGATCGTGCTAGCCAATTGCGCCAAGGAGACAGTCCTGCTCCGCTCTCACCACCATCAGAACATATCTTCAAAGCTATCAGAGCAAAGAAAAAAAGCGCCGCACCACCACCCGGTGAGCTCGAACCTCCAACCTTTCGGTTAACAGCCCATCGCGCTAGCCAATTGCGCCACGAAGACAGCCGTGCTCTACTCTCACCACCGTCAGAAGAT
Organism: Rhipicephalus microplus; assembly: GCF_043290135.1. Lineage (NCBI taxonomy): Eukaryota > Metazoa > Arthropoda > Arachnida > Ixodida > Ixodidae > Rhipicephalus > Rhipicephalus microplus. Next base: position 53,722,403 of record NW_027464585.1, on the reverse strand, counting down.
TTCTTCAGACTATCAGCCCAAAGAAAAAAAAGCGCCGAACCACCACCGGGTGGGCTCGAACCTCCAACCTTTCGGTTAACAGCCGATCGTGCTAGCCAATTGCGCCACGGAGACAGTCGTGCTCCACTCTCACCACCATCAGAACATATCTTCAAAGGTATCAGCCCAAAGAAAAAATAGAGCCGCAGCACCACCGGGTGGGCTCGAACCTCCGACCTTTGGGTTAACAGCCGATCGCGCTAGCCAATTGCGCCACGGAGACAGTCCTGCTCCACTCTCACCACCATCAGAACATATCTTCAAAGCTATCAGCCCAAAGAAAAAAAAGCAACACACCACTCTCGGGAGGGCTCGAACCTCCAACCTTTCTGTTAACAGCCGATCGCGCTAGCCAATTGCGCCACGGAGACAGTCGCGCTACACCCTCACCACCGTCAGAACATTTCCTCAGAGCTATCAGCCCAAGGGAAAAAAATCGCCGCACCACCACCGTGTGGGCTCGAACCTCCAACCTTTCGGTTAACAGCCCATCGCACTAGCCAATTGCGCCACGGAGACAGTCGTGCTTCACTCTCACCACCATCAGAACATATCTTCAAAGCTATCAGCGCAAAGAAAAAAGCAACACACCACTCCCGGGAGGGCTTGAACCTCCAACCTTTCGGTCAACAGCCTATAGCGCTAGCCCATTGCGCCACGGAGACAGTCGTGCTCTCCTCTCACCACCATCAGAACATTTCTTCAGAGCTATCAGCCCAAAGAAAAAAAAGCGCCGCACCACCACCGAGTGGGCTCGAACCTCCAAAATTTCGGTTCATAGCCGATCGCGCTGGCCAATTACGCCACGGAGACAGTCGTGCTCCACTCTCACCACCATCAGAACATATCTTCAAAGCTATCAGCCCGAAGAAAAAAAAGCAACACAGCACTCCCGGGAGGGCTCGAACCTCCAACCTTTCGGTTAAAAGCCAATCGCGCTAGCCGATTGCGTCACGGAGACAGTCGTGTTGCGCTCTCACCACCGTCGGAACATTTCTTCAAAGCTATCAGCGCAAAGAAAAAAGCAACACACTATCCCGGGACGGCTCGAATTTCCAATATTTCGGGTAACAGCCGTTCGCGCTAGCCAATTGCGCCACGGAGACAGTAGTGCAGCGCTCCCACCTCCGTCAGAACATTTCTTCAGAGCTATCAGCCCAAAGAAAAAGAAAGCGCCGCACCACCACCGGGTGGGCTCGAACCTCCAGCCTTTCGGTTAACAGGCGATCGCGCCAGCCAATTGCGCCACGTAGACAGTCGCGCTCCACTCTCACCACCGTCAGAAGATTTCTTCAGACTATCAGCCCAAAGAAAAAAAAGCGCCGCACCAAACCGGCTGGGCTCGAACCTCTAACCTTTCGGTTAACAGCCGATCGCGCTAGCCAATTGCGCCACGGAGACAGTCGTGCTCCACTCTCACCACCATCCGAACATATCTTCAAAGCTATCAGCGCAAAGAAAAAAGCAACACACCACTTCCGGGAGGGCTCGAACCTCCAACCTTTCGGTTAACAGCCAATTGCGCCATGGAGACAGTCCTGCTCCACTCTCACCACCATCAGAACATATCTTCAAAGGTATCAGCCCAAAGAAAAAAAAGCGCCGCAGCACCACCGGGTGGGCTCGAACCTCCAACCTTTCGGTTAACAGCCGATCGCGCTAACCAATTGCGCCACGGAGACAGTCCTGCTCCACTCTCACCACAATCAGAACATATCTTCAAAGCTATCAGCGCAAAGAAAAAAGCAACACACCACTCCTTGGAGGGCTCAAAATTCCAACCTTTCGGTTAACAGCCAAGCGCGCTAGCCAATTGCGCCACGGAGACAGTAGTGCAGCACTCCCACCTCCATCAGAACATTTCTTCAGAGCTATCAGCCCAAAGAAAGAAAAGCGCCGCACCACCACCGGGTGGGATCGAAACTCCGAAATTTTGGGTAATAGCCGATCGCGCTGGCCAATTGCGCCACGGAGACAGTCTTGCTTCACTCTCACCACCATCAGAACATATCTTCAAAGCTATCAGCCCGAACAAAGAACAGCAACACTTAATTCCCGGGAGGGCTCGAACCTCCAACCTTTCGGTTAAAGCCAATCGCGCTAGCCAATTGCGCCACGGAGACAGTCGTGTTCCACTCTCACCACCGTCAGAACATTTCTTCACAGCTATCAGCCCAAAGAAAAAAAAGCGCCGCACCACCACCGTGTGGGCTCGAACCTCCAGCCTTTCAGTTAACGGCCGAACGCGCTAGCTAATTGCGCCACGGATACAGTCGTGCTCGACTCTCACCACCATCAGAACAAATCTTCAAAGCTATCAGCACAAAGAAAAAAGCAACACACCACTCCCGGGAGGGCTCGAAATTCCAACCTTTCGGTTAACAGCCGATCGCGCTAGCCAATTGCGCCACGAAGACAGTCGTGTTCCACTCTCACCACCGTCAGAAGATTTCTTCAGACTATCAGCCCAAAGAAAAAAAAGCACCGCACCAACACCGGGTGGGCTCGAACCTCTAACCTTTCGGTTAACAGCCGATCGCGCTAGCCAATTGCGCCACGGAGACAGTCGTGCTCCACTCTCACCACCATCAAAACATATCTTCAAAGCTATCAGCGCAAAGAAAAAAGCAACACACAACTTCCGGGAGGTTTGAACCTCCAATCTTTCGGTTAACAGCCAATTGCGCCACGGAGACAGTCCTGCTCGACTCTCACCACCATCAGAACATATCTTCAAAGGTATCAGCCCAAAGAAAAAAAAGCGCCGCAGCACCACCGGGTGGGCTCGAACCTCCTACCTTTCGGTTAACAGCCGATCGCGCTAGCCAATTGCGCCATGGAGACAGTCGTGCTTCACTCTCACCACCATCAGTACATATCTTCAAAGCTATCAGCGCAAAGAAAAAAGCAACACACCACTCCCGGGAGGGCTCGAACCTCCAACCTTTCAGTCTACAGCCTATAGCGCTAGCCCAATGCGCCACGGAGACAGTCGTGCTCCACTCTCACCACCGTCAGAACATATCTTCAGAGCTATCAGCCCTAAGAAAAAAAAGCAAAACACCACTCCCGGGAGGGCTCGAACCTCCAACCTTTCGGTTAAAAGCCAATCGCGCTAGCCAATTGCGTCACGGAGGCAGTCGTGTTCCACTGTCACCACCGTCAGAACATTTGTTCAAAGCCATCAGCGCAAAGAAAAAAGTAACACACCACTCCCGGGAGGGCTCGAACCTCCAGCCTTTCAGTTAACGGCCGAACGCGCTAGCCAATCGCGCCAGGAATAGAGTCGTGCTCCACTCTCACCACCATCAGAACATATCTTCAAAGCTATCAGCGCAAAGATAAAAGCAACACCACTCCTGGGAGGGCTCGAAATTCCAACCTTTCGGTTAACAGCCGATCGCGCTAGCCAATTGCGCCACGGAGACAGTCCTGCTCCACTCTCACCACCATCAGAACATATCTCCAAAGGTATCAGCCCAAAGAAAAAAAAGTGCCGCAGCACCACCGGGTGGGCTCGAACCTCTAACCTTTCGGTTAACAGCCGATCGCGCTAGCCAATTGCGCCACGGAGATAGTCCTGCTCCAATCTCACCACCATCAGAACATATCTTCAAAGCTATCAGCCCAAAGAAAAAAAAGCAACACACCACTCTCGGGAGGTCTCGAACCTCCAACCTTTCTGTGAACAGCTGATCGCGCTAGCCAATTGCGCCATGGAGACAGTCGCGCTACACCCTCACCACCGTCAGAACATTTCCTCAGAGCAATCAGCCCAAGGGAAAAAAAGCGCCGCACCACCACCGTGTGGGCTTGAACCTCCAACCTTTCGGTTAACAGCCCATCGCACTAGCCAATTGCGCCACGGAGACAGTCGTGCTTCACTCTCACCACCATCAGAACATATCTTCAAAGCTATCAGCGCAAAGATAAAAAAGCGCCGCACCACCACCGGGTGGGCTCGAACCTCCAAAATTTCGGTTCATAGCCGATCGCGCTGGCCAATTGCGCCACGGAGACAGTCGTGCTCTACTCTCACCACCATCAGAACATATCTTCAAAGCTATCAGCCCGAAGAAAAAAAAGCAACACACCACTCCCGGGAGGGCTCGAACCTCCAACCTTTCGGTTAAAAGCCAATCGCGCTAGCCAATTGCGTCACGGAGACAGTCGTGTTCCATTCTCACCACCGTCAGAACATTTCTTCAAAGCTATCAGCGCAAAGAAAAAAGCAACACACCACTCCCGGGTGGGCTCGAATTTCCAATATTTCGGTTAACAGCCGATCACGCTAGCCAGTCGCGCCACGGAGACAGTCGTGCTCTCCTCTCACCACCATCAGAACATTTCTTCAGAGCTATCAGCCCAAAGAAAAAAAGCGCCGCACCACCACCGGGTGGGCTCGAACCTCCAAAATTTCGGATCATAGCCGATCGCGCTGGCCAATTCCGCCACGGAGACAGTCGTGCTCCACTCTCACCACCATCAGAACATATCTTCAAAGCTATCAGCCCGAAGAAAAAAAAGCAACACACCACTCCCGGGTGGGCTCGAATTTTCAATATTTCGGTTAACAGCCGATCGCGCTAGCCAATTGCGCCACGGAGACAGTAGTGCAGCGCTCCCACCTCCGTCAGAACCTTTCTTCAGAGCTATCAGCCCAAAGAGAAAGAAAGCGCCGCACCACCACCGGGTGGGCTCGAGCCTCCAGCCTTTCGGTTAACAGGCGATCGCGCTAGCCAATTGCGCCACGTAGACAGTCGTGCTCCACTCTCACCACCATCAGAACATATCTTCAAAGCTATCAGCGCAAAGAAAAAAGCAACCCACCACTCCTGGGAGGGCTCAAAATTCCAACCTTTCGGTTAACAGCCAATCGCGCTAGCCAATTGCGCCACGGAGACAGCAGTGCAGCACTCCCACCTCCATCAGAACATTTCTTCAGAGCTATCAGCCCAAAGAAAAAAAAGCGCCGCACCACCACCGGGTGGGCTCGAAACTCCAAAATTTTGGGTAATAGCCGATCGCGCTAGCCAATTACGCCACGTAGACAGTCGCGCTCCACTCTCACCACCGTCAGAAGATTTCTTCAGACTATCAGCCCAAAGAAAAAAAGCGCCGCACCAAACCGGCTGGGCTCGAACCTCTAACCTTTCGGTTAACAGCCGATCGCGCTAGCCAATTGCGCCATGGAGACAGTCGTGCTCCACTCTCACCACCATCAGAACATATCTTCAAAGCTATCAGCGCAAAGAAAAAAGCAACACACCACTTCCGGGAGGGCTCGAACCTCCAACCTTTCGGTTAACAGCCAATTGCGCCATGGAGGCAGTCCTGCTCCACTCTCACCACCATCAGAACATATCTTCAAAGGTATCAGCCCAAAGAAAAAAAAGCGCCGCAGCACCACCGGGTGGGCTCGAACCTCCAACCTTTCGGTTAACAGCCGATCGCGCTAGCCAATTGCGCCACGGAGACAGTCCTGCTCCACTCTCACCACAATCAGAACATTTCTTCAAAGCTATCACCGCAAAGAAAAAAGCAACACACCACTCCTTGGAGGGCTCAAAATTCCAACCTTTCGGTTAACAGCCAAGCGCGCTAGCCAATTGCGCCACGGAGACAGTAGTGCAGCACTCCTACCTCCATCAGAACATTTCTTCAGAGCTATCAGCCCAAAGAAAAAAGCGCCTCACCACCACCGGGTGGGATCGAAACTCCGAAATTTTGGGTAATAGCCGATCGCGCTGGCCAATTGCGCCACGGAGACAGTCTTGCTTCACTCTCACCACCATCAGAACATATCTTCAAAGCTATCAGCCCGAACAAAGAACAGCAACACTTAACTCCCGGGAGGGCTCGAACCTCCAACCTTTCGGTTAAAGCCAATCGCGCTAGCCAATTGCGCCACGGAGACAGTCGCGTTCTACTCTCACCGCCGTCAGAACATTTCTTCAAAGCTATCAGCGCAAAGAAAAAAGCAACACACCACTCCCGGGAGGGCTCGAAATTCCAACCTTTCGGTTAACAGCCAATTGCGCCACGGAGACAGTCCTGCTCGACTCTCACCACCATCAGAACATATCTTCAAAGGTATCAGCCCAAAGAAAAAAAAGCGCCACAGCACCACCGGGTGGGCTCGAACCTCCTACCTTTCGGTTAACAGCCGATCGCGCTAGCCAATTGCGCCACGGAGACAGTCCTGCTCCACTCTCACCACCATCAGAACATATCTTCAAAGCTATCAGCCCAAAGAAAAAAAAGCAACACACCACTCTCGGGAGGGCTCGAACCTCCAACCTTTCTGTTAACAGCCGATCGCGCTAGCCAATTGCGCCACGGAGACAGTCGCGCTACACCCTCACCACCGTCAGAACATTTCCTCAGAGCTATCAGCCCAAGGGAAAAAAAGCGCCGCACCACAACCGTGTGGGCTCGAACCTCCAACCTTTCGGGTAACAGCCCATCGCACTAGCCAATTGCGCCACGGAGACAGTCGTGCTTCACTCTCACCACCATCAGTACATATCTTCAAAGCTATCAGCGCAAAGAAAAAAGCAACACACCACTCCCGGGAGGGCTCGAATCTCCAACCTTTCAGTCTACAGCCTATAGCGCTAGCCCATTGCGCCACGGAGACAGTCGTGCTCTCCTCTCACCACCATCAGAACATTTCTTCAGAGCTATCAGCCCAAAGAAAAAAAAGCGCCGCACCACCACCGGGTGGGCTCGAACCTCCAGCCTTCCGGTTAACAGGCGATCGCGCTAGCCAATTGCGCCACGTAGACAATCGTGCTCTACTCTCACCACCATCAGAACATATCTTCAAAGCTATCAGCGCAAAGAAAAAAGCAACACACCACTCCTGGGAGGGCTCGAAATTCCAACCTTTCGGTTAACAGCCAATCGCGCTAGCCAATTGCGCCACGGAGACAGTAGTGCAGCACTCCCACCTCCATCAGAATAGTTCTTCAGAGCTATCAGCCCAGAGAAAAAAAGCGCCGCACCACCACCGGGTGGGCTCGAAACTCCAAAATTTTGGGTAATAGCTGATCGCGCTGGCCAATTGCACCACGGAGACAGTCGTGCTTCACTCTCACCACCATCAGAACATATCTTCAAAGCTATCAGCCCGAAGAAAAAAAAAACAACACACCACTCCCGGGAGGGCTCGAATCTCCAACCTTTCAGTATACAGCCTATAGCGCTAGCCCATTGCGCCACGGAGACAGTCGTGCTCTCCTCTCACCACCATCAGAACATTTCTTCAGAGCTATCAGCCCAAAGAAAAAAAAAGCGCCGCACCACCACCGGGTGGGCTCGAACCTCCCAAATTTCGGTTCATAGCCGATCGCGCTGGCCAATGGTGCCACGGAGACAGTCGTGCTCCACTCTCACCACCGTCAGAACATATCTTCAAAGCTATCAGCCCTAAGAAAAAAAAGCAAAACACCACTCCCGGGAGGGCTCGAACCTCCAACCTTTCGGTTAAAAGCCAATCGCGCTAGCCAATTGCGTCACGGAGGCAGTCGTGTTCCACTGTCACCACCGTCAGAACATTTCTTCAAAGCCATCAGCGCAAAGAAAAAAGTAACACACCACTCCCTGGAGGGCTCGAATTTCCAATCTTTCGGTTAACAGCCGATCGCGCTAGCCAATTGCGCCACGGAGACAGTAGTGCAGCGCAGAACATTTCTTCAGAGCTATCAGCCCAAAGAAAAAGAAAGCGCCGCACCACCACCGGGTGGGCTCGAACCTCCAGCCTTTCGGTTAACAGGCGATCGCGCTAGCCAATTGCGCCACGTAGACAATCGTGCTCTACTCTCACCACCATCAGAACATATCTTCAAAGCTATCAGCGCAAAGAAAAAAGCAACACACCACTCCTGGGAGGGCTCGAAATTCCAACCTTTCGGTTAACAGCCAATCGCGCTAGCCAATTGCGCCACGGAGACAGTAGTGCAGCACTCCCACCTCCATCAGAACAGTTCTTCAGAGCTATCAGCCCAGAGAAAAAAAGCGCCGCACCACCACCGGGTGGGCTCGAAACTCCAAAATTTTGGGTAATAGCTGATCGCGCTGGCCAATTGCACCACGGAGACAGTCGTGCTTCACTCTCACCACCATCAGAACATATCTTCAAAGCTATCAGCCCGAAGAAAAAAAAGCGCCGCACCAAACCGGCTGGGCTCGAACCTCTAACCTTTCGGTTAACAGCCGATCGCGCTAGCCAATTGCGCCATGGAGACAGTCGTGCTCCACTCTCACCACCATCAGAACATATCTTCAAAGCTATCAGCGCAAAGAAAAAAGCAACACACCACTTCCGGGAGGGCTCGAACCTCCAACCTTTCGGTTAACAGACAATTGCGCCATGGAGGCAGTCCTGCTCCACTCTCACCACCATCAGAACATATCTTCAAAGGTATCAGCCCAAAGAAAAAAAAGCGCCGCAGCACCATCGGGTGGGCTCGAACCTCCAACCTTTCGGTTAACAGCCGATCGCGCTAGCCAATTGCGCCACGGAGACAGTCCTGCTCCACTCTCACCACTATCAGAACATTTCTTCAAAGCTATCAGCGCAAAGAAAAAAGCAACACACCACTCCTTGGAGGGCTCAAAATTCCAACCTTTCGGTTAACAGCCAAGCGCGCTAGCCAATTGCGCCACGGAGACAGTAGTGCAGCACTCCCACCTCCATCAGAACATTTCTTCAGAGCTATCAGCCCAAAGAAAAAAAAGCGCCTCACCACCACCGGGTGGGATCGAAACTCCGAAATTTTGGGTAATAGCCGATCGCGCTGGCCAATTGCGCCACGGAGACAGTCTTGCTTCACTCTCACCACCATCAGAACATATCTTCAAAGCTATCAGCCCGAACAAAGAACAGCAACACTTAACTCCCGGGAGGGCTCGAACCTCCAACCTTTCGGTTAAAGCCAATCGCGCTAGCCAATTGCGCCACGGAGACAGTCGCGCTACACCCTCACCACCGTCAGAACATTTCCTCAGAGCTATCAGCCCAAGGGAAAAAAAGCGCCGCACCACCACCGTGTGGGCTCGAACCTCCAACCTTTCAGTTAACAGCCCATCGCACTAGCCAATTGCGCCACGGAGACAGTCGTGCTTCACTCTCACCACCATCAGTACATATCTTCAAAGCTATCAGCGCAAAGAAAAAAGCAACACACCACTCCCGGGAGGGCTCGAATCTCCAACCTTTCAGTCTACAGCCTATAGCGCTAGCCCATTGCGCCACGGAGACAGTCGTGCTCTCCTCTCACCACCATCAGAACATTTCTTCAGAGCTATCAGCCCAAAGAAAAAAAAGCGCCGCACCACCACCGGGTGGGCTCGAACCTCCCAAATTTCGGTTCATAGCCGATCGCGCTGGCCAATGGTGCCACGGAGACAGTCGTGCTCCACTCTCACCACCGTCAGAACATATCTTCAAAGCTATCAGCCCTAAGAAAAAAAAAGCAAAACACCACTCCCGGGAGGGCTCGAACCTCCAACCTTTCGGTTAAAAGCCAATCGCGCTAGCCAATTGCGTCACGAAGGCAGTCGTGTTCCACTGTCACCACCGTCAGAACATTTCTTCAAAGCCATCAGCGCAAAGAAAAAAGTAACACACCACTCCCTGGAGGGCTCGAATTTCCAATCTTTCGGTTAACAGCCGATCGCGCTAGCCAATTGCGCCACGGAGACAGTAGTGCAGCGCTCCCACCTCCGTCAGAACATTTCTTCAGAGCTATCAGCCCAAAGAAAAAGAAAGCGCCGCACCACCACCGGGTGGGCTCGAACCTCCAGCCTTCCGGTTAACAGGCGATCGCGCTAGCCAATTGCGCCACGTAGACAATCGTGCTCTACTCTCACCACCATCAGAACATATCTTCAAAGCTATCAGCGCAAAGAAAAAAGCAACACACCACTCCTGGGAGGGCTCGAAATTCCAACCTTTCGGTTAACAGCCAATCGCGCTAGCCAATTGCGCCACGGAGACAGTCGTGCTCTACTCTCACCACCATCAGAACATATCTTCAAAGCTATCAGCCCGAAGAAAAAAAAGCAACACACCACTCCCGGGAGGGCTCGAACCTCCAACCTTTCGGTTAAAAGCCAATCGCGCTAGCCAATTGCGTCACGGAGACAGTCGTGTTCCACTCTCATCACCGTCAGAACATTTCTTCAAAGCTATCAGCGCAAAGAAAAAAGCAACACACCACTCCCGGGTGGGCTCGAATTTCCAATATTTTGGTTAACAGCCGATCACGCTAGCCAGTCACGTCACGGAGACAGTCGTGCTCTCCTCTCACCACCATCAGAACATTTCTTCAGAGCTATCAGCCCAAAGAAAAAAAGCGCCGCACCACCACCGGGTGGGCTCGAACCTCCAAAATTTCGGTTCATAGCCGATCGCGCTGGCCAATTCCGCCACGGAGACAGTCGTGCTCCACTCTCACCACCATCAGAACATATCTTCAAAGCTATCAGCCCGAAGAAAAAAAAGCAACACACCACTCCCGGGTGGGCTCAAATTTTCAATATTTCGGTTAGTAGCCGATCGCGCTAGCCAATTGCGCCACGGAGACAGTAGTGCAGCGCTCCCACCTCCGTCAGAACCTTTCTTGAGAGCTATCAGCCCAAAGAGAAAGAAAGCGCCGCACCACCACCGGGTGGGCTCGAACTTCCAGCCTTTCGGTTAACAGGCGATCGCGCTAGCCAATTGCGCCACGTAGACAGTCGTGCTCCACTCTCAACACCATCAGAACATATCTTCAAAGCTATCAGCGCAAAGAAAAAAGCAACCCACCACTCCTGGGAGGGCTCAAAATTCCAACCTTTCGGTTAACAGCCAATCGCGCTAGCCAATTGCGCCACGGAGACAGCAGTGCAGCACTCCCACCTCCATCAGAACATTTCTTCAGAGCTATCAGCCCAAAGAAAAAAAAGCGCCGCACCTCCACCGGGTGGGCTCGAAACTCCAAAATTTTGGGTAATAGCCGATCGCGCTAGCCAATTACGCCATGGAGACAGTCCTGCTATACTTTTACCACAGGCATAACATATCTTCAAAGCTATCGGCCCAAAGAAAAAAAGCGCCGCACCACCCCTGGTGGGCTCGAACCTCCAACCTTACGCTTAACAGCCGATCGCGCTAGCCAATTGCGCCACGAAGACAGTCGTGCTCCACTCTCACCACCATCAGAAGATTTCTTCAGACTATCAGCCCCCCAAAAAAAGCGCCGCACCACCACCGGGTGGGCTCGAACCTCCAACCTTTCGGTTAACAGCCGGTCGTGCTAGCCAATTGCGCCACGGAGACAGTCGTGCTCCACTCTCACCACCATCAGAACATATCTTCAAAGGTATCAGCCCTAAGGAAAAAAGCGCCGCACCACCACCGGGTGGGCTCGAACCTCCAACCTTTCGGTTAACAGCCCATCGCGCTAGCCCATTGCGCCACGGAGACAGTCGTGCTTCACTCTCACCACCATGAGAACATATCTTCAAAGCTATCAGCGCAAAGAAAAAAGCAACACACCACTCCCGGGAGGGCTCGAACCTCTAACCTTTCGGTCAACAGGCTATAGCGCTAGCCCATTGCGCCAAGGAGACAGTCGTGCTCTCCTATCACCACCATCAGAACATTTCTTCAGAGCTATCAGCCCAAAGAAAAAAAAGCGCCGCACCACCACCGGGTGGGCTCGAACCTCCAAAATTTCGGTTAATAGCCGATCGCGCTGGCCAATTGCGCCATGGAGACAGTCGTGCTCCACTCTCACCACCGTCAGAACATTTCTTCAAAGCTATCAGCGCAAAGAAAAAAGCAACACACCACTCCCGGGAGGGCTCGAATTTCCAATCTTACGGTTAACAGCCGATCGCGCTAGCCAATTGCGCCACGGAGACAGTAGTGCAGCACTCCCACCTCCGTCAGAACATTTCTTCAGAGCTATCAGCCCAAAGAACTAAGAAAGCACCGCACCACCACCGGGTCGGCTCGAACCTCCAGCCTTTCGGTTAACAGGCGATCGCGCTAGCCGATTGCGCCACGTAGACAGTCGTGCTCCACTCTCACCACCATCAGAACATATCTTCAAAGCTATCAGCGCAAAGAAAAAAGCAACACACCACTCCCGGGAGGGCTCCAAACTACAACCTTTCGGTTAACAGCCGATCGCGTGAGCCAATTGCGCCACGAAGACAGTAGTGCAGCACTCCCACCTCCGTCAAGACATTTCTTCAGAGCTATCAGCCCAAAGAAAAAGAAGCGCCGCACCACCACCGGGTGGGCTCGAACCTCCAACCTTTCGGTTAATAGCCGGATGCGCTAGCCAATTGCGCCACGGAGACAATAGTGCTCCACTCTCACCACCGTCAGAACATTTCTTCGGAGCTGTCAGCCGAAAGGAAAAAAAGCACCGCACCACCACCAGACGAGCTCGAACCTCCAACCTATCGGTTAACAGCCGATTGCGCTAGCCAATTGCGCCACGGAGACAGTCGTGCTCCACTCTCCCCACCATCAGAACATATCTTAAAGCTATCAGTGCAAAGAAAAAAGCAAAACACCACCCCGGGAGGGCTCGAACCTCCAACTTTTCGGTTAACAGCCGATCGCGCTAGCCAATTGCGCCACGGAGAAAGTCGTGCTCCACTCTCACCACCATCAGAACATTTCTTCAGAGCTATCAGCCCAAAGAAAAAAAAAGCGCCGCACCACCACCGGGTGGGCTCGAACCTCCAGCCTTTCGGTTAACAGGCGATCGCGCTAGCCAATTACGCCACGGAGACAGTCGTGCTCTACTATCACCACCATCAGAACATATCCCCAAAGCTATCAGCGCAAAGAAAAGAGCAACACACCACTCCCGGGAAGGCTCGAAATTACAACCTTTCGGTTAACAGCCGATCGCGCTAGCCAATTGCGCCACGGAGACAGTAGTGCAGCACTCCCACCTCCATCAGGTCATTTGTTCAGAGCTATCAGGCCAAAAAAAAAGAAGCGCCGCACAACCACCGGGTGGGCTCGAACCTCCAACCTATCGGTTAACAGCCGATTGCGCTAGCCATTGGCGCCACGGAGACCGTCGTGCTCCACTCTCCCCACCATCAGAACATATCTTCAAAGCTATCAGGGCAAAGAAAACAGCAACACACCACTCCCGGGAGGGCTCGAACCTCCAACTTTTCGGTTAACAGCCTATAGCGCTAGCCCATTGCGCCACGGAGACAGTCGTGCTCTCCTCTCACCACCATCAGAACATTTCTTCAGAGCTATCAGCCCAAAGAAAAAAAAGCGCCGCACCACGACAGGGTGGGCTCGAACCTCCCAAATTTCGGTTCATAGCCGATCGCGCTGGCCAATGGTGCCACGGAGACAGTCGTGCTCCACTCTCACCACCGTCAGAACATATCTTCAAAGCTATCAGCCCTAAGAAAAAAAAGCAAAACACCACTCCCGGGAGGGCTCGAACCTCCAACCTTTCGGTTAAAAGCCAATCGCGCTAGCCAATTGCGTCACGGAGGCAGTCGTGTTCCACTGTCACCACCGTCAGAACATTTCTTCAAAGCCATCAGCGCAAAGAAAAAAGTAACACACCACTCCCTGGAGGGCTCGAATTTCCAATCTTTCGGTTAACAGCCGATCGCGCTAGCCAATTGCGCCACGGAGACAGTAGTGCAGCGCAGAACATTTCTTCAGAGCTATCAGCCCAAAGAAAAAGAAAGCGCCGCACCACCACCGGGTGGGCTCGAACCTCCAGCCTTTCGGTTAACAGGCGATCGCGCTAGCCAATTGCGCCACGTAGACAATCGTGCTCTACTCTCACCACCATCAGAACATATCTTCAAAGCTATCAGCGCAAAGAAAAAAGCAACACACCACTCCTGGGAGGGCTCGAAATTCCAACCTTTCGGTTAACAGCCAATCGCGCTAGCCAATTGCGCCACGGAGACAGTAGTGCAGCACTCCCACCTCCATCAGAACAGTTCTTCAGAGCTATCAGCCCAGAGAAAAAAAGCGCCGCACCACCACCGGGTGGGCTCGAAACTCCAAAATTTTGGGTAATAGCTGATCGCGCTGGCCAATTGCACCACGGAGACAGTCGTGCTTCACTCTCACCACCATCAGAACATATCTTCAAAACTATCAGCCCGAAGAAAAAAAAACAACACACCACTCCCGGGAGGGCTCGAACCTCCAGCCTTTCAGTTAACGGCCGAACGCGCTAGCCAATCGCGCCAGGAATAGAGTCGTGCTCCACTCTCACCACCATCAGAACATATCTTCAAAGCTATCAGCGCAAAGATAAAAGCAACACCACTCCTGGGAGGGCTCGAAATTCCAACCTTTCGGTTAACAGCCGATCGCGCTAGCCAATTGCGCCACGGAGACAGTCCTGCTCCACTCTCACCACCATCAGAACATATCTTCAAAGGTATCAGCCCAAAGAAAAAAAAGTGCCGCAGCACCACCGGGTGGGCTCGAACCTCTAACCTTTCGGTTAACAGCCGATCGCGCTAGCCAATTGCGCCACGGAGATAGTCCTGCTCCAATCTCACCACCATCAGAACATATCTTCAAAGCTATCAGCCCAAAGAAAAAAAAGCAACACACCACTCTCGGGAGGTCTCGAACCTCCAACCTTTCTGTTAACAGCTGATCGCGCTAGCCAATTGCGCCATGGAGACAGTCGCGCTACACCCTCACCACCGTCAGAACATTTCCTCAGAGCAATCAGCCCAAGGGAAAAAAAGCGCCGCACCACCACCGTGTGGGCTTGAACCTCCAACCTTTCGGTTAACAGCCCATCGCACTAGCCAATTGCGCCACGGAGACAGTCGTGCTTCACTCTCACCACCATCAGAACATATCTTCAAAGCTATCAACGCAAAGATAAAAAAGCGCCGCACCACCACCGGGTGGGCTCGAACCTCCAAAATTTCGGTTCATAGCCAATCGCGCTGGCCAATTGCGCCACGGAGACAGTCGTGCTCTACTCTCACCACCATCAGAACATATCTTCAAAGCTATCAGCCCGAAGAAAAGAAAGCAACACACCACTCCCGGGAGGGCTCGAACCTCCAACCTTTCGGTTAAAAGCCAATCGCGCTAGCCAATTGCGTCACGGAGACAGTCGTGTTCCACTCTCATCACCGTCAGAACATTTCTTCAAAGCTATCAGCGCAAAGAAAAAAGCAACACACCACTCCCGGGTGGGCTCGAATTTCCAATATTTTGGTTAACAGCCGATCACGCTAGCCAGTCACGCCACGGAGACAGTCGTGCTCTCCTCTCACCACCATCAGAACATTTCTTCAGAGCTATCAGCCCAAAGAAAAAAAGCGCCGCACCACCACCGGGTGGGCTCGAACCTCCAAAATTTCGGTTCATAGCCGATCGCGCTGGCCAATTCCGCCACGGAGACAGTCGTGCTCCACTCTCACCACCATCAGAACATATCTTCAAAGCTATCAGCCCTAAGAAAAAAAAGCAACACACCACTCCCGGGTGGGCTCAAATTTTCAATATTTCGGTTAGTAGCCGATCGCGCTAGCCAATTGCGCCACGGAGACAGTAGTGCAGCGCTCCCACCTCCGTCAGAACCTTTCTTCAGAGCTATCAGCCCAAAGAGAAAGAAAGCGCCGCACCACCACCGGGTGGGCTCGAACTTCCAGCCTTTCGGTTAACAGGCGATCGCGCTAGCCAATTGCGCCACGTAGACAGTCGTGCTCCACTCTCAACACCATCAGAACATATCTTCAAAGCTATCAGCGCAAAGAAAAAAGCAACCCACCACTCCTGGGAGGGCTCAAAATTCCAACCTTTCGGTTAACAGCCAATCGCGCTAGCCAATTGCGCCACGGAGACAGCAGTGCAGCACTCCCACCTCCATCAGAACATTTCTTCAGAGCTATCAGCCCAAAGAAAAAAAAGCGCCGCACCTCCACCGGGTGGGCTCGAAACTCCAAAATTTTGGGTAATAGCCGATCGCGCTAGCCAATTACGCCATGGAGACAGTCCTGCTATACTTTTACCACAGGCATAACATATCTTCAAAGCTATCGGCCCAAAGAAAAAAAGCGCCGCACCACTCCTGGTGGGCTCGAACCTCCAACCTTACGCTTAACAGCCGATCGCGCTAGCCAATTGCGCCACGAAGACAGTCGTGCTCCACTCTCACCACCATCAGAAGATTTCTTCAGACTATCAGCCCCCCCAAAAAAGCGCCGCACCACCACCGGGTGGGCTCAAACCTCCAACCTTTCGGTTAACAGCCGGTCGTGCTAGCCAATTGCGCCACGGAGACAGTCGTGCTCCACTCTCACCACCATCAGAACATATCTTCAAAGGTATCAGCCCTAAGGAAAAAAGCGCCGCACCACCACCGGGTGGGCTCGAACCTCCAACCTTTCGGTTAACAGCCCATCGCGCTAGCCCATTGCGCCACGGAGACAGTCGTGCTTCACTCTCACCACCATGAGAACATATCTTCAAAGCTATCAGCGCAAAGAAAAAAGCAACACACCACTCCCGGGAGGGCTCGAACCTCTAACCTTTCGGTCAACAGGCTATAGCGCTAGCCCATTGCGCCAAGGAGACAGTCGTGCTCTCCTATCACCACCATCAGAACATTTCTTCAGAGCTATCAGCCCAAAGAAAAAAAAGCGCCGCACCACCACCGGGTGGGCTCGAACCTCCAAAATTTCGGTTAATAGCCGATCGCGCTGGCCAATTGCGCCATGGAGACAGTCGTGCTCCACTCTCACCACCGTCAGAACATTTCTTCAAAGCTATCAGCGCAAAGAAAAAAGCAACACACCACTCCCGGGAGGGCTCGAATTTCCAATCTTACGGTTAACAGCCGATCGCGCTAGCCAATTGCGCCACGGAGACAGTAGTACAGCACTCCCACCTCCGTCAGAACATTTCTTCAGAGCTATCAGCCCAAAGAACTAAGAAAGCACCGCACCACCACCGGGTCGGCTCGAACCTCCAGCCTTTCGGTTAACAGGCGATCGCGCTAGCCGATTGCGCCACGTAGACAGTCGTGCTCCACTCTCACCACCATCAGAACATATCTTCAAAGCTATCAGCGCAAAGAAAAAAGCAACACACCACTCCCGGGAGGGCTCCAAACTACAACCTTTCGGTTAACAGCCGATCGTGTGAGCCAATTGCGCCACGAAGACAGTAGTGCAGCACTCCCACCTCCGTCAAGACATTTCTTCAGAGCTATCAGCCCAAAGAAAAAGAAGCGCCGCACCACCACCGGGTGGGCTCGAACCTCCAACCTTTCGGTTAATAGCCGGATGCGCTAGCCAATTGCGCCACGGAGACAATAGTGCTCCACTCTCACCACCGTCAGAACATTTCTTCGGAGCTGTCAGCCGAAAGGAAAAAAAGCACCGCACCACCACCAGACGAGCTCGAACCTCCAACCTATCGGTTAACAGCCGATTGCGCTAGCCAATTGCGCCACGGAGACAGTCGTGCTCCACTCTCCCCACCATCAGAACATATCTTAAAGCTATCAGTGCAAAGAAAAAAGCAAAACACCACCCCGGGAGGGCTCGAACCTCCAACTTTTCGGTTAACAGCCGATCGCGCTAGCCAATTGCGCCACGGAGAAAGTCGTGCTCCACTCCCACCTCCATCAGGTCATTTGTTCAGAGCTATCAGGCCAAAAAAAAAAGAAGCGCCGCACAACCACCGGGTGGGCTCGAACCTCCAACCTATCGGTTAACAGCCGATTGCGCTAGCCATTGGCGCCACGGAGACCGTCGTGCTCCACTCTCCCCACCATCAGAACATATCTTCAAAGCTATCAGGGCAAAGAAAACAGCAACACACCACTCCCGGGAGGGCTCGAACCTCCAACTTTTCGGTTAACAGCCTATAGCGCTAGCCCATTGCGCCACGGAGACAGTCGTGCTCTCCTCTCACCACCATCAGAACATTTCTTCAGAGCTATCAGCCCAAAGAAAAAAAAGCGCCGCACCACGACAGGGTGGGCTCGAACCTCCCAAATTTCGGTTCATAGCCGATCGCGCTGGCCAATTGTGCCACGGAGACAATCGTGCTCCACTCTCACCACCGTCAGAACATATCTTCAAAGCTATCAGCCCTAAGAAAAAAAAGCAAAACACCACTCCCGGGAGGGCTCGAACCTCCAACCTTTCGGTTAAAAGCGAATCGCGCTAGCCAATTGCGTCACGGAGGCAGGCGTGTTCCACTGTCACCACCGTCAGAACATTTCTTCAAAGCCATCAGCGCAAAGAAAAAAGTAACACACCACTCCTGGGAGGGCTCGAATTTCCAATCTTTCAGTTAACAGACGATCGCGCTAGCCCATTGCGCCACGGAGACAGTAGTGCAGCGCTCCCACCTCCGTCAGAACATTTCTTCAGAGCTATCAGCCCAAAGAAAAAGAAAGCGCCGCACCACCACCGGGTGGGCTCGAACCTCCAGCCTTTCGGTTAACAGGCGATCGCGCTAGCCAATTGCGCCACGTAGACAATCCTGCTCCACTCTCACCACCATCAGAACATATCTTCAAAGCTATCAGCGCAAAGAAAAAAGCAGCACACCACTCCAGGGAGGGCTCGAAATTCCAACCTTTCGGTTAACAGCCAATCGCGCTAGCCCATTGCGCCACGGAGACAGTAGTGCAGCACTCCCACCTCCATCAGAACATATCTTCAAAGCTATCAGCCCAAAAAAAAAAGCAACACACCACTCTCGGGAGGGCTCGAACCTCCAACCTTTCTGTTAACAGCCGATCGCGCTAGCCAATTGCGCCACGGAGACAGTCGCGCTACACCCTCACCACCGTCAGAACATTTCCTCAGAGCTATCAGCCCAAGGGAAAAAAAGCGCCGCACCACCACCGTGTGGGCTCGAACCTCCAACCTTTCGGTTAACAGCCCATCGCACTAGCCAATTGCGCCACGGAGACAGTCGTGCTTCACTCTCACCACCATCAGTACATATCTTCAAAGCTATCAGCGCAAAGAAAAAAGCAACACACCACTCCCGGGAGGGCTCGAACCTCCAACCTTTCGGTCAACAGCCTATAGCGCTAGCCCATTGCGCCACGGAGACAGTCGTGCTCTCCTCTCACCACCATCAGAACATTTCTTCAGAGCTATCAGCCCAAAGAAAAAAAAGCGCCGCACCACCACCGGGTGGGCTCGAACCTCCCAAATTTCGGTTCATAGCCGATCGCGCTGGCCAATGGTGCCACGGAGACAGTCGTGCTCCACTCTCACCACCGTCAGAACATATCTTCAAAGCTATCAGCCCTAAGAAAAAAAGCAAAACACCACTCCCGGGAGGGCTCGAACCTCCAACCTTTCGGTTAAAAGCCAATCGCGCTAGCCAATTGCGTCACGGAGGCAGTCGTGTTCCACTGTCACCACCGTCAGAACATTTCTTCAAAGCCATCAGCGCAAAAAAAAAGTAACACACCACTCCCTGGAGGGCTCGAATTTCCAATCTTTCGGTTAACAGCCGATCGCGCTAGCCAATTGCGCCACGGAGACAGTAGTGCAGCGCTCCCACCTCCGTCAGAACATTTCTTCAGAGCTATCAGCCCAAAGAAAAAGAAAGCGCCGCACCACCACCGGGTGGGCTCGAACCTCCAGCCTTTCGGTTAACAGGCGATCGCGCTAGCCAATTGCGCCACGTAGACAATCGTGCTCTACTCTCAGCACCATCAGAACATATCTTCAAAGCTATCAGCGCAAAGAAAAAAGCAGCACACCACTCCAGGGAGGGCTCGAAATTCCAACCTTTCGGTTAACAGCCAATCGCGCTAGCCAATTGCGCCACGGAGACAGTAGTGCAGCACTCCCACCTCCATCAGAACAGTTCTTCAGAGCTATCAGCCCAGAGAAAAAAAAGCGCCGCACCACCACCGGGTGTGCTCGAAACTCCAAAATTTTGGGTAATAGCTGATCGCGCAAGCCAATTGCGCCACGGAGACAGTCGTGTTCCACTCTCACCACCGTCAGAACAATTTTTCACAGCTATCAGCCCAAAGAAAAAAAAGCGCCGCACCACCACCGGGTGGGCTCGAACCTCCAGCCTTTCAGTTAACGGCCGAACGCGCTAGCCAATCGCGCCAGGGATACAGTCGTGCTCCACTCTCACCACCATCAGAACATATCTTCAAAGCTATCAGCGCAAAGAAAAAAGCAGCACACCACTCCTGGGAGGGCTCGAAATTCCAACCTTTCGGTTAACAGCCAATCGCGCTAGCCAATTGCGCCAGGGAGACAGTAGTGCAGCACTCCCACCTCCATCAGAACAGTTCTTCAGAGCTATCAGCCCAAAGAAAAAGAAAGCGCCGCACCACCACCGGGTGGGCTCGAACCTCCAGCCTTTCACTTAACAGCCAATCGCGCTAGCCAGTTGCGCCACGGAGACAGTACTGCACAACTCCCACCACCATTAAGCTAATCTTCAAAGCTATCAGCCAAAAGAAAAAAAGCGCCGCACCACTCGCGGATGGGCTCAAACCCCCAACCTTTCGGTTAACAGCCGATCGCGCTAGCCAATTACGCCACGGAGACAGTCGAGCTCCACTCTCACCACCATCAGAACATATCTTCTACGCCATCAGCGCAAAAAAAAAGCGACACACCGTCCACGGGTACGCTCGAAACTCCCACCTTTTGGTTAACAGCCGATCGCGCTAGCCAATTGCGCCACGGAGACAGTCCTGCTCCACTCTCACCACCATCAGAACATATCTTCAAAGGTATCAGCCCAAAGAAAAAAAAGTGCCGCAGCACCACCGGGTGGGCTCGAACCTCCAACCTTTCGGTTAACAGCCGATCGCGCTAGCCAATTGCGCCACGGAGATAGTCCTGCTCCACTCTCACCACCATCAGAACATATCTTCAAAGCTATCAGCCCAAAGAAAAAAAAGCAACACACCACTCTCGGGAGGTCTCGAACCTCCAACCTTTCTGTTAACAGCTGATCGCGCTAGCCAATTGCGCCATGGAGACAGTCGCGCTACACCCTTACCACCGTCAGAACATTTCCTCAGAGCAATCAGCCCAAGGGAAAAAAAGCGCTGCACCACCACCGTGTGGGCTCGAACCTCCAACCTTTCGGTTAACAGCCCATCGCACTAGCCAATTGCGCCACGGAGACAGTCGTGCTTCACTCTCACCACCATCAGAACATATCTTCAAAGCTATCAGCGCAAAGATAAAAAAGCGCCGCACCACCACCGGGTGGGCTCGAACCTCCAAAATTTCGGTTCATAGCCGATCGCGCTGGCCAATTGCGCCACGGAGACAGTCGTGCTTCACTCTCACCACCATCAGAACATATCTTCAAAGCTATCAGCGCAAAGATAAAAAAGCGCCGCACCACCACCGGGTGGGCTTGAACCTCCAAAATTTCGGTTCACAGCCGATCGCGCTAGCCAATCGCGCCACGGAGACAGTCGTGCTCTCCTCTCATCACCATCAGAACATTTCTTCAGAGCTATCAGCCCAAAGAAAAAAAAGCGCCGCACCACCACCGGGTGGGCTCGAACCTCCAAAATTTCGGTTCATAGCCGATCGCGCTGGCCAATTCCGCCACGGAGACAGTCGTGCTCCACTCTCACCACCATCAGAACATATCTTCAAAGCTATCAGCCCGAAGAAAAAAAAGCAACACACCACTCCCGGGTGGGCTCGAACCTCCAACCTTTCGGTTAACAGCCGATAGTGCTAGCCAATTGCGCCACGGAGACAGTCGTGCTCCACTCTCACCACCATCAGAACATATCTTCAAAAGTATCAGCCCAAAGAAAAAAAGCGCCGCAGCACCACCGGGTGGGCTCGAACCTCCAACCTTTCGGTTAACAGCCGATCGCTCTAGCCAATTGCGCCACGGAGACAGTCCTGCTCCACTCTCACCACCATCAGAACATATCTTCAAAGCTATCAGCCCAAAGAAAAAAAAAGCAACACACCACTCTCGGGAGGGCTCGAACCTCCAACCTTTCTGTTAACAGCCGATCGCGCTAGCCAATCGCGCCACGGAAGTCGCACTACACATTCACCACCGTCAGAACATTTCCTCAGAGCTATCAGCCCAAGGGAAATAAAGCGCCGCTCCACCACCAGGTGGGCTCGAACCTCCAACCTTTCGGTTAACAGCCCATCGCGCTAGCCCATTGCGCCACGGAGACAGTCGTGCTTCACTCTCACCACCATGAGAACATATCTTCAAAGCTATCCGCGCAAAGAAAAAAGCAACACACCACTCCAGGGAGGGCTCGAACCTCTAACCTTTCGGTCAACAGCCTATAGCGCTAGCCAATTGCGCCACGGAGACAATCGTGCTCCACTCTCACCACCGTCAAAACATTTCTTCGGAGCTGTCAAGGAAAAAAAGCACCGCACCACCACCAGACGATCTCGAACCTCCCAAATTTCGGTTCATAGCCGATCGCGCTGGCCAATTGTGCCACGGAGACAGTCGTGCTCCACTCTCACCACCGTCAGAACATATCTTCAAAGCTATCAGCCCTAAGAAAAAAAAGCAAAACACCACTCCCGGGAGGGCTCGAACCTCCAACCTTTCGGTTAAAAGCCAAATGCGCCACGGAGACAGTCCTGCTCCACTCTCACCACCATCAGAACATATCTTCAAAGGTATCAGCCCAAAGAAAAAAAAGCGCCGCAGCACCACCGGGTGGGCTCGAACCTCCAACATTTCGGTTAACAGCCGATCGCGCTAGCCAATTGCGCCATGGAGACAGTCCTGCTCCACTCTCACCACCATCAGAACATATCTTCAAAGCTATCAGCCCAAAGAAAAAAAAGCAACACACCACTCTCGGGAGGGCTCGAACCTTTCTGTTAACAGCCGATCGCGCTAGCCAATTGCGCCACGGAGACAGTCGCGCTACACCCTCACCACCGTCAGAACATTTCCTCAGAGCTATCAGCCCAAGGAAAAAAAGCGCCGCACCACCACCATGTGGGCTCGAACCTCCAACCGTTCGGTTAACAGCCCATCGCACTAGCCAATTGCGCCACGGAGACAGTCGTGCTTCACTCTCACCACCATCAGTACATATCTTCAAAGCTATCAGCGCATAGAAAAAAGCAACACACCACTCCCGGGAGGACTCGAACCTCCAACCTTTCGGTTAACAGCCCATCGCACTAGCCAATTGCGCCACGGAGACAGTCGTGCTTCACTCTCACCACCATCAGTACATATCTTCAAAGCTATCAGCGCATAGAAAAAAGCAACACACCACTCCCGGGAGGGCTCGAACCTCCAACCTTTCGGTCAACAGCCTATAGCGCTAGCCCATTGCGCCACGGAGACAGTCGTGCTCTCCTCTCACCACCATCAGAACATTTCTTCACAGCTATCAGCCCAAAGAAAAAAAAGCGCCGCAACACCACCGGGTGGGCTCGAACCTCCCAAATTTCGGTTCATAGCCGATCGCGCTGGCCAATTGTGCCACGGAGACAGTCGTGCTCCACTCTCACCACCGTCAGAACATATCTTCAAAGCTATCAGCCCTAAGAAAAAAAAGCAAAACACCACTCCCGGGAGGGCTCGAACCTCCAACCTTTCGGTTAAAAGCCAATCGCGCTAGCCAATTGCGTCACGGAGGCAGTCGTGTTCCACTGTCACCACCGTCAGAACATTTCTTCAAAGCCATCAGCGCAAAGAAAAAAGTAACACACCACTCCTGGGAGTGCTCGAATTTCCAATCTTTCGGTTAACAGCCGATCGCGCTAGCCCATTGCGCCACGGAGACAGTAGTGCAGCGCTCCCACCTCAGTCAGAACATTTCTTCAGAGCTATCAGCCCAAAGAAAAAGAAAGCGCCGCACCACCACCGGGTGGGCTCGAACCTCCAGCCTTTCAGTTAACAGGCGATCGCGCTAGCCAATTGCGCCACGTAGACAATCGTGCTCCACTCTCACCACCATCAGAACATATCTTCAAAGCTAACAGCGCAAAGAAAAAAGCAACACACCACTCCTGGGAGGGCTCGAAATTCCAACCTTTCGGTTAACAGCCAATCGCGCTAGCCAATTGCGCCACGGAGACAGTAGTGCAGCACTCCCACCTCCATCAGAACAGTTCTTCAGAGCTATCAGCCCAAAGAAAAAAAAGCGCCGCACCACCACCGGGTGGGCTCGAACCTCCAGCCTTTCACTTAACAGCCAATCGCGCTAGCCAGTTGCGCCACGGAGACAGTACTGCACAACTCCCACCACCATTAAGCTAATCTTCAAAGCTATCAGCCAAAAGAAAAAAAGCGCCGCACCACTCGCGGATGGGCTCAAACCCCCAACCTTTCGGTTAACAGCCGATCGCGCTAGCCAATTACGCCACGGAGACAGTCGAGCTCCACTCTCACCACCATCAGAACATATCTTCTACGCCATCAGCGCAAAAAAAAAGCGACACACCGTCCACGGGTACGCTCGAAACTCCCACCTTTTGGTTAACAGCCGATCGCGCTAGCCAATTGCGCCACGGAGACAGTCCTGCTCCACTCTCACCACCATCAGAACATATCTTCAAAGGTATCAGCCCAAAGAAAAAAAAGTTCCGCAGCACCACCGGGTGGGCTCGAACCTCCAACCTTTCAGTTAACAGCCGATCGCGCTAGCCAATTGCGCCACGGAGATAGTCCTGCTCCACTCTCACCACCATCAGAACATATCTTCAAAGCTATCAGCCCAAAGAAAAAAAAGCAACACACCACTCTCGGGAGGTCTCGAACCTCCAACCTTTCTGTTAACAGCTGATCGCGCTAGCCAATTGCGCCATGGAGACAGTCGCGCTACACCCTTACCACCGTCAGAACATTTCCTCAGAGCAATCAGCCCAAGGGAAAAAAAGCGCTGCACCACCACCGTGTGGGCTCGAACCTCCAACCTTTCGGTTAACAGCCCATCGCACTAGCCAAATGCGCCACGGAGACAGTCGTGCTTCACTCTCACCACCATCAGAACATATCTTCAAAGCTATCAGCGCAAAGATAAAAAAGCGCCGCACCACCACCGGGTGGGCTCGAACCTCCAAAATTTCGGTTCATAGCCGATCGCGCTGGCCAATTGCGCCACGGAGACAGTCGTGCTTCACTCTCACCACCATCAGAACATATCTTCAAAGCTATCAGCGCAAAGATAAAAAAGCGCCGCACCACCACCGGGTGGGCTTGAACCTCCAAAATTTCGGTTCACAGCCGATCGCGCTAGCCAATCGCGCCACGGAGACAGTCGTGCTCTCCTCTCATCACCATCAGAACATTTCTTCAGAGCTATCAGCCCAAAGAAAAAAAAGCGCCGCACCACCACCGGGTGGGCTCGAACCTCCAAAATTTCGGTTCATAGCCGATCGCGCTGGCCAATTCCGCCACGGAGACAGTCGTGCTCCACTCTCACCACCATCAGAACATATCTTCAAAGCTATCAGCCCGAAGAAAAAAAAGCAACACACCACTCCCGGGTGGGCTCGAACCTCCAACCTTTCGGTTAACAGCCGATAGTGCTAGCCAATTGCGCCACGGAGACAGTCGTGCTCCACTCTCACCACCATCAGAACATATCTTCAAAAGTATCAGCCCAAAGAAAAAAAGCGCCGCAGCACCACCGGGTGGGCTCGAACCTCCAACCTTTCGGTTAACAGCCGATCGCTCTAGCCAATTGCGCCACGGAGACAGTCCTGCTCCACTCTCACCACCATCAGAACATATCTTCAAAGCTATCAGCCCAAAGAAAAAAAAAGCAACACACCACTCTCGGGAGGGCTCGAACCTCCAACCTTTCTGTTAACAGCCGATCGCGCTAGCCAATCGCGCCACGGAAGTCGCACTACACATTCACCACCGTCAGAACATTTCCTCAGAGCTATCAGCCCAAGGGAAATAAAGCGCCGCTCCACCACCAGGTGGGCTCGAACCTCCAACCTTTCGGTTAACAGCCCATCGCGCTAGCCCATTGCGCCACGGAGACAGTCGTGCTTCACTCTCACCACCATGAGAACATATCTTCAAAGCTATCCGCGCAAAGAAAAAAGCAACACACCACTCCCGGGAGGGCTCGAACCTCTAACCTTTCGGTCAACAGCCTATAGCGCTAGCCAATTGCGCCACGGAGACAATCGTGCTCCACTCTCACCACCGTCAAAACATTTCTTCGGAGCTGTCAAGGAAAAAAAGCACCGCACCACCACCAGACGAGCTCGAACCTCCCAAATTTCGGTTCATAGCCGATCGCGCTGGCCAATTGTGCCACGGAGACAGTCGTGCTCCACTCTCACCACCGTCAGAACATATCTTCAAAGCTATCAGCCCTAAGAAAAAAAAGCAAAACACCACTCCCGGGAGGGCTCGAACCTCCAACCTTTCGGTTAAAAGCCAAATGCGCCATGGAGACAGTCCTGCTCCACTCTCACCACCATCAGAACATATCTTCAAAGGTATCAGCCCAAAGAAAAAAAAGCGCCGCAGCACCACCGGGTGGGCTCGAACCTCCAACATTTCGGTTAACAGCCGATCGCGCTAGCCAATTGCGCCATGGAGACAGTCCTGCTCCACTCTCACCACCATCAGAACATATCTTCAAAGCTATCAGCCCAAAGAAAAAAAAGCAACACACCACTCTCGGGAGGGCTCGAACCTTTCTGTTAACAGCCGATCGCGCTAGCCAATTGCGCCACGGAGACAGTCGCGCTACACCCTCACCACCGTCAGAACATTTCCTCAGAGCTATCAGCCCAAGGAAAAAAAGCGCCGCACCACCACCATGTGGGCTCGAACCTCCAACCGTTCGGTTAACAGCCCATCGCACTAGCCAATTGCGCCACGGAGACAGTCGTGCTTCACTCTCACCACCATCAGTACATATCTTCAAAGCTATCAGCGCATAGAAAAAAGCAACACACCACTCCCGGGAGGACTCGAACCTCCAACCTTTCGGTTAACAGCCCATCGCACTAGCCAATTGCGCCACGGAGACAGTCGTGCTTCACTCTCACCACCATCAGTACATATCTTCAAAGCTATCAGCGCATAGAAAAAAGCAACACACCACTCCCGGGAGGGCTCGAACCTCCAACCTTTCGGTCAACAGCCTATAGCGCTAGCCCATTGCGCCACGGAGACAGTCGTGCTCTCCTCTCACCACCATCAGAACATTTCTTCACAGCTATCAGCCCAAAGAAAAAAAAGCGCCGCAACACCACCGGGTGGGCTCGAACCTCCCAAATTTCGGTTCATAGCCGATCGCGCTGGCCAATTGTGCCACGGAGACAGTCGTGCTCCACTCTCACCACCGTCAGAACATATCTTCAAAGCTATCAGCCCTAAGAAAAAAAAGCAAAACACCACTCCCGGGAGGGCTCGAACCTCCAACCTTTCGGTTAAAAGCCAATCGCGCTAGCCAATTGCGTCACGGAGGCAGTCGTGTTCCACTGTCACCACCGTCAGAACATTTCTTCAAAGCCATCAGCGCAAAGAAAAAAGTAACACACCACTCCTGGGAGTGCTCGAATTTCCAATCTTTCGGTTAACAGCCGATCGCGCTAGCCCATTGCGCCACGGAGACAGTAGTGCAGCGCTCCCACCTCAGTCAGAACATTTCTTCAGAGCTATCAGCCCACAGAAAAAGAAAGCGCCGCACCACCACCGGGTGGGCTCGAACCTCCAGCCTTTCAGTTAACAGGCGATCGCGCTAGCCAATTGCGCCACGTAGACAATCGTGCTCCACTCTCACCACCATCAGAACATATCTTCAAAGCTAACAGCGCAAAGAAAAAAGCAACACACCACTCCTGGGAGGGCTCGAAATTCCAACCTTTCGGTTAACAGCCAATCGCGCTAGCCAATTGCGCCACGGAGACAGTAGTGCAGCACTCCCACCTCCATCAGAACAGTTCTTCAGAGCTATCAGCCCAAAGAAAAAAAAGCGCCGCACCACCACCGGGTGGGCTCGAAACTCCAAAATTTTGGGTAATAGCTGATCGCGCTGGCCAATTGCGCCACGGAGACAGTCGTGCTTCACTCTCACCACCATCAGAACATATCTTCAAAGCTATCAGCCCGAAGAAAAAAAAGCAACACACCATTCCCGGGAAGGCTCGAACCTCCAGCTTTTCGGTTAAAAGCCAATCGCGCTAGCCAATTGCGCCACGGAGACAGTCGTGTTCCACTCTCACCACCGTCAGAACATTTCTTCACAGCTATCAGCCCAAAGAAAAAATGCGCCGCACCACCACCGGGTGGGCTCGAACCTCCAGCCTTTCAGTTAACGGCCGAACGCGCTAGCCAATCGCGCCAGGGATACAGTCGTGCTCCACTCTCACCACCATCAGAACATATCTTCAAAGCTATCAGCGCAAAGAAAAAAGCAACACACCACTCCCGGGAGGGCTCGAAATTCCAACCTTTCGGTTAACAGCCCATCGCGCTAGCCAATTGCGCCACGGAGACAGTAGTGCAGCACTCCACCTCCGTCAGAACATTTCTTCAGAGCTATCAGCCCAAAGAAAAAGAAGCGCCGCACAACCACCGGGTGGGCTCGAACCTCCAGCCTTTCGCTTAACAGCCGATCGCGCTAGCCAATTACGCCACGGAGACAGTTGAGCTCCACTCTCACCACCATCAGAACATATCTTCTACGCCATCAGCGCAAAAAAGCGACACACCGTCCACGGGTGCGCTCGAAACTCCCACCTTTTTGTTAACAGCCGATCGCGCTAGCCAATTGCGCCACGGAGACAGTCCTGCTTCACTCTCACCACCATCAGAACATATCTTCAAAGGTATCAGCCCTAAGAAAAAAAAGTGCCGCAGCACCACCGGGTGGGCTCGAACCTCCAACCTTTCGGTTAACAGCCGATCGCGCTAGCCAATTGCGCCACGGAGATAGTCCTGCTCCACTCTCACCACCATCAGAACATATCTTCAAAGCTATCAGCCCAAAGAAAAAAAGCAACACACCACTCTCGGGAGGTCTCGAACCTCCAACCTTTCTGTTAACAGCTGATCGCGCTAGCCAATTGCGCCATGGAGACAGTCGCGCTACACCCTCACCACCGTCAGAACATTTCTTGAAAGCTATCAGCGCAAAGAAAAAAGCAACACACCACTCCCGGGTGGGCTCGAATTTCCAATATTTCGGTTAACAGCCGATCACGCTAGCCAATTGCGCCACGGAGACAGTCGTGCTCTCCTCTCACCACCATCAGAACATTTCTTCAGAGCTATCAGCCCAAAGAAAAAAAAGCGCCGCACCACCACCGGGTGGGCTCGAACCTCCAAAATTTCGGTTCATAGCCGATCGCGCTGGCCAATTGCGCCACGGAGACAGTCGTGCTCCACTCTCACCACCATCAGAACATATCTTCAAAGCTATCAGCCCGAAGAAAAAAAAGCAACACACCACTCCCGGGAGGGCTCGAACCTCCAACCTTTCGGTTAAAAGCCAATCGCGCTAGCCAATTGCGTCAGGGAGACAGTCGTGTTGCACTCTCACCACCGTCAGAACATTTCTTCAAAGCTATCAGCGCAAAGAAAAAAGCAACACACCACTCCCGGGTGGGCTCGAATTTTCAATATTTCGGTTAACAGCCGATCGCGCTAGCCAATTGCGCCACGGAGACAGTAGTGCAGCGCTCCCACCTCCGTCAGAACATTTCTTCACAGCTATCAGCCCAAAGAGAAAGAAAGCGCCGCACCACCACCGGGTGGGCTCGAACCTCCAGCCTTTCGGTTAACAGGCGATCGCGCTAGCCAATTGCGCCACGTAGACAGTCGTGCTCCACTCTCACCACCATCAGAACATATCTTCAAAGCTATCAGCGCAAAGAAAAAAGCAACCCACCACTCCTGGGAGGGCTCAAAATCCAACCTTTCGGTTAACAGCCAATCGCGCTAGCCAATTGCGCCACGGAGACAGCAGTGCAGCACTCCCACCTCCATCAGAACATTTCTTCAGAGCTATCAGCCCAAAGAAAAAAAGCGCCGCACCACCACCGGGTGGGCTCGAACCTCCAGCCTTTCGGTTAACAGGCGATCGCGCTAGCCGATTGCGCCACGTAGACAGTCGCGCTCCACTCTCACCACCATCAGAACATATCTTCAAAGCTATCAGCGCAAAGAAAAAAGCAACACACCACTCCCGGGAGGGCTCTAAACTACAACCTTTCGGTTAACAGCCGATCGCGCGAGCCAATTGCGCCACGAAGACAGTAGTGCAGCACTCCCACCTCCGTCAAGACATTTCTTCAGAGCTATCAGCCCAAAGAAAAAGAAGCGCCGCACCACCACCGGGTGGCCTCGAACCTCCAAACTTTCGGTTAATAGCCGGATGCACTAGCCAATTGCGCCACGGAGACAATCGTGCTCCACTCTCACCACCGTCAGAACATTTCTTCGGAGCTGTCAGCCGAAAGGAAAAAAAGCACCGCACCACCACCAGACGAGCTCGAACCTCCAACCTATCGGTTAACAGCCGATTGCGCTAGCCAATTGCGCCATGGAGACAGTCGTGCTCCACTCTCCCCACCATCAGAACATATCTTAAAGCTATCAGTGCAAAGAAAAAAGCAAAACACCACCCCGGGAGGGCTCGAACCTCCAACTTTTCGGTTAACAGCCGATCGCGCTAGCCAATTGCGCCACGGAGAAAGTCGTGCTCCACTCTCACCACCATCAGAACATTTCTTCAGAGCTATCAGCCCAAAGAAAGAAAAGCGCCGCATCACCACCGGGTGGGCTCGAACCTCCAGCCTTTCGGTTAACAGGCGATCGCGCTAGACAATTACGCCACGGAGACAGCCGTGCTCTACTCTCACCACCATCAGAACATATCCCCAAAGCTATCAGCGCAAAGAAAAGAGCAACACACCACTCCCGGGAAGGCTCAAAATTACAACCTTTCGGTTAACAGCTGATCGCGCTAGCCAATTGCGCCACGGAGACAGTAGGGCAGCACTCCCACCTCCGTCAGGTCATTTGTTCAGAGCTATCAGCCCAAAGAAAAAGAAGCGCCGCACAACCACCGGGTGGGCTCGAACCTTCAAACTTTCGGTTAACAGCCGGATGCGCAAGCCAATTGCGCCACGGAGACAGTCGTGCTCCACTCTCATCACCGTCAGAACATTTCTTCGGAGCTGTCAGCCCAAAGGAAAAAAAGCGCCACACCACCACCGGGCTAGCTCGAACCTCCAACCTATCGGTTAACAGCCGATTGCGCTAGCCAATGGCGCCGCGGAGACAGTCGTGCTCCACTCTCCCCACCATCAGAACATATCTTCAAAGCTATCAGCGCAAAGAAAACAGCAACACACCACTCCCGGAAGGGCTCGAACCTCCAACTTTTCGGTTAACAGCCGATCGCGCTAGCCAATTGCGCCACGCAAACAGTCCTGCTCAACTCTCACCACCATCACAACATATCTTAAAAGCTATCAGCGCAAAGAAAAAAGCCACACGCCACTCCTGGGAGGGATCGAACCTCCAACCTTTCAGTTAACAGCTGATTACGCTAGCCAATTGCGCCATGGAAACAGTCCTGCTGTACTCTCACCACCAGCATAACATATCTTCAAAGCTATCAGCCCGAAGAAAAAAAGCACTGGGAGGGCTCGAACCTCTAACCTTTCTGCTAACAGCCGATCGCGCTAGCCAATTGGGCCACGGAGGCAGTCGTGCTCCACTCTCACCACCGTCAGAACATTTCTTCAGAGCTATCAGCCCAAAGAAAAAGAAACGCCGCACCACCACCGGGTGGGCTCGAACCTCCAACCTTTCGGTCAACAGACGATTGCGCTAGCCAACTGCGCCAGCCACGAAGACAGTCATGCTCCACTCTCACCACCGTCAGAAGCTTTCTTCAGACTATCAGCCCAAAGAAAAAAAAGCGCCGCAACACCACCGGGTGGGCTCGAACCTTCAACCTTTCGGTTAACAGCCGATCGCGCTAGCCAATTGCGCCACGGAGACAGTCGTGCTCCACTCTCACCACCATCAGAACATATCTTCAAAGCTATCAGCCCAAAGAAAAAAAAGCGCCGCACCACCCCGGGTCGGCTCGAACCTCCAACCTTTCGGTTAACAGCCGATCGCGCTTGCCAATTATGCCACGGAGACAGTCGTGCTCCACTCTCACCACCATCAGAACATATCTTCAAAGCTATCAGCGCAAAAAAAAAGCAACACACCACTCCCGGGAGGGCTCGAAATTCCAACCTTTCGGTTAACAGCTGATTGCGCTAGCCAATTGCGCCACGGAGACAGTAGTGCAGCACTCCACCTCCGTCAGAACATTTCTTCAGAGCTATCAGCCCAAAGAAAAAGAAAGCGCCGCACCACCACAGGGTGGGCTCGAACCTCCAGCCTTTCGCTTAACAGCCAATTGCGCAAGCCAGTTGCGCCACGGAGACAGTCCTCCACAACTCCCACCACCATTAAACTAATCTTCAAAGCTATCAGCCTAAAGAAAAAATGCGCAGCACCACTCGCGGGTGGGCTCGAACCCCCAACCTTTCGGTTAACAGCCGATCGCGCTAGCCAATTACGCCACGGAGACAGTCATGCTCCACTCTCACCACCATCAGAACATATCTTCTACGCCATCAGCGCAAAAAAAAAAAAGCGACACACCGTCCACGGGTGCGCTCGAAACTCCCACCTTTTGGTTAACAGCTGATCGCGCTAGCCAATTGCACCACGGAGACAGTCCTGCTCCACCCTCCCCACCATCAGAACATATCTTCAAAGCTATCAGCCCAAAGAAAAAAAAGCGCCGCACCACCACCGGGTGGGCTCGAACCTCCAGCCTTTCGCTTAACAGCCAATCGCGCTAGCCAGTTGCGCCACGGAGACTGTCCTGCACAACTCCCACCACCATTAAACTAATCTTCAAAGCTACCAGCCCAAAGAAAAAAAGCGCAGCACCACTCGCGGGTGGGCTCGAACCCCCAACCTTTCGGTTAACAGCCGATCGCGCTAGCCAATTACGCCACGGAGACAGTCATGCTCCACTCTCACCACCATCAGAACATATCTTCTACGCCATCAGCGCAAAGAAAAAAAAGTGACACACCGTTCACGGGTGCGCTCGAAACTCCCACCTTTTGGTTAACAGCCGATCGCGCTAGCCAATTGCACCACGGAGACAGTCCTGCTCCACCCTCCCCACCATCAGAACATATCTTCAAAGCTATCAGCCCAAAGAAAAAAAAGCGCCGCACCACCAGCCGGTGGGCTCGAACCTCCAACCTTTCGGTTAACAGCCCATCGCTCTAGCCAATTGCGCCACGGAGACAGTCGTGCTCTCCTCTCACCACCATCAGAACATTTCTTCAGAGCTATCAGCCCAAAGAAAAAAAAGCGCCGCACCACCACCGGGTGGGCTCGAACCTCCAAAATTTCGGTTCATAGCCGATCGCGCTGGCCAATTGCGCCACGGAGACAGTCGTGCTCCACTCTCACCACCATCAGAACATATCTTCAAAGCTATCAGCCCGAAGAAAAAAAAGCAACACACCACTCCCGGGAGGGCTCGAACCTCCAACCTTTCGGTTAAAAGCCAATCGCGCTAGCCAATTGCGTCACGGAGACAGTCGTGTTCCACTCTCACCACCGTCAGAACATTTCTTCAAAGCTATCAGCGCAAAGAAAAAAGCAACACACTACTCCCGGGTGGGCTCGAATTTTCAATATTTCGGTTAACAGCCGATCGCGCTAGCCAATTGCGCCACGGAGACAGTAGTGCAGCGCTCCCACCTCCGTCAGAACATTTCTTCAGAGCTATCAGCCCAAAGAGAAAGAAAGCGCCGCACCACCACCGGGTGGGCTCGAACCTCCAGCCTTTCGGTTAACAGGCGATCGCGCTAGCCTATTGCGCCACGTAGACAGTCGTGCTCCACTCTCACCACCATCAGAACATATCTTCAAAGCTATCAGCGCAAAGAAAAAAGCAACCCACCACTCCTGGAAGGGCTCAAAATTCCAACCTTTCGGTTAACAGCCAATTGCGCTAGCCAATTGCGCCACGGAGACAGCACTGCAGCACTCCCACCTCCATCAGAACATTTCTTCAGAGCTATCAGCCCAAAGAAAAAAAAGCGCCGCACCACCACCGGGTGGGCTCAAAACTCCAAAATTTTGGGTAATAGCCGATCGCGCTGGCCAACTGCGCCACGGAGACAGCCTTGTTCTACTGTCACCACCATCAGAACATATCTTCAAAGCTATCAGAGCACAGAAAAAAAAGCGCCGCACCACCACCCGGTGAACTCGAACCTCCAACCTTTCGGTTAACAGCCAATCGCGCTAGCCAATTGTGCCACGGAGACAGTCGTGCTTCACTCATACCACCATCAGAACATATCTTCAAAGCTATCAGCCCAAAGAAAAAAAAGCGCCGCACCACCACCGGGTGGGCTCGAAACTCCAACCTTTCGATAAACAGCCGATCGTGCTAGCCAATTGTGCCACGGAGACAGTCGTGCTTCACTCTCACCACCAACAGAACATATCTTCAAAGCTATCAGCCGAAAGAAAAAAAAGCGCCGCACCACCACTGGGTGGGCTCGAAACTCCAACCTTTCGGTTAACAGCCGATCGTGCTAGCCAATTGCGTCACGGAGACAGTCCTGCTCCACTCTCACCACCATCAGAACATATCTTCTACGCCATCAGCGCAAAAAAAAAAAGCGACACACCGTCCACGGGTGCGCTCGAAATTCCCACCTTTTGGTTAACAGCCGATCGCGCTAGCCAATTGCGCCACGGAGACAGTCCTGCTCCACTCTCACCACCATCAGAACATATCTTCAAAGGTATCAGCCCAAAGAAAAAAAGTGCCGCAGCACCACCGGGTGGGCTCGAACCTCCAAAATTTCGGTTCATAGCCGATCGCGCTGGCCAATTGCGCCACGGAGACAGTCGAGCTCCACTCTCACCACCATCAGAACATATCTTCAAAGATATCAGCCCGAAGAAAAAAAAGCAACACACCCCTCCCGGGAGGGCTCGAACCTCCAACCTTTCGGTTAAAAGCCAATCGCGCTAGCCAATTGCGTCACGGAGACAGTCGTGTTCCACTCTCAACACCGTCAGAACATTTCTTCAAAGCTATCAGCGCAAAGAAAAAAGCAACACACCACTCCCGGGTGGGCTCGAATTTTTAATATTTCGGTTAACAGCCGATCGCGCTAGCCAATTGCACCGCGGAGACAGTCGTGCTCTCCTCTCACCACCATCAGAACATTTCTTCAGAGCTATCAGCCCAAAGAAAAAAAAGCGCCGCACCACCACCAGGTGGGCTCGAACCTCCAAAATTTCGGTTCATAGCTGATCGCGCTGGCCAATTGCGCCCCGGAGACAGTCCTGCAATACTTTCACCACAAGCATAACATATCTTCAAAGCTATCGGCCCAAAGAAAAAAAGCGCCGCACCACCCCGGGTGGGCTCGAACCTCCAACCCTTCGGTTAACATCCGATCGCGCTAGCCAATTGCGTCACGAAGATAGTCGTGCTCCACTCTCACCACCGTCAGAAGATTTCTTCAGACTATCAGCCCAAAGAAAAAAAAGTGCCGCACCACCACCGGGTGGGCTCGAACCTCAAACCTTTCGGTTAACAGCCGATCGTGCTAGCCAATAGCGCCACGGAGACAGTCGTGCTCCACTCTCACCACCATCATAACATATCTTCAAAGCTATCAGCGCAAAGAAAAAAGCAACACACCACTTCCGGGAGGGCTCGAACCTCCAACCTTTCGGTTGACAGCCAATCGCGCTAGCCAATTGCGCCACGGAGACAGTCCTGCTCCACTCTCACCACCATCAGAACATATCTTCAAAGGTATCAGCCCAAAGAAAAAAGCAACACACCACTCCCGGGAGGGCTCGAACCTCCAACATTTCGGTCAACAGCCTATAGCGCTAGCCCGATGCGCCACGGAGACAGTCGTGCTCTCCTCTCACCACCATCGGAACATTTCTTCAGAGATATCAGCCCAAAGAAAAAAAAGCGCCGCACCACCACCGGGTGGGCTCGAACCTCCAAAATTTCGGTTATTAGCTGATCGCGCTGGCCAATTGCGCCACGGAGACAGTCGTGCTTAACTCTCACCACCATCAGTACATATCTTCAAAGCTATCAGCGCAAAGAAAAAAGCAACACACCACTCCCGGGAGGGCTCGAACCTCCAACCTTTCGGTCAACAGCCTATAGCGCTAGCCCATTGCGCCACGGAGACAGTCGTGCTCTCCTCTCACCACCGTCAGAACATTTTTTCAGAGCTATCAGACCAAAGAAAAAAAAGCGCCGCACCACCACCGGGTGGGCTCGAACCTCCAAAATTTCGGTTCATAGCCGATCGCGCTGGCCAATTGCGACACGGATACAGTCGTGTTCCACTCTCACCACCGTCAGAACATTTCTTCACAGCTATCAGCCCAAAGAAAAAAAGCGCCGCACCACCACCGGGTGGGCTCGAACCTCCAGCCTTTCATTTAACGGCCGAACGCGCTAGCCAATTGCGCCACGGACACAGTCGTGCTCCACACTCACCACCATCAGAACATATCTTCAAAGCTATCAGCACAAAGAAAAAAGCAACACACCACTCCCGGGAGGGCTCGAAATTCCAACCATTCGGTTAACAGCCGATCGCGCTAGCCAATTGCGCCACGGAGACAGTAGTGCAGCACTCCACCTCCGTCAGAACATTTCTTCAGAGCTATCAGCCCAAAGAAAAAGAAAGCGCCGCACCACCACCGGGTGGGCTCGAACCTCCAGCCTTTCGCTTAACAGCCAATCGCGCTAGCCAGTTGCGCCACGGAGACAGTCCTGCACAATTCCCACCACCATTAAACTAATCTTCAAAGCTATCAGCCCAAAGAAAAAAAGCGCCGCACCACTCGCGGGTGGGCTCGAACCCCCAACCTTTCGGTTAACAGCCGATCGCGCTAGACAATTACGCCACGGAGACAGTCGTGCTCCACTCTCACCACCATCAGAACATATCTTCTACGCCATCAGCGCAAAGAAAAAAAAAGCGACACACCGTCCACGGGTGCGCTCGAAACTCCCACCTTTTGGTTAACAGCCGATCGCGCTAGCCAATTGCGCCACGGAGACAGTCCTGCTCCACTCTCACCACCATCAGAACATATCTTCAAAGGTATCAGCCCAAAGAAAAAAAAGCGCCGCACCACCACCGGGTGGGCTCGAAACTCCAAAATTTTGGGTAATAGCCGATCGCGCTGGCCAATTGCGCCACGGAGACAGTCTTGCTTCACTCTCACCACCATCAGAACATATCTTCAAAGCTATCAGCCCGAAGAAAGAAAAGCAACACTCCACTCCCGGGAGGGCTCGAACCTCCAACCTTTTGGTTAAAGCCAATCGCGCTAGCCAAGTGCGCCACGGAGACAGTCGTGTTCCACTCTCACCACCGTCAGAACATTTCTTCACAGCTATCAGCTCAAAGAAAAAAAAGCGCCGCACCACCACCGGGTGGGCTCGAACCTCCAGCCTTTCAGTTAACGGCCGAACGCGCTAGCTAATTGCGCCACGGATACAGTCGTGCTCCACTCTCACAACCATCAGAACAAATCTTCAAAGCTATCAGCACAAAGAAAAAAGCAACACACCACTCCCGGGAGGGCTCGAAATTCCAACCTTTCGGTTAACAGCCGATCGCGCTAGCCAATTGCGCCACGAAGACAGTCGTGCTCGACTCTCACCACCGTCAGAAGATTTCTTCAGACTATCAGCCCAAAGAAAAAAAAGCGCCGCACCAACACCGGGTGGGCTCGAACCTCTAACCTTTCGGTTAACAGCCGATCGCGCTAGCCAATTGCGCCACGGAGACAGTCGTGCTCCACTCTCACCACCATCAGAACATATCTTCAAAGCTATCAGCGCAAAGAAAAAAACAACACACCACTTCCGGGAGGGCTCGAACCTCCAACCTTTCGGTTAACAGCCAATTGCGCCACGGAGACAGTCGTGTTCCACTCTCACCACCGTCAAAACATTTCTTCAAAGCTATCAGCGCAAAGAAAAAAGCAACACACCACTCCCGGTTGGGCTCGAACCTCCAACTTTTCGGTTAACAGCCCATCGCACTAGCCAATTGCGCCAAGGAGACAGTCGTGCTTCACTCCCACCTCCATCAGAACATATCTTCAAAGCTATCAGCCCAAAGAAAAAAAAGCAACACACCACTCTCGGGAGGGCTCGAACCTCCAACCTTTCTGTTAACAGCCGATCGCGCTAGCCAATTGCGCCACGGAGACAGTCGCGCTACACCCTCACAACCGTCAGAACATTTCCTCAGAGCTATCAGCCCAAGGGAAAAAAAGCGCCGCACCACCACCATGTGGGCTCGAACCTCCAACCTTTCGGGTAACAGCCCATCGCACTAGCCAATTGCGCCACGGAGACAGTCGTGCTTCACTCTCACCACCATCAGTACATATCTTCAAAGCTATCATCACAAAGAAAAAAGCAACACACCACTCCCGGGAGGGCTCGAACCTCCAACCTTTCGGTCAACAGCCTATAGCGCTAGCCCATTGCGCCACGGAGACAGTCGTGCTCTCCTCTCACCACCATCAGAACATTTCTTCAGAGCTGTCAGCGCAAAGAAAAAAAAGCGCCGCACCACCACCGGGTGGGCTCGAACTTCCCAAATTTCGGTTCATAGCCGATCGCGCTGGCCAATGGTGCCACGGAGACAGTCGTGCTCCACTCTCACCACCGTCAGAACATATCTTCAAAGCTATCAGCCCTAAGAAAAAAAAGCAAAACACCACTCCCGGGAGGGCTCGAATTTCCAATCTTTCGGTTAACAGCCGATCGCGCTAGCCAATTGCGCCACGGAGACAGTAGTGCAGCGCTCCCACCTTCGTCAGAACATTTCTTCAGAGCTATCAGCCCAAAGAAAAGGAAAGCGCCGCACCACCACCGGGTGGGCTCGAACCTCCAGCCTTTCGGTTAACAGGCGATCGCGCTAGCCAATTGCGCCACGTAGACAATCGTGCTCTACACTCACCACCATCAGAACATATCTTCAAAGCTATCAGCGCAAAGAAAAAAGCAACACACCACTCCTGGGAGGGCTCGAAATTCCAACCTTTCGGTTAACAGCCAATCGCGGTAGCCAATTGCGCCACGGAGAAAGTAGTGCAGCACTCCCACCTCGATCAGAACAGTTCTTCAGAGCTATCAGCCCAGAGAAAAAAAAGCGCCGCACCACCACCGGGTGGGCTCGAAACTCCAAAATTTTGGGTAATAGCTGATCGCGCTGGCCAATTGCACCACGGAGACAGTCGTGCTTCACTGTCACCACCATCAGAACATATCTTCAAAGCTATCAGCCCGAAGAAAAAAAAGCAACACACCACTCCCGGGAGGGCTCGAATTTCCAATCTTTCGGTTAACAGCCGATCGCGCTAGCCAATTGCGCCACGGAGACAGTAGTGCAGCGCTCCCACCTTCGTCAGAACATTTCTTCAGAGCTATCAGCCCAAAGAAAAGGAAAGCGCCGCACCACCACCGGGTGGGCTCGAACCTCCAGCCTTTCAGTTAACGGCCGAACGCGCTAGCCAATCGCGCCAGGGATACAGTCGTGCTCCACTCTCACCACCATCAGAACATATCTTCAAAGCTATCAGCGCAAAGAAAAAAGCAACACACCACTCCCGGGTGGGCTCGAACCTCCAACCTTTCGGTTAACAGCCGATCGCGCTAGCCAATTGCGCCACGGAGATAGTCCTGCTCCACTCTCACCACCATCAGAACATATCTTCAAAGCTATCAGCCCAAAGAAAAAAAAGCAACACACCACTCTCGGGAGGTCTCGAACCTCCAACCTTTCGGTTAACAGCCCATCGCACTAGCCAATTGCGCCACGGAGACAGTCGCACTACACATTCACCACCGTCAGAACATTTCCTCAGAGCTATCAGCCCTAGGGAAAAAAGCGCCGCACCACCACCGGGTGGGCTCGAACCTCCAAAATTTCGGTTCATAGCCGATCGCGCTGGCCAATTCCGCCACGGAGACAGTAGTGCAGCGCTCCCACCTCCGTCAGAACCTTTCTTCAGAGCTATCAGCCCAAAGAGAAAGAAAGCGCCGCACCACCACCGGGTGGGCTCGAACCTCCAGCCTATCGGTTAACAGCCGATTGCGCTAGCCATTGGCGCCACGAAGACAGTCGTGCTCCACTCTCCCCACCATCAGAACATATCTTCAAAGCTATCAGGGCAAAGAAAACAGCAACACACCACTCCCGGGAGGGCTCGAACCTCCAACTTTTCGGTTAACAGCCGATCGCGCTAGCCAATTGCGCCACGCAAACAGTCCTGCTCAACTCTCACAACCATCACAACATATCTTAAAAGCTATCAGCGCAAAGACAAAAACAAAACACCACTCCTGGGAGGGATCGAACCTCCAACCTTTCAGTTAACAGCTGATTACGCTAGCCAATTGCGCCACGGAGACAGTCCTGCTGTACTCTCACCACTAGCATAACATATCTTCAAAGCTATCAGCCCGAAGAAAAAAAGCACCGGGTGGGCTCGAATCTCCAAACTTTCGGTTAACAGCCAATCGCGCTATCCAATTGTGCCACGGAGACAGACGTGCTCCACTCTCGCCACCGTCAGAACATTTCTTCACACTATCAGCCCAAAGAAAAAAAAGCACCGCACCGCCACCAGGTGGGCTCGAACCTCCAACCTTTCGGTTAACAGCCCATCGCGCTAGCCAATTGCGCCACGGAGACAGTCGTGCTTCACTCTCACCACCATCAGTACATATCTTCAAAGCTATCAGCGCAAAGAAAAAAGCAACACACCACTCCCGGGAGGGCTCGAACCTCCAACCTTTCGGCCAACAGCCTATAGCGCTAGCCCATTGCGCCACGGAGACAGTCGTGCTCTCCTCTCACCACCATCAGAACATTTCTTCAGAGCTATCAGCCCAAAGAAAAAAAAGCGCCGCACCACCACCGGGTGGGCTCGAACCTCCCAAATTTCGGTTCATAGCCGATCGCGCTGGCCAATTGTGCCACGGAGACAGTCGTGCTCCACTCTCACCACCGTCAGAACATATCTTCAAAGCTATCAGCCCTAAGAAAAAAAAGCAAAACACCACTCCCGGGAGGGCTCGAACCTCCAACCTTTCGGTTAAAAGCCAAATGCGCCACGGAGACAGTCCTGCTCCACTCTCACCACCATCAGAACATATCTTCAAAGTTATCAGCCCAAAGAAAAAAAAGCGCCGCAGCACCACCGGGTGGGCTCGAACC
The DNA here is from genome assembly GCF_043290135.1 of Rhipicephalus microplus. Taxonomy (NCBI): domain Eukaryota; kingdom Metazoa; phylum Arthropoda; class Arachnida; order Ixodida; family Ixodidae; genus Rhipicephalus; species Rhipicephalus microplus. Next base: position 53,681,027 of record NW_027464585.1, on the reverse strand, counting down.
TCCAACCTTTCGGTTAACAGCCGATCGCGCTAGCCAATTGCGCCACGGAGACAGTCCTGCTCCACTCTCACCACCATCAGAACATATCTTCAAAGCTATCAGCCCAAAGAAAAAAAAGCAACACCCCACTCTCGGGAGGGCTCGAACCTCCAACCTTTCTGTTAACAGCCGATCGCGCTAGCCAATTGCGCCACGGAGACAGTCGCGCTACACCCTCACCACCGTCAGAACAATTCCTCAGAGCTATCAGCCCAAGGGAAAAAAAGCGCCGCACCACCACCGTGTGGGCTCGAACCTCCAACCTTTCGGTTAACAGCCCATCGCACTAGCCAATTGCGCCATGGAGACAGTCGTGCTTCACTCTCACCACCATCAGTACATATCTTCAAAGCTATCAGCGCAAAGAAAAAAGCAACACACCACTCCCGGGAGGGCTCGAACCTCCAACCTTTCGGTCAACAGCCTATAGCGCTAGCCCATTGCGCCAAGGAGACAGTCGTGCTCTCCTCTCACCACCATCAGAACATATCTTCAAAGCTATCAGCCCAAAGAAAAAAAAGCAACACCCCACTCTCGGGAGGGCTCGAACCTCCAACCTTTCTGTTAACAGCCGATCGCGCTAGCCAATTGCGCCACGGAGACAGTCGCGCTACACCCTCACCACCGTCAGAACAATTCCTCAGAGCTATCAGCCCAAAGAAAAAGAAAGCGCCGCACCACCACCGGGTGGGCTCGAACCTCCAACCTTTCTGTTAACAGCCGATCGCGCTAGCCAATTGCGCCACGGAGACAGTCGTGCTCCACTCTCACCACCGTCAGAACATATCTTCATAGCTATCAGCCCTAAGAAAAAAAGCAAAACACCACTCCCGGGAGGGCTCGAACCTCCAACCTTTCGGTTAAAAGCCAATCGCGCTAGCCAATTGCGTCACGGAGGCAGTCGTGTTCCACTGTCACCACCGTCAGAACATTTCTTCAAAGCCATCAGCGCAAAGAAAAAAGTAACACACCACTCCTGGGAGGGCTCGAATTTCCAATCTTTCGGTTAACAGCCGATCGCGCTAGCCAATTGCGCCACGGAGACAGTAGTGCAGCGCTCCCACCTCCGTCGGAACATTTCTTCAGAGCTATCAGCCCAAAGAAAAAGAAAGCGCCGCACCACCACCGGGTGGGCTCGAACCTCGAAGCTTTTCGGTTAACAGGCGATCGCGCTAGCCAATTGCGCCACGTAGACAATCGTGCTCCACTCTCACCACCATCAGAACATATCTTCAAAGCTATCAGCGCAAAGAAAAAAGCAACACACCACTCGCGGGTGGGCTCCAACCCCCAACCTTTCGGTTAACAGCCGATCGCGCTAGCCAATTACGCCACGGAGACAGTCGAGCTCCACTCTCACCACCATCAGAACATATCTTCTACGCCATCAGCGCAAAAAAAGCGACACACCGTCCACGGGTGCGCTCGAAACTCCCACCTTTTGGTTAACAGCCGATCGCGCTAGCCAATTGCACCACGGAGACAGTCCTGCTCCACTCTCACCACCATCAGAACATATCTTCAAAGGTATCAGCCCAAAGAAAAAAAACCAACACACCACTCTAGGGAGGGCTCGAACCTCCAACCTTTCTGTTAACAGCCGATCGCGCTAGCCAATCGCGCCACGGAGACAGTCGCGCTACACATTCACCACCGTCAGAACATTTCCTCAGAGCTATCAGCCTTGGGAAAAAAAGCGCCGCACCACCACCGGGTGGGCTCGAACCTCCAACTTTTCGATTAACAGCCCATCGCGCTAGCCCATTGCGCCACGGAGACAGTCGTGCTCCACTCTCACCACCATGAGAACATATCTGCAAAGCTATCAGCGCAAAGAAAAAAGCAACACACCGCTCCCGGGAGGGCTCGAACCTCTAACCTTCCGGTCAACAGCTTATAGCGCTAGCCAATTGCGCCACAGAGACAGTAGTGCAGCACTCCCACCTCCGTCAGAACATTTCTTCAGAGCTATCAGCCCAAAGAAAAAGAAAGCACCGCACCACCACCGGGTGGGCTCGAACCTCAAGCCTTTCGGTTAACAGGCGATCGCGCTAGCCGATTGCGCCACGTAGACAGTCATGCTCCACTCTCACCGCCATCAGAACATATCTTCAAAGCTATCAGCGCAAAGAAAAAAGCAACACACCACTCCCGGGAGGGCTCCAAACTACAACCTTTCGGTTAACAGCCGATCGCGCGAGCCAATTGCGCCACGAAGACAGTAGTGCAGCACTCCCACCTCCGTCAAGACATTTCTTCAGAGCTATCAGCCCAAAGAAAAAGAAGCGCCGCACCACCACCGGGTGGGCTCGAACCTGCAAACTTTCGGTTAATAGCCGGATGCGCTAGCCAATTGCGCCACGGAGACAATCGTGCTCCACTCTCACCACCGTCCGAACATTTCTTCGGAGCTGTCAGCCCAAAGAAAAAGAAGCGCCGCACAACCACCGGGTGGGCTCGAACCTCGAAACTTTCGGTTAACAGCCGGATGCGCAAGCCAATTGCGCCACGGAGACAGTCGTGCTCCACTCTCACTACCGTCAGAACATTTCTTCGGAGCTCTCAGCCCAAAGGAAAAAAAGCGCCGCACCACTACCGGGTGGGCTCGAACCTCCAAAATTTCGGTTCATAGCCGATCGCGCTGGCCAATTGCGCCACGAAGACAGTCGTGCTCCACTCTCACCACCATCAGAACATATCTTCAAAGCTATCAGCCCGAAGAAAAAAAAGGAACACACAACTCCCGGGAGGGCTCGAACCTCCAACCTTTCGGTTATAAGCCAATCGCGCTAGCCAATTGCGTCACGGAGACAGTCGTGTTCCACTCTCACCACCGTCAGAACATTTCTTCAAACCTATCAGCGCAAAGAAAAAAGCAACACACCACTCCCGGGTGGGCTCGAATTTCTAATATTTCGGTTAACAGCCGATCGCGCTAGCTAATGGCGCCACGGAGACAGTCGTGCTCTCCTCTCACCACCATCAGAACATTTCTTCAGAGCTATCAGCCCAAAGAAAAAAAAAGCGCCGCACCACCACCGGGTGGGCTCGAACCTCCAAAATTTCGGTTCATGGCTGATAGCGCTGGCCAATTGCGCCACGGAGACAGTCGTTCTCCACTCTCACCACCATCAGAACATATCTTCAAAGCTATCAGCCCGAAGAAAAAAAAGCAACACACCACTACCGGGAGGGCTCGAACCTCCAACCTTTCGGTTAAAAGCCAATCGCGCTAGCCAATTGCGTCACGGAGACAGTCGTGTTCCACTCTCACCACCGTCAGAACATTTCTTCAAAGCTATCAGCGCAAAGAAAAAAGCAACACACTACTCCCGGGTGGGCTCGAATTTTCAATATTTCGGTTAACAGCCGATCGCGCTAGCCAATTGCGCCACGGAGACAGTAGTGCAGCGCTCCCACCTCCGTCAGAACATTTCTTCAGAGCTATCAGCCCAAAGAGAAAGAAAGCGCCGCACCACCACCGGGTGTGCTCGAACCTCCAGCCTTTCGGTTAACAGGCGATCGGGCTAGCCAATTGCGCCACGTAGACAGTCGTGCTCCACTCTCACCACCATCAGAACATATCTTCAAAGCTATTAGCGCAAAGAAAAAAGCAACCCACCACTCCTGGGAGGGCTCAAAATTCCAACCTTTCGGTTAACAGCCAATGGCGCTAGCCAATTGCGCCACGGAGACAGCAGTGCAGCACTCCCACCTCCATCAGAACATTTCTTCAAAGCTATCAGCCCAAAGAAAAAAAAGCGCCGCACCACCACCGGGTGGGCTCAAAACTCCAAAATTTTGGGTAATAGCCGATCGCGCTGGCCAATTGCGCCACGGAGACAGTCCTGTTCTACTCTCACCACCATCAGAACATATCTTCAAAGCTATCAGAGCACAGAAAAAAAAGCGCCGCACCACCACCCGGTGAACTCGAACCTCCAACCTTTCGGTTAACAGCCAATCGCGCTAGCCAATTGTGCCACGGAGACAGTCGTGCTTCACTCATACCACCATCAGAACATATCTTCAAAGCTATCAGCCCAAAGAAAAAAAAGCGCTGCACCACCACCGGGTGGGCTCGAAACTCCAAGCTTTCGGTAAACAGCCGATCGTGCTAGCCAATTGCGCCAAGGAGACAGTCCTGCTCCGCTCTCACCACCATCAGAACATATCTTCAAAGCTATCAGAGCAAAGAAAAAAAGCGCCGCACCACCACCCGGTGGGCTCGAACCTCCAACCTTTCGGTTAACAGCCCATCGCGCTAGCCAATTGTGCCACGGAGACAGTCGTGCTTCACTCTCACCACCAACAGAACGTAACTTCAAAGCTATCAGCGCAAAGAAAAAAGCAACACACCACTCCCGGGAGGGCTCGAACCTCAAACCTTTCGGTTAACAGCCGATCGCGCTAGCCAATTACGCCACGGAGACAGTCCTGCTATGCTTTCACCACAAGCATAACATATCTTCAAAGCTATCGGCCCAAAGAAAAAAAGCGCCGCACCACCACGGGTGGGCTCGAACCTCCAACCTTTCGGTTAACAGCCGATCGCGCTAGCCAATTGCGCCACGAAGACAGTCGTGCTCCACTCTCACCACCATCAGAAGATTTCTTCAGACTATCAGCCCAAAGAAAAAAAAAGCGCCGAACCACCACCGGGTGGGCTCGAACCCCCAACCTTTCGGTTAACAGCCGATCGCTCTAGCCAATTGCGCCACGGAGACAGTCCTGCTCCATTCTCACCACCATCAGAACATATCTTCAAAGCTATCAGCCCAAAGAAAAAAAAGCAACACACCACTCTCGGGAGGGCTCGAACCTCCAACCTTTCTGTTAACAGCCGATCGCGCTAGCCAATCGCGCCACGGAGACAGTCGCACTACACATTCACCACCGTCAGAACATTTCCTCAGAGCTATCAGCCTTGGGAAAAAAAGCGCCGCACCACCACCGGGTGGGCTCGAACCTCCAACCTTTCGGTTAACAGCCCATCGCGCTAGCCCATTGCGCCACGGAGACAGTCGTGCTTCACTCTCACCACCATGAGAACATATCTTTAAAGCTATCAGCGCAAAGAAAAAAGCAACACACCACTCCCGGGAGGGCTCGAACCTCTAACCTTCCGGTCAACAGCCTATAGCGCTAGCCAATTGCGCCACGGAGACAGTAGTGCAGCACTCCCACCTCCGTCAGACCATTTCTTCAGAGCTATCAGCCCAAAGAAAAAGAAAGCACCGCACCACCACCGGGTGGGCTCGAACCTCAAGCCTTTTGGTTAACAGGCGTTCGCGCTAGCCGATTGCGCCACGTAGACAGTCGTGCTCCACTCTCACCGCCATCAGAACATATCTTCAAAGCTATCAGCGCAAAGATAAAAGCAACACACCACTCCCGGGAGGGCTCCAAACTACAACCTTTCGGTTAACAGCCGATCGCGCGAGCCAATTGCGCCACGAAGACAGTAGTGCAGCACTCCCACCTCCGTCAAGACATTTCTTCAGAGCTATCAGACCAAAGAAAAAGAAGCGCCGCACCACCACCGGGTGGGCTCGAACCTGCAAACTTTCGGTTAATAGCCGGATGCGCTAGCCAATTGCGCCACGGAGACAATCGTGCTCCACTCTCACCACCGTCAGAACATTTCTTCGGAGCTGTCAGCCCAAAGAAAAAGAAGCGCCGCACAACCACCGGGTGGGCTCGAACCTCGAAACTTTCGGTTAACAGCCGGATGCGCAAGCAAATTGCGCCACGGAGACAGTTGTGCTCCACTCTCACTACCGTCAGAACATTTCTTCGGAGCTGTCAGCCCAAAGGAAAAAAAGCGCCACACCACCACCGGGCGAGCTCGAACCTCCAACTTATCGGTTATCAGCCGATTGCGCTAGCCAATGGCGCCACGGAGACAGTCGTGCTCCACTCTCCCCACCATCAGAACATATCTTCAAAGCTATCAGCGCAAAGAAAAAAGCAACACACCGCTCCCGGGAGGGCTCGAACCTCCAACTTTTCGGTTAACAGCCGATCGCGCTAGCCAATTGCGCCACGCAAACAGACCTGCTCTACTCTCACCACCATCACAACATATCTTCAAAGCTATCAGCGCAAAGAAAAAAGCAACACACCACTCTCGGGAGGGATCGAACCTCCAACCTTTCAGTTAACAGCTGATTACGCTAGCCAATTGCGCCACGGAGACAGTCTTGCTCCACACTCACCACCGTCAGAACATTTCCTCAGAGCTATCAGCCCAAAGGAAAAAAAGCGCCGCACCACCACCGGGTGGGCTCGAACCTCCAACCTTTCGGTTAACAGCCCATCGCGCTAGCCAATTGCGCCACGCAGACAGTCGTGCTCCACTCTCACCATCATCAGAACATATCTTCAAAGCTATCAGCGCAAAGAAAAAAGCAACACACCACTCCCGGGAGAGCTCGAACCTCCAACCTTTCGGTTAACAGCCGATCGCGCTAGCCAATAACACCACGGAGACAGTCCTGCTGTACTCTCACCACCAGCATAACATATCTTCAAAGCTATCAGCCCAAAGAAAAAAAAGCGCCGCACCACCGCGGGTGGGCTCGAACCTCCAACCTTTCGGTTAACAGCCGATCGCGCTAGCCACGGAGACAGTCGTGCTCCACTCTCACCACCATCAGAACATATCTTCAAAGCTATCAGCGCAAAGAAAAAAGCAACACACCACTCCCAGGAGAGCTCGAACCTCCAACCTTTCGGTTAACAGCCGATCGCGCTAGCCAATAACACCGCGGAGACAGTCCTGCTGTACTCTCACCACCAGCATAACATATCTTCAAAGCTATCAGCCCAAAGAAAAAAAAGCGCCGCACCACCCCGGGTGCGCTCGAAACTCCCACTTTTTGGTTAACAGCCGATCGCACTAGCCAATTGCACCACGGAGAAAGTCCTGCTCTACTCTCCTCACTATCAGAACATATCTTCAAAGCTATCAGCCGAAAGAAAAAAAAGCGCCGCACCACCACTGGGTGGGCTCGAAACTCCAACCTTTCGGTTAACAGCCGATCGTGCTAGCCAATTGCGCCACGGAGACAGTCCTGCTCCACTCTCACCACCATCAGAACATATATTCAAAGCTATCAGAGCAAAGAAAAAAAAGCGCCGCACCACCACCCGGTGGGCTCGAACCTCCAACCTTTCGGTTAACAGCCCATCGCGCTAGCCAATTGTGCCACGGAGACAGTCGTGTTCCACTCTCACCACCAACAGAACATATCTTCAAAGCTATCAGCGCAAAGTAACAAGCAACACACCACTCCCGGGAGGGCTCGAACCTCAAACCTTTCGGTAAACAGCCGATCGCGCTAGCCAATTACGCCACGGAGACAGTCCTGCTATACTTTCACCACAAGCATAACATATCTTCAAAGCTATCGGCCCAAAGAAAAAAAGCGCCGCACCACCCCGGGTGGGCTCGAACCTCCAACCTTTCGGTTAACATCCGATCGCGCTAGCCAATTGCGCCACGAAGATAGTCGTGCTCCACTCTCACCACCGTCAGAAGATTTCTTCAGACTATCAGCCCAAAGAAAAAAAAGCGCCGCACCACCACCGGGTGGGCTCGAACCTCCAACCTTTCGGTTAACAGCTGATCGTGCTAGCCAATTGCGCCACGGAGACAGTCGTGCTCCACTCTCACCACCATCAGAACATATCTTCAAAGCTATCAGCGAAAAGAAAAAAGCAACACACCACTTCCGGGAGGGCTCCAACCTCCAACCTTACGGTTGACAGCCAATCGCGCTAGCCCATTGCGCCACGGAGACAGTCCTGCTCCACTCTCACCACCATCAGAACATATCTTCGAAGGTATCAGCCCAAAGAAAAAAAGCGCCGCAGCACCACCGGGTGGGCTCCAACCTCCAACCTTTCGGTGAACAGCCGATCGCGCTAGCCAATTGCGCCACGGAGACAGTCCCGCTCCACTCTCACCACCATCAGAACATATCTTCAAAGCTATCAGATCAAAGAAAAAAAAGCAACACACCACTCTCGGGTGGGCTCGAACCTCCAACCTTTCGGTTAACAGCCCATCGCGCTAGCCAATTGCGCCACGCAGACAGTCGGGCTTCACTCTCACCACCATCAGAACATTTCTTCAGAGATATCAGCCCAAAGAAAAAAAAGCGCCGCACCACCACCGGGTGGGCTCGAACCTCCAAAATTTCGGTTAATAGCCGATCGCGCTGGCCAATTGCGCCACGGAGACAGTCGTGCTCCACTCTCACTACCGTCGGAACATTTCTTCAAAGCTATCAGCGCAAAGAAAAAAGCAACACACCACTCCCGGGAGGGCTTGAATTTCCAATCTTTTGGTTTACAGCCGATCGCGCAAGCCAATTGCGCCAAGGAGACAGTAGTGCAGCACTCCCACCTCCGTCAGAACATTTCTTCAGAGCTATCAGCCCAAAGAAAAAGAAAGCGCCGCACCACCACCGGGTGGGCTCGAACCTCCAGCCTTTCGGTTAACAGGTGATCGCGCTAGCCGATTTCGCCACGTAGACAGTCGTGCTCCACTCTCACCACCATCAGAACATATCTTCAAAGCTATCAGCACAAAGAAAAAACCAACACACCATTCCCGGGAGGGCTCGAAACTACAACCGTTCGGTTAACAGCCGATCGCGCGAGCCAATTGCGCCACGGAGACAGTAGTGCAGCACTCCCACCCCCGTCAAGACATTTCTTCATAGCTATCAGGCCAAAGAAAAAGAAGCGCCGCACCACCCCGGGAGGGCTCGAACCTCCAACTTTTCGGTTAACAGCCGATCGCGCTAGCCAATTAGGCCACGGAGACAGTCGTGCTCTACTCTCACCACCATCAGAACATATCCCCAAAGCTATCAGCGCAAAGAAAAGAGCAACACACCACTCCCGGGAAGGCTCGAAATCACAACCTTTCGGTTAACAGCCGATCGCGCTAGCGAATTGCGCCACGGAGACAGTAGTGCAGCACTCCCACCTCCGTCAGGTCATTTGTTCAAAGCTATCAGCCCAAAGAAAAAGAAGCGCCGCACAAGCACCGGGTGGGCTCGAACCTTCAAACTTTCGGTTAACAGCCGGATGCGCAAGCCAATTGCGCCACGGAGACAGTCGTGCTCCACTCTCACCACCGTCAGAACATTTCTTCGGAGCTGTCAGCCCAAAGGAAAAAAAGCGCCACACCACCACCGGGCGAGCTCGAACCTCCAACCTATCGGTTAACAGCCGATTGCGCTGGCCAATGGCGCCACGCAAACAGTCCTGCTCAACTCTCACCACCATCACAACATATCTTAAAAGCTATCAGCGCAAAGAAAAAAGCAACACACCACTCCTGGGAGGGATCGAACCTCCAACCTTTCAGTTAACAGCTGATTACTCTAGCCAATTGCGCCACGGAGACAGTCCTGCTGTACTCTCACCACCAGCATAACATATCTTCAAAGCTATCAGCCCGAAGAAAAAAAAGCGCCGGGTGGGCTCGAACCTCCAAACTTTCGGTTAACAGCCGATCGCGCTATCCAATTGTGCCACGGAGACAGACCTGCTCCACTCTCGCCACCGTCAGAACATTTCTTCACACTATCAGCCCAAAGAAAAAAAAGCACCGCACCGCCACCAGGTGGGCTCGAACCTCCAACCTTTCGGTTAACAGGCGATCGCGCTAGCCAAGTGCGCCACGGCGACAGTCCTGCTCCACTCTCACCACCATCAGAACATATCTTCAAACCTATCAGCCGAAAGGAAAAAAAGCAACACACCACACTCGGGAGGGCTCGAACCTCTAACCTTTCTGCTAACAGCCGATCGCGCTAGCCAATTGGGCCACGGAGGCAGTCGTGCTCCACTCTCACCACCGCCAGAACATTTCTTCAGAGCTATCAGCCCAAAGAAAAAGAAACGCCGCACCACCATCGGGTGGGCTCGAACCTCCAACCTTTCGGTCAACAGCCGATTGCGCTAGCCAATTGCGCCAGCCACGGAGACTGTCGTTCTCCACTCTCACCACCATCAAAACATATTGCCACGAGGAATTGCTAAGGCGCAGTACAACGCAGACGTTGTTAAAAGAGGAACGCTGACGGCATCGCTACGACTCATGAAGCCCGCCGGAAGGCACGAGCCGGCCCAGCCTGTGCACGAGCTGCTACCGAGCAGCGGCAAAGAAAAGAGGAGAAGAAGAGGACGACGAGCGTTCGCTGCTTTCTCCCAGCTACTGTGTAGTTCTTTTGGCTTTGGGCACAAGTTCGCCCTTATTAAACCTTGTAAATAGGACGTCCCGGTTGTGAGGTTGTTATATCCGTTACATTTTCTGGTGGAGGAGCTGGGTACATGATTCCGAGCCCCACGCAAGAGCGAAGTCCAAGCACTGACCAGCCGCAACCAGTGGAGCTTACACCGGTGCACCAACGAGTCAGCCGCCGTATCCGAGGAGAGTTGCCAGAATTTGGGCCACTCCCTTCTGTATCAAGGGCATCGGTGACGGAGACAAGCGCCGCCACCACCATGACGAGCCAAGTTACGCCGGCACAACTCATCGTAAGCCAACCGGTCATTCCAAAGGTGTTTCATGGTGACCCATACGAGGACGCCGAAGACTGGTTAGAGCATTTCGAGAGAGTGGGAAATCTAAATCAGTGGAACGAGGAAGGCAAGCTGCGTAACGTCTACATTGCGTTGGAAGACTCTGCACGAGTGTGGTACGAAAACCACGAGGCATCTCTGACGTCGTGGCAAGAGTTTCGGCGGCAGCTACTGAGTACGTTCGCCAACAGTGATCGCCGGGAAAGGGCGGAAGCAGCTCTCCGCACACGGATTCAACGAACGAACGAAACTGTCGCGATGTACATCGAAGACATGTCCCGCCTTTTCAAGCGAGCTGATCCTGGCATGACGGAAGACAAGAAGGTGCGCCACCTCATGCACGGGGTAAAGCAAGAATTGTTCGCGGGACTCATCCGCAATCCGCCCCGTACTGTTGCTGAGTTTCGGTCGGAAGCAACAACCATCGAAACGACGCTTCAGCAGAGAGCCCGACAGTACAACCGCGACGTAGCCGGTGCATCCGCAGGAGTCTACTCAGCAGGCGTCGTGGATAATCTTGACACATTGCGCGAGCTCGTCCGGTCTGTTGTCAGGGAAGAATTAAGGAAACTGCAGTCACCTGATGTCACCCCCGAGCTGTCTCTTGCTGAAGTTGTCCGAGATGAAATTCGACAGGCCATGCGGGAGCCGCGGAGTGATGTGCCAGCGACACGACGGGCGGTAACGTACTCCGAGGTGCTCAGGCGACCTACTCTGCACTGTTCGCCGATCGAGACACCAAGTACTTATGTGCAGACAATGCGCAGCCCGCCTGAAATCGTAGAGGCAACACGCACTCCACCTCGTGCGAGAGAGATGATGCCACGGAAGAGCGATGTGTGGCGAGATGCCACACGTAGGCCCTTGTGTTTCCACTGTGGAGAGGCTGGCCACCTGTACCGATTCTGCCGATATCGTCAAGCTGGTCTTAGGGGATTCGCCATCAATGCACCGTGTCCGCGAAACGGCGAAAGACCTTCCGAGATTGAAGAATACCTATGCTCACGTCGGGAATTTGACCCGCCTCGTCGTCATCAACCACGCTCACCATCCCCTATGCGCTACCGCTCGTCTAGCCCACGTCCCTTCCCAAGCACGTCTAGGCAGCGTTCGCCTAGCCCAAATCCGGGAAACTGAAGAGGGCGACCTGTGGAGGCGAGGCCGCTGGCGACTTGGGATATGAAGATCCTCCACTGCGGTACGAGCCTGATAACGACGACTGTTTCCAGGTAAAGGAGTGCAGTACAGAGAAAATTACTTCAGACTTGCCGTTGGTGATTGACGGACTAGAGCTCAATGCTTTGATCGATACTGGTGCGGATTATTCTGTGATAAGTTACGAATTAGCGAAGCGACTCAAGAAAGTTCTGACCGAATGGGGTGGACCTCAAGTACGTACTGCAGGTGGTCACCTCATAACCCCTTCCGGCCGATGTACCGCAAGGGTCATGATACGGGGCTTCACTTACGTCGGTGACTTTGTCGTCCTACCTGTGTGCTCGAGGGAAGTGATACTGGGAATGGATTTCCTACAAGCTAATGGTGCGATTATCAATTTACAGAGGTCGAGCGTGTCCTTTTCGACGGAGCAAGCTTTAAAGGTAGCACGATCAGATGAACGATGTACCACTCCACTGCGCGTCGTCGACGATGATGTGACTGTACCGCCACGGAGCAGTATAATGGTTCTCGTGCATAATGATGCATTCAGCGACTACGAGGGTGTGGCGGAGAGCAACGTGGATGTTTTCTTGAAAAGAGGCGTTTGTGTGGCACGAGGGATTATCCAGCTGCGAAACGGGTGCACAGACATCCTCTTGACGAATTTCGGTAACGAATTCCAGCACATCGCAAAAGGGACGGCAATAGCGTTTCTTCATGAGTTCTGTGAAGTGACAGAAATATGCAGTCTTGAAACGACGTCACCGAATGTGAAACTTCCATCTGATGCCTGCGACACAATATACGTAAATCCTAATCTTTCAGAGATTCAACGTCAACAGCTATACGACCTCGTGCGGGAATTTGGCAGCTGTTTCTCCAACAGTTCAAAGGTACGGCGCACGAGCATTACAAAACACAGGATCATAACGGACGAGACAACCAGGCCGGTATGCCGGCACCCGTATCGTGTTTCCCCTAAGGAAAGGGAAGTCATCAAGAAGCAGGTACGAGAAATGCTTGAAGATGATGTTATCCAGCCTTCTAACAGCCCGTGGTCATCTCCCGTGGTGCTTGTCAAGAAGAAGGATAACACGCTACGGTTTTGTGTCGACTACAGGAAACTGAATGCTGTGACTAAACGGGATGTATATCCCCTTCCACGCATCGACGACACGTTAGATCGACTTCGGTGTGCCAAGTTCTTCTCATCACTAGATCTGAAAAGTGGATACTGGCAAATCGAGGTTGATGAACGTGATCGCGAAAAGACTGCTTTTGTTACCCCGGACGGACTTTACGAATTTAAGGCTCTCCCGTTTGGTCTCTGTTGTGCGCCGGCAACGTTCCAACGCATGATGGACACTGTGCTTTCCGGATTGAAGTGGCAGTGTTGCCTAGTGTACCTAGACGACGTGGTCATCTTCGCGGCTACATTTGAGGAGCACATCAAGCGCCTTCGGTCAGTGTTAGAGGCAATCCGTTCGGCAGATTTGACAATCAAGCCAGAGAAGTGCCGATTAGGTTTCGAAGAGCTTCGTTTTCTTGGGCATGTCGTCAGCGCCCAAGGTGTTCGCCCTGATCCTGATAAGACGACCGCCGTCGCAAGGTTTCCGGTGCCAACAGACAAAAAGTCAGTACGGAGATTTCTAGGTCTATGTGCGTACTATAGACGATTTGTGAGAAATTTTTCAAAGATCGCAGAACCCTTAACGAGACTTACGAAAGAAGATGTGCCTTTCCAGTGGCAAAACGAGCAACAAAGCGCCTTCAACGAATTGAGAAAGAGGTTAGAAAACCCCCCGATTCTTTCTCACTTTGATGAGACAGCCGACACGGAAATACACACAGATGCCAGTAACATCGGCCTTGGATGCGTTCTAATACAGTGGCAGAAAGGTGAAGAAAAAGTGATAGCTTATGCCAGTCGGACTCTAACAAAAGCAGAGACAAACTATTCGGCCACGGAAAAAGAATGCCTTGCCGTCATCTGGGCCATCAGTAAATTTCGGCCGTACCTATATGGTAGACCATTCAAGGCAGTCAGCGATCACCATGCGCTTTGCTGGCTGGCGAACATAAAGGAACCATCCGGACGACTAGCAAGGTGGAGCCTCAGACTGCAAGAATACGATATAACCGTGGTATACCGATCTGGCAAAAAACATACCGATGCCGACTGTTTGTCACGGGCTCCTACAGACACACCACCATCAGAAGAAGACGACTTTCCGTTCGTAGGAATTGTCGAGACCACTCAAATAGCCGAACTCCAACGTACAGACAAAGAATTACTCCCGCTTATCGAACACCTGCAAGGAATTGACGTACAAGTACCCCGTATATTTTCTCGAAGCCTCGCATCGTTCTGCCTCCGAGGAAACGTTCTCTACAAGAGAAACTTCAAGCCCAACCGCGAAAAGTTCCTGCTTGTCGTTCCAGCAACTATGCGACAAGAAATACTTCGAGCGTGTCACGATGAGCCCACATCTGGACATTTGGGTGTGACGCGAACGCTTGCAAGGATCAGTCTCCATTATTATTGGCCCAAGCTACTAGCTTCAGTGCAACACTACGTCAAAACATGCCGCGAGTGCCAAAGACGAAAAACACCAAGTTCTAAACCAGCGGGCCTTCTACAACCTATAGATCCACCGAAAGCGCCTTTCCGCCAAGTTGGAATGGACCTCCTTGGACCCTTCCCGACATCTTTACTCGGCAAGAAATGGATCGTTGTGGCCACTGATTATTTAACTAGATACGCCGAAACAGACTCTTTGGAACGAGGAACGGCAGCAGAAGTGGCCCAATTCTTCGTACACAAAATAGTCCTGCGACATGGCGCTCCAACGGTTGTAATCACCGATCGCGGAACGGCTTTCACGGCGCAACTTTTGAAGTGCCTGCTCAACATGACTCACACTGTTCATAGGAAAACCACTGCATATCATCCTCAATGCAATGGCCTGACCGAACGCCTTAACAGAACTCTAGCGGACATGATATCCATGTATGTGGATGTCGAGCACAAAAAGTGGGACGAAATTTTACCATACGTCACTTTCGCCTACAATACGGCTGTGCAAGAGACCACCAAAATCACCCCATTTGAACTAGTTTACGGTCGTGCTGTTACCACAACACTGGATGCTATGTTACCAATAGACCAAGATGACTACCCCCCCGATCTTGACGACTTTCTACAAAGAGCGGAAGAAGCCCGCCAGTTAGCAAGATACCGAATACGCCACCAACACCGCATCGATGCCGACCGCTACAACCGAGGAAGACTTGACACGCGATATGACGTTGGCGACAAAGTGTGGATATGGACTCCAGTACGACGACGAGGCCTCTCCGAAAAACTCATTTCCCGGTATTTTGGCCCCTACGAGATCGTACAGCGACACAATGACCTCGTCTACGAAGTCAAGCCTGCAGGCCACCTGCATTCGAGGCGACGCAATCCCACGGAGCGTGTACACATTGTACGGATGAAACCGTACTACGACCGATTCCAAACATAGCCACCCCAATCCCTTGACGTACTGCAACCTCATTTTTACAAACTTGTACACACAAAAAAAAAAAAAAAAAAAAAGTACTGAACAGCCTCATCGCAAGCATCGGGGCGATGCCGCTTGAGAGGGGGGATAATGCCACGAGGAATTGCTAAGGCGCAGTACAACGCAGACGTTGTTAAAAGAGGAACGCTGACGGCATCGCTACGACTCATGAAGCCCGCCGGAAGGCACGAGCCGGCCCAGCCTGTGCACGAGCTGCTACCGAGCAGCGGCAAAGAAAAGAGGAGAAGAAGAGGACGACGAGCGTTCGCTGCTTTCTCCCAGCTACTGTGTAGTTCTTTTGGCTTTGGGCACAAGTTCGCCCTTATTAAACCTTGTAAATAGGACGTCCCGGTTGTGAGGTTGTTATATCCGTTACAATATCTTCAAAGCTATCAGCGCAAAGAAAAAAAAGCGATACACCAACCGCTAATGGGCTCAAACCTCCGAACTTTCTGTTAACAGCCAATCGCGCTAGCCAATTGCGCCACGGAGACAGTCCTGCACCACTCCCACCACCATGAAACATATCTTCAAAGCTATCAGCCCAAAGAAAAGAAGCGACGCACCACTCGCGGGTGGGCTCGAACCTCCAAACTTTCGGTTAACAGCCGATCGCGCTAGCCATTTGCGCCACGAAGACAGTCGTGCTCCACTCTCACCACCTTCAGAAGATTTCTTCAGACTATCAGCCCAAAGAAAAAAAAGCGCCGCACCACCACCGGGTGGGCTCGAACCTCCAACCTTTCGGTTAACAGCCGATCGCGCTAGCCAATTGCGCCACGGAGACAGTCGTGCTCTACTCTCACCACCATCAGAACATATCTCAAAGCTATCAGCCCAAAGAAAAAAAAGCGCCGCACCACCCCGGGTGGGCTCGAACCTCCAACCTTTCGGTTAACAGCCGATCGCGCTAGCCAATTATGCGACGGAGACAGTCGTGCTCCACTCTCACCACCATCAGAACATATCTTCAACGCTATCAGCGCAAAAAAAAAGCAACACACCACTCCCGGGAGGGCTCGAAATTCCAACCTTTCGGTTAACATTGATCGCGCTAGCCTATTGCGCCACGGAGACACTAGTGCAGCACTCCACCTCCGTCAGAACATTTCTTCAGAGCTATCAGCCCAAAGAAAAAGAAAGCGCCGCACCACCACCGGGTGGGCTCGAACCTCCAGCCTTTCGCTTAACAGCCAATCGCGCTAGCCAGTTGCGCCACGGAGACAGTCCTGCACAACTCCCACCACCATAAACTAATCTTCTAAGCTATCAGCCCAAAGAAAAAATGCGCAGCACCACTCGCGGGTGGGCTCGAACCCCCAAACTTTCGGTTAACAGCCGATCGCGCTAGCCAATTACGCCACGGAGACAGTCATGCTCCACTATCACCACCATCAGAACATATCTTCTACGCCATCAGCGCAAAGAAAAAAAAGCGACACACCGTCCACGGGTGCGCTCGAAACACCCACTTTTTGGTTAACAGCCGATCGCGCTAGCCAATTGCACCACGGAGACAGTCCTGCTCCACCCTCCCCACCATCAGAACATATCTTCAAACCTATCAGCCCAATGAAAAAAAAGCGCCGCACCACCACCCGGTGGGCTCGAACCTCCAACCTTTCCGTCAACAGCCCAACGCGCTAGCCAATTGTGCCACGGAGAAAGTCGTGTTCCACTCTCACCACCAACAGAACATATCTTCAAAGCTATCAGCGCAAAAAAAGCAACACACCACTTCCGGGAGGGCTCGAACTTCCAACCTTTCGGTAAACAGCCGATCGCTCTAGCCAATTACGCCACGGAGACAGTCCTGCTATACTTTCACCACAAGCATAACATATCTTCAAAGCTATCGGCCCAAAGAAAAAAAGTGCCGCACCTCCCCGGGTGGGCTCGAACCTCCAACCTTTCGGTTAACAGCCGATCGCGCTAGCCAATTGCGCCACGAAGACAGTCGTGCTCCACTCTCACCACCGTCAGAAGATTTCTTCAGACTATCAGCCCAAAGAAAAAAAAGCGCCGCACCACCACCGGGTGAGCTCGAACCTCCGACCTTTCGGTTAACAGCCGATCGTGCTAGCCAATTGCGCCACGGAGACAGTCGTGCTCCACTCTCACCACCATCAGAACATATCTTCAAAGCTATCAGCGCAAAGAAAAAAGCAACACACCACTTTCGGGAGGGCTCAAACCTCCAACCATTCGGTTAACAGCCAATCGCGCTAGCCAATTGCGCCACGGAGACAGTCCTGCTCCACTCTCACCACCATCAGAACATATCTTCAAAGGTATCAGCCCAAAGAAAAAAAGCGCCGCAGCACCACCGCGTGGGGTCGAACCTCCAACCTTTCAGTTAACAGCCGATCGCGCTAGCCAATTGCGCCACGGAGACAGTCCTGCTCCACTCTCACCACCATCAGAACTTATCTTCAAAGCTATCAGATCAAAGAAAAAAAAGCAACACACCACTCTCGGGTGGGCTCGAACCTCAAACCTTTCGGTTAACAGCCCATCGCGCTAGCCAATTGCGCCACGGAGACAGTCGTGCTTCACTCTCACCACCATCAGAACATATCTTCAAAGCTATCAGCGCAAAGAAAAAAGCAACACACCACTCCCGGGAGGGCTCGAACCTCCAACCTTTCGGTCAACAGCCTATAGCTCTAGCCCATTGCGCAATGGAGACAGTCGTGCTCTCCTCTCACCACCATCAGAACATTTCTTCAGAGCTATCAGCCCAAAGAAAAAAAAGCGCCGCACCATCACCGGGTGGGCTCGAACCTCCAAAATTTCGGTTAATAGCCGATCGCGCTGGCCAATTGCGCCACGGAGACAGTCGTGCTCCTCTCTCACCACCGTCAGAACATTTCTTCAAAGCTATCAGCGCAAAAAAAAGCAACACACCACTTCCGGGAGGGCTTGAATTTTCAATCTTTTGGTTAAAATCCAATCGCGCTAGCCAATGGCGTCACGGAGACAGTCGTGTTCCACTCTCACCACCATCAGAACATTTCTTCAAAGCTAACAGCGCAAAGAAAAAAGCAACACACCACTCCCGGGAGGGCTCGAATTTCCAATCTTTCGGTTAACAGCCGATCGCGCTAGCCAATTGCGCCACGGAGACAGTAGTGCAGCACTCCCACCTCCGTCAGAACATTTCTTCAGAGCTATCAGCCCAAAGAAAAAGAAAGCGCCGCTCCACCACCGGGCGGGCTCGAACCTCCAGTCTTTCGGTTAACAGGCGATCGCGCTAGCCGATTGCGCCACGTAGACAGTCGTGCTCCACTCTCACCACCATCAGAACATATCTTCAAAGCTATCAGCACAAAGATAAAAGCAACACACCACTCCCGGGAGGGCTCGAAACTACAACCTTTCGGTTACCAGCCGATCGCGCGAGCCAACTGCGCCACGGAGAATGTAGTGCAGCACTCCCACCTCCGTCAAGACATTTCTTCATAGCTATCAGGCCAAAGAAAAAGAAGCGCCGCACCACCACCGGGTGGGCTCGAACCTGCAAACTTTCGGTTAATAACCAGATGCGCTAGCCAATTGCGCCACGGAGACAATCGTGCTCCACTCTCACCACCGTCAGAACATTTCTTCGGAGTTGTCAGCCGAAAGGAAAAAAAGCGCCGCACCACCACAAGACGAGCTCGAACCTCCAACCTATCGGTTAACAGCCGATTGCGCTAGCCAATTGCGCCACGGAGACAGTCGTGCTCCACTCTCCCCACCATCAGAACATATCTTAAAGCTATCAGCGCAAAGAAAAAAGCAACACACCACTCCTGGGAGGGCTTGAAATTCCAACCTTTCGGTTAACAGCCGATCGCGCTAGCCATTTGCGCCACGGAGACAGTAGTGAGCAACTCCCACCTCCGTCAGAACATTTCTTCAGAGCTATCAGCCCAAAGAAAAAAACCGCCGCACCACCACCGGGTGGGCTCGAACCTCCAGCCTTTCGGTTAACAGGCGATCGCGCTAGCCAATTACGCCACGGAGACAGTCGTGCTCTACTCTCACCACCATCAGAACATATCCCCAAAGCTATCAGCGCAAAGAAAAGAGCAACACACCACTCCCGGGAAGGCTCGAAATTACAACCTTTCGGTTAACAGCCGATCGCGCTAGCGAATTGCGCCACGGAGACAGTAGTGCAGCACTCTCACCTCCGTCAGATCATTTGTTCAGAGCTATCAGCCTAACGAAAAAGAAGCGCCGCACAATCACCGGGTGGGCTCGAACCTCCAAACTTTCGGTTATCAGCCGGATGCACAAGCCAATTGCGCCACGGAGACAGTCGTGCTCCACTCTCACCACCGTGTGAACATTTCTTCAAAGCTATCAGCGCAAAGAAAAAAGCAACACACCACTCCCGGGAGGGCTCGAACCTCCAACTTTTCGGTTAACAGCCGATCGCGCTAGCCAATTGCGCCACGCAAACAGTCCTGCTCAACTCTCACCACCATCACAACATATCTTCAAAGCTATCAGAGCAAAGAAAAAAGCAACACACTACTCCTGGGAGGGATCGAACTTCCAACCTTTCAGTTAACAGCTGATTACGCTAGCCAATTGCGCCACGGAGACAGTCCTGCTGTACTCTCACCACCAGCATAACATATCTTCAAAGCTATCAGCGCAAAGAAAAAAAAGAACCGCACCACCCCGGGTAGGCTCGAGTTTCCAACCTTTCGGTTAACAGCCGATCGCGCTATCCAATTGTGCCACGGAGACAGACGTGCTCCACTCTCACCACCGTCAGAACATTTGTTCACACTATCAGCCCAAAGAAAAAAAAGCGCCGCACCGCCACCGGGTGGGCTCGAACCTCCAACCGTTCGGTTAACAGGCGATCGCGCTAGCCAAGTGCGCCACGGAGACAGTCCTGCTCCACTTTCACCACCTTCAGAACATATCTTCAAACCTATAGGCTGAAAGGAAAATAAGCAACACACCACTCTCGGGAGGGCTCGAACCTCCAACCTTTCTGCTAACAGCCGATCACGCTAGCCAATTGTGCCACGGAGACAGACGTGCTCCACTCTCACCACCGTCAGAACATTTGTTCACACTATCAGCCCAAAGAAAAAAAAGCGCCGCACCGCCACCGGGTGGGCTCGAACCTCCAACCGTTCGGTTAACAGGCGATCGCGCTAGCCAATTGCGCCACGGAGACAGTCCTGCACCACTCCCACCACCATGAAACATATCTTCAAAGCTATCAGCCCAAAGAAAAGAAGCGACGCACCACTCGCGGGTGGGCTCGAACCTCCAAACTTTCGGTTAACAGCCGATCGTGCTAGCCATTTGCGCCACGAAGACAGTCGTGCTCCACTCTCACCACCATCAGAAGATTTCTTCAGACTATCAGCCCAAAGAAAAAAAAAGCGCCGCACCACCACCGGGTGGGCTCGAACCTCCAACCTTTCGGTTAACAGCCGATCGCGCTAGCCAATTGCGCCACGGAGACTGTCGTGCTCCACTCTCACCACCATCAGAACATATCTCAAAGCTATCAGCCCAAAGAAAAAAAGCCACGCACCACCCCGGGTGGGCTCGAACCTCCAACCTTTCGGTTAACAGCCGATCGCGCTAGCCGATTATGCCACGGAGACAGTCGTGCTCCACTCTCACCACCATCAGAACATATCTTCAAAGCTATCAGCGCAAAGAAAAAAGCAACACACCACTCCCAGGAGAGCTCGAACCTCCAACCTTTCGGTTAACAGCCGATCGCGCTAGCCAATAACACCGCGGAGACAGTCCTGCTGTACTCTCACCACCAGCATAACATATCTTCAAAGCTATCAGCCCAAAGAAAAAAAAGCGCCGCACCACCCCGGGTGCGCTCGAAACTCCCACTTTTTGGTTAACAGCCGATCGCACTAGCCAATTGCACCACGGAGAAAGTCCTGCTCTACTCTCCTCACTATCAGAACATATCTTCAAAGCTATCAGCCGAAAGAAAAAAAAGCGCCGCACCACCACTGGGTGGGCTCGAAACTCCAACCTTTCGGTTAACAGCCGATCGTGCTAGCCAATTGCGCCACGGAGACAGTCCTGCTCCACTCTCACCACCATCAGAACATATATTCAAAGCTATCAGAGCAAAGAAAAAAAAGCGCCGCACCACCACCCGGTGGGCTCGAACCTCCAACCTTTCGGTTAACAGCCCATCGCGCTAGCCAATTGTGCCACGGAGACAGTCGTGTTCCACTCTCACCACCAACAGAACATATCTTCAAAGCTATCAGCGCAAAGTAACAAGCAACACACCACTCCCGGGAGGGCTCGAACCTCAAACCTTTCGGTAAACAGCCGATCGCGCTAGCCAATTACGCCACGGAGACAGTCCTGCTATACTTTCACCACAAGCATAACATATCTTCAAAGCTATCGGCCCAAAGAAAAAAAGCGCCGCACCACCCCGGGTGGGCTCGAACCTCCAACCTTTCGGTTAACATCCGATCGCGCTAGCCAATTGCGCCACGAAGATAGTCGTGCTCCACTCTCACCACCGTCAGAAGATTTCTTCAGACTATCAGCCCAAAGAAAAAAAAGCGCCGCACCACCACCGGGTGGGCTCGAACCTCCAACCTTTCGGTTAACAGCTGATCGTGCTAGCCAATTGCGCCACGGAGACAGTCGTGCTCCACTCTCACCACCATCAGAACATATCTTCAAAGCTATCAGCGAAAAGAAAAAAGCAACACACCACTTCCGGGAGGGCTCCAACCTCCAACCTTACGGTTGACAGCCAATCGCGCTAGCCCATTGCGCCACGGAGACAGTCCTGCTCCACTCTCACCACCATCAGAACATATCTTCGGAGGTATCAGCCCAAAGAAAAAAAGCGCCGCAGCACCACCGGGTTGGCTCGAACCTCCAACCTTTCGGTGAACAGCCGATCGCGCTAGCCAATTGCGCCACGGAGACAGTCCCGCTCCACTCTCACCACCATCAGAACATATCTTCAAAGCTATCAGATCAAAGAAAAAAAAGCAACACACCACTCTCGGGTGGGCTCGAACCTCCAACCTTTCGGTTAACAGCCCATCGCGCTAGCCAATTGCGCCACGCAGACAGTCGGGCTTCACTCTCACCACCATCAGAACATTTCTTCAGAGATATCAGCCCAAAGAAAAAAAAGCGCCGCACCACCACCGGGTGGGCTCGAACCTCCAAAATTTCGGTTAATAGCCGATCGCGCTGGCCAATTGCGCCACGGAGACAGTCGTGCTCCACTCTCACTACCGTCGGAACATTTCTTCAAAGCTATCAGCGCAAAGAAAAAAGCAACACACCACTCCCGGGAGGGCTTGAATTTCCAATCTTTTGGTTTACAGCCGATCGCGCAAGCCAATTGCGCCAAGGAGACAGTAGTGCAGCACTCCCACCTCCGTCAGAACATTTCTTCAGAGCTATCAGCCCAAAGAAAAAGAAAGCGCCGCACCACCACCGGGTGGGCTCGAACCTCCAGCCTTTCGGTTAACAGGTGATCGCGCTAGCCGATTTCGCCACGTAGACAGTCGTGCTCCACTTTTACCACCATCAGAACATATCTTCAAAGCTATCAGCACAAAGAAAAAACCAACACACCATTCCCGGGAGGGCTCGAAACTACAACCGTTCGGTTAACAGCCGATCGCGCGAGCCAATTGCGCCACGGAGACAGTAGTGCAGCACTCCCACCCCCGTCAAGACATTTCTTCATAGCTATCAGGCCAAAGAAAAAGAAGCGCCGCACCACCCCGGGAGGGCTCGAACCTCCAACTTTTCGGTTAACAGCCGATCGCGCTAGCCAATTAGGCCACGGAGACAGTCGTGCTCTACTCTCACCACCATCAGAACATATCCCCAAAGCTATCAGCGCAAAGAAAAGAGCAACACACCACTCCCGGGAAGGCTCGAAATCACAACCTTTCGGTTAACAGCCGATCGCGCTAGCGAATTGCGCCACGGAGACAGTAGTGCAGCACTCCCACCTCCGTCAGGTCATTTGTTCAAAGCTATCAGCCCAAAGAAAAAGAAGCGCCGCACAAGCACCGGGTGGGCTCGAACCTTCAAACTTTCGGTTAACAGCCGGATGCGCAAGCCAATTGCGCCACGGAGACAGTCGTGCTCCACTCTCACCACCGTCAGAACATTTCTTCGGAGCTGTCAGCCCAAAGGAAAAAAAGCGCCACACCACCACCGGGCGAGCTCGAACCTCCAACCTATCGGTTAACAGCCGATTGCGCTGGCCAATGGCGCCACGCAAACAGTCCTGCTCAACTCTCACCACCATCACAACATATCTTAAAAGCTATCAGCGCAAAGAAAAAAGCAACACACCACTCCTGGGAGGGATCGAACCTCCAACCTTTCAGTTAACAGCTGATTACTCTAGCCAATTGCGCCACGGAGACAGTCCTGCTGTACTCTCACCACCAGCATAACATATCTTCAAAGCTATCAGCCCGAAGAAAAAAAAGCGCCGGGTGGGCTCGAACCTCCAAACTTTCGGTTAACAGCCGATCGCGCTATCCAATTGTGCCACGGAGACAGACCTGCTCCACTCTCGCCACCGTCAGAACATTTCTTCACACTATCAGCCCAAAGAAAAAAAAGCACCGCACCGCCACCAGGTGGGCTCGAACCTCCAACCTTTCGGTTAACAGGCGATCGCGCTAGCCAAGTGCGCCACGGCGACAGTCCTGCTCCACTCTCACCACCATCAGAACATATCTTCAAACCTATCAGCCGAAAGGAAAAAAAGCAACACACCACACTCGGGAGGGCTCGAACCTCTAACCTTTCTGCTAACAGCCGATCGCGCTAGCCAATTGGGCCACGGAGGCAGTCGTGCTCCACTCTCACCACCGCCAGAACATTTCTTCAGAGCTATCAGCCCAAAGAAAAAGAAACGCCGCACCACCATCGGGTGGGCTCGAACCTCCAACCTTTCGGTCAACAGCCGATTGCGCTAGCCAATTGCGCCAGCCACGGAGACTGTCGTTCTCCACTCTCACCACCATCAAAACATATCTTCAAAGCTATCAGCGCAAAGAAAAAAAAGCGATACACCAACCGCTAATGGGCTCAAACCTCCGAACTTTCTGTTAACAGCCAATCGCGCTAGCCAATTGCGCCACGGAGACAGTCCTGCACCACTCCCACCACCATGAAACATATCTTCAAAGCTATCAGCCCAAAGAAAAGAAGCGACGCACCACTCGCGGGTGGGCTCGAACCTCCAAACTTTCGGTTAACAGCCGATCGCGCTAGCCATTTGCGCCACGAAGACAGTCGTGCTCCACTCTCACCACCTTCAGAAGATTTCTTCAGACTATCAGCCCAAAGAAAAAAAAGCGCCGCACCACCACCGGGTGGGCTCGAACCTCCAACCTTTCGGTTAACAGCCGATCGCGCTAGCCAATTGCGCCACGGAGACAGTCGTGCTCTACTCTCACCACCATCAGAACATATCTCAAAGCTATCAGCCCAAAGAAAAAAAAGCGCCGCACCACCCCGGGTGGGCTCGAACCTCCAACCTTTCGGTTAACAGCCGATCGCGCTAGCCAATTATGCGACGGAGACAGTCGTGCTCCACTCTCACCACCATCAGAACATATCTTCAACGCTATCAGCGCAAAAAAAAGCAACACACCACTCCCGGGAGGGCTCGAAATTCCAACCTTTCGGTTAACATTGATCGCGCTAGCCTATTGCGCCACGGAGACACTAGTGCAGCACTCCACCTCCGTCAGAACATTTCTTCAGAGCTATCAGCCCAAAGAAAAAGAAAGCGCCGCACCACCACCGGGTGGGCTCGAACCTCCAGCCTTTCGCTTAACAGCCAATCGCGCTAGCCAGTTGCGCCACGGAGACAGTCCTGCACAACTCCCACCACCATAAACTAATCTTCTAAGCTATCAGCCCAAAGAAAAAATGCGCAGCACCACTCGCGGGTGGGCTCGAACCCCCAAACTTTCGGTTAACAGCCGATCGCGCTAGCCAATTACGCCACGGAGACAGTCATGCTCCACTATCACCACCATCAGAACATATCTTCTACGCCATCAGCGCAAAGAAAAAAAAGCGACACACCGTCCACGGGTGCGCTCGAAACACCCACTTTTTGGTTAACAGCCGATCGCGCTAGCCAATTGCACCACGGAGACAGTCCTGCTCCACCCTCCCCACCATCAGAACATATCTTCAAACCTATCAGCCCAATGAAAAAAAAGCGCCGCACCACCACCCGGTGGGCTCGAACCTCCAACCTTTCCGTCAACAGCCCAACGCGCTAGCCAATTGTGCCACGGAGAAAGTCGTGTTCCACTCTCACCACCAACAGAACATATCTTCAAAGCTATCAGCGCAAAAAAAGCAACACACCACTTCCGGGAGGGCTCGAACTTCCAACCTTTCGGTAAACAGCCGATCGCGCTAGCCAATTACGCCACGGAGACAGTCCTGCTATACTTTCACCACAAGCATAACATATCTTCAAAGCTATCGGCCCAAAGAAAAAAAGTGCCGCACCTCCCCGGGTGGGCTCGAACCTCCAACCTTTCGGTTAACAGCCGATCGCGCTAGCCAATTGCGCCACGAAGACAGTCGTGCTCCACTCTCACCACCGTCAGAAGATTTCTTCAGACTATCAGCCCAAAGAAAAAAAAGCGCCGCACCACCACCGGGTGAGCTCGAACCTCCGACCTTTCGGTTAACAGCCGATCGTGCTAGCCAATTGCGCCACGGAGACAGTCGTGCTCCACTCTCACCACCATCAGAACATATCTTCAAAGCTATCAGCGCAAAGAAAAAAGCAACACACCACTTTCGGGAGGGCTCAAACCTCCAACCATTCGGTTAACAGCCAATCGCGCTAGCCAATTGCGCCACGGAGACAGTCCTGCTCCACTCTCACCACCATCAGAACATATCTTCAAAGGTATCAGCCCAAAGAAAAAAAGCGCCGCAGCACCACCGCGTGGGGTCGAACCTCCAACCTTTCAGTTAACAGCCGATCGCGCTAGCCAATTGCGCCACGGAGACAGTCCTGCTCCACTCTCACCACCATCAGAACTTATCTTCAAAGCTATCAGATCAAAGAAAAAAAAGCAACACACCACTCTCTGGTGGGCTCGAACCTCAAACCTTTCGGTTAACAGCCCATCGCGCTAGCCAATTGCGCCACGGAGACAGTCGTGCTTCACTCTCACCACCATCAGAACATATCTTCAAAGCTATCAGCGCAAAGAAAAAAGCAACACACCACTCCCGGGAGGGCTCGAACCTCCAACCTTTCGGTCAACAGCCTATAGCGCTAGCCCATTGCGCAATGGAGACAGTCGTGCTCTCCTCTCACCACCATCAGAACATTTCTTCAGAGCTATCAGCCCAAAGAAAAAAAAGCGCCGCACCATCACCGGGTGGGCTCGAACCTCCAAAATTTCGGTTAATAGCCGATCGCGCTGGCCAATTGCGCCACGGAGACAGTCGTGCTCCTCTCTCACCACCGTCAGAACATTTCTTCAAAGCTATCAGCGCAAAAAAAAGCAACACACCACTTCCGGGAGGGCTTGAATTTTCAATCTTTTGGTTAAAATCCAATCGCGCTAGCCAATGGCGTCACGGAGACAGTCGTGTTCCACTCTCACCACCATCAGAACATTTCTTCAAAGCTAACAGCGCAAAGAAAAAAGCAACACACCACTCCCGGGAGGGCTCGAATTTCCAATCTTTCGGTTAACAGCCGATCGCGCTAGCCAATTGCGCCACGGAGACAGTAGTGCAGCACTCCCACCTCCGTCAGAACATTTCTTCAGAGCTATCAGCCCAAAGAAAAAGAAAGCGCCGCTCCACCACCGGGCGGGCTCGAACCTCCAGTCTTTCGGTTAACAGGCGATCGCGCTAGCCGATTGCGCCACGTAGACAGTCGTGCTCCACTCTCACCACCATCAGAACATATCTTCAAAGCTATCAGCACAAAGATAAAAGCAACACACCACTCCCGGGAGGGCTCGAAACTACAACCTTTCGGTTACCAGCCGATCGCGCGAGCCAACTGCGCCACGGAGAATGTAGTGCAGCACTCCCACCTCCGTCAAGACATTTCTTCATAGCTATCAGGCCAAAGAAAAAGAAGCGCCGCACCACCACCGGGTGGGCTCGAACCTGCAAACTTTCGGTTAATAACCAGATGCGCTAGCCAATTGCGCCACGGAGACAATCGTGCTCCACTCTCACCACCGTCAGAACATTTCTTCGGAGTTGTCAGCCGAAAGGAAAAAAAGCGCCGCACCACCACAAGACGAGCTCGAACCTCCAACCTATCGGTTAACAGCCGATTGCGCTAGCCAATTGCGCCACGGAGACAGTCGTGCTCCACTCTCCCCACCATCAGAACATATCTTAAAGCTATCAGCGCAAAGAAAAAAGCAACACACCACTCCTGGGAGGGCTTGAAATTCCAACCTTTCGGTTAACAGCCGATCGCGCTAGCCATTTGCGCCACGGAGACAGTAGTGAGCAACTCCCACCTCCGTCAGAACATTTCTTCAGAGCTATCAGCCCAAAGAAAAAAACCGCCGCACCACCACCGGGTGGGCTCGAACCTCCAGCCTTTCGGTTAACAGGCGATCGCGCTAGCCAATTACGCCACGGAGACAGTCGTGCTCTACTCTCACCACCATCAGAACATATCCCCAAAGCTATCAGCGCAAAGAAAAGAGCAACACACCACTCCCGGGAAGGCTCGAAATTACAACCTTTCGGTTAACAGCCGATCGCGCTAGCGAATTGCGCCACGGAGACAGTAGTGCAGCACTCTCACCTCCGTCAGATCATTTGTTCAGAGCTATCAGCCTAACGAAAAAGAAGCGCCGCACAATCACCGGGTGGGCTCGAACCTCCAAACTTTCGGTTATCAGCCGGATGCACAAGCCAATTGCGCCACGGAGACAGTCGTGCTCCACTCTCACCACCGTGTGAACATTTCTTCAAAGCTATCAGCGCAAAGAAAAAAGCAACACACCACTCCCGGGAGGGCTCGAACCTCCAACTTTTCGGTTAACAGCCGATCGCGCTAGCCAATTGCGCCACGCAAACAGTCCTGCTCAACTCTCACCACCATCACAACATATCTTCAAAGCTATCAGAGCAAAGAAAAAAGCAACACACTACTCCTGGGAGGGATCGAACTTCCAACCTTTCAGTTAACAGCTGATTACGCTAGCCAATTGCGCCACGGAGACAGTCCTGCTGTACTCTCACCACCAGCATAACATATCTTCAAAGCTATCAGCGCAAAGAAAAAAAAGAACCGCACCACCCCGGGTAGGCTCGAGTCTCCAACCTTTCGGTTAACAGCCGATCGCGCTATCCAATTGTGCCACGGAGACAGACGTGCTCCACTCTCACCACCGTCAGAACATTTGTTCACACTATCAGCCCAAAGAAAAAAAAGCGCCGCACCGCCACCGGGTGGGCTCGAACCTCCAACCGTTCGGTTAACAGGCGATCGCGCTAGCCAAGTGCGCCACGGAGACAGTCCTGCTCCACTTTCACCACCTTCAGAACATATCTTCAAACCTATAGGCTGAAAGGAAAATAAGCAACACACCACTCTCGGGAGGGCTCGAACCTCCAACCTTTCTGCTAACAGCCGATCACGCTAGCCAATTGGGCCACGGAGGCAGTCGTGCTCCACTCTCACCACCGTCAGAACATTTCTTCAGAGCTATCAGCCCAAAGAAAAAGAAACGCCGCACCACCACCGGGTGGGCTCGAACCTCCAACCTTTCGGTCAACAGCCGATTGCGCTAGCCGATTGCGCCAGCCACGGAGACTGTCGTTCTCCACTCTCACCACAATCAGAACATATCTTCAAAGCTATCAGCGCAAAGAAAAAAAAGCGACACACCAACCGCTAATGGGCTCAAACCTCCGAACTTTCTGTTAACAGCCAATCGCGCTAGCCAATTGCGCCACGGAGACAGTCCTGCACCACTCCCACCACCATGAAACATATCTTCAAAGCTATCAGCCCAAAGAAAAGAAGCGACGCACCACTCGCGGGTGGGCTCGAACCTCCAAACTTTCGGTTAACAGCCGATCGTGCTAGCCATTTGCGCCACGAAGACAGTCGTGCTCCACTCTCACCACCATCAGAAGATTTCTTCAGACTATCAGCCCAAAGAAAAAAAAAGCGCCACACCACCACCGGGTGGGCTCGAACCTCCAACCTTTCGGTTAACAGCCGATCGCGCTAGCCAATTGCGCCACGGAGACAGTCGTGCTCCACTCTCACCACCATCAGAACATATCTCAAAGCTATCAGCCCAAAGAAAAAAAGCCACGCACCACCCCGGGTGGGCTCGAACCTCCAACCTTTCGGTTAACAGCCGATCGCGCTAGCCGATTATGCCACGGAGACAGTCGTGCTCCACTCTCACCACCATCAGAACATATCTTCAAAGCTATCAGCGCAAAAAAAAAGCAACACACCACTCCCGGGAGGGCTCGAAATTCCAACCTTTCGGTTAACAGCCGATCGCGCTAGCCTATTGCACCACGGAGACACTAGTGCAGCACTCCACCTCCGTCAGAACATTTCTTCAGAGCTATCAGCCCAAAGAAAAAGAAAGCGCCGCACCACCACCGGGTGGGCTCGAACCTCCAGCCTTTCGCTTAACAGCCAATCGCGCTAGCCAGTTGCGCCACGGAGACAGTCCTGCACAACTCCCACCACCATAAACTAATCTTCTAAGCTATCAGCCCAAAGAAAAAATGCGCAGCACCACTCGCGGGTGGGCTCGAACCCCCAAACTTTCGGTTAACAGCCGATCGCGCTAGCCAATTACGCCACGGAGACAGTCATGCTCCACTCTCACCACCATCAGAACATATCTTCTACGCCATCAGCGCAAAGAAAAAAAAGCGACACACCGTCCACGGGTGCGCTCGAAACTCCCACTTTTTGGTTAACAGCCGATCGCGCTAGCCAATTGCACCACGGAGACAGTCCTGCTCCACCCTCCCCACCATCAGAACATATCTTCAAAGCTATCAGCCCAAAGAAAAAAAAGCGCCGCACGACCACCGGGTGGGCTCGAACCTCCAGCCTTTCGCTTAACAGCCAATCGCGCTAGCCATTTGCGCCACGGAGACAGTCCTGCACAACTCCCACCACCATTAAACTAATCTTCAAAGCTATCAGCCCAAAGAAAAAAAGCGCAGCACCACTCGCGGGTGGGCTCGAACCCCCAGCCTTTCGGTTAACAGCCGATCGCGCTAGCCAATTACGCCACGGAGACAGTCATGCTCCACTCTCACCACCATCAGAACATATCTTCTACGCCATCAGCGCAAAGAAAAAAAAGTGACACACCGTCCACGGGTGCGCTCGAAACTCCCACCTTTTGGTTAACAGCCGATCGCGCTAGCCAATTGCACCACGGAGACAGTCCTGCTCCACCCTCGTCACCATCAGAACATATCTTCAAAGCTATCAGCCCAATGAAAAAAAAGCGCCGCACCACCACCCGGTGGGCTCGAACCTCCAACCTTTCGGTCAACAGCCCAACGCGCTAGCCAATTGTGCCACGGAGAAAGTCGTGTTCCACTCTCACCACCAACAGAACATATCTTCAAAGCTATCAGCGCAAAAAAAAGCAACACACCACTCCCGGGAAGGCTCGAACCTCCAACCTTTCGGTAAACAGCCGATCGCGCTAGCCAATTACGCCACGGAGACAGTCCTGCTATACTTTCACCACAAGCATAACATATCTTCAAAGCTATCGGCCCAAAGAAAAAAAGTGCCGCACCTACCCGGGTGGGCTCGAACCTCCAACCTTTCGGTTAACAGCCGATCGCGCTAGCCGATTGCGCCACGAAGACAGTCGTGCTCCACTCTCACCACCGTCAGAAGATTTCTTCAGACTATCAGCCCAAAGAAAAAAAAGCGCCGCACCACCACCGGGTGGGCTCGAACCTCCGACCTTTCGGTTAACAGCCGATCGTGCTAGCCAATTGCGCCACGGAGACAGTCGTGCTCCACTCTCACCACCATCAGAACATATCTTCAAAGCTATCAGCGCAAAGAAAAAAGCAACACACCACTTCCGGGAGGGCTCACACCTCCAACCATTCGGTTAACAGCCAATCGCACTAGCCAATTGCGCCACGAAGACAGTCCTGCTCCACTCTCACCACCTTCAGAACATATCTTCAAAGGTATCAGCCCAAAGAAAAAAAGCGCCGCAGCACCACCGAATGGGCTCGAACCTCCAACCTTTCGGTTAACAGCCGATCGCGCTAGCCAATTGCGCCACGGAGACAGTCCTGCTCCACTCTCACCACCATCAGAACATATCTTCAAAGCTATCACATCAAAGAAAAAAAAGCAACACACCACTCTCGGGTGGGCTCGAACCTCCAACCTTTCGGTTAACAGCCCATCGCGCAAGCCAATTGCGCCACGGAGACAGTCGTGCTTCACTCTAGCAGCTGCAGTTGCATTCACAAGCACGCATCTAAGCGAACTTCCTTGGTTTCACAGATAGCCGCGGCGACTACCTGGGTTCTCATCCGTGCATCGTACACGTGCCTGCGCGAAAAGGACCACTCATCTGGCCTTGGCGCAGATTGCGCTGAAGCCGCCCCCAAGCTGCTTCTACGCGGCCCGTTCCTCTGTCATAAAAGCCGTCCCAGCGGAAGCATCACTGTTGTAGCAGCAGCAGTTGCATTCACAAGCACGCATCTAAGCGAACTTCCTTGGTTTGACAGGTTGGTTGCTTCATTTTTGACACTTCCTTAGAATTTCTTAGTCTAGCAACTGCTGCTGCTACTGTTGGTGTTACGGCTTGTATACTCACTTTGTACTCACGTGTTTAGCCATTTTACACGATGCCGACGAATGCCGAACTCTGCAAGCGCTTAGACGAGCTAGAAGATTTATTCAAACTTAGATTGAACGAATTGGTTGACCGGCTTGTTGTTAATATACAAACCAAGCTTCAGGACGCAGGCTTAGACGTCGGTGAATTGAGAGCTGAAGTTGGTCGTATGGATGACAGTTTAAAACTCTTGAACGAGGTGGTCGAGTCGACACGCTCCCAGCAGCTCGAGCTGACTGCCGCAAATCGCGCTCTAAAAGCAGAAAATGAGGCCCTTCAAAGTAAAGTCGCCAACCTCGAGCAGTACTCAAGGTTAAATAACTTGGAAATAAAAGGGGTGCTCTCTACCCAAGGAGAGGATTGTTCCGCAATCCTGACTGCCATTGGCGACAAAATCAACTGTAAGGTCTCGGCTAGCGATGTCGACACGGTACATCGTGTACCTGCAAAGTCCGGTCAAAGGAATATAATTGTGCGGTTTTGCTCTCGTGAAAAAAAGAACGAGTTCATGAAGAAAGCCAGAAGAGCGCGGCTGAACACTCGAAGTTTAGGGTATTCAGGAGAGAACGCACAGGCAATATTTGTGAATGAGCACCTATCACCAGACAATAAGCGCTTGTTCTCTAGGGCACTTGCCTTAAAGAAAGAAAAAGGATGGCAGTTCATCTGGACGGAAAATTGCCAGATGAAGGTGCGGAAGTCTCCCGACAGTCGGGTAATTCGCATTGCTTCCGATTCTGATTTATGCAATATTGCCTAACATTTTGCAATCAGTCTAGTAGTCAATCTTTCAGTTACGTGAAATGGCTTCGTACATTCGACCTCACGAACTTCAGACCTATTTTTCCTTGCCCTGCCGTTCACTAATTCAATTTAATGCACGCAGTCTGCAAAAAAACATGGATGGTATCACAACTTTCTTATCATCAACTAGTGACAGGTTTTCTGTGATTTGTATTAGCGAAACGTGGCTTTCCGCATCTCATAATCACTTGTATACCTTCCCCTCATACTCTGCTGAATACTGTCACCGCGATAATAGTAATCATGGTGGTGCGGCTATTTTCGTGTCCTCGGAACTGCGTTTTCATAGACGACTTGACTTGACACTCAAAGTGGCTAACTGCGAATCTGTTTGGGTTGAATTTCACGATTCATTTTTTTCACAGGACAAAAAAAACCTTATAGTTGGTTGCATCTATCGTTCACCGTCATCATGTGGAAGTGCTTATTGCTCGGCCCTTGGTAATTTGTTGCACAAATTATCACTGGAGCAGAAAAATGTCATTATCATGGGCGATATCAATATTAACCTCCTAGATCCATCCAACACACTGTTCAATGAATACGTTAACTGCCTAAATGGCTTTGGGTATGAAAACCTAGTTACGCTTCCAACTCGATGTCCCGCAAATAAACAAGGTACACTTATTCACCACGTTTTATCAAATCTCCTTACTAACCCTGACTGCGGCGTTGTCGAAGCCTCTGTTACCGATCACTATCCAATATTTGTGCGTTTAAATTACACTCCTTGCGCTATTGTCACAGGCCTAACCAGAAAGAAGCTCAATTCAACAAAGTTCTTTGAGTTAATATCTGCTACAGACTGGAACCCAGTCATCGCGTGCGATAACCCTGAAACTGCCTACGATACATTTTCAAAGATATTTTCCAATGCCCTTGCAGATTCTACCGAAATAATGAACTGTAAAAAACCGTTCTCAGCTCCTCGTAACCAATGGCTATCTAGCAGTTTGCTTGATTGCCTGAAGAAAAAAGATAACCTTTACAGAAAAACAAAAAAACAACCGTTCAATACTGCGCTTCATGATAGGTATAAAAAATATTCTAATCGTTTAGGAAAACTACTCAAACATGCCAAAACACAGTACTATGAAAATAAAATTAAGTGTGCCGGTAATGATGTAAAAAACAGTGGGAAATTTTAAACTCGTTTTTGGGTAGATCCAACCAGCATAGCGAAATAACAATGATAAAATCGGGAGACCTACTTCTCGATAATCCCTTAGACATTGCTAACTCTTTTATTAACTTCTTCTGTACAGACAAGCAACGGGAAGACGATCCTCTGACCCAGCCTTACCCACGCATGCCTCACAGCTTTTTCCTTCACCCCGTGACACCTGAAGAAATAGTCACTATCATTTCTAGTCTAAAAAATACCGGGCCCGGTATTGATAATTTCCGCCCCTCTCTCATAAAACTCATAGCAAGTTTGATATCTGAAACATTTTGTCACATAGTAAACCTTATTTTTACCACGGGAATTTTTCCAAGCTCCTTGAAGAAAGCCAAAATAATTCCTGTTTTCAAGAAGGGAGATAAGCGTCTCACATCTAATTATCGACCTATAGCTATACTCTCATTCTTTAGCAAAGTTGTTGAAAAACTAATAGTAACACGCTTGTCTTCCTATTTTTCAAAATTTCATGTCTTATCAACAAATCAATTTGGATTTAGGGAGGCATACTCAACTGATTTAGCATTAATTTACTTGACAGATAAAATCCGGCAGGCAATTGATGCAGGTAATTTGACGGGGGCGCTCTTTATTGATTTGTCTAAAGCATTCGATTCACTTGTTCACAATATACTATTTGCTAAATTAGAGTCTATTGGAATAGCAGGCCCGCCACTGAAATTACTACGTAACTACTTAAAAGATAGAGAATATATTGTGTCTATATCTAACACTTACTCACACCCTAAAACAAGTAACATTGGGGTACCGCAGGGATCAATATTAGGACCTCTCTTATTTTTAATATACATCAATGATCTTTCACAATGCCTAAAATCATCTGACTGTATTCTTTACGCTGACGACACTACTATTTTCTGCTCAGATAACCACCTTGATTCATTAATCTACAAGCTTAACCACGACGCGGACAGCATAGTTACCTGGTGCCGGCAAAATAAACTACAGATAAATGCTACAAAATCTCAGTTCGTCATCTTTTCTTCTAAGCATAGGATTTATTCAGGTTCACCATCTTTAACTTTCGCTTCAAACACACTTTATCCTACTGACAGTGTCATGTTTCTCGGAGTCACATTAGATAAACACCTAAAATTTGATGAGCATGTTTCATCGTTAACAAAGAAGACAGCTTATGGCATTAGGATATTAATTAAAGTTCGCAATTTTTTCCATATGAACACACTAATATCCCTTTATTACGCTTTCATTCATACGTATATTAATTATTGCATATCATCATGGGTGAACACGTATCCAGTCCATTTATCTCCATTGCAACACACTCAAAATGAGGCTATTCGCATCATGACACATAGCACCTACACATCAGAAGCATTGCCTTTGCTCACCTCTAATGGTATTCTGTCGGTGGGAAAACTACATAAATATTCCCTCGCAATACTAATCCACAAATACATCAGCGGAAAGCTCCCGTTCCCTATAATCATCTAAAGCCAGTATCCTTACTCTTTGTCAACACGTTTCGCATCCAGCAATAGCTTCTTATTACCGAAACCCAGAACTAATTATGGTAAGTTCACTACTAACTTTTCAGCCACACAACTATGGAACTCATTACCATGCCATGTTAAAAATATCTCCAATTTCCACGCATTCAAAATCAACCTTCGGAATTATCTGCATTCAGCATAGTCATTTCATCATTTCATCATC
This sequence comes from Rhipicephalus microplus, assembly GCF_043290135.1. NCBI lineage: Eukaryota > Metazoa > Arthropoda > Arachnida > Ixodida > Ixodidae > Rhipicephalus > Rhipicephalus microplus. Next base: position 53,645,079 of record NW_027464585.1, on the reverse strand, counting down.
TCTGCTTTCTTTTGTAATTTTTAAATAATCCAACGATGTTTCAGTGTTAATTGCTTCTTTTTGAGTGTTTACTTTGTGTACACATCTTTGTTGCGTTAAAGTACTTTTGTTTACTCAGCTCTTATGGGAGGTCCCCTGTACAGTCTCTTGACTTTGGGACCTCCCTCTGTATCAGTAGTAAACCCCATTGTAACCACCATTTGTAACCAATCAATTTCAATAAACTTCAAACTTCAAACTCTCACCACCATCAGAACATATCTTCAAAGCTATCAGCGCAAAGAAAAAAGCAACACACCACTCCCGGGAGGGCTCGAACCTCCAACCTTTCGGTCAACAGATATAGCGCTAGCCCATTGCGCCATGGAGACAGTCATGCTCTCCTCTCACCACCATCAGAACATTTCTTCAGAGCTATCAGCCAAAAGAAAAAAAAGCGCCCCACCACCACCGGGTGGGCTCGAACCTCCGAAATTTCGGTTAATAGCCGATCGCGCTGGCCAATTGCGCCACGGAGACAGTCGTGCTCCTCTCTCACCACCGTCAGAACATTTCTTCAAAGCTATCAGCGCAAAAAAAAGCAACACACCACTTCCGGGAGGGCTTGAATTTCCAATCTTTTGGTTAAAATCCAATCGCGCTAGCCAATGGCGTCACGGAGACAGTCGTGTTCCACTCTCACCACCGTCAGAACATTTCTTCAAAGCTAACAGCGCAAAGAAAAAAGCAACACACCACTCCCGAGAGGGCTCGAATTTCCAATCTTTCGGTTAGCAGCCGATCGCGCTAGCCAATTGCGCCACGGAGACAGTAGTGCAGCACTCCCACCTCCGTCAGAACATTTCTTCAGAGCTATCAGCCCAAAGAAAAAGAAAGCGCCGCTACACCACCGGGTGGGCTCGAACCTCCAGCCATTCGGTTAACAGGCGATCGCGCTAGCCGATTGCGCCACGTAGACAGTCGTGCTCCACTCTCACCACCATCAGAACATATCTTCAAAGCTATCAGCACAAAGAAAAAAGCAACACACCACTCCCGCGAGGGCTCGAAACTACAACCTTTCGGTTACCAGCCGATCGCGCGAGCCAACTGCGCCACGGAGAATGTAGTGCAGCACTCCCACCTCCGTCAAGACATTTCTTCATAGCTATCAGGCCAAAGAAAAAAGAAGCGCCGCACCACCACCGGGTGGGCTCGAACCTCAAAACTTTCGGTTAATAACCAGATGCGCTAGCCAATTGCGCCATGGAGACAATCGTGCTCCACTCTCACCACCGTCAGAACATTTCTTCGGAGCTGTCAGCCGAACGGAAAAACAGCGCCGCACCACCACCAGACGAGCTCGAACCTCCAACCTATCGGTTAACAGGCGATCGCGCTAGCCAATTACGCCACGGAGACAGTCGTGCTCTACTCTCACCACCATCAGAACATATCCCCAAAGCTATCAGCGCAAAGAAAAGAGCAACACACCACTCCCGGGAAGGCTCGAAATTACAACCTTTCGGTTAACAGCCGACCGCGCTAGCGAATTGCGCCACGGAGACAGTAGTGCAGCACTCCCACCTCCGTCAGATCATTTGTTCAGAGCTATCAGCCCAAAGAAAAAGAAGCGCCGCACAACCACCGGGTGGGCTCGAACCTCCAACCTTTCGGTTAACAGCCGATCGCGCTAGCCAATTGCGCCACAGAGACAGTCATGCTCCACTCTCACCACCATCAGAACATAACTTCAAAGCTATCCGCCCAAAGAAAAAAAAGCGCCGCACCACCCCGGGTGGGCTTGAACCTCCAACATTTCGGTTAACAGCCGATCGCGCTAGCCAATTATGCCACGGAGACAGTCGTGCTCCACTCCACTTCCGTCACAACATTTCTTCAGAGCTATCAGCCCAAAAAAAAGAAAGCGCCGCACCACCACCGGTTGGGCTCGAACCTCCAGCCTTTCGCTTAACAGCCGATCGCGCTAGCCAGTTGCGCCACGGAGACAGTCCTGCACAACTCCCACCACCATTAAACTAATCTTCAAAGCTATCAGCCCAAAGAAAAAAAGCGCAGCACCACTCGCGGGTGGGCTCGAACCCCCAACCTTTCGGTTAACAGCCGATCGCGCGAGCCAATTACGCCACGGAGACAGTCATGCTCCACTCTCACCACCATCAGAACATATCTTCTACGCCATCAGCGGAAAGAAAAAAAAGCGACACACCGTCCACGGGTGCGCTCGAAACTCCCACCTTTTGGTTAACAGCCGATCGCGCTAGCCAATTGCACCACGGAGACAGTCGTGCTTCACTCTCACCACCATCAGAACATATCTTCAAAGCTATCAGCCCAAAGAAAAAAGCAACACACCACTCCCGGGTGGGCTAGAACCTCCAAAATTTCGGTTAATAGCCGATCGCGCTGGCCAATTGCGCCACGGAGCCAGTCGTGCTCCTCTCTCACCACCGTCAGAACATTTCTTCAAAGCTATCAGCGCAAAAAAAGCAACACACCACTTCCGGGAGGGCTTGAATTTCCAATCTTTTGGTTAAAATCCAATCGCGCTAGCCAATGGCGTCACGGAGACAGTCATGTTCCACTCTCAACACCGTCAGAACATTTCTTCAAAGCTAACAGCGCAAAGAAAAAAGCAACACACCACTCCCGGGAGGGCTCGAATTACCAATCTTTCGGTTAACAGCCGATCGCACTAGCCAATTGCGCCACGGAGACACTAGTGCAGCACTCCCACCTCCGTCAGAACATTTCTTCAGAGCTATCAGCCCAAAGAAAAAGAAAGCGCCGCTCCACCACCGGGTGGGCTCGAACCTCCAGCCTTTTGGTTAACAGGCGATCGCGCTAGCCGATTGCGCCACGTAGACAGTCGTGCTCCACTCTCACCACCATCAGAACATATCTTCAAAGCTATCAGCGCAAAGAAAAAAGCAACACACCACTCCCGGGAGGGCTCGAAACTACAACCTTTCGATTAACAGCCGATCGCGCGAGCCAATTGCGCGACGGAGAATGTAGTGCAGCACTCCCACCTCCGTCAAGACAGTTCTTCTTAGCTATCAGGCCAAAGAAAAAGAAGCGCCGCACCACCACCGGGTGGGCTCGAACCTCCAAACTTTCGGTAATAGCCAGATGCGCTAGCCAATTGCGCTACGGAGACAATCGTGCTCCACTCTGACAACTGTCAGAACATTTCTTCGGAGCTGTCAGCCGAAAGGAAAAAAAGCGCCGGACCACCACCAGACGAGCTTGAACCTCTAACCTATCGGTTAACAGCCGATTGCGCTAGCCAATTGCGCCACGGAGACAGTCGTGCTCCACTCTCCCCACCATCAGAACATATCTTAAAGCTATCAGCGCAAAGAAAAAAGCAAAACACCACTCCCGGGAGGGCTCGAACCTCCCACTTTTCGGTTAACAGCCAATCGCACTAGCCAATTGCGCCACGGAGAAAGTCGTGCTCCACTCTCACCACCATCAGAACATATCTTCAAAGCTATCAGCGCAAAGAAAAAAGCAACACACCACTCCAGGGAGGGCTCGAAATTCCAACCTTTCGGTTAACAGCCGATCGCGCTAGCCATTTGCGCCACGGAGACAGTAGTGAGCAACTCCCACCTCCATCAGAACATTTCTTCAGAGCTATCAGCCCAAAGAAAAAAAAAGCGCCGCACCACCACCGGGTGGGCTCGAACCTCCAGCCTTTCGGTTAACAGGCGATCGCGCTAGCCAATTACGCCACGGAGACAGTCGTGCTCTACTCTCACCACAATCAGAACATATCCCCAAAGCTATCAGCGCAAATAAAAGAGCAACACACCACTCCCGGGAAGGCTCAAAATTACAACCTTTCGGTTAACAGCCGATCGCGCTAGCGAATTGCGCCACGGAGACAGTAGTGCAGCACTCCCACCTCCGTCAGGTCATTTGTTCAGAGCTATCAGCCCAAAGAAAAAGAAGCGCCGCACAACCACCGGGTGGGCTCGAACCTCCAAACTTTCGGTTAACAGCCGGATGCACAAGCCAATTGCGCCACGGAGACAGTCGTGCTCCACTCTCACCACCGTCAGAACATTTCTTCGGAGCTGTCAGCCCAAAGGAAAAAAAGCGCCGCACCACCACCGGGTGGGCTCGAACCTCAAGCCTTTCAGTTAACGGTGGAACGCGCTAGCCAATTGCGCCACGGAGACAGTCGTGCTCCACTCTCACCACCATCAGAACATATCTTCAAAGCTATCAGCGCAAAAAGAAAAGCAACACACCACTCCCGGGAGGGCTCGAAATTCCAACCTTTCGGTTAACAGCCGATCGCGCAAGCCAATTGCGCCACGGAGACAGTCCTGCTCCACTCTCACCACCATCAGAACATATCTTTAAAGCTATCAGAGCAAAGAAAAAAAAAGCGCCGCACCACCACCGGGTGGGCTCGAAACTCCAACATTTCGGTCAACAGCCGATCGTGCTAGCCAATTGCGCCACGGAGACAGTCCTGTACAACTCCCACCACCATTAAACATATCTTTAAAGCTATCAGCCCAAAGACAAAAAGCGCCGCACCACTCGCGGGTGGGCTCGAACCCCCAACCTTTCGGTTAACAGCCGATCGCGCAAGCCAAATACGCCACGGAGACAGTCGTGCTCCACTCTCACCACCATCACAACATATCTTCTACGCCATCAGCGCAAAGAAAAAAAAAGCGACACACCGTCCACGGGTGGGCTCGAACCTCCAACCTTTCGGTTAACAGCCGTTCGCGCTAGCCAATTGCGCCACGAAGACAGTCGTGCTCCACTCTCACCACCGTCAGAAGATTTCTTCAGACTATCAGCCCAAAGAAAAAAAAGCGCCGCACCAACACCGGTTGGGCTCAAACCTCTAACCTTTCGGTTAACAGCCAATCGCGCTAGCCAATTGCGCCACGGAGACAGTCGTGCTCCACTCTCACCACCATCAGAACATTTCTTCAGAGCTATCAGCCCAAAGAAAAAAAGCGCCGCACCACCACCGGGTGGGCTCTAACCTCAAAAATTTTGGTTCATAGCCGATCGCGCTGGCCAATTGCGCCACGGAGACAGTCGTGCTCCACTCTCACCACCATCAGAACATATCTTCAAAGCTATCAGCCCGAAGAAAAAAAAGCAACACACCACTCCCAGGAGGGCTCAAACCTTCAATTTTTCGGTTAAAAGCCAATCGCGCTAGCCAATTGCGTCCCGGAGACAGTCGTGTTCCACTCTCACCACCGTCAGAACATTTCTTCAAAGCTATCAGCGCAAAGAAAAAAGCAACACACCACTCCAGGGAGGGCTCGAATTTCCAAACTTTCGGTTAACAGCCGATCGCGCTAGCCAATTGCGCTACGGAGACAGTAGTGCAGCGCTCCCACCTCCGTCAGAACATTTCTTGAGAGCTATCAGCCCAAAGAAAAAGAAAGCGCCGCACCACCACCGGGTGGGCTCGAACCTCCAGCCTTTCGGTTAACAGGCGATCGCGCTAGCCAATTGCGCCACGGAGACAGTCGTGCTCCACTCTCACCACCGTCAGAACATTTCTTCGGAGCTGTCAGCCCAAAGGAAAAAAAGCGCAACACCACCACCGGGCGAGCTCGAACCTCCAACCTATCGGTTAACAGCCGATTGCGCTAGCCAATGGCGCCACGGAGACAGTCGTGCTACACTCTCCCCACCATCAGAACATATCTTCAAAGCTATCAGCGCAAAGAAAAAAGCAACACACCACTCCCGGAAGGGCTCGAACCTCCAACTTTTGGGTTAACAGCCGATCGCGCTAGCCAATTGCGCCACGCAAACAGTCCTGCTCAACTCTCACCACCATCACAACATATCTTCAAAGCTATCAGCGCAAAGAAAAAAGCAACACACCACTCCCGGGAGGGATCGAACTGCCAACCTTGCAGTAACAGCTGATTACGCTAGCCAATTGCGCCACGGAGACAGTCCTGCTGTACTCTCACCACCAGCATAACATATCTTCAAAGCTATCAGCCCAAAGAAAAAAAAGCGCCGCACCACCCCGGGTGGGCTCGAACCTCCAACCTTTCGGTTAACAGCCGATCGCGCTATCCAATTGTGCCACGGAGACACACGTGCTCCACTCTCGCCACCGTCAGAACATTTCTTCACACTATCAGCCCAAAGAAAAAAAAGTGCCGCACCACCACCGGGTGGGCTCGAACCTCCAACCTTTCGGTTAACAGCCGATCGCGCTAGCCAATTGCGCCAAGGAGACAGTCGCGCTCCATTCTCACCACCGTCAGAACATTTCTCCAAAGCTATCAGCGCAAAGAAAAAAGAGCGATGAACCACCACCGGGTGGGCTCGAACCTCCAATCTTTTGGTTAACAGGCGATCGCGCTAGCCAAGTGCCCCACGGAGACAGTCCTGCTCCACTCTCACCACCATCAGAACATATCTTCAAACCTATCAGCCGAAAGGAAAAAAAGCAACACACCACTCTCGGGAGGGCCCGAACCTCCAACCTTTCTGCTAACAGCCGATCGCGGTAGCCAATTGGGCCACATAGGCAGTCGTGCTCCACTCTCACCACCGTCAGAACATTTCTTCAGAGCTATCATCCCAAAGAAAAAGAAACGCCGCCCCACCACCGGGTGGGCTCGAACCTCCAACCTTTCGGTCAACAGCCGATTGCGCTAGCCAATTGCGCCAGCCACGGAGACTGTCGTTCTGCACTCTCACCACCATCAGAACATATATTCAAAGCTATCAGCGCAAAGAAAAAAAAGCGACACACCAACCGCTGGTGGGCTCAAACCTCCAAACTTTCGGTTAACAGCCAATCGCGCTAGCCAATTGCGCCACGGAGACAGTCCTGCACCACTCCCACCACCATGAAACATATCTTCAAAGCTATCAGCTCAAAGAAAAGAAGTGACGCACCACTCGCGGGTGGGCTCGAACCTCCAACCTTTCGGTTAACAGCCGACCGCGCTAGCCAATTGCGCCACGAAGACAGTCGTGCTCCACTCTCACCACCGTCAGAAGATTTCTTCAGACTATCAGCCCAAAGAAAAAAAACCACCGCACCACCACCGGGTGGTCTCGAACCTCCAACCTTTCGGTTAACAGCCGATCGCGCTAGCCAATTGCGCCACGGAGACAGTCGTGCTCCACTCGCACCACCATCAGAACATATCTTCAAAGCTATCAGCGCAAAGAAAAAAGCAACACACAACTTCCGGGTGGGCTCGAACCTCCAACCTTTCGGTTAACAGCCAATCGCGCTAGCCAATTGCGCCACGGAGACAGTCCTGCTCCCCTCTCACCACCATCAGAACATATCTTCAAAGGTATCAGCCCAAAGAAAAAAAAGCGCCGCAGCACCACCGGGTGGGCTCGAACCTCCAACCTTTCGGTTAACAGCCGATCGCGCTAGCCAATTGCGCCACGGAGACAGTCCTGCTCCACTCTCACCACCATCAGAACATACCTTCAAAGCTATCAGCCCGAAGAAAAAAAGCAACACACCACTCCCGGGAGGGCTCGAACCTCCAACCTTTCGGTTAAAAGCCAATCGCGCTCGCCAATTGCGCCACGGAGACAGTCGTGTTCCACTCTCACCACCGTCAGAACATTTCTTCACGGCTATCAGCCCAAAGAAAAAAAAAACGCCGCACCACCACCGGGTGGGCTCAAACCTCCAACCTTTCGGTTAACAGCCGATCGCGCTAGCCAATTGCGCCACGGAGACAGTCGTGCTCCACTCTCACCACCATCAGAACATATCTCAAAGCTATCAGCCCAAAGAAAAAAAAGCGACGCACCACCCCGGGTGGGCTCGAACCTCCAACCTTTCGGTTAACAGCCGATCGCGCTAGCCAATTATGCCACGGAGACAGTCGTGCTCCACTCTCACCACCATCAGAACATATCTTCCAAGCTATCAGCGCAAAAAAAGCAACACACCATTCCCGCGAGGGCTCGAAATTCCAACCTTTCGGTTAACAGCCGATCGCGCTAGCCTATTGCACCACGGAGACACTAGTGCAGCACTCCACCTCCCTCAGAACATTTCTTCAGACCTATCAGCCCAAAGAAAAAGAAAGCGCCGCACCACCACCGGGTGGGCTCGAACCTCCAGCCTTTCGCTTAACAGCCAATCGCGCTAGCCAGTTGCGCCACAAGGACAGTCCTGCACAACTCCCACCACCATAAACTAATCTTCTAAGCTATCAGCCCAAAGAAAAAATGCGCAGCACCACTCGCGGGTGGGCTCGAACCCCCAAACTTTCGGTTAACAGCCGATCGCGCTAGCCAATTACGCCACGGAGACAGTCATGCTCCACTCTCACCACCATCAGAACATATCTTCTACGCCATCAGCGCAAAGAAAAAAAAGTGACACACCGTCCACGGGTGCGCCCGAAACTCCCACCTTTTGGTTAACAGCCGATCGCGCTAGCCAATTGCACCACGGAGACAGTCCTGCTCCACCCTCGTCACCATCAGAACATATCTTCAAAGCTATCAGCCCAATGAAAAAAAAGCGCCGCACCACCACCCGGTGGGCTCGAACCTCCAACCTTTCGGTCAACAGCCCAACGCGCTAGCCAATTGTGCCACGGAGAAAGTCGTGTTCCACTCTCACCACCAACAGAACATATCTTCAAAGCTATCAGCGCAAAAAAAAGCAACACACCACTCCCGGGAGGGCTCGAACCTCCAACCTTTCGGTAAACAGCCGATCGCGCTAGCCAATTACGCCACGGAGACAGTCCTGCTATACTTTCACCACAAGCATAACATATCTTCAAAGCTATCGGCCCAAAGAAAAAAAGTGCCGCACCTCCCCAGGTGGGCTCGAACCTCCAACCTTTCGGTTAACAGCCGATCGCGCTAGCCGATTGCGCCACGAAGACAGTCGTGCTCCACTCTCACCACCGTCAGAAGATTTCTTCAGACTATCAGCCCAAAGAAAAAAAAGCGCCGCACCACCACCGGGTGGGCTCGAACCTCCGACCTTTCGGTTAACAGCCGATCGTGCTAGCCAATTGCGCCACGGAGACAGTCGTGCTCCACTCTCACCACCATCAGAACATATCTTCAAAGCTATCAGCGCAAAGAAAAAAGCAACACACCACCTCCGGGAGGGCTCAAACCTCCAACCATTCGGTTAACAGCCAATCGCACTAGCCAATTGCGCCACGAAGACAGTCCTGCTCCACTCTCACCACCTTCAGAACATATCTTCAAAGGTATCAGCCCAAAGAAAAAAAGCGCCGCAGCACCACCGGGTGGGCTCGAACCTCCAACCTTTCGGTTAACAGCCGATCGCGCTAGCCAATTGCGCCACGGAGACAGTCCTGCTCCACTCTCACCACAATCAGAACATATCTTCAAAGCTATCACATCAAAGAAAAAAAAGCAACACACCACTCTCGGGTGGGCTCGAACCTCCAACCTTTCGGTTAACAGCCTATCGCGCAAGCCAATTGCGCCACGAAGACAGTCGTGCTTCACTCTAGCAGCTGCAGTTGCATTCACAAGCACGCATCTAAGCGAACTTCCTTGGTTTCACAGATAGCCGCGGCGACTACCTGGGTTCTCATCCGTGCATCGTACACGTGCCTGCGCGAAAAAGACCACTCATCTGGCCTTGGCGCAGATTGCGCTGAAGCCGCCCCCAAGGTGCTTCTACGCGGCCCGTTCCTCTGTCATAAAAGCCGTCCCAGCGGAAGCATCACTGTTGTAGCAGCAGCAGTTGCATTCACAAGCACGCATCTAAGCGAACTTCCTTGGTTTCACAGATAGCCGCGGCGACTACCTGGGTTCTCATCCGTGCATCGTACACGTGCCTGCGCGAAAAGGACCACTCATCTGGCCTTGGCGCAGATTGCGCTGAAGCCGCCCCCAAGCTGCTTCTACGCGGCCCGTTCCTCTGTGATAAAAGCCGTCCCAGCGGAAGCATCACTGTTGTAGCAGCAGCAGTTGCATTCACAAGCACGCATCTAAGCGAACTTCCTTGGTTTCACAGGTTGGTTGCTTCATTTTTGACACTTCCTTAGAATTTCTTAGTCTAGCAACTGCTGCTGCTACTGTTGGTGTTACGGCTTGTATACTCACTTTGTACTCACGTGTTTAGCCATTTTACACGATGCCGACGAATGCCGAACTCTGCAAGCGCTTAGACGAGCTAGAAGATTTATTCAAACTTAGATTGAACGAATTGGTTGACCGGCTTGTTGTTAATATACAAACCAAGCTTCAGGACGCAGGCTTAGACGTCGGTGAATTGAGAGCTGAAGTTGGTCGTATGGATGACAGTTTAAAACTCTTGAACGAGGTGGTCGAGTCGACACGCTCCCAGCAGCTCGAGCTGACTGCCGCAAATCGCGCTCTAAAAGCAGAAAATGAGGCCCTTCAAAGTAAAGTCGCCAACCTCGAGCAGTACTCAAGGTTAAATAACTTGGAAATAAAAGGGGTGCCCTCTACCCAAGGAGAGGATTGTTCCGCAATCCTGACTGCCATTGGCGACAAAATCAACTGTAAGGTCTCGGCTAGCGATGTCGACACGGTACATCGTGTACCTGCAAAGTCCGGTCAAAGGAATATAATTGTGCGGTTTTGCTCTCGTGAAAAAAAGAACGAGTTCATGAAGAAAGCCAGAAGGGCGCGGCTGAACACTCGAAGTATAGGGTATTCAGGAGAGAACGCACAGGCAATATTTGTGAATGAGCACCTATCACCAGACAATAAGCGCTTGTTCTCTAGGGCACTTGCCTTAAAGAAAGAAAAAGGATGGCAGTTCATCTGGACGGAAAATTGCCAGATGAAGGTGCGGAAGTCTCCCGACAGTCGGGTAATTCGCATTGCTTCCGATTCTGATTTATGCAATATTGCCTAACATTTTGCAATCAGTCTAGTAGTCAATCTTTCAGTTACGTGAAATGGCTTCGTACATTCGACCTCACGAACTTCAGACCTATTCTTCCTTGCCCTGCCGTTCACTAATTCATTTTAATGCACGCAGTCTGCAAAAAAACATGGATGGTATCACAACTTTCTTATCATCAACTAGTCACAGGTTTTCTGTGATTTGTATTAGCGAAACGTGGCTTTCCGCATCTCATAATCACTTGTATACCTTCCCCTCATACTCTGCTGAATACTGTCACCGCGATAATAGTAATCATGGTGGTGCGGCTATTTTCGTGTCCTCGGAACTGCGTTTTCATAGACGACTTGACTTGACACTCAAAGTGGCTAACTGCGAATCTGTTTGGGTTGAATTTCACGATTCATTTTTTTCACAGGACAAAAAAAACCTTATAGTTGGTTGCATCTATCGTTCACCGTCATCATGTGGAAGTGCTTATTGCTCGGCCCTTGGTAATTTGTTGCACAAATTATCACTGGAGCAGAAAAATGTCATTATCATGGGCGATATCAATATTAACCTCCTAGATCCATCCAACACACTGTTCAATGAATACGTTAACTGCCTAAATGGCTTTGGGTATAAACCTAGTTACGCTTCCAACTCGATGTCCCGCAAATAAACAAGGTACACTTATTGACCACGTTTTATCAAATCTCCTTACTAACCCTGACTGCGGCGTTGTCGAAGCCTCTGTTACCGATCACTATCCAATATTTGTGCGTTTAAATTACACTCCTTGCGCTATTGTCACAGGCCTAACCAGAAAGAAGCTCAATTCAACAAAGTTCTTTGAGTTAATATCTGCTACAGACTGGAACCCAGTCATCGCGTGCGATAACCCTGAAACTGCCTACGATACATTTTCAAAGATAATTTCCAATGCCCTTGCAGATTCTACCGAAATAATGAACTGTAAAAAACCGTTCTCAGCTCCTCGTAACCCATGGCTATCTAGCAGTTTGCTTGATTGCCTGAAGAAAAAAGATAACCTTTACAGAAAAACAAAAAAACAACCGTTCAATACTGCGCTTCATGATAGGTATAAAAAATATTCTAATCGTTTAGGAAAACTACTCAAACATGCCAAAACACAGTACTATGAAAATAAAATTAAGTGTGCCGGTAATGATGTAAAAAAAACAGTGGGAAATTTTAAACTCGTTTTTGGGTAGATCCAACCAGCATAGCGAAATAACAATGATAAAATCGGGAGACCTACTTCTCGATAATCCCTTAGACATTGCTAACTCTTTTATTAACTTCTGTACAGACAAGCAACGGGAAGACGATCCTCTGACCCAGCCTTACCCACGCATGCCTCACAGCTTTTTCCTTCACCCCGTGACACCTGAAGAAATAGTCACTATCATTTCTAGTCTAAAAAATACCGGGCCCGGTATTGATAATTTCCGCCCCTCTCTCATAAAACTCATAGCAAGTTTAATATCTGAAACATTTTGTCACATAGTAAACCTTATTTTTACCACGGGAATTTTTCCAAGCTCCATGAAGAAAGCCAAAATAATTCCTGTTTTCAAGAAGGGAGATAAGCGTCTCACATCTAATTATCGACCTATAGCTATACTCTCATTCTTTAGCAAAGTTGTTGAAAAACTAATAGTAACACGCTTGTCTTCCTATTTTTCAAAATTTCATGTCTTATCAACAAATCAATTTGGATTTAGGGAGGGATACTCAACTGATTTAGCATTAATTTACTTGACAGATAAAATCCGGCAGGCAATTGATGCAGGTAATTTGACGGGGGCGCTCTTTATTGATTTGTCTAAAGCATTCGATTCACTTGTTCACAATATACTATTTGCTAAATTAGAGTCTATTGGAATAGCAGGCCCGCCACTGAAATTACTACGTAACTACTTAAAAGATAGAGAATATATTGTGTCTATATCTAACACTTACTCACACCCTAAAACAAGTAACATTGGGGTACCGCAGGGATCAATATTAGGACCTCTCTTATTTTTAATATACATCAATGATCTTTCACAATGCCTAAAATCATCTGACTGTATTCTTTACGCTGACGACACTACTATTTTCTGCTCAGATAACCACCTTGATTCATTAATCTACAAGCTTAACCACGACGCGGACAGCATAGTTCCTGGTGCCGGCAAAATAAACTACAGATTCATGCTACAAAATCTCAGTTCGTCATCTTTTCTTCTAAGCATAGGATTTATTCAGGTTCACCATCTTTAACTTTCGCTTCAAACACACTTTATCCTACTGACAGTGTCATGTTTCTCGGAGTCACATTAGATAAACACCTAAAATTTGATGAGCATGTTTCATCGTTAACAAAGAAGACAGCTTATGGCATTAGGATATTAATTAAAGTTCGCAATTTTTTCCATACGAACACACTAATATCCCTTTATTACGCTTTCATTCATAGGTATATTAATTATTGCATATCATCATGGGGAAACACGTATCCAGTCCATTTATCTCCATTGCAACACACTCAAAATCAGGCTATTCGCATCATGACACATAGCACCTACACATCAGAAGCATTGCCTTTGCTCACCTCTAACGGTATTCTGTCGGTGGGAAAACTACATAAATATTCCCTCGCAATACTAATCCACAAATCCATCAGTGGAAAGCTCCCGTTCCCTATAATCATCAAAAGCCAGTATCCTTACTCTTTGTCAACACGTTTCGCATCCAGCAATAGCTTCTTATTACCGAAACCCAGAACTAATTATGGTAAGTTCACTACTAACTTTTCAGCCACACAACTATGGAACTCATTACCATGCCATGTTAAAAATATCTCCAATTTCCACGCATTCAAAATCAACCTTCGGAATTATCTGCATTCAGCATAGTCATTTCATCATTTCATCATCTCTGCTTTCATTTGTAATTTTTAAATAATCCAACGATGTTTCAGTGTTAATTGCTTCTTTTTGAGTGTTTACTTTGTGTACACATCTTTGTTGCGTTAAAGTACTTTTGTTTACTCAGCTCTTATGGGAGGTCCCCTGTACAGTCTCTTGACTTTGGGACCTCCCTCTGTATCAGTAGTAAACCCCATTGTAACCACCATTTGTAACCAATCAATTTCAATAAACTTCAAACTTCAAACTCTCACCACCATCAGAACATATCTTCAAAGCTATCAGCGCAAAGAAAAAAGCAACACACCACTCCCGGGAGGGCTCGAACCTCCAACCTTTCGGTCAACAGATATAGCGCTAGCCCATTGCGCCATGGAGACAGTCATGCTCTCCTCTCACCACCATCAGAACATTTCTTCAGAGCTATCAGCCAAAAGAAAAAAAAGCGCCCCACCACCACCGGGTGGGCTCGAACCTCCGAAATTTCGGTTAATGGCCGATCGCGCTGGCCAATTGCGCCACGGAGACAGTCGTGCTCCTCTCTCACCACCGTCAGAACATTTCTTTAAAGCTATCAGCGCAAAAAAAAGCAACACACCACTTCCGGGAGGGCTTGAATTTCCAATCTTTTGGTTAAAATCCAATCGCGCTAGCCAATGGCGTCACAGAGACAGTCGTGTTCCACTCTCACCACCGTCAGAACATTTCTTCAAAGCTAACAGTGCAAAGAAAAAAGCAACACACCACTCCCGGGAGGGCTCGAATTTCCAATCTTTCGGTTAGCAGCCGATCGCGCTAGCCAATTGCGCCACGGAGACAGTAGTGCAGCACTCCCACCTCTGTCAGAACATTTCTTCAGAGCTATCAGCCCAAAGAAAAAGAAAGCGCCGCTCCACCACCGGGTGGGCTCGAACCTCCAGCCATTCGGTTAACAGGCGATCGCGCTAGCCGATTGCGCCACGTAGACAGTCGTGCTCCACTCTCACCACCATCAGAACATATCTTCAAAGCTATCAGCACAAAGAAAAAAGCAACACACCACTCCCGGGAGGGCTCGAAACTACAACCTTTCGGTTACCAGCCGATCGCGCGAGCCAACTGCGCCACGGAGAATGTAGTGCAGCACTCCCACCTCCGTCAAGACATTTCTTCATAGCTATCAGGCCAAAGAAAAAAGAAGCGCCGCACCACCACCGGGTGGGCTCGAACCTCCAAACTTTCGGTTAATAACCAGATGCGCTAGCCAATTGCGCCATGGAGACAATCGTGCTCCACTCTCACCACCGTCAGAACATTTCTTCGGAGCTGTCAGCCGAACGGAAAAACAGCGCCGCACCACCACCAGACGAGCTCGAACCTCCAACCTATCGGTTAACAGGCGATCGCGCTAGCCAATTACGCCACGGAGACAGTCGTGCTCTACTCTCACCACCATCAGAACATATCCCCAAAGCTATCAGCGCAAAGAAAAGAGCAACACACCACTCCCGGGAAGGCTCGAAATTACAACCTTTCGGTTAACAGCCGATCGCGCTAGCGAATTGCGCCACGGAGACAGTAGTGCAGCACTCCCACCTCCGTCAGATCATTTGTTCAGAGCTATCAGCCCAAAGAAAAAGAAGCGCCGCACAACCACCGGGTGGGCTCGAACCTCCAACCTTTCGGTTAACAGCCGATCGCGCTAGCCAATTGCGCCAGGAGACAGTCGTGCTCCATTCTCACCACCGTCAGAACATTTCTCCAAAGCTATCAGCGCAAAGAAAAAAAAGCGCCGCACCACCACCGGGTGGGCTCGAACCTCCAACCTTTCGGTCAACAGCCGATTGCGCTAGCCAATTGCGCCAGCCACGGAGACTGTCGTTCTCCACTCTCACCACCATCAGAACATATCTTCAAAGCTATCAGCGCAAAGAAAAAAAAGCGACACACCAACCGCTGGTGGGCTCAAACCTCCGAACTTTCGGTTAACAGCCAATCGCGCTAGCCAATTGTGCCACGGAGACAGTCCTGCACCACTCCCACCACCATGAAACATATCTTCAAAGCTACCAGCCCAAAGAAAAGAAGTGACGCACCACTCGCGGGTGGGCTCGAACCTCCAAACTTTCGGTTAACAGCCGATCGCGCTAGCCATTTGCGCCACGAAGACAGTCGTGCTCCACTCTCACCACCGTCCGAAGATTTCTTCAGACTATCAGCCCAAAGAAAAAAAAGCGCCGCACCACCACCGGGTGGGCTCGAACCTCCAACCTTTCGGTTAACAGCCGATCGCGCTAGCCAATTGCGCCACGGAGACAGTCATCCTCCACTCTCACCACCATCAGAACATAACTTCAAAGCTATCCGCCCAAAGAAAAAAAAGCGCCGCACCACCCCGGGTGGGCTTGAACCTCCAACATTTCGGTTAACAGCCGATCGCGCTAGCCAATTATGCCACGGAGACATTCGTGCTCCACTCCACTTCCGTCACAACATTTCTTCAAAGCTATCAGCCCAAAAAAAAGAAAGCGCCGCACCACCACCGGTTGGGCTCGAACCTCCAGCCTTTCGCTTAACAGCCAATCGCGCTAGCCAGTTGCGCCACGGAGACAGTCCTGCACAACACCCACCACCATTAAACTAATCTTCAAAGCTATCAGCCCAAAGAAAAAAAGCGCAGCACCACTCGCGGGTGGGCTCGAACCCCCAACCTTTCGGTTAACAGCCGATCGCGCGAGCCAATTACGCCACGGAGACAGTCATGCTCCACTCTCACCACCATCAGAACATATCTTCTACGCCATCAGCGCAAAGAAAAAAAAGCGACACACCGTCCACGGGTGCGCTCGAAACTCCCACCTTTTGGTTAACAGCCGATCGCGCTAGCAAATTGCACCACGGAGACAGTCCTGCTCCACCCTCCCCACCATCAGAACATATCTTCAAAGCTATCAGCCCAAAGAAAAAAAAGCGCCGCACCACCACCGGGTGGGCTCGAACCTCCAGCCTTTCGCTTAACAGCCAATCGCGCTAGCCAGTTGCGCCAGGGAAACAGTCCTGCTCCACTCTCACCACCATCAGAACATATCTTCAAAGGTATCAGCCCAAAGAAAAAAAGCGCCGCAGCACCACCGGGTGGGCTCGAACCTCCAACCTTTCGGTTAACAGCCGATCGCGCTAGCCAATTGCGCCACGCAAACAGTCCTGCTCCACTCTCACCACCATCAGAACATATGTTCAAAGCTATCAGATCAAAGAAATAAAAGCAACACACCACTCTCGGGTGGGCTCGAACCTCCAACCTTTCAGTTAACAGCCCATCGCGCTAGCCAATTGCGCCACAGAGACAGTCGTGCTTCACTCTCACCACCATCAGAACATATCTTCAAAGCTATCAGCCCAAAGAAAAAAGCAACACACCACTCCCGGGTGGGCTAGAACCTCCAAAATTTCGGTTAATAGCCGATCGCGCTGGCCAATTGCGCCACGGAGCCAGCCGTGCTCCTCTCTCACCACCGTCAGAACATTTCTTCAAAGCTATCAGCGCAAAAAAAAGCAACACACCACTTCCGGGAGGGCTTGAATTTCCAATCTTTTGGTTAAAATCCAATCGCGCTAGCCAATGGCGTCACGGAGACAGTCATGTTCCACTCTCAACATCGTCAGAACATTTCTTCAAAGCTAACAGCGCAAAGAAAAAAGCAACACACCACTCCCGGGAGGATTCGAATTACCAATCTTTCGGTTAACAGCCGATCGCCCTAGCCAATTGCGCCACGGAGACACTAGTGCAGCACTCCCACCTCAGTCAGAACATTTCTTCAGAGCTATCAGCCCA
Source organism: Rhipicephalus microplus (assembly GCF_043290135.1). Taxonomy (NCBI): domain Eukaryota; kingdom Metazoa; phylum Arthropoda; class Arachnida; order Ixodida; family Ixodidae; genus Rhipicephalus; species Rhipicephalus microplus. The sequence continues at coordinate 53,627,471 of NW_027464585.1, read as the reverse complement.
AAGAAAAAGAAAGCGCCGCTCCACCACCGGGTGGGCTCGAACCTCCAGCCTTTCGGTTAACAGGCGATCGCGCTAGCCGATTGCGCCACGTAGACAGTCGTGCACAACTCCCACCACCATTAAACTAATCTTCAAAGCTATCAGCCCAAAGAAAAAAAGCGCAGCACCACTCGCGGGTGGGCTCGAACCCCCAACCTTTCGGTTAACAGCCGATCGCGCGAGCCAATTACGCCACGGAGACAGTCATGCTCCACTCTCACCACCATCAGAACATATCTTCTACGCCATCAGCGCAAAGAAAAAAAAGCGACACACCGTCCACGGGTGCGCTCGAAACTCCCACCTTTTGGTTAACAGCCGATCGCGCTAGCCAATTGCACCACGGAGACAGTCCTGCTCCACCCTCCCCACCATCAGAACATATCTTCAAAGCTATCAGCCCAAAGAAAAAAAAGCGCCGCACAACCACCGGGTGGGCTCGAACCTCCAGCCTTTCGCTTAACAGCCAATCGCGCTAGCCAGTTGCGCCAGGGAAACAGTCCTGCTCCACTCTCACCACCATCAGAACATATCTTCAAAGGTATCAGCCCAAAGAAAAAAAGCGCCGCAGCACCACCGGGTGGGCTCGAACCTCCAACCTTTCGGTTAACAGCCGATCGCGCTAGCCAATTGCGCCACGCAAACAGTCCTGCTCCACTCTCACCACCATCAGAACATATGTTCAAAGCTATCAGATCAAAGAAATAAAAGCAACACACCACTCTCGGGTGGGCTAGAACCTCCAACCTTTCAGTTAACAGCCCATCGCGCTAGCCAATTGCGCCACAGAGACAGTCTTGCTTCACTCTCACCACCATCAGAACATATCTTCAAAGCTATCAGCCCAAAGAAAAAAGCAACACACCACTCCCGGGTGGGCTAGAACCTCCAAAATTTCGGTTAATAGCCGATCGCGCTGGCCAATTGCGCCACGGAGCCAGTCGTGCTCCTCTCTCACCACCGTCAGAACATTTCTTCAAAGCTATCAGCGCAAAAAAAGCAACACACCACTTCCGGGAGGGCTTGAATTTCCAATCTTTTGGTTAAAATCCAATCGCGCTAGCCAATGGCGTCACGGAGACAGTCATGTTCCACTCTCAACACCGTCAGAACATTTCTTCAAAGCTAACAGCGCAAAGAAAAAAGCAACACACCACTCCCGGGAGGGCTCGAATTACCAATCTTTCGGGTAACAGCCGATCGCACTAGCCAATTGCGCCACGGAGACACTAGTGCAGCACTCCCACCTCCGTCAGAACATTTCTTCAGAGCTATCAGCCCAAAGAAAAAGAATGCGCCGCTCCACCACCGGGTGGGCTCGAACCTCCAGCCTTTCGGTTAACAGGCGATCGCGCTAGCCGATTGCGCCACGTAGACAGTCGTGCTCCACTCTCACCACCATCAGAACATATCTTCAAAGCTATCAGCGCAAAGAAAAAAGCAACACACCACTCCCGGGAGGGCTCGAAACTACAACCTTTCGATTAACAGCCGATCGCGCGAGCCAATTGCGCGACGGAGAATGTAGTGCAGCACTCCCACCTCCGTCAAGACAGTTCTTCTTAGCTATCAGGCCAAAGAAAAAGAAGCGCCGCACCACCACCGGGTGGGCTCGAACCTCCAAACTTTCGGTAATAGCCAGATGCGCTAGCCAATTGCGCCACGGAGACAATCGTGCTCCACTCTCACAACCGTCAGAACATTTCTTCGGAGCTGTCAGCCGAAAGGAAAAAAAGCGCCGCACCACCACCAGACGAGCTCGAACCTCTAACCTATCGGTTAACAGCCGATTGCGCTAGCCAATTGCGCCACGGTGACAGTCGTGCTCCACTCTCACCACCATCAGAACATATCTTCAAAGCTATCAGCGCAAAGAAAAAAGCAACACACCACTCCCGGAAGGGCTCGAAATTCCAACCTTTCGGTTAACAGCCGATCGCGCAAGCCAATTGCGCCACAGAGACAGTCCTGCTCCACTCTCACCACCATCAGAACATATCTTTAAAGCTATCAGCCCAAAGAAAAAATAGCGCCGCACCACCACCGGGTGGGCTCGAAACTCCAACCTTTCGGTTAATAGCCGATCGTGCTAGCCAATCGCGCCATGGAGACAGTCCTGCTCCACTCTCACCACCATCAGAACATATCTTCAAAGCTATCAGAGCAAAGAAAAAAAAGCGCCGCACCACCACCGGGTGGGCTCGAACCTCCAACCTTTCGGTCAACAGCCGATCGTGCTAGCCAATCGCGCCACGGAGACAGTCCTGTACAACTCCCACCACCATTAAACATATCTTTAAAGCTATTAGCCCAAAGACAAAAAGCGCCGCACCACTTGCGGGTGTGCTCGAACCCCCAACCTTTCGGTTAACAGCCGATCGCGCAAGCCAAATACGCCACGGAGACAGTCGTGCTCCACTCTCACCACCATCACAACATATCTTCTACGCCATCAGCGCAAAGAAAAAAAAAGCGACACACCGTCCACGGGTGGGCTCGAAACTCCCACCTTTTGGTTAACAGCCGATCGCGCTAGCCAATTGCACCACGGAGACAGTCCTGCTCCACTATCACCACCATCAGAACATATCTTCAAAGCTATCAGCCCAAAGAAAAAATAGCGCCGCACCACCACCGGGTGGGCTCGAAACTCCAACCTTTCGGTTAATAGCCGATCGTGCTAGCCAATCGCGCCATGGAGACAGTCCTGCTCCACTCTCACCACCATCAGAACATATCTTCAAAGCTATCAGAGCAAAGAAAAAAAAGCGCCGCACCACCACCGGGTGGGCTCGAACCTCCAACCTTTCGGTTAAGAGCCCATCGCGCTAGACAATTGTGCCACGGAGACAGTCGTGCTTCACTCTCACCACCAACAGAACATATCTTCAAAGCTATCAGCGCAAAGAAAAAAGCAACACACCACTCTTGGGAGGGCTCGAACCTCCAACCTTTCGGTTAATAGCTGATCGGGCTAGCCAATTGCGCCACGAAGACAGTCGTGCTCCACTCTCACCACCATCAGAACATTTCTTCAGAGCTATCAGCCCAAAGAAAAAAAGCGCCGCACCACCACCGGGTGGGCTCTAACCTCAAAAATTTTGGTTCATAGCCGATCGCGCTGGCCAATTGCGCCACGGAGACAGTCCTGCTATACTTTAACCACAAGCATAACATATCTTCAAAGCTATCGGCCCAAAGAAAAAAAAGCGCCGCACCACCCCGGGTGTGCTCGAACCTCCAACCTTTCGGTTAACAGCCGTTCGCGCTAGCCAATTGCGCCACGAAGACAGTCGTGCTCCACTCTCACCACCGTCAGAAGATTTCTTCAGACTATCAGCCCAAAGAAAAAAAAGCGCCGCACCTACACCGGTTGGGCTCGAACCTCTAACCTTTCGGTTAACAGCCAATCGCGCTAGCCAATTGCGCCACGAAGACAGTCGTGCTCCACTTTCACCACCATCAGAACATTTCTTCAGAGCTATCAGCCCAAAGAAAAAAAGCGCCGCACCACCACCGGGTGGGCTCTAACCTCAAAAATTTTGGTTCATAGCCGATCGCGCCGGCCAATTGCGCCACGGAGACAGTCGTGCTCCACTCTCACCACCATCAGAACATATCTTCAAAGCTATCAGCCCGAAGAAAAAAAAGCAACACACCACTCCCAGGAGGGCTCAAACCTTCAATTTTTCGGTTAAAAGCCAATCGCGCTAGCCAATTGCGTCCCGGAGACAGTCGTGTTCCACTCTCACCACCGTCAGAACATTTCTTCAAAGCTATCAGCGCAAAGAAAAAAGCAACACACCACTCCCGGGAGGGATCGAACTGCCAACCTTGCAGTAACAGCTGATTACGCTAGCCAATTGCGCCACGGAGACAGTAATGCTGTACTCTCACCACCAGCATAACATATCTTCAAAGCTATCAGCCCAAAGAAAAAAAAGCGCCGCACCACCCCGGGTGGGCTCGAGCCTCCAACCTTTCGATTAACAGCCGATCGCGCTATCCAATTGTGCCACGGAGACAGACGTGCTCCACTCTCGCCACCGTCAGAACATTTCTTCACACTATCAGCCCAAAGAAAAAAAGTGCCGCACCACCACCGGGTGGGCTCGAACCTCCAACCTTTCGGTTAACAGCCGATCGCGCTAGCCAATTGCGCCAAGGAGACAGTCGCGCTCCATTCTCACCACCGTCAGAACATTTCTCCAAAGCTATCAGCGCAAAGAAAAAAGAGCGACGAACCACCACCGGGTGGGCTCGAACCTCCAATCTTTCGGTTAACAGGCGATCGCGCTAGCCAAGTGCCCCACGGAGACAGTCCTGCTCCACTCTCACCACCATCAGAACATATCTTCAAACCTATCAGCCGAAAGGAAAAAAAGCAACACACCACTCTCGGGAGGGCCTGAACCTCCAACCTTTCTGCTAACAGCCGATCGCGCTAGCCAATTGGGCCACATAGGCAGTCGTGCTCCACTCTCACCACCGTCAGAACATTTCTTCAGAGCTATCATCCCAAAGAAAAAGAAACGCCACCCCACCACCGGGTGGGCTCGAACCTCCAACCTTTCGGTCAACAGCCGATTGCGCTAGCCAATTGCGCCAGCCACGGAGACTGTCGTTCTGCACTCTCACCACCATCAGAACATATATTCAAAGCTATCAGCGCAAAGAAAAAAAAGCGACACACCAACCGCTGATGGGCTCAAACCTCCAAACTTTCGGTTAACAGCCAATCGCGCTAGCCAATTGCTCCACGGAGACAGTCCTGCACCACTCCCACCACCATGAAACATATCTTCAAAGCTATCAGCTCAAAGAAAAGAAGCGACGCACCACTCGCGGGTGGCTCGAACCTCCAACCTTTCGGTTAACAGCCGACCGCGCTAGCCAATTGCGCCACGAAGACAGTCGTGCTCCACTCTCACCACCGTCAGAAGATTTCTTCAGACTATCAGCCCAAAGAAAAAAAACCACCGCACCACCACCGGGTGGTCTCGAACCTCCAACCTTTCGGTTAACAGCCGATCGCGCTAGCCAATTGCGCCACGGAGACAGTCGTGCTTCACTCGCACCACCATCAGAACATATCTTCAAAGCTATCAGCGCAAAGAAAAAAGCAACACACAACTTCCGGGTGGGCTCGAACCTCCAACCTTTCGGTTAACAGCCAATCGCGCTAGCCAATTGCGCCACGGAGACAGTCCTGCTCCCCTCTCACCACCATCAGAACATATCTTCAAAGGTGTCAGCCCAAAGAAAAAAAAGCGCCGCAGCACCACCGGGTGGGCTCGAACCTCCAACCTTTCGGTTAACAGCCGATCGCGCTAGCCAATTGCGCCACGGAGACAGTCCTGCTCCACTCTCACCACCATCAGAACATACCTTCAAAGCTATCAGCCCGAAGAAAAAAAGCAACACACCACTCCCGGGAGGGCTCGAACCTCCAACCTTTCGGTTAAAAGCCAATCGCGCTAGCCAATTGCGCCACGGAGACAGTCGTGTTCCACTCTCACCACCGTCAGAACATTTCTTCACGGCTATCAGACCAAAGAAAAAAAAAACGCCGCACCACCACCGGGTGGGCTCAAACCTCAAGCCTTTCAGTTAACGGCGGAACGCGCTAGCCAATTGCGCCACGGAGACAGTCGTGCTCCACTCTCACCCCCATCAGAACATATCTTCAAAGCTATCAGCGCAAAGAAAAAAGCAACACACCACTCCCGGGAGGGCTCGAAATTCCAACCTTTCGGTTAACAGCCGATCGCTCTAGCCAATTGCGCCACGAAGACAGTAGTGCAGCAATCCACCTACGTCAAGAACATTTCTTCAGAGCTATCAGCCAAAAGAAAAAGAAAGCGCCGCACCACCACCGGGTGGGCTCGAACCTCCAGCCTTTCGCTTAACAGCCAATCGCGCTAGCCAGTTGCGCCACGGAGACAGTCCTGCACAACTCCCACCACAATTAAACATATCTTCAAAGCTATCAGCCCAAAGAAAAAAAAGCGCCGCACCACCACCGGGTGGGCTCGAAACTCCAACCTTTCGGTTAACAGCCGATCGTGCTATCCAATTGCGCCACGGAGACAGTCCTGCTCCACTCTCACCACCATAAGAACATATCTTCAAAGCTATCAGAGCAAAGAAAAAAAAGCGCCGCACCACCACCGGGTGGGCTCGAACCTCCAACCTTTCGGTTAAGAGCTCATCGCGCTAGACAATTGTGCCACGGAGACAGTCGTGCTTCACTCTCACCACCAACAGAACATATCTTCAAAGCTATCAGCGCAAAGAAAAAAGCAACACACCACTCCCGGGAGGGCTCGAACCTCCAACCTTTCGGTTAACAGCCGATCGCGCTTGCCAATTACGCCACGGAGACAGTCCTGCTACACTTTCACCACAAGCATAACATATCTTCAAAGCTATCGGCCCAAAGAAAAAAGCGCCGCACCACCCCGGGTGGGCTCGAACCTCCAACCTTTCGGTTAACAGCCGTTCGCGCTAGCCAAATGTGCCACGAAGACAGTCGTGCTCCACTCTCACCACCGTCAGAAGATTTCTTCAGACTATCAGCCCAAATAAAAAAAAGCGCCGCACCAACACCGGGTGGGCTCGAACCTCTAAGCTTTCGGTTAACAGCCGTTCGCGCTAGCCAATTGCGCCACGGAGACAGTCGTGCTCCCCTCTCACCACCATCAGAACATATCTTCAAAGCTATCAGCGCAAAGAAAAAAAGCAACACACCACTTCCGGGAGGGCTCGAACCTCCAACCTTTCGGTTAACAGCCAATTGCGCCACGCAGGCAGTCCTGCTCCACTCTCACCACCATCAGAACATATCTACAAAGGTATCAGCCCAAAGAAAAAAAAGCGCCGCAGCACCACCGGGTGGGCTCGAACCTCCTACCTTTCGGTTAACAGGCGATCGCGCTAGCCAAGTGCGCCACGGAGACAGTCCTGCTCCACTCTCACCACCATCAGAACATATCTTCCAACCTATCAGCCGAAAGGAAAAAAAAGCAACACACCACTCTCGGGAGGGCTCGAAGCTCCAACCTTTCTGCTAACAGCCGATCGCGCTAGCCAATTGGGCCACGCAGGCAGTCGTGCTCCACTCTCACCACCGTCAGAACATTTCTTCAGAGCTATCAGCCCAAAAAAAAGAAACGCCGCACCACCACCGGGTGGGCTCGAACCTCCAACCTTTCGGTCAACAGCCGATTGCGCTAGCCAATTGCGCCAGCCACGGAGACTGTCGTTCTCCACTCTCACCACCATAAGAACATATCTTCAAAGCTATCAGCGCAAAGAAAAAAAAGTGACACACCAACCGCTGGTGGGCTCAAACCTCCAAACTTTCGGTTAACAATTAATCGCGCTAGCCAATTGCGCCACGGAGACAGTCCTGCACCACTCCCACCACCATGAAACATATCTTCAAAGCTATCAGCCCAAAGAAAAAAAGCGACGCACCACTCGCGGGTGGGCTCGAACCTCCAACCTTTCGGTTAACAGCCGATCGCGCTAGCCAATTGCGCCACGGAGACAGTCATGCTCTACTCTCACCACCATCAGAACATATCTTCAAAGCTATCAGCGCAAAGAAGAAGCAACACACCACTTCCGGGAGGGCTCGAACCTCCAACCTTTCGGTTAACAGCCAATCGCGCTAGCCAATTGCGCCACGGAGACAGTCCTGCTCCCCTCTCACCACCATCAGAACATATCTTCAAAGGTATCAGCCCAAAAAAAGCGCCGCAGCACCACCGGGTGGGCTCCAACCTCCAACCTTTCGGTTAACAGCCGATCGCGCTAGCCAATTGCGCCACGGAGACAGTCCTGCTCCACTCTCACCACCATCAGAACATATCTTCAAAGCTATCAGCCCGAAGAAAAAAAAGCAACACACCACTCCCGGGAGGGCTCGAACCTCCAACCTTTCGGTTAAAAGCCAATAACGCTAGCCAATTGCGCCACGGAGACAGTCGTGTTCCACTCTCACCACCGTCAGAACATTTCTTCACAGCTATCAGCCCAAAGAAAAAAAAGCGCCGCACCACCACCGGGTGGGCTCGAACCTCCAAAATTTCGGTTAAAAGCCAATCGCGCTAGCCAATTGCGTCACGGAGACAGTCGCGTTCCACTCTCACCACCGTCAGAACATTTCTTCAAAGCTATCAGCGCAAAGAAAAAAGCAACACACCACTCCCGGGAGGGCTCGAATTTCCAATCTTTCGGTTAACAGCCGATCGCGCTAGCCAATTGCGCCACGGAGACAGTAGTGCAGCGCTCCCGCCTCCGTCAGAACATTTCTTCAGAGCTATCAGCCCTAAGAAAAAGAAAGCGCCGCACCACCACCGGGTGGGCTCCAACCTCCAGCCTTTCGGTTAACAGGCGATCGCGCTAGCCAATTGCTCCACGTAGACAGTCGTGCTCTACTCTCACCGCCATCAGAACATATCTTCAAAGCTATCAGCGCAAAGAAAAAAGCAACACACCACTCCTGGGAGGGCTCGAAATTCCAACCTTTCGGTTAACAGCCAATCGCGCTAGCCAATTGCGCCACGGAGACAGTAGCGCAGCACTGCCACCTCCATCAGAACATTTCCTCAGAGCTATCAGCCCAAAAAAAAAGCGCCGCACCACCACCGGGTGGGCTCGAAACTCCAAAATTTTGGGTAATAGCCGATCGCGCTGGCCAATTGCGCCACGGAGACAGTCGTGCTTCACTCTCACCACTATCAGAACATATCTTCAAAGCTATTCAGCCCGAAGAAAAAAAAGCAACACACCACTCCCGGGAGGGCTCGAACCTCCAACCGTTCGGTTAAAAGCCAATCGCGCTAGCCAATTGCGCCACGGAGACAGTCGTGTTCCACTCTCACCACCGTCAGAACATTTCTTCACAGCTATCAGCCCAAAGAAAAAAAAGCGCCGCACCACCACCGGGTGGGCTCGAACCTCCAGCCTTTCAGTTAACGGCCGAACGCGCTAGCCAATTGCGCCACGGAGACAGTCGTGCTCCACTCTCACCACCATCAAAACATATCTTCAAAGCTATCAGCGCCAAGAAAAAAGCAACACACCACTCCCGTGAGGGCTCGAAATTCCAACCTTTCGGTTAACAGCCGATCGCGCTAGCCAATTGCGCCACGGAGACAGAAGTGCAGCACTCCACCTTTGTCAGAACATTTCTTCAGAGCTATCAGCGCAAAGAAAAAGAAAGCGCTGCACCACCACCGGGTGGGCTCGAACCTCCAGCTTTTCGCTTAACCGCCAATCGCGCTAGCCAGTTGCGCCACGGAGACAGTCCTGCTCCCCTCTCACCACCATCAGAACATATCTTCAAAGGTATCAGCCCAAAGAAAAAAAAGCGCCGCAGCACCACCGGGTGGGCTCGAACCTCCAACCTTTCGGTTAACAGGCGATCGCGCTAGCCAATTGCGCCACGGAGACAGTCCTGCTCCACTCTCACCACCATCAGAACATACCTTCAAAGCTATCAGCCCGAAGAAAAAAAAGCAACACACCACTCCCGGGAGGGCTCGAACCTCCAACCTTTCGGTTAACAGCCGATCGCGCAAGCCAATTACGCCACGGAGACAGTCCTGCTACACTTTCACCAAAAGCATAACATATCTTCAAAGCTATCGGCCCAAAGAAAAAAAGCGCCGCACCACTCCGGGTGGGCTCGAACCTCCAACCTTTCGGTTAACAGCCGTTCGCGCTAGCCAAATGCGCCACGAAGACAGTCGTGCTCCACTCTCACCACCGTCAGAAGATTTCTTCAGACTATCAGCCCAAAGAAAAAAAAGCGCCGCACCAACACCGGGTGGGCTCGAACCTCTAAGCTTTCGGTTAACAGCCGATCGCGCTAGCCAATTGGGCCACGCAGGCAGTCGTGCTCCACTCTCACCACCGTCAGAACATTTCTTCAGAGCTATCAGCCCAAAGAAAAAAGAAACGCCGCACCACCGCCGGGTGGGCTCGAACCTCCAACCTTTCGGTTAACAGCCAATTGCGCCACGCAGGCAGTCCTGCTCCACTCTCACCACCATCAGAACATATCTTCAAAGGTATCAGCACAAAGAAAAAAAGCGCCGCAGCACCACCGGGTGGGCTCGAACCTCCAACCCTTCGGTTAACAGCCCATCGCGCTAGCCAATTGCGCCACGGAGACAGTCGTGCTTCAATCTCACCACCATCAGAACATATCTTCAAAGCTATCAGCGCAAAGAAAAAGCAACACACCACTCCCGGGAGGGCTCGAACCTCCAACCTTTCGGTCATCAGCCTATAGCGCTAGCGCATTGCGCCACGGAGACAGTCGTGCTCCATTCTCACCACCGTCAGAACATTTCTCCAAAGCTATCAGCGCAAAGAAAAAAGAGCGACGAACCACCACCGGGTGGGCTCGAACCTCCAACCTTTCGGTTAACAGGCGATCGCGCTAGCCAAGTGCGCCACGGAGACAGTCCTGCTCCACTCTCACCACCATCAGAACATATCTTCCAACCTATCAGCCGAAAGGAAAAAAAAGCAACACACCACTCTCGGGAGGGCTCGAACCTCCAACCTTTCTGCTAACAGCCGATCGCGCTAGCCAATTGGGCCACGCAGGCAGTCGTGCTCCACTCTCACCACCGTCAGAACATTTCTTGAGAGCTATCAGCCCAAAGAAACAGAAACGCCGCACCACCACCGGGTGGGCTCATACCTCCAACCTTTCGGTCAACTGCCGATTGCGCTAGCCAATTGCGCCAGCCACGGAGACTGTCGTTCTCCACTCTCACCACCATAAGAACATATCTTCAAAGCTATCAGCGCAAAGAAAAAAAAGTGACACACCAACCGCTGGTGGGCTCAAACCTCCAAACTTTCGGTTAACAGCCAATCACGCTAGCCCATTGCGCCACGGAGACAGTCCTGCACCACTCCCACCACCATGAAACATATCTTCAAAGCTATCAGCCCAAAGAACAAAAGCGACGCACCACTCGCGGGTGGGCTCGAACCTCCAACCTTTCGGTTAACAGCCGATCGCGCTAGCCAATTGCGACACGGAGACAGTCCTGCTCCACTCTCACCACCATCAGAACATATCTTCAAAGCTATCAGCCCGAAGAAAAAAAAAGCAACACACCACTCCCGGGAGGGCTCGAACCTCCAACCTTTCGGTTAAAAGCCAATAACGCTAGCCCATTGCGCCACGTAGACAGTCGTGCTCTCCTCTCACCACCATCAGAACATTTCTTCAGAGCTATCAGCCAAAAGAAAAGAAGCGCCGCACCACCACCAGGTGGGCTCGAACCTCCAAAATTTCTGTTAAAAGCCAATCGCGCTAGCCAATTGCGTCACGGAGACAGTCGCGTTCCACTCTCACCACCGTCAGAACATTTCTTCAAAGCTATCAGCGCAAAGAAAAAAGCAACACACCACTACCGGGAGGGCTCGAATTTCCAATCTTTCGGTTAACAGCCGATCGTGCTAGCCAATTGCGCCACGGAGACAGTAGTGCAGCGCTCCCACCTCCGCCAGAACATTTCTTCAGAGCTATCAGCCCTAAAAAAAGAAAGCGCCGCACCACCACCGGGTGGGCTCCAACCTCCAGCCTTTCGGTTAACAGGCGATCGCGCTAGCCTATTGCGCCACGTAGACAGTCGTGCTCCACTCTCACCGCCATCAGAATATATCTTCAAAGCTATCAGCCCGAAGAAAAAAAAAGCAACACACCACTCCCGGGAGGGCTCGAACCTCCAACCTTTCGGTTAAAAGCCAATAACGCTAGCCAATTGCACCACGGAGACAGTCGTGTTCCCCTCTCACCACCGTCAGAACATTTCTTCACAGCTATCAGCCCAAAGAAAAAAAAGCGCCGCACCACCACCGGGTGGGCTCGAACCTCAAGCCTTTCAAATAACGGCGGAACGCGCTAGCCAATTGCGCCACGGAGACAGTCGTGCTCCACTCTCACCACCATAAGAACATATCTTCAAAGCTATCAGCGCAAAGAAAAAAGCAACACACCACTCCCGGGAGGGCCCGAACCTCCAACCTTTCGGTCAACAGCCTATAGCGCTAGCCCATTGCGCCACGGAGACAGTCGTGCTCTCCTCTCACCACCATCAGAACATTTCTTCAGAGCTATCAGCCCAAAGATAAAAAAGCGCCGCACCACCACCGGGTGGGCTCGAACCTCCAAAATTTCGGTTAAAAGCCCATCGCGCTAGCCAATTGCGTCACGGAGACAGTCGCGTTCCACTCTCACCACCGTCAGAACATTTCTTCAAAGCTATCAGCGCAAAGAAAAAAGCAACACACCACTCCCGGGAGGGCTCGAATTTCCAATCTTTCGGTTAACAGCCGATCGCGCTAGCCGATTGCGCCACGGAGGCAGTCCTGCTCCACTCTCACCACCATAAGAACATATCTTCAAAGCTATCAGAGCAAAGAAAAAAAAGCGCCACACCACCACCGGGTGGGCTCGAACCTCCAACCTTTCGGTTAAGAGCTCATCGCGCTAGACAATTGTGCCACGGAGACAGTCGTGCTTCACTCTCACCACCAACAGAACATATCTTCAAAGCTATCAGCGCAAAGAAAAAAGCAACACACCACTCCCGGGAGGGCTCGAACCTCCAACCTTTCGGTTAACAGCCGATCGCGCTTGCCAATTACGCCACGGAGACAGTCCTGCTACACTTTCACCACAAGCATAACATATCTTCAAAGCTATCGGCCCAAAGAAAAAAAGCGCCGCACCACCCCGGGTGGGCTCGAACCTCCAACCTTTCGGTTAACAGCCGTTCGCGCTAGCCAAATGTGCCACGAAGACAGTCGTGCTCCACTCTCACCACCGTCAGAAGATTTCTTCAGACTATCAGCCCAAATAAAAAAAAGCGCCGCACCAACACCGGGTGGGCTCGAACCTCTAAGCTTTCGGTTAACAGCCGTTCGCGCTAGCCAATTGCGCCACGGAGACAGTCGTGCTCCCCTCTCACCACCATCAGAACATATCTTCAAAGCTATCAGCGCAAAGAAAAAAAGCCACACACCACTTCCGGGAGGGCTCGAACCTCCAACCTTTCGGTTAACAGCCAATTGCGCCACGCAGGCAGTCCTGCTCCACTCTCACCACCATCAGAACATATCTACAAAGGTATCAGCCCAAAGAAAAAAAAGCGCCGCAGCACCACCGGGTGGGCTCGAACCTCCAACCTTTCGGTTAACAGGCGATCGCGCTAGCCAAGTGCGCCACGGAGACAGTCCTGCTCCACTCTCACCACCATCAGAACATATCTTCCAACCTATCAGCGCAAAGAAAAAAAAGTGACACACCAACTGCTGGTGGGCTCAAACCTCCAAACTTTCGGTTAACAATTAATCGCGCTAGCCAATTGCGCCACGGAGACAGTCCTGCACCACTCCCACCACCATGAAACATATCTTCAAAGCTATCAGCCCAAAGAAAAAAAGCGACGCACCACTCGCGGGTGGGCTCGAACCTCCAACCTTTCGGTTAACAGCCGATCGCGCTAGCCAATTGCGCCACGGAGACAGTCATGCTCTACTCTCACCACCATCAGAACATATCTTCAAAGCTATCAGCGCAAAGAAGAAGCAACACACCACTTCCGGGAGGGCTCGAACCTCCAACCTTTCGGTTAACAGCCAATCGCGCTAGCCAATTGCGCCACGGAGACAGTCCTGCTCCCCTCTCACCACCATCAGAACATATCTTCAAAGGTATCAGCCCAAAAAAAAGCGCCGCAGCACCACCGGGTGGGCTCCAACCTCCAACCTTTCGGTTAACAGCCGATCGCGCTAGCCAATTGCGCCACGGAGACAGTCCTGCTCCACTCTCACCACCATCAGAACATATCTTCAAAGCTATCAGCCCGAAGAAAAAAAAGCAACACACCACTCCCGGGAGGGCTCGAACCTCCAACCTTTCGGTTAAAAGCCAATAACGCTAGCCAATTGCGCCACGGAGACAGTCGTGTTCCACTCTCACCACCGTCAGAACATTTCTTCACAGCTATCAGCCCAAAGAAAAAAAAGCGCCGCACCACCACCGGGTGGGCTCGAACCTCCAAAATTTCGGTTAAAAGCCAATCGCGCTAGCCAATTGCGTCACGGAGACAGTCGCGTTCCACTCTCACCACCGTCAGATCATTTCTTCAAAGCTATCAGCGCAAAGAAAAAAGCAACACACCACTCCCGGGAGGGCTCGAATTTCCAATCTTTCGGTTAACAGCCGATCGCGCTAGCCAATTGCGCCACGGAGACAGTAGTGCAGCGCTCCCACCTCCGTCAGAACATTTCTTCAGAGCTATCAGCCCTAAGAAAAAGAAAGCGCCGCACCACCACCGGGTGGGCTCCAACCTCCAGCCTTTCGGTTAACAGGCGATCGCGCTAGCCAATTGCTCCACGTAGACAGTCGTGCTCTACTCTCACCGCCATCAGAACATATCTTCAAAGCTATCAGCGCAAAGAAAAAAGCAACACACCACTCCTGGGAGGGCTCGAAATTCCAACCTTTCGGTTAACAGCCAATCGCGCTAGCCAATTGCGCCACGGAGACAGTAGCGCAGCACTGCCACCTCCATCAGAACATTTCTTCAGAGCTATCAGCCCAAAAAAAAGCGCCGCACCACCACCGGGTGGGCTCGAAACTCCAAAATTTTGGGTAATAGCCGATCGCGCTGGCCAATTGCGCCACGGAGACAGTCGTGCTTCACTCTCACCACTATCAGAACATATCTTCAAAGCTATCAGCCCGAAGAAAAAAAAGCAACACACCACTCCCGGGAGGGCTCGAACCTCCAACCGTTCGGTTAAAAGCCAATCGCGCTAGCCAATTGCGCCACGGAGACAGTCGTGTTCCACTCTCACCACCGTCAGAACATTTCTTCACAGCTATCAGCCCAAAGAAAAAAAAGCGCCGCACCACCACCGGGTGGGCTCGAACCTCCAGCCTTTCAGTTAACGGCCGAACGCGCTAGCCAATTGCGCCACAGAGACAGTCGTGCTCCACTCTCACCACCATCAAAACATATCTTCAAAGCTATCAGCGCCAAGAAAAAAGCAACACACCACTCCCGTGAGGGCTCGAAATTCCAACCTTTCGGTTAACAGCCGATCGCGCTAGCCAATTGCGCCACGGAGACAGAAGTGCAGCACTCCACCTTTGTCAGAACATTTCTTCAGAGCTATCAGCGCAAAGAAAAAGAAAGCGCTGCACCACCACCGGGTGGGCTCGAACCTCCAGCTTTTCGCTTAACCGCCAATCGCGCTAGCCAGTTGCGCCACGGAGACAGTCGTGCTCTACTCTCACCACCATCAGAACATCACTTCAAAGCTATCAGCGCAAAGAAAAAAGCAACACACAACTTCCGGGTGGGCTCAAACCTCCAAACTTTCGGTTAACAGCCAATCGCGCTAGCCAATTGCGCCACGGAGACAGTCCTGCTCCCCTCTCACCACCATCAGAACATATCTTCAAAGGTATCAGCCCAAAGAAAAAAAAGCGCCGCAGCACCACCGGGTGGGCTCGAACCTCCAACCTTTCGGTTAACAGGCGATCGCGCTAGCCAATTGCGCCACGGAGACAGTCCTGCTCCACTCTCACCACCATCAGAACATACCTTCAAAGCTATCAGCCCGAAGAAAAAAAAGCAACACACCACTCCCGGGAGGGCTCGAACCTCCAACCTTTCGGTTAACAGCGGATCGCGCTAGCCAATTACGCCACGGAGACAGTCCTGCTACACTTTCACCAAAAGCATAACATATCTTCAGAGCTATCGGCCCAAAGAAAAAAAGCGCCGCACCACTCCGGGTGGGCTCGAACCTCCAACCTTTCGGTTAACAGCCATTCGTGCTAGCCAAATGCGCCACGAAGACAGTCGTGCTCCACTCTCACCACCGTCAGAAGATTTCTTCAGACTATCAGCCCAAAGAAAAAAAAGCGCCGCAGCACCACCGGGTGGGCTCGAACCTCCAACCTTTCGGTTAACAGGCGATCGCGCTAGCCAAGTGCGCCACGGAGACAGTCCTGCTCCACTCTCACCACCATCAGAACATATCTTCCAACCTATCAGCGCAAAGAAAAAAAAGTGACACACCAACTGCTGGTGGGCTCAAACCTCCAAACTTTCGGTTAACAATTAATCGCGCTAGCCAATTGCGCCACGGAGACAGTCCTGCACCACTCCCACCACCATGAAACATATCTTCAAAGCTATCAGCCCAAAGAAAAAAAGCGACGCACCACTCGCGGGTGGGCTCGAACCTCCAACCTTTCGGTTAACAGCCGATCGCGCTAGCCAATTGCGCCACGGAGACAGTCATGCTCTACTCTCACCACCATCAGAACATATCTTCAAAGCTATCAGCGCAAAGAAGAAGCAACACACCACTTCCGGGAGGGCTCGAACCTCCAACCTTTCGGTTAACAGCCAATCGCGCTAGCCAATTGCGCCACGGAGACAGTCCTGCTCCCCTCTCACCACCATCAGAACATATCTTCAAAGGTATCAGCCCAAAAAAAAGCGCCGCAGCACCACCGGGTGGGCTCCAACCTCCAACCTTTCGGTTAACAGCCGATCGCGCTAGCCAATTGCGCCACGGAGACAGTCCTGCTCCACTCTCACCACCATCAGAACATATCTTCAAAGCTATCAGCGCAAAGAAAAAAGCAACACACAACTTCCGGGTGGGCTCGAACCTCCAACCTTTCGGTTAACAGCCAATCGCGCTAGCCAATTGCGCCACGGAGACAGTCCTGCTCCCCTCTCACCACCATCAGAACATATCTTCAAAGGTGTCAGCCCAAAGAAAAAAAAGCGCCGCAGCACCACCGGGTGGGCTCGAACCTCCAACCTTTCGGTTAACAGCCGATCGCGCTAGCCAATTGCGCCACGGAGACAGTCCTGCTCCACTCTCACCACCATCAGAACATACCTTCAAAGCTATCAGCCCGAAGAAAAAAAGCAACACACCACTCCCGGGAGGGCTCGAACCTCCAACCTTTCGGTTAAAAGCCAATCGCGCTAGCCAATTGCGCCACGGAGACAGTCGTGTTCCACTCTCACCACCGTCAGAACATTTCTTCACGGCTATCAGACCAAAGAAAAAAAAACGCCGCACCACCACCGGGTGGGCTCAAACCTCAAGCCTTTCAGTTAACGGCGGAACGCGCTAGCCAATTGCGCCACGGAGACAGTCGTGCTCCACTCTCACCCCCATCAGAACATATCTTCAAAGCTATCAGCGCAAAGAAAAAAGCAACACACCACTCCCGGGAGGGCTCGAAATTCCAACCTTTCGGTTAACAGCCGATCGCTCTAGCCAATTGCGCCACGAAGACAGTAGTGCAGCAATCCACCTACGTCAAGAACATTTCTTCAGAGCTATCAGCCAAAAGAAAAAGAAAGCGCCGCACCACCACCGGGTGGGCTCGAACCTCCAGCCTTTCGCTTAACAGCCAATCGCGCTAGCCAGTTGCGCCACGGAGACAGTCCTGCACAACTCCCACCACAATTAAACATATCTTCAAAGCTATCAGCCCAAAGAAAAAAAAGCGCCGCACCACCACCGGGTGGGCTCGAAACTCCAACCTTTCGGTTAACAGCCGATCGTGCTATCCAATTGCGCCACGGAGACAGTCCTGCTCCACTCTCACCACCATAAGAACATATCTTCAAAGCTATCAGAGCAAAGAAAAAAAAGCGCCGCACCACCACCGGGTGGGCTCGAACCTCCAACCTTTCGGTTAAGAGCTCATCGCGCTAGACAATTGTGCCACGGAGACAGTCGTGCTTCACTCTCACCACCAACAGAACATATCTTCAAAGCTATCAGCGCAAAGAAAAAAGCAACACACCACTCCCGGGAGGGCTCGAACCTCCAACCTTTCGGTTAACAGCCGATCGCGCTTGCCAATTACGCCACGGAGACAGTCCTGCTACACTTTCACCACAAGCATAACATATCTTCAAAGCTATCGGCCCAAAGAAAAAAGCGCCGCACCACCCCGGGTGGGCTCGAACCTCCAACCTTTCGGTTAACAGCCGTTCGCGCTAGCCAAATGTGCCACGAAGACAGTCGTGCTCCACTCTCACCACCGTCAGAAGATTTCTTCAGACTATCAGCCCAAATAAAAAAAAGCGCCGCACCAACACCGGGTGGGCTCGAACCTCTAAGCTTTCGGTTAACAGCCGTTCGCGCTAGCCAATTGCGCCACGGAGACAGTCGTGCTCCCCTCTCACCACCATCAGAACATATCTTCAAAGCTATCAGCGCAAAGAAAAAAAGCAACACACCACTTCCGGGAGGGCTCGAACCTCCAACCTTTCGGTTAACAGCCAATTGCGCCACGCAGGCAGTCCTGCTCCACTCTCACCACCATCAGAACATATCTACAAAGGTATCAGCCCAAAGAAAAAAAAGCGCCGCAGCACCACCGGGTGGGCTCGAACCTCCAACCTTTCGGTTAACAGGCGATCGCGCTAGCCAAGTGCGCCACGGAGACAGTCCTGCTCCACTCTCACCACCATCAGAACATATCTTCCAACCTATCAGCCGAAAGGAAAAAAAAGCAACACACCACTCTCGGGAGGGCTCGAAGCTCCAACCTTTCTGCTAACAGCCGATCGCGCTAGCCAATTGGGCCACGCAGGCAGTCGTGCTCCACTCTCACCACCGTCAGAACATTTCTTCAGAGCTATCAGCCCAAAGAAAAAGAAACGCCGCACCACCACCGGGTGGGCTCGAACCTCCAACCTTTCGGTCAACAGCCGATTGCGCTAGCCAATTGCGCCAGCCACGGAGACTGTCGTTCTCCACTCTCACCACCATAAGAACATATCTTCAAAGCTATCAGCGCAAAGAAAAAAAAGTGACACACCAACCGCTGGTGGGCTCAAACCTCCAAACTTTCGGTTAACAATTAATCGCGCTAGCCAATTGCGCCACGGAGACAGTCCTGCACCACTCCCACCACCATGAAACATATCTTCAAAGCTATCAGCCCAAAGAAAAAAAGCGACGCACCACTCGCGGGTGGGCTCGAACCTCCAACCTTTCGGTTAACAGCCGATCGCGCTAGCCAATTGCGCCACGGAGACAGTCATGCTCTACTCTCACCACCATCAGAACATATCTTCAAAGCTATCAGCGCAAAGAAGAAGCAACACACCACTTCCGGGAGGGCTCGAACCTCCAACCTTTCGGTTAACAGCCAATCGCGCTAGCCAATTGCGCCACGGAGACAGTCCTGCTCCCCTCTCACCACCATCAGAACATATCTTCAAAGGTATCAGCCCAAAAAAAGCGCCGCAGCACCACCGGGTGGGCTCCAACCTCCAACCTTTCGGTTAACAGCCGATCGCGCTAGCCAATTGCGCCACGGAGACAGTCCTGCTCCACTCTCACCACCATCAGAACATATCTTCAAAGCTATCAGCCCGAAGAAAAAAAAGCAACACACCACTCCCGGGAGGGCTCGAACCTCCAACCTTTCGGTTAAAAGCCAATAACGCTAGCCAATTGCGCCACGGAGACAGTCGTGTTCCACTCTCACCACCGTCAGAACATTTCTTCACAGCTATCAGCCCAAAGAAAAAAAAGCGCCGCACCACCACCGGGTGGGCTCGAACCTCCAAAATTTCGGTTAAAAGCCAATCGCGCTAGCCAATTGCGTCACGGAGACAGTCGCGTTCCACTCTCACCACCGTCAGAACATTTCTTCAAAGCTATCAGCGCAAAGAAAAAAGCAACACACCACTCCCGGGAGGGCTCGAATTTCCAATCTTTCGGTTAACAGCCGATCGCGCTAGCCAATTGCGCCACGGAGACAGTAGTGCAGCGCTCCCGCCTCCGTCAGAACATTTCTTCAGAGCTATCAGCCCTAAGAAAAAGAAAGCGCCGCACCACCACCGGGTGGGCTCCAACCTCCAGCCTTTCGGTTAACAGGCGATCGCGCTAGCCAATTGCTCCACGTAGACAGTCGTGCTCTACTCTCACCGCCATCAGAACATATCTTCAAAGCTATCAGCGCAAAGAAAAAAGCAACACACCACTCCTGGGAGGGCTCGAAATTCCAACCTTTCGGTTAACAGCCAATCGCGCTAGCCAATTGCGCCACGGAGACAGTAGCGCAGCACTGCCACCTCCATCAGAACATTTCTTCAGAGCTATCAGCCCAAAAAAAAGCGCCGCACCACCACCGGGTGGGCTCGAAACTCCAAAATTTTGGGTAATAGCCGATCGCGCTGGCCAATTGCGCCACGGAGACAGTCGTGCTTCACTCTCACCACTATCAGAACATATCTTCAAAGCTATTCAGCCCGAAGAAAAAAAAGCAACACACCACTCCCGGGAGGGCTCGAACCTCCAACCGTTCGGTTAAAAGCCAATCGCGCTAGCCAATTGCGCCACGGAGACAGTCGTGTTCCACTCTCACCACCGTCAGAACATTTCTTCACAGCTATCAGCCCAAAGAAAAAAAAGCGCCGCACCACCACCGGGTGGGCTCGAACCTCCAGCCTTTCAGTTAACGGCCGAACGCGCTAGCCAATTGCGCCACGGAGACAGTCGTGCTCCACTCTCACCACCATCAAAACATATCTTCAAAGCTATCAGCGCCAAGAAAAAAGCAACACACCACTCCCGTGAGGGCTCGAAATTCCAACCTTTCGGTTAACAGCCGATCGCGCTAGCCAATTGCGCCACGGAGACAGAAGTGCAGCACTCCACCTTTGTCAGAACATTTCTTCAGAGCTATCAGCGCAAAGAAAAAGAAAGCGCTGCACCACCACCGGGTGGGCTCGAACCTCCAGCTTTTCGCTTAACCGCCAATCGCGCTAGCCAGTTGCGCCACGGAGACAGTCCTGCTCCCCTCTCACCACCATCAGAACATATCTTCAAAGGTATCAGCCCAAAGAAAAAAAAGCGCCGCAGCACCACCGGGTGGGCTCGAACCTCCAACCTTTCGGTTAACAGGCGATCGCGCTAGCCAATTGCGCCACGGAGACAGTCCTGCTCCACTCTCACCACCATCAGAACATACCTTCAAAGCTATCAGCCCGAAGAAAAAAAAGCAACACACCACTCCCGGGAGGGCTCGAACCTCCAACCTTTCGGTTAACAGCCGATCGCGCAAGCCAATTACGCCACGGAGACAGTCCTGCTACACTTTCACCAAAAGCATAACATATCTTCAAAGCTATCGGCCCAAAGAAAAAAAGCGCCGCACCACTCCGGGTGGGCTCGAACCTCCAACCTTTCGGTTAACAGCCGTTCGCGCTAGCCAAATGCGCCACGAAGACAGTCGTGCTCCACTCTCACCACCGTCAGAAGATTTCTTCAGACTATCAGCCCAAAGAAAAAAAAGCGCCGCACCAACACCGGGTGGGCTCGAACCTCTAAGCTTTCGGTTAACAGCCGATCGCGCTAGCCAATTGGGCCACGCAGGCAGTCGTGCTCCACTCTCACCACCGTCAGAACATTTCTTCAGAGCTATCAGCCCAAAGAAAAAAGAAACGCCGCACCACCGCCGGGTGGGCTCGAACCTCCAACCTTTCGGTTAACAGCCAATTGCGCCACGCAGGCAGTCCTGCTCCACTCTCACCACCATCAGAACATATCTTCAAAGGTATCAGCACAAAGAAAAAAAGCGCCGCAGCACCACCGGGTGGGCTCGAACCTCCAACCCTTCGGTTAACAGCCCATCGCGCTAGCCAATTGCGCCACGGAGACAGTCGTGCTTCAATCTCACCACCATCAGAACATATCTTCAAAGCTATCAGCGCAAAGAAAAAGCAACACACCACTCCCGGGAGGGCTCGAACCTCCAACCTTTCGGTCATCAGCCTATAGCGCTAGCGCATTGCGCCACGGAGACAGTCGTGCTCCATTCTCACCACCGTCAGAACATTTCTCCAAAGCTATCAGCGCAAAGAAAAAAGAGCGACGAACCACCACCGGGTGGGCTCGAACCTCCAACCTTTCGGTTAACAGGCGATCGCGCTAGCCAAGTGCGCCACGGAGACAGTCCTGCTCCACTCTCACCACCATCAGAACATATCTTCCAACCTATCAGCCGAAAGGAAAAAAAAGCAACACACCACTCTCGGGAGGGCTCGAACCTCCAACCTTTCTGCTAACAGCCGATCGCGCTAGCCAATTGGGCCACGCAGGCAGTCGTGCTCCACTCTCACCACCGTCAGAACATTTCTTCAGAGCTATCAGCCCAAAGAAACAGAAACGCCGCACCACCACCGGGTGGGCTCATACCTCCAACCTTTCGGTCAACTGCCGATTGCGCTAGCCAATTGCGCCAGCCACGGAGACTGTCGTTCTCCACTCTCACCACCATAAGAACATATCTTCAAAGCTATCAGCGCAAAGAAAAAAAAGTGACACACCAACCGCTGGTGGGCTCAAACCTCCAAACTTTCGGTTAACAGCCAATCACGCTAGCCCATTGCGCCACGGAGACAGTCCTGCACCACTCCCACCACCATGAAACATATCTTCAAAGCTATCAGCCCAAAGAACAAAAGCGACGCACCACTCGCGGGTGGGCTCGAACCTCCAACCTTTCGGTTAACAGCCGATCGCGCTAGCCAATTGCGACACGGAGACAGTCCTGCTCCACTCTCACCACCATCAGAACATATCTTCAAAGCTATCAGCCCGAAGAAAAAAAAAGCAACACACCACTCCCGGGAGGGCTCGAACCTCCAACCTTTCGGTTAAAAGCCAATAACGCTAGCCCATTGCGCCACGTAGACAGTCGTGCTCTCCTCTCACCACCATCAGAACATTTCTTCAGAGCTATCAGCCAAAAGAAAAGAAGCGCCGCACCACCACCAGGTGGGCTCGAACCTCCAAAATTTCTGTTAAAAGCCAATCGCGCTAGCCAATTGCGTCACGGAGACAGTCGCGTTCCACTCTCACCACCGTCAGAACATTTCTTCAAAGCTATCAGCGCAAAGAAAAAAGCAACACACCACTACCGGGAGGGCTCGAATTTCCAATCTTTCGGTTAACAGCCGATCGTGCTAGCCAATTGCGCCACGGAGACAGTAGTGCAGCGCTCCCACCTCCGCCAGAACATTTCTTCAGAGCTATCAGCCCTAAAAAAAGAAAGCGCCGCACCACCACCGGGTGGGCTCCAACCTCCAGCCTTTCGGTTAACAGGCGATCGCGCTAGCCTATTGCGCCACGTAGACAGTCGTGCTCCACTCTCACCGCCATCAGAATATATCTTCAAAGCTATCAGCCCGAAGAAAAAAAAAGCAACACACCACTCCCGGGAGGGCTCGAACCTCCAACCTTTCGGTTAAAAGCCAATAACGCTAGCCAATTGCACCACGGAGACAGTCGTGTTCCCCTCTCACCACCGTCAGAACATTTCTTCACAGCTATCAGCCCAAAGAAAAAAAAGCGCCGCACCACCACCGGGTGGGCTCGAACCTCAAGCCTTTCAAATAACGGCGGAACGCGCTAGCCAATTGCGCCACGGAGACAGTCGTGCTCCACTCTCACCACCATAAGAACATATCTTCAAAGCTATCAGCGCAAAGAAAAAAGCAACACACCACTCCCGGGAGGGCCCGAACCTCCAACCTTTCGGTCAACAGCCTATAGCGCTAGCCCATTGCGCCACGGAGACAGTCGTGCTCTCCTCTCACCACCATCAGAACATTTCTTCAGAGCTATCAGCCCAAAGATAAAAAAGCGCCGCACCACCACCGGGTGGGCTCGAACCTCCAAAATTTCGGTTAAAAGCCCATCGCGCTAGCCAATTGCGTCACGGAGACAGTCGCGTTCCACTCTCACCACCGTCAGAACATTTCTTCAAAGCTATCAGCGCAAAGAAAAAAGCAACACACCACTCCCGGGAGGGCTCGAATTTCCAATCTTTCGGTTAACAGCCGATCGCGCTAGCCGATTGCGCCACGGAGGCAGTCCTGCTCCACTCTCACCACAAGCATAACATATCTTCAAAGCTATCGGCCCAAAGAAAAAAAGCGCCGCACCACCCCGGGTGGGCTCGAACCTCCAACCTTTCGGTTAACAGCCGTTCGCGCTAGCCAAATGTGCCACGAAGACAGTCGTGCTCCACTCTCACCACCGTCAGAAGATTTCTTCAGACTATCAGCCCAAATAAAAAAAAGCGCCGCACCAACACCGGGTGGGCTCGAACCTCTAAGCTTTCGGTTAACAGCCGTTCGCGCTAGCCAATTGCGCCACGGAGACAGTCGTGCTCCCCTCTCACCACCATCAGAACATATCTTCAAAGCTATCAGCGCAAAGAAAAAAAGCCACACACCACTTCCGGGAGGGCTCGAACCTCCAACCTTTCGGTTAACAGCCAATTGCGCCACGCAGGCAGTCCTGCTCCACTCTCACCACCATCAGAACATATCTACAAAGGTATCAGCCCAAAGAAAAAAAAGCGCCGCAGCACCACCGGGTGGGCTCGAACCTCCAACCTTTCGGTTAACAGGCGATCGCGCTAGCCAAGTGCGCCACGGAGACAGTCCTGCTCCACTCTCACCACCATCAGAACATATCTTCCAACCTATCAGCGCAAAGAAAAAAAAGTGACACACCAACTGCTGGTGGGCTCAAACCTCCAAACTTTCGGTTAACAATTAATCGCGCTAGCCAATTGCGCCACGGAGACAGTCCTGCACCACTCCCACCACCATGAAACATATCTTCAAAGCTATCAGCCCAAAGAAAAAAAGCGACGCACCACTCGCGGGTGGGCTCGAACCTCCAACCTTTCGGTTAACAGCCGATCGCGCTAGCCAATTGCGCCACGGAGACAGTCATGCTCTACTCTCACCACCATCAGAACATATCTTCAAAGCTATCAGCGCAAAGAAGAAGCAACACACCACTTCCGGGAGGGCTCGAACCTCCAACCTTTCGGTTAACAGCCAATCGCGCTAGCCAATTGCGCCACGGAGACAGTCCTGCTCCCCTCTCACCACCATCAGAACATATCTTCAAAGGTATCAGCCCAAAAAAAAGCGCCGCAGCACCACCGGGTGGGCTCCAACCTCCAACCTTTCGGTTAACAGCCGATCGCGCTAGCCAATTGCGCCACGGAGACAGTCCTGCTCCACTCTCACCACCATCAGAACATATCTTCAAAGCTATCAGCCCGAAGAAAAAAAAGCAACACACCACTCCCGGGAGGGCTCGAACCTCCAACCTTTCGGTTAAAAGCCAATAACGCTAGCCAATTGCGCCACGGAGACAGTCGTGTTCCACTCTCACCACCGTCAGAACATTTCTTCACAGCTATCAGCCCAAAGAAAAAAAAGCGCCGCACCACCACCGGGTGGGCTCGAACCTCCAAAATTTCGGTTAAAAGCCAATCGCGCTAGCCAATTGCGTCACGGAGACAGTCGCGTTCCACTCTCACCACCGTCAGATCATTTCTTCAAAGCTATCAGCGCAAAGAAAAAAGCAACACACCACTCCCGGGAGGGCTCGAATTTCCAATCTTTCGGTTAACAGCCGATCGCGCTAGCCAATTGCGCCACGGAGACAGTAGTGCAGCGCTCCCACCTCCGTCAGAACATTTCTTCAGAGCTATCAGCCCTAAGAAAAAGAAAGCGCCGCACCACCACCGGGTGGGCTCCAACCTCCAGCCTTTCGGTTAACAGGCGATCGCGCTAGCCAATTGCTCCACGTAGACAGTCGTGCTCTACTCTCACCGCCATCAGAACATATCTTCAAAGCTATCAGCGCAAAGAAAAAAGCAACACACCACTCCTGGGAGGGCTCGAAATTCCAACCTTTCGGTTAACAGCCAATCGCGCTAGCCAATTGCGCCACGGAGACAGTAGCGCAGCACTGCCACCTCCATCAGAACATTTCTTCAGAGCTATCAGCCCAAAAAAAAGCGCCGCACCACCACCGGGTGGGCTCGAAACTCCAAAATTTTGGGTAATAGCCGATCGCGCTGGCCAATTGCGCCACGGAGACAGTCGTGCTTCACTCTCACCACTATCAGAACATATCTTCAAAGCTATCAGCCCGAAGAAAAAAAAGCAACACACCACTCCCGGGAGGGCTCGAACCTCCAACCGTTCGGTTAAAAGCCAATCGCGCTAGCCAATTGCGCCACGGAGACAGTCGTGTTCCACTCTCACCACCGTCAGAACATTTCTTCACAGCTATCAGCCCAAAGAAAAAAAAGCGCCGCACCACCACCGGGTGGGCTCGAACCTCCAGCCTTTCAGTTAACGGCCGAACGCGCTAGCCAATTGCGCCACAGAGACAGTCGTGCTCCACTCTCACCACCATCAAAACATATCTTCAAAGCTATCAGCGCCAAGAAAAAAGCAACACACCACTCCCGTGAGGGCTCGAAATTCCAACCTTTCGGTTAACAGCCGATCGCGCTAGCCAATTGCGCCACGGAGACAGAAGTGCAGCACTCCACCTTTGTCAGAACATTTCTTCAGAGCTATCAGCGCAAAGAAAAAGAAAGCGCTGCACCACCACCGGGTGGGCTCGAACCTCCAGCTTTTCGCTTAACCGCCAATCGCGCTAGCCAGTTGCGCCACGGAGACAGTCGTGCTCTACTCTCACCACCATCAGAACATCACTTCAAAGCTATCAGCGCAAAGAAAAAAGCAACACACAACTTCCGGGTGGGCTCAAACCTCCAAACTTTCGGTTAACAGCCAATCGCGCTAGCCAATTGCGCCACGGAGACAGTCCTGCTCCCCTCTCACCACCATCAGAACATATCTTCAAAGGTATCAGCCCAAAGAAAAAAAAGCGCCGCAGCACCACCGGGTGGGCTCGAACCTCCAACCTTTCGGTTAACAGGCGATCGCGCTAGCCAATTGCGCCACGGAGACAGTCCTGCTCCACTCTCACCACCATCAGAACATACCTTCAAAGCTATCAGCCCGAAGAAAAAAAAGCAACACACCACTCCCGGGAGGGCTCGAACCTCCAACCTTTCGGTTAACAGCGGATCGCGCTAGCCAATTACGCCACGGAGACAGTCCTGCTACACTTTCACCAAAAGCATAACATATCTTCAGAGCTATCGGCCCAAAGAAAAAAAGCGCCGCACCACTCCGGGTGGGCTCGAACCTCCAACCTTTCGGTTAACAGCCATTCGTGCTAGCCAAATGCGCCACGAAGACAGTCGTGCTCCACTCTCACCACCGTCAGAAGATTTCTTCAGACTATCAGCCCAAAGAAAAAAAAGCGCCGCAGCACCACCGGGTGGGCTCGAACCTCCAACCTTTCGGTTAACAGGCGATCGCGCTAGCCAAGTGCGCCACGGAGACAGTCCTGCTCCACTCTCACCACCATCAGAACATATCTTCCAACCTATCAGCGCAAAGAAAAAAAAGTGACACACCAACTGCTGGTGGGCTCAAACCTCCAAACTTTCGGTTAACAATTAATCGCGCTAGCCAATTGCGCCACGGAGACAGTCCTGCACCACTCCCACCACCATGAAACATATCTTCAAAGCTATCAGCCCAAAGAAAAAAAGCGACGCACCACTCGCGGGTGGGCTCGAACCTCCAACCTTTCGGTTAACAGCCGATCGCGCTAGCCAATTGCGCCACGGAGACAGTCATGCTCTACTCTCACCACCATCAGAACATATCTTCAAAGCTATCAGCGCAAAGAAGAAGCAACACACCACTTCCGGGAGGGCTCGAACCTCCAACCTTTCGGTTAACAGCCAATCGCGCTAGCCAATTGCGCCACGGAGACAGTCCTGCTCCCCTCTCACCACCATCAGAACATATCTTCAAAGGTATCAGCCCAAAAAAAAGCGCCGCAGCACCACCGGGTGGGCTCCAACCTCCAACCTTTCGGTTAACAGCCGATCGCGCTAGCCAATTGCGCCACGGAGACAGTCCTGCTCCACTCTCACCACCATCAGAACATATCTTCAAAGCTATCAGCCCGAAGAAAAAAAAGCGACACACCACTCCCGGGAGGGCTCGAACCTCCAACCTTTCGGTTAAAAGCCAATAACGCTAGCCAATTGCGCCACGGAGACAGTCGTGTTCCACTCTCACCACCGTCAGAACATTTCTTCACAGCTATCAGCCCAAAGAAAAAAAAGCGCCGCACCACCACCGGGTGGGCTCGAACCTCCAAAATTTCGGTTAAAAGCCAATCGCGCTAGCCAATTGCGTCACGGAGACAGTCGCGTTCCACTCTCACCACCGTCAGATCATTTCTTCAAAGCTATCAGCGCAAAGAAAAAAGCAACACACCACTCCCGGGAGGGCTCGAATTTCCAATCTTTCGGTTAACAGCCGATCGCGCTAGCCAATTGCGCCACGGAGACAGTAGTGCAGCGCTCCCACCTCCGTCAGAACATTTCTTCAGAGCTATCAGCCCTAAGAAAAAGAAAGCGCCGCACCACCACCGGGTGGGCTCCAACCTCCAGCCTTTCGGTTAACAGGCGATCGCGCTAGCCAATTGCTCCACGTAGACAGTCGTGCTCTACTCTCACCGCCATCAGAACATATCTTCAAAGCTATCAGCGCAAAGAAAAAAGCAACACACCACTCCTGGGAGGGCTCGAAATTCCAACCTTTCGGTTAACAGCCAATCGCGCTAGCCAATTGCGCCACGGAGACAGTAGCGCAGCACTGCCACCTCCATCAGAACATTTCTTCAGAGCTATCAGCCCAAAAAAAAGCGCCGCACCACCACCGGGTGGGCTCGAAACTCCAAAATTTTGGGTAATAGCCGATCGCGCTGTCCAATTGCGCCACGGAGACAGTCGTGCTTCACTCTCACCACTATCAGAACATATCTTCAAAGCTATCAGCCCGAAGAAAAAAAAGCAACACACCACTCCCGGGAGGGCTCGAACCTCCAACCGTTCGGTTAAAAGCCAATCGCGCTAGCCAATTGCGCCACGGAGACAGTCGTGTTCCACTCTCACCACCGTCAGAACATTTCTTCACAGCTATCAGCCCAAAGAAAAAAAAGCGCCGCACCACCACCGGGTGGGCTCGAACCTCCAGCCTTTCAGTTAACGGCCGAACGCGCTAGCCAATTGCGCCACAGAGACAGTCGTGCTCCACTCTCACCACCATCAAAACATATCTTCAAAGCTATCAGCGCCAAGAAAAAAGCAACACACCACTCCCGTGAGGGCTCGAAATTCCAACCTTTCGGTTAACAGCCGATCGCGCTAGCCAATTGCGCCACGGAGACAGAAGTGCAGCACTCCACCTTTGTCAGAACATTTCTTCAGAGCTATCAGCGCAAAGAAAAAGAAAGCGCTGCACCACCACCGGGTGGGCTCGAACCTCCAGCTTTTCGCTTAACCGCCAATCGCGCTAGCCAGTTGCGCCACGGAGACAGTCGTGCTCTACTCTCACCACCATCAGAACATCACTTCAAAGCTATCAGCGCAAAGAAAAAAGCAACACACAACTTCCGGGTGGGCTCAAACCTCCAAACTTTCGGTTAACAGCCAATCGCGCTAGCCAATTGCGCCACGGAGACAGTCCTGCTCCCCTCTCACCACCATCAGAACATATCTTCAAAGGTATCAGCCCAAAGAAAAAAAAGCGCCGCAGCACCACCGGGTGGGCTCGAACCTCCAACCTTTCGGTTAACAGGCGATCGCGCTAGCCAATTGCGCCACGGAGACAGTCCTGCTCCACTCTCACCACCATCAGAACATACCTTCAAAGCTATCAGCCCGAAGAAAAAAAAGCAACACACCACTCCCGGGAGGGCTCGAACCTCCAACCTTTCGGTTAACAGCGGATCGCGCTAGCCAATTACGCCACGGAGACAGTCCTGCTACACTTTCACCAAAAGCATAACATATCTTCAGAGCTATCGGCCCAAAGAAAAAAAGCGCCGCACCACTCCGGGTGGGCTCGAACCTCCAACCTTTCGGTTAACAGCCATTCGTGCTAGCCAAATGCGCCACGAAGACAGTCGTGCTCCACTCTCACCACCGTCAGAAGATTTCTTCAGACTATCAGCCCAAAGAAAAAAAAGCGCCGCACCAACACCGGGTGGGCTCGAACCTCTAAGCTTTCGGTTAACAGCCGATCGCGCTAGCCAATTGGGCCACGCAGGCAGTCGTGCTCCACTCTCACCACCGTCAGAACAATTCTTCAGAGCTATCAGCCCAAAGAAAAAAGAAACGCCGCACCACCACCGGGTGGGCTCGAACCTCCAACCTTTCGGTTAACAGCCAATTGCGCCACGCAGGCAGTCCTGCTCCACTCTCACCACCATCAGAACATATCTTCAAAGGTATCAGCACAAAGAAAAAAAAGCGCCGCAGCACCACCGGGTGGGCTCGAACCTCCAACCCTTCGGTTAACAGCCCATCGCGCTAGCCAATTGCGCCACGGAGACAGTCGTGCTTCACTCTCACCACCATCAGAACATATCTTCAAAGCTATCAGCGCAAAGAAAAAGCAACACACCACTCCCGGGAGGGCTCGAACCTCCAACCTTTCGGTCATCAGCCTATAGCGCTAGCGCATTGCGCCACGGAGACAGTCGTGCTCCATTCTCACCACCGTCAGAACATTTCTCCAAAGCTATCAGCGCAAAGAAAAAAGAGCGACGAACCACCACCGGGTGGGCTCGAACCTCCAACCTTTCGGTTAACAGGCGATCGCGCTAGCCAAGTGCGCCACGGAGACAGTCCTGCTCCACTCTCACCACCATCAGAACATATCTTCCAACCTATCAGCCGAAAGGAAAAAAAAGCAACACACCACTCTCGGGAGGGCTCGAACCTCCAACCTTTCTGCTAACAGCCGATCGCGCTAGCCAATTGGGCCACGCAGGCAGTCGTGCTCCACTCTCACCACTGTCAGAACATTTCTTCAGAGCTATCAGCCCAAAGAAACAGAAACGCCGCACCACCACCGGGTGGGCTCATACCTCCAACCTTTCGGTCAACTGCCGATTGCGCTAGCCAATTGCGCCAGCCACGGAGACTGTCGTTCTCCACTCTCACCACCATAAGAACATATCTTCAAAGCTATCAGCGCAAAGAAAAAAAAGTGACACACCAACCGCTGGTGGGCTCAAACCTCCAAACTTTCGGTTAACAGCCAATCACGCTAGCCCATTGCGCCACGGAGACAGTCCTGCACCACTCCCACCACCATGAAACATATCTTCAAAGCTATCAGCCCAAAGAACAAAAGCGACGCACCACTCGCGGGTGGGCTCGAACCTCCAACCTTTCGGTTAACAGCCGATCGCGCTAGCCAATTGCGCCACGGAGACAGTCCTGCTCCACTCTCACCACCATCAGAACATATCTTCAAAGCTATCAGCCCGAAGAAAAAAAAAGCAACACACCACTCCCGGGAGGGCTCGAACCTCCAACCTTTCGGTTAAAAGCCAATAACGCTAGCCCATTGCGCCACGTAGACAGTCGTGCTCTCCTCTCACCACCATCAGAACATTTCTTCAGAGCTATCAGCCCAAAGAAAAGAAGCGCCGCACCACCACCAGGTGGGCTCGAACCTCCAAAATTTCTGTTAAAAGCCAATCGCGCTAGCCAATTGCGTCACGGAGACAGTCGCGTTCCACTCTCACCACCGTCAGAACATTTCTTCAAAGCTATCAGCGCAAAGAAAAAAGCAACACACCACTACCGGGAGGGCTCGAATTTCCAATCTTTCGGTTAACAGCCGATCGCGCTAGCCAATTGCGCCACGGAGACAGTAGTGCAGCGCTCCCACCTCCACCAGAACATTTCTTCAGAGCTATCAGCCCTAAAAAAAGAAAGCGCCGCACCACCACCGGGTGGGCTCCAACCTCCAGCCTTTCGGTTAACAGGCGATCGCGCTAGCCTATTGCGCCACGTAGACAGTCGTGCTCCACTCTCACCGCCATCAGAATATATCTTCAAAGCTATCAGCCCGAAGAAAAAAAAAGCAACACACCACTCCCGGGAGGGCTCGAACCTCCAACCTTTCGGTTAAAAGCCAATAACGCTAGCCAATTGCGCCACGGAGACAGTCGTGTTCCCCTCTCACCACCGTCAGAACATTTCTTCACAGCTATCAGCCCAAAGAAAAAAAAGCGCCGCACCACCACCGGGTGGGCTCGAACCTCAAGCCTTTCAAATAACGGGGGAACGCGCTAGCCAATTGCGCCACGGAGACAGTCGTGCTCCACTCTCACCACCATAAGAACATATCTTCAAAGCTATCAGCGCAAAGAAAAAAGCAACACACCACTCCCGGGAGGGCCCGAACCTCCAACCTTTCGGTCAACAGCCTATAGCGCTAGCCCATTGCGCCACGGAGACAGTCGTGCTCTCCTCTCACCACCATCAGAACATTTCTTCAGAGCTATCAGCCCAAAGATAAAAAAGCGCCGCACCACCACCGGGTGGGCTCGAACCTCCAAAATTTCGGTTAAAAGCCCATCGCGCTAGCCAATTGCGTCACGGAGACAGTCGCGTTCCACTCTCACCACCGTCAGAACATTTCTTCAAAGCTATCAGCGCAAAGAAAAAAGCAACACACCACTCCCGGGAGGGCTCGAATTTCCAATCTTTCGGTTAACAGCCGATCGCGCTAGCCAATTGCGCCACGGAGACAGTAGTGCAGCGCTCCCACCTCCGTCAGAACATTTCTTCAGAGCTATCAGCCCTAAGAAAAAGAAAGCGCCGCACCACCACCGGGTGGGCTCCAACCTCCAGCCTTTCGGTTAAAAGGCGATCGCGCTAGCCAATTGCGCCACGTAGACAGTCGTGCTCTACTTTCACCGCCATCAGAACATATCTTCAAAGCTATCAGCGCAAAGAATAAAGCAACACACCACTCCTGGGAGGGCTCGAAATTCCAACCTTTCGGTTAACAGCCAATCGCGCTAGCCAATTGCGCCACGGAGACAGTAGTGCAGCACTCCCACCTCCATCAGAACATTTCTTCAGAGCTATCAGCCCAAAAAAAAAGCGCCGCACCACCACCGGGTGGGCTCGAAACTCCAAAATTTTGGGTAATAGCCGATCGCGCTGGCCAATTGCGCCACGGAGACAGTCGTGCTTCACTCTCACCACTATCAGAACATATCTTCAGAGCTATCAGCCCGAAGAAAAAAAAGCAACACACCACTCCCGGGAGGGCTCGAAATTCCAACCTTTCGGTTAACAGCCGATCGCGCTAGCCAATTGCGCCACGGAGACAGAAGTGCAGCACTCCACCTTTGTCAGAACATTTCTTCAGAGCTATCAGCGCAAAGAAAAAGAAAGCGCTGCACCACAACCGGGTGGGCTCGAACCTCCAGCTTTTCGCTTAACAGCCAATCGCGCTAGCCAGTTGCGCCACGGAGACAGTCGTGCTCCACTCTCACCACCATCAGAACATATCTTCAAAGCTATCAGGGCAAAGAAAAAAAAGCGTCGCAGCACCACCGGGTGGGCTCGAACCTCCAACCTTTCGGTTAACAGGCGATCGCGCTAGCCAATTGCGCCACGGAGACAGTCCTGCTCCACTCTCACCACCATCAGAACATACCTTCAAAGCTATCAGCCCGAAGAAAAAAAAGCAACACACCACTCCCGGGAGGGCTCGAACCTCCAACCTTTCGGTTAACAGCGGATCGCGCTAGCCAATTACGCCACGGAGACAGTCCTGCTACACTTTCACCAAAAGCATAACATATCTTCAGAGCTATCGGCCCAAAGAAAAAAAGCGCCGCACCACTCCGGGTGGGCTCGAACCTCCAACCTTTCGGTTAACAGCCATTCGTGCTAGCCAAATGCGCCACGAAGACAGTCGTGCTCCACTCTCACCACCGTCAGAAGATTTCTTCAGACTATCAGCCCAAAGAAAAAAAAGCGCCGCACCAACACCGGGTGGGCTCGAACCTCTAAGCTTTCGGTTAACAGCCGATCGCGCTAGCCAATTGGGCCACGCAGGCAGTCGTGCTCCACTCTCACCACCGTCAGAACATTTCTTCAGAGCTATCAGCCCAAAGAAAAAAGAAACGCCGCACCACCACCGGGTGGGCTCGAACCTCCAACCTTTCGGTTAACAGCCAATTGCGCCACGCAGGCAGTCCTGCTCCACTCTCACCACCATCAGAACATATCTTCAAAGGTATCAGCACAAAGAAAAAAAAGCGCCGCAGCACCACCGGGTGGGCTCGAACCTCCAACCCTTCGGTTAACAGCCCATTGCGCTAGCCAATTGCGCCACGGAGACAGTCGTGCTTCACTCTCACCACCATCAGAACATATCTTCAAAGCTATCAGCGCAAAGAAAAAGCAACACACCACTCCCGGGAGGGCTCGAACCTCCAACCTTTCGGTCATCAGCCTATAGCGCTAGCGCATTGCGCCACGGAGACAGTCGTGCTCCATTCTCACCACCGTCAGAACATTTCTCCAAAGCTATCAGCGCAAAGAAAAAAGAGCGACGAACCACCACCGGGTGGGCTCGAACCTCCAACCTTTCGGTTAACAGGCGATCGCGCTAGCCAAGTGCGCCACGGAGACAGTCCTGCTCCACTCTCACCACCATCAGAACATATCTTCCAACCTATCAGCCGAAAGGAAAAAAAAGCAACACACCACTCTCGGGAGGGCTCGAACCTCCAACCTTTCTGCTAACAGCCGATCGCGCTAGCCAATTGGGCCACGCAGGCAGTCGTGCTCCACTCTCACCACCGTCAGAACATTTCTTCAGAGCTATCAGCCCAAAGAAAAAGAAACGCCGCACCACCACCGGGTGGGCTCATACCTCCAACCTTTCGGTCAACAGCCGATTGCGCTAGCCAATTGCGCCAGCCACGGAGACTGTCGTTCTCCACTCTCACCACCATAAGAACATATCTTCAAAGCTATCAGCGCAAAGAAAAAAAAGTGACACACCAACCGCTGGTGGGCTCAAACCTCCAAACTTTCGGTTAACAGCCAATCACGCTAGCCCATTGCGCCACGGAGACAGTCCTGCACCACTCCCACCACCATGAAACATATCTTCAAAGCTATCAGCCCAAAGAACAAAAGCGACGCACCACTCGCGGGTGGGCTCGAACCTCCAACCTTTCGGTTAACAGCCGATCGCGCTAGCCAATTGCGCCACGGAGACAGTCCTGCTCCACTCTCACCACCATCAGAACATATCTTCAAAGCTATCAGCCCGAAGAAAAAAAAAGCAACACACCACTCCCGGGAGGGCTCGAACCTCCAACCTTTCGGTTAAAAGCCAATAACGCTAGCCCATTGCGCCACGTAGACAGTCGTGCTCTCCTCTCACCACCATCAGAACATTTCTTCAGAGCTATCAGCCCAAAGAAAAGAAGCGCCGCACCACCACCAGGTGGGCTCGAACCTCCAAAATTTCTGTTAAAAGCCAATCGCGCTAGCCAATTGCGTCACGGAGACAGTCGCGTTCCACTCTCACCACCGTCAGAACATTTCTTCAAAGCTATCAGCGCAAAGAAAAAAGCAACACACCACTACCGGGAGGGCTCGAATTTCCAATCTTTCGGTTAACAGCCGATCGCGCTAGCCAATTGCGCCACGGAGACAGTAGTGCAGCGCTCCCACCTCCACCAGAACATTTCTTCAGAGCTATCAGCCCTAAAAAAAGAAAGCGCCGCACCACCACCGGGTGGGCTCCAACCTCCAGCCTTTCGGTTAACAGGCGATCGCGCTAGCCTATTGCGCCACGTAGACAGTCGTGCTCCACTCTCACCGCCATCAGAATATATCTTCAAAGCTATCAGCCCGAAGAAAAAAAAAGCAACACACCACTCCCGGGAGGGCTCGAACCTCCAACCTTTCGGTTAAAAGCCAATAACGCTAGCCAATTGCGCCACGGAGACAGTCGTGTTCCCCTCTCACCACCGTCAGAACATTTCTTCACAGCTATCAGCCCAAAGAAAAAAAAGCGCCGCACCACCACCGGGTGGGCTCGAACCTCAAGCCTTTCAAATAACGGCGGAACGCGCTAGCCAATTGCGCCACGGAGACAGTCGTGCTCCACTCTCACCACCATAAGAACATATCTTCAAAGCTATCAGCGCAAAGAAAAAAGCAACACACCACTCCCGGGAGGGCCCGAACCTCCAACCTTTCGGTCAACAGCCTATAGCGCTAGCCCATTGCGCCACGGAGACAGTCGTGCTCTCCTCTCACCACCATCAGAACATTTCTTCAGAGCTATCAGCCCAAAGATAAAAAAGCGCCGCACCACCACCGGGTGGGCTCGAACCTCCAAAATTTCGGTTAAAAGCCCATCGCGCTAGCCAATTGCGTCACGGAGACAGTCGCGTTCCACTCTCACCACCGTCAGAACATTTCTTCAAAGCTATCAGCGCAAAGAAAAAAGCAACACACCACTCCCGGGAGGGCTCGAATTTCCAATCTTTCGGTTAACAGCCGATCGCGCTAGCCAATTGCGCCACGGAGACAGTAGTGCAGCGCTCCCACCTCCGTCAGAACATTTCTTCAGAGCTATCAGCCCTAAGAAAAAGAAAGCGCCGCACCACCACCGGGTGGGCTCCAACCTCCAGCCTTTCGGTTAAAAGGCGATCGCGCTAGCCAATTGCGCCACGTAGACAGTCGTGCTCTACTTTCACCGCCATCAGAACATATCTTCAAAGCTATCAGCGCAAAGAATAAAGCAACACACCACTCCTGGGAGGGCTCGAAATTCCAACCTTTCGGTTAACAGCCAATCGCGCTAGCCAATTGCGCCACGGAGACAGTAGTGCAGCACTCCCACCTCCATCAGAACATTTCTTCAGAGCTATCAGCCCAAAAAAAAAGCGCCGCACCACCACCGGGTGGGCTCGAAACTCCAAAATTTTGGGTAATAGCCGATCGCGCTGGCCAATTGCGCCACGGAGACAGTCGTGCTTCACTCTCACCACTATCAGAACATATCTTCAGAGCTATCAGCCCGAAGAAAAAAAAGCAACACACCACTCCCGGGAGGGCTCGAAATTCCAACCTTTCGGTTAACAGCCGATCGCGCTAGCCAATTGCGCCACGGAGACAGAAGTGCAGCACTCCACCTTTGTCAGAACATTTCTTCAGAGCTATCAGCGCAAAGAAAAAGAAAGCGCTGCACCACCACCGGGTGGGCTCGAACCTCCAACCTTTCGGTTAACAGGCGATCGCGCTAGCCAATTGCGCCACGGAGACAGTCCTGCTCCACTCTCACCACCATCAGAACATACCTTCAAAGGTATCAGCCCGAAGAAAAAAAAGCAACACACCACTCCCGGGAGGGCTCGAACCTCCAACCTTTCGGTTAAAAGCCAATCGCGCTAGCCAATTGTGCCACAGAGACAGTCGCGTTCCACTCTCACCACCGTCAGAACATTTCTTCAAAGCTATCAGCGCAAAGAAAAAAGCAACACACCACTACCGGGAGGGCTCGAATTTCCAATCTTTCGGTTAACAGCCGATCGCGCTAGCCAATTGCGCCACGGAGACAGTAGTGCAGCGCTCCCACCTCCGCCAAAACATTTCCTCAGAGCTATCAGCCCTAAAAAAGAAAGCGCCGCACCACCACCGGGTGGGCTCCAACCTCCAGCCTTTCGGTTAACAGGCGATCGCGCTAGCCAATTGCGCCACGTAGACAGTCGTGCTCCACTCTCACCGCCATCAGAATATATCTTCAAAGCTATCAGCGCAAAGAAAAAAGCAACACACCACTCCTGGGAGGGCTCGAAATTCCAACCTTTCGGTTAACAGCCAATCGCGCTAGCCAATTGCGCCACGGAGACAGTAGTGCAGCACTCCCACCTCCGTCAGAACATTTCTTCAGAGCTATCAGCCCAAAGAAAAAAAGCGCCGCACCACCACCGGGTGGGCTCGAAACTCCAAAATTTTGGGCAATAGCCGATCGCGCTGGCCAATTGCGCCACGGAGACAGTCGTGCTTTACTCTCACCACCATCAGAACATATCTTCAAAGCTATCAGCCCGAAGAAAAAAAAGCAACACGCCACTCCCGGGAGGGCTCGAACCTCCAGCCTTTGAGTTAACGGCCGAACGCGCTAGCCAATTGCGCCACGGAGACAGTCGTGCTCCACTCTCACCACCATCAAAACATATCTTCAAAGCTATCAGCGCCAAGAAAAAAGCAACACACCACTCCCGGGAGGGCTCGAAATTCCAACCTTTCGGTTAACAGCCGATCGCGCTAGCCAATTGCGCCACGGAGACAGTAGTGCAGCACTCCACCTCTGTCAGAACATTTCATTTCATTTCATTTCATTTATTTTATTCGGACATTTCCGCAGAAATGCCCACGAAGGGGGCAAAAGGAGAGTGTGTCTCCTGACTTGGCCCCTCTTCGTGAGGCACCTCGGGCAGGTAGAGCAGGACAGTACAAACACCATAACATATTTTGAAATACAATACAAGTTGAAAAACAGTGAATACTATAAATATTACATACATTACATATTTCCTTTACATACACTGTAGACTTGTGTTCTGTTTATTACATTGTAAATTCGCTTCTTAAATTGTGTTATGTTTTTAGCCTCCTTAGCGTATTCAATTATTTCAGGAATCCTGTTGCACAGTAGAATGATTTGGTTATTAATTGACTGTACACCATAGTTAGTCCGGCACATTGGCCCGACCAACGCAGCAGTACGCAGATTATACGTAAGATCTCTGCTTAAGTACACATCAGAAAAATTCTGGAAATTATCTTTATTTTTTTTGAAGATTAACATGGCTAGTTGCATCCTATAGCACTCTGGGAACGGGGGTACATTATACATATAAAAAAGAGACATATTAGTGGGGACCGAGGTACTTATCAAACCTAGTGCGCGTTTTTGAAGAAGAATTATACTTTCTGTATTTGTTTTGTTACACGTACCCCAGACTAAAATGCAATAAATGATTTGCGAGTAGATAAAAGAAAAGTAAAGCTGCCGTTTGACTCTCCCTGGAAGGAGATGCTGTAGGCGTCGAATTAGACCGATCGATCTTGATATTTTTATTCGCAGGTTGTCCACATGGTGGGACCAACTAAGGTCACTTTGAAAACACACACCCAGAAACTGAATTTTATTTACCTGTGCAATATTTTCTCCATTAATAATCAGAGAGATAGCATAATCTACAGGCCTATTTTTTTGTTTGAAGAGCATAAATTTAGTTTTTTTTATGTTTAGTTCTAGCTGATTGACTGTAAGCCATGATTTTAGTTTATCCAACCAAGAATTTGCAGTTATTTCAATATCGCGAAGATCTAAACCAGAAAAGAAGGCATTGGTATCGTCGGCGTACATGACTATGTTTGGTGTGAACTGAATGTTAACTATGTCATTGATATAAAGTATAAAAAGTAGAGGACCAAGTATCGATCCTTGGGGAACCCCATACTTAATTACGCCCAAATCAGATTTATAATTGTGGAGCTGTACATATTGTTTCCTGGCCCAAAGATAGCTTTTCATTAAATCAAGCGCAATCCCGCGTATTCCATACAGTTGAAGTTTCCTAATTAATATATCGTGCTTTATCGAGTCAAAAGCCTTACGGAAATCGAGAAATATTCCCACAGTGTAAAATTTTTTTTCAAAGTTATGAAGTAGGCTGTCCTTAATACGGAGTAAAGCAGACTGAGTTGATCTACCTGGTTGGAATCCACACTGTTCTTCACAAATGATATTTCTGTTTGCTATAAAAGAAAATACCCTCTTATATATCAGGCGTTCCGCGACCTTAGAGAAAAGCGGCAGAATAGAGATTGGGCGATAATTTTGAAGTACATTTTTATCACCTCCTTTAAAAATTATTGTTACGCGAGCTATTTTCATGGCACATGGAAAAATTCCCGTCAAGAAGAGTCTGTTGCATATGTAAGTGAATGGGGCGACAATCAAATCAGCAACTGCCTTGATAGGTGCTGCGGAAATGCCATCTTCTCCTGGTGAGCTGTTCTTTAGTGAGCATATGACAGTGGCTACTTCCTCCTCGGTAACGGGTAATAAAAACAAAGAATTAGTGGAAGAGTTTTCAATATAGCATTCAGCCGGTTTAAGGTCAGTCGCTTGTGTTATATTACTTGAGGATCCTGCCTCAAGGAAATGAAGGTTAAATTTGTCTGCCAGTGCCTTGCCACTGAAGTGAATATCGTTTATCTGTATATAGCTAGGGACAGTGGCTTGTTTTCTTCCTATCAATTTATTAACCGAGCTCCAAACCATTTTTGAGTTGTTAATCACTGTAGAAAACTTGTAGGCATAGAAATCTATTTTCGCCTTCTTGAGGTCTTTGTTTACTTTGTTTCTAAAATTTTTAAACTCAATGAGGTCAGCTTGTTCTTTTGTTTTGAAAAAGTGCTGGAAAAGTTTGTTTTTTTCATTTATCCGCTTAAGAAGTGCCGGCGTAATCCACTCCTTTCTTGCTCTCTTGTGTTTCTTTACAACAACGTACGGAAAAGCAGTATTGTAGTTACTAACTATTTTTGACATAAACAGGTTGTATGCCTTAGACGGATCAGGTTCTCGGTACAGGTCATCCCAATTGCAGTTAAACATTAGAGAGCGAAAACGGAGAATATTTGGATCGTTTATATCTCTACGCATGTATTTTGGAGAATTCTGCAGTTCTGGCATTGTTAATAGTGCAAAAAAAGGTAAGTGGTCACTTATACCAGAGCTGAATACTCCGGCTAATGCACTGCCAGGGGATAAATTAGTGAAACAGAGATCAATGACCGTTTCTGATGTGCTTGTTATTCTGGTAGGAGTGCTAATGATGTTTTCGCAGCCATGAGACAACATTAACTCCATTAGTTTTAGCTTAATAGGACCATCTTTTGATATATATATATTAAAATCACCAAATGATATCACGAACCATCGATTAGAATTAGCATGATGTTGAAGCTTCTCTAAAAACTCAAGAAGTGAGTCAGTATTACCATTCGGGGGGCGGTAGATCAGTACTATTACAACCTTGTTGTGTATCACAGTAACTGCTTCGAAATCACTACACACAACACAATAGTCGGGCCACGCCTCATAGGGCAAATTTTGTTTGATATACAAGGATACACCGCCACAGCGTTTTCCAGTTCTGAATACTGATTCCATATTGTAATTTCCCAAACTGACCACATCTGACTGTGAAGAAAACCATGTCTCCGAGAAGCCCATGATATCAAAGTCATAGTTGAGGTGTACTAATTCGCTTTCAATTTCCTCACCCTTGTTCCTCACACTCTGTGCATTAATATGATAAAGGGAAAGACCACGTTCAGAAAGAAAGTTCGAGTCCTTAATCAAATTCTTGAAAGAGACAGCATTGTAATGCATCGACTTGATCATCAAAACAGAAAAAAGCCATAAAAGACGATAGGTACAGTAAGTGTTTAAACAATCTTGTTTAGATCATCTTCAGATGCAATTCGGATTGCGCGTGCTTCTGAATTCTTTCTGACAAAAATCTTTCCCTGTGAAGACCAAGTGAATCGATAGTTCATCTCGGTGGCTCTAGTCCCTGCCATCCAAAGGAGCTTCTTATTTGCAGGAGTTAAGTTATCAAATAGCTGAATATTACTGTTTTTTTCTCTTAGTTCGGCACGTTTAGCAAGCCATGCTGCCTTCAAGCTCAGTCGAGCGAATCTTATCAGTATAACTGGGGGTTTCCCTTTACGGGGTGGCAAGCGATGCATGCTTTCAACGTCACAGTCAGATAGTGTCTGCAGGTCAAGCCTCTTCGCAAGGTCGTTAACTCGTGACAGGGTATCCTCTTTTTCAATAAACGGCATGCCATGAATTTCCAGATTCTGGCGGCGACTATATTACTGAAGGTCATTTAGTTCTAGGTTTAGCTTGCGAATTTCTTTTTCGTCAAAATTTTGTTCCACAGCTTCTACTCTGTTGCGGAGGCTTTCTATGTCTTTATCGTGCCTTGCGCTGATTTCAAGAAGCTTGTCATGCGTATCTGACATGTGCTGAATGGATTGTTCAATGCTGGTGACTGTTTGCTTTAATTCTGTAAGGTCATCGACCTTAGTTGTCAAGTGCGCCAAGCATTTGTTAATTTCCGCAAGTTGCTGGCTCAAGGCTTCCGTTAAAGCTGATTGATCAGCGTTATTATTCATCTGAGTGTTCCTAGATGAAGGCACACGGCAAGTCTGACATTTTATGGCTTTCTTTGCCTCTTTCCCTTTCTTTTTATAGGTACGTTCACTTATTCCGATACATTCTCCGATGTGATAGCATTGCCGGCATTCTGCACATGTTATGACATCCTCATCTTCAGAAAAGTATTGTTTACAGGATTCACATACGTCACTCATTGCAGCACTTGTCTAGTCACAAAATACAAAACTCGAGGACAGCAGTAGCGGCAGGAGCAGTTTCAAGCGATAAATAACGTGCCAAAACTAACCAACCTGCACATGGGCAAGAAGACAGTTAGGACCGTGCTCTGCTGAACCGTCTGCCGCCACTGCTGCCCGAAATGTGGTTGAGTCCCACGATGCGACCGAGTATATAAAGGGCGGGGGGCGTATCACCAGCTGGTCCGTCAAGTGCCCGCGCAGCGCTGTGGTGGATATGCGGATAGTACCAACTTTCCTTCGTTTCAGTTGGTCATTCCCGGGGCAATGCAGGCTGGTATGGATGCGCGGATGACGTCCACTTTGCGGGGTTTCTGCGCATGGGCAAGAAGACAGTTAGGACCGTGCTCTGCTGAACCGTCTGCCGCCACTGCTGCCCGAAATGTGGTTGAGTCCCACGATGCGACCGAGTATATAAAGGGCGGGGGGCGTATCACCAGCTGGTCCGTCAAGTGCCCGCGCAGCGCTGTGGTGGATATGCGGATAGTACCAACTTTCCTTGGTTTCAGTTGGTCATTCCCGGGGCAATGCAGGCTGGTATGGATGCGCGGATGACGTCCACTTTGCGGGGTTTCTGCGCATGGGCAAGAAGACAGTTAGGACCGTGCTCTGCTGAACCGTCTGCCGCCACTGCTGCCCGAAATTTCTTCAGAGCTATCAGCGCAAAGAAAAAGAAAGCACTGCACCACCACCGGGTGGGCTCGAACCTCCAGCTTTTCGCTTAACAGCCAATCGCACTAGCCAGTTGCGCCACGGAGACAGTCCTGCACAACTCCCACCACCAATAAACATATCTTCAAAGCTATCAGCCCAAAGAAAAAAAGCGCCGCACCACTCGCGGGTGGGCTCAAACCCCCGAACTTTCGGTTAACAGCCGATCGCGCTAGCCAATTACGCCACGGAGACAGTCATGCTCCACTCTCACCACCAT
Source organism: Rhipicephalus microplus (assembly GCF_043290135.1). NCBI lineage: Eukaryota > Metazoa > Arthropoda > Arachnida > Ixodida > Ixodidae > Rhipicephalus > Rhipicephalus microplus. The sequence continues at coordinate 53,584,128 of NW_027464585.1, read as the reverse complement.
CAGAACTTATCTTCTACGCCATCAGCGCAAAGAAAAAAAAAGCGACACATCGTCCACGGGTGCGCTCGAAACTCCCACCTTTTGGTTAACAGCCGATTGCGCTAGCCAATTGCACCACGGAGACATTCCTGCTCCACTCTCCCTACCATCAGAACATATCTTCAAAGCTATCAGCCCAAAGAAAAAAAAGCGCCGCACCACCACCCGGTGGGCTCGAACCTCCAACCTTTCGGTTACCAGCCCATCACGCTAGCCAATTGTGCCACGGAGACAGTCGTGCTTCACTCTCACCACAAACAGAACATATCTTCAAAGCTATCAGCGCAAAGAAAAAAGCAACACACCACTCCCGGGAGGGCTCGAAACTCCAACCTTTCGGTTAACAGCCGATCGCGCTAGCCAATTACGCCACGGAGACAGTCCTGCTATACTTTCACCACAAACATAACATATCTTCAAAGCTATCAGCCCAAAGAAAAAAAGCGCCGCACCACCCCGGGTGGGCTCGAACCTCCAACCTTTCGGTTAACAGCCGATCGCGCTAGCCGATTGCGCCACGAAGACAGTCGTGCTCCACTCTCACCACCGTCAGAAGATTTCTTCAGACTATCAGCCCAAAGAAAAAAAAGCGCCGCACCACCGGGTGGGCTCGAACCTCCAACCTTTCGGTTAACAGCCGATCGTGCTAGCCAATTGCGCCACGGAAACAGTCCTGCTCCACTCTCAAGACCATCAGAACATATCTTCAAAGCTATCAGCGCAAAGAAAAAAGCAACACACCACTCCTGGGAGGGCTCGAACCTCCAACCTTTCGGTTAACAGCCGATCGCGCTAGCCAATTACGCCACGGAGACAGTCCTGCTACACTTTCACCACAAGCATAACATATCTTCAAAGCTATCGGCCCAAAGAAAAAAAGCGCCGCACCACCCCGGGTGGGCTCGAACCTCCAACCTTTCGGTTAACAGCCGTTCGCGCTAGCCAAATGCGCCACGAAGACAGTCGTGCTCTACTCTCACCACCGTCAGAAGATTTCTTCAGACTATCAGCCCAAAGAAAAAAAAGCGCCGCACCAACACCGGGTGGGCTCGAACGTCTAAGCTTTCGGTTAACAGCCGATCGCGCTAGCCAATTGGGCCACGCAGGCAGTCGTGCTCCACTCTCACCACCGTCAGAACATTTCTTCAGAGCTATCAGCCCAAAGAAAAAGAAACGCCACACCACCACCGGGTGGGCTCGAACCTCCAACCTTTCGGTTAACAGCCAATTGCGCCACGCAGGCAGTCCTGCTCCACTCTCACCACCATCAGAACATATCTTCAAAGGTATCAGCACAAAGAAAAAAAAGCGCCGCAGCACCACCGGGTGGGCTCGAACCTCCAACCCTTCGGTTAACAGCCCATCGCGCTAGCCAATTGCGCCACGGAGACAGTCGTGCTTCACTCTCACCACCATCAGAACATATCTTCAAAGCTATCAGCGCAAAGAAAAAGCAACACACCACTCCCGGGAGGGCTCGAACCTCCAACCTTTCGGTCATTAGCCTATAGCGCTAGCGCATTGCGCCACGGAGACAGTCGTTCTCCATTCTCACCACCGTCAGAACATTTCTCCAAAGCTATCAGCGCAAAGAAAAAAGAGCGACGAACCACCACCGGGTGGGCTCGAACCTCCAACCTTTCTGCTAACAGCCGATCGCGCTAGCCAATTGGGCCACGCAGGCAGTCGTGCTCCACTCTCACCACCGTCAGAACATTTCTTCAGAGCTATCAGCCCAAAGAAAAAGAAACGCCGCACCACCACCGGGTGGGCTCATACCTCCAACCTTTCGGTCAACAGCCGATTGCGCTAGCCAATTGCGCCAGCCACGGAGACTGTCGTTCTCCACTCTCACCACCATCAGAACATATCTTCAAAGCTATCAGCGCAAAGAAAAAAAAGTGACACACCAACCGCTGGTGGGCTCAAACCTCCAAACTTTCGGTTAACAGCCAATCACGCTAGCCCATTGCGCCACGGAGACAGTCCTGCACCACTCCCACCACCATGAAACATATCTTCAAAGCTATCAGCCCAAAGAAAAAAAGCGACGCACCACTCGCGGGTGGGCTCCAACCTCCAACCTTTCGGTTAACAGCCGATCGCGCTAGCCAATTGCGCCACGGAGACAGTCCTGCTCCACTCTCACCACCATCAGAACATATCTTCAAAGCTATCAGCCCGAAGAAAAAAAAAGCAACACACCACTCCCGGGAGGGCTCGAACCTCCAACCTTTCGGTTAAAAGCCAATAACGCTAGCCCATTGCGCCACGGAGACAGTCGTGCTCTCCTCTCACCACCACCAGAACATTTCTTCAGAGCTATCAGCCCAAAGAAAAGAAGCGCCGCACCACCCCGGGTGGGCTCGAACCTCCAACCTTTCGGTTAACAGCCGATCGCGCTAGCCGATTGCGCCACGAAGACAGTCGTGCTCCACTCTCACCACCGTCAGAAGATTTCTTCAGACTATCAGCCCAAAGAAAAAAAAGCGCCGCACCACCACCGGGTGGGCTCGAACCTCCAACCTTTCGGTTAACAGCCGATCGTGCTAGCCAATTGCGCCACGGAAACAGTCCTGCTCCACTCTCAAGACCATCAGAACATATCTTCAAAGCTATCAGCGCAAAGAAAAAAGCAACACACCACTCCTGGGAGGGCTCGAACCTCCAACCTTTCGGTTAACAGCCGATCGCGCTAGCCAATTACGCCACGGAGACAGTCCTGCTACACTTTCACCACAAGCATAACATATCTTCAAAGCTATCGGCCCAAAGAAAAAAAGCGCCGCACCACCCCGGGTGGGCTCGAACCTCCAACCTTTCGGTTAACAGCCGTTCGCGCTAGCCAAATGCGCCACGAAGACAGTCGTGCTCTACTCTCACCACCGTCAGAAGATTTCTTCAGACTATCAGCCCAAAGAAAAAAAAGCGCCGCACCAACACCGGGTGGGCTCGAACGTCTAAGATTTCGGTTAACAGCCGATCGCGCTAGCCAATTGGGCCACGCAGGCAGTCGTGCTCCACTCTCACCACCGTCAGAACATTTCTTCAGAGCTATCAGCCCAAAGAAAAAGAAACGCCACACCACCACCGGGTGGGCTCGAACCTCCAACCTTTCGGTTAACAGCCAATTGCGCCACGCAGGCAGTCCTGCTCCACTCTCACCACCATCAGAACATATCTTCAAAGGTATCAGCACAAAGAAAAAAAAGCGCCGCAGCACCACCGGGTGGGCTCGAACCTCCAACCCTTCGGTTAACAGCCCATCGCGCTAGCCAATTGCGCCACGGAGACAGTCGTGCTTCACTCTCACCACCATCAGAACATATCTTCAAAGCTATCAGCGCAAAGAAAAAGCAACACACCACTCCCGGGAGGGCTCGAACCTCCAACCTTTCGGTCATTAGCCTATAGCGCTAGCGCATTGCGCCACGGAGACAGTCGTTCTCCATTCTCACCACCATCAGAACATTTCTCCAAAGCTATCAGCGCAAAGAAAAAAGAGCGACGAACCACCACCGGGTGGGCTCGAACCTCCAACCTTTCTGCTAACAGCCGATCGCGCTAGCCAATTGGGCCACGCAGGCAGTCGTGCTCCAATCTCACCACCGTCAGAACATTTCTTCAGAGCTATCAGCCCAAAGAAAAAGAAACGCCGCACCACCACCGGGTGGGCTCATACCTCCAACCTTTCGGTCAACAGCCGATTGCGCTAGCCAATTGCGCCAGCCACGGAGACTGTCGTTCTCCACTCTCACCACCATCAGAACATATCTTCAAAGCTATCAGCGCAAAGAAAAAAAAGTGACACACCAACCGCTGGTGGGCTCAAACCTCCAAAATTTCGGTTAACAGCCAATCACGCTAGCCCATTGCGCCACGGAGACAGTCCTGCACCACTCCCACCACCATGAAACATATCTTCAAAGCTATCAGCCCAAAGAAAAAAAGCGACGCACCACTCGCGGGTCGGCTCGAACCTCCAACCTTTCGGTTAACAGCCGATCGCGCTAGCCAATTGCGCCACGGAGACAGTCGTGCTCTACTCTCACCACCATCAGAACATATCTTCAAAGCTATCAGCGCAAAGAAAAAGCAACACACCACTTCCGGGAGGGCTCGAACCTCCAACCTTTCGGTTAACAGCCAATCGCGCTAGCCAATTGCGCCACGGAGACAGTCCTGCTCCCCTCTCACCACCATCAGAACATATCTCAAAGGTATCAGCCCAAAAAAAGCGCCGCAGCACCCCCGGGTGGGCTCCAACCTCCAACCTTTCGGTTAACAGCCGATCGCGCTAGCCAATTGCGCCACGGAGACAGTCCTGCTCCACTCTCACCACCATCAGAACATATCTTCAAAGCTATCAGCCCGAAGAAAAAAAAAGCAACACACCACTCCCGGGAGGGCTCGAACCTCCAACCTTTCGGTTAAAAGCCAATAACGCTAGCCCATTGCGCCACGGAGACAGTCGTGCTCTCCTCTCACCACCACCAGAACATTTCTTCAGAGCTATCAGCGCAAAGAAAAAAGCAACACACCACTACCGGGAGGGCTCGAATTTCCAATCTTTCGGTTAACAGCCGATCGCGCTAGCCAATTGCGCCACGGAGACAGTAGTGCAGCGCTCCCACCTCCGTCAGAACATTTCTTCAGAGCTATCAGCCCTAAAAAAAGAAAGCGCCGCACCACCACCGGGTGGGCTCCAACCTCCAGCCTTTCGGTTAACAGGCGATCGCGCTAGCCAATTGCGCCACGTAGACAGCCGTGCTCCACTCTCACCGCCACCAGAACATATCTTCAAAGCTATCAGCGCAAAGAAAAAAGCAACACACCACTCCTGGGAGGGCTCGAAATTCCAACCTTTCGGTTAACAGCCAATCGCGCTAGCCAATTGCGCCACGGAGACAGTAGTGCAGCAGTCCAACCTCCGTCAGAACATTTCTTCAGAGCTATCAGCCCAAAAAAAAAAGCGCCGCACCACCACCGGGTGGGCTCGAAACTCCAAAATTTTGGGCAATAGCCGATCGCGCTGGCCAATTGCGCCACGGAGGCAGTCGTGCTTCACTCTCACCACCATCAGAACATATCTTCAAAGCTATCAGCCCGAAGAAAAAAAAGCAACACACCACTCCCGGGAAGGCTCGAACCTCCAACCGTTCGGTTAAAAGCCAATCGCGCTAGCCAATTGCGCCACGGAGACAGTCGTGTTCCACTCTCACCACCGTCAGAACATTTCTTCACAGCTATCAGCCCAAAGAAAAAAAAGCGCCGCACCACCACCGGGTGGGCTCGAACCTCCAGCCTTTCAGTTAACGGCCGAACGCGCTAGCCAATTGCGCCACGGAGACAGTCGTGCTCCACTCTCACCACCACAAAACATATCTTCAAAGCTATCAGCGCCAAGAAAAAAGCAACACACCACTCCCGGGAGGGCTCGAAATTCCAACCTTTCGGTTAACAGCCGATCGCGCTAGCCAATTGCGCCACGGAGACAGTAGTGCAGCACTCCACCTCTGTCAGAACATTTCTTCAGAGCTATCAGCGCAAAGAAAAAGAAAGCACTGCACCACCACCGGGTGGGCTCGAACGTCCAGCTTTTCGCTTAACAGCCAATCGCACTAGCCAGTTGCGCCACGGAGACAGTCCTGCACAACTCCCACCACCAATAAACATATCTTCAAAGCTATCAGCCCAAAGAAAAAAAGCGCCGCACCACTCGCGGGTGGGCTCAAACCCCCAAACGTTCGGTTAACAGCCGATCGCGCTAGCCAATTACGCCACGGAGACAGTCGTGCTCCACTCTCACCACCATCAGAACTTATCTTCTACGCCATCAGCGCAAAGAAAAAAAAAGCGACACACCGTCCACGGGTGCGCTCGAAACTCCCACCTTTTGGTTAACAGCCTATTGCGCTAGCCAATTGCACCACAGAGACATTCCTTCTCCACTCTCCCCACCATCAGAACATATCTTCAAAGCTATCAGCCCAAAGAAAAAAAAGCGCCGCACCACCACCGGGTGGGCTCGAAACTCCAACCTTTCGGTTAACAGCCGATCGTGCTAGCCAATTGTGCCACGGAGACAGTCCTGCTCCACTCTCACCACCATCAGAACATATCTTCAAAGCTATCAGAGCAACGAAAAAAAAGCGCCGCACAACCACCCGGTGGGCTCGAACCTCCAACCTTTCGGTTACCAGCCCATCGCGCTAGCCAATTGTGCCACGGAGACAGTCGTGCTTCACTCTCACCACCAACAGAACATATCTTCAAAGCTATCAGCGCAAAGAAAAAAGCAACACACCACTCCCGGGAGAGCTCGAACCTCCACCCTTTCGGTTAACAGCCAATCGCGCTAGCCAATTGCGCCACGGAGACAGTCCTGCTCACTCTCACCACCATCAGAACACATCTTCAAAGGTATCAGCCCAAAGAAAAAAAAGCGCCGCAGCACCACCGGGTGGGCTCGAACCTCCAACCTTTCGGTTAACAGCCGATCGCGCAAGCCAATTGCGCCACGGAGACAGTCCTGCTCCACTCTCACCACCATCAGAACAAATCTTCAAAGCTATCAGCCCAAAGAAAAAAAGCAACACACCACTCTCGGGAGGGCTCGAACCTCCAACCTTTCTGTTAACAGCCGTTCGCGCTAGCCAATTGCGCCACGGAGACAGTCGCGCTACACCCTCACCACCGTCAGAACATTTCCTCAGAGCTATCAGCCCAAGGAAAAAAAAGCGCCGCACCACCACCGGGTGGGCTCGAACCTCCAACCTTTCGGTTAACAGCCCATCGCGCTAGCCAATTGCGCCACGGAGACAGTCGTGCTTCACTCTCACCACCATCAGAACATTTCTTCAGAGCTATCAGCCCAAAGAAAAAAAAGCGCCGCACCACCACCGGTTGGGCTCGAACCTCCAAAATTTCGGTTAATAGCCGATCGCGCTGGCCAATTGCGCCATGGAGACAGTCGTGCTTCACTCTCACCACCGTCAGAACATTTCCTCAGAGCTATCAGCCCAAAGGAAAAAAAGCGCCGAACCACCACCGGGTGGGCTCGAACCTCCAATCTTTCGGTTAAAAGCCAATAGCGCTAGCCAATTGCGTCACGGACACAGTCGTGTTCCACTCTCACCACCATCAGAACATTTCTTCAATGCTATCAGCGCAAAGAAAAAAGCAACACACCACTCCCGGGAGGGCTCGAATTTCCAATCTTTCGGTTAACAGCCGATCTCGCTAGTCAATTGCGCCACGGAGACAGTAGTGCAGCACTCCCGCCTCCGTCAGAACATTTCTTCAGAGCTATCAGCCCAAAGAAAAAGAAAGCGCCGCACCACCACCGGGGGGGCTTGAACCTCCAGCCTTTCGGTTAACAGGCGATCGCGCTAGCCGATTGCGCCACGTAAACAGTCGTGCTCCACTCTCACCACCATCAGAACATATCTTCAAAGCTATCAGCGCAAAGAAAAAAGCAACACACCACTCCCGGGAGGGCTCGAAACTACAACCTTTCGGTTAACAGCCGATTGCGCGAGCCAATTGCGCCACGGAGACAGTAGTGCAGCACTCCCACCTCCGTCAAGACATTTCTCCAGAGCTATCAGCCCAAAGAAAAAGAAGCGCCGCACCACCACCGGGTGGGCTCGAACCTCCAAACTTTCGGCTAATAGCCGGATGCGCTAGCCAATTGCGCCACGGAGACAATCGTGCTCCACTCTCCCCACCGTCAGAACATTTCTTCGGAGCTGTCAGCCGAAAGGAAAAAAAGCGCCGCACCACCACCAGACGAGCTCGAACCTCCAACCTATCGGTTAACAGCCGATTGCGCTAGCCAATTGCACCACGGAGACAGTCGTGCTCCACTCTCCCCACCATCAGAACATATCTTAAAGCTATCAGCACAAAGAAAAAAGCAAAACACCACTCCCGGGAGGGCTCGAACCTCCAACTTTTCGGTTAACAGCCGATCGCGCTAGCCAATTGCGCCATGGAGAAAGTCCTGCTCCACTCTCACCACCGTCAGAACATACCTTCAAAGCAATCAGCGCAAAGAAAAAAGCAACACACCACTTCCGGGAGGGATCGAACCTCCAACCTTTCAGTTACCAGCTGATCGCGCTAACCAATTGCGCCACGGAGACAGTCGTGCTCCACTCTCACCACCATCAGAACATATCTTCAAAGCTATAAGCGCAAAGAAAACAGCAACACACCACTCCCGGGAGGGCTCGAAATTCCAACCTTTCGGTTAACAGCCGATCGCGCTAGCCATTTGCGCCACGGAGCCAGTAGTGCAGCACTCCCACCTCCGTCAGAACATTTCTTCAGAGCTATCAGCCCAAAGAAAAAAAAGCGCCGCACCACCACCGGGTGGGCTCGAACCTCCAGCCTTTCGGTTAACAGGCGATCGCGCTAGCCAATTACGCCACGGAGACAGTCGTGCTCTACTCTCACCACCATCGGAACGTATCCCCAAAGCTAACAGCGCAAAGAAAAGAGCAACACACCACTCCCGGGAAGGCTCGAAATTACAACCTTTCGGTTAACAGCCGATCGCGCTAGCCAATTGCGCCACGGAGACAGTAGTGCAGAACTCCCACCTCCGTCAGGTCATTTCTTCAGAGCTATCAGCCCAAAGAAAAAGAAGCGCCGCACAACTACCGGGTGGGCTCGAACCTCCAAACTTTCGGTTAACAGCCGGATGCGCAAGCCAATTGGGCCACAGAGACAGCCGTGCTCCACTCTCACCACCGTCAGAACATTTTTTCGGAGCTGTCAGCCCAAAGGAAAAAAAGCGCCACACCACCACCGGGCGAGCTCGAACCTCCAACCTATCGGTTAACAGCCGATTGCGCTAGCCAATGGCGCCACGAAGACAGTCGTGCTCCACTCTCCCCACCAACAGAACATATCTTCAAAGCTATCAGCGCGAAGAAAAAAGCAACGCACTCTTCCCGGGAGGGCTCGAACCTCCAACTTTTCGGTTAACAGCCGATCGCGCTAGCCAATTGCGCCACGGAGACAGTCTTCCTCCACTCTCACCACCGTCAGAACATTTCCTCAGAGCTCTCAGCCCAAAGGAAAAAAAGCGCCGAACAACCACCGGGTGGGCTCGAACCTCCAACCTTTCTGTTAACAGCCGATCGCGCTAGCCATTTGTGCCACGGAGACAGTCGTGCTCCACTCTCACCACCATCAGAACATATCTTCTACGCCATCAGCGCAAAGAAAAAAAAACGCCGCACCACCTCCGGGTGGGCTCGAAACTCCAACCTTTCGGTTAACAGCCGATCGTGCTAGCCAATTGCGCCACGGAGACAGTCCTGCTCCACTCTCACCACCATCAGAACATATCTTCAGAGCTATCAGCCCAAAGAAAAAAAAGCGCTGCACCACCACCGGGTGGGCTCGAACCTCCAAAATTTCGGGTAATAGCCGATCGCGTATGCCAAATGCGCCACGGAGACAGTCGTGCTCCACTCTCACCACCATCAGAACATATCTTCAAAGCTATCAGCCCGAAGAAAATAAAGCACACACCACTCCCGGGAGGGCTCGAACCTCCAACCTTTCGGTTAAAAGCAAATTGCGCTAGCCAATTGCGCCACGGAAACAGTAGTGCAGCACTCCCACCTCCGTCAGGACATTTCTTCAGAGCTATCAGCCCCAAAAAAAAAGAAAGCGCCGCACCACCACCGGGTGGGCTCGAACCTCCAGCCTTTCAGTTAACAGCCAATCGCGCTAGCCAATGGCGCTTGGAGACAGTCCTGCACCACTCCCACCACCATGAAACATATCTTCAAAGCTATCAGCCCAAAGAAAAAAAGCGCCGCACCACTCGCGGGTGGGCTCGAAACTTCCACCTTTTGGTTAACAGCCGATCGCGCAAGCCAATTGCACCACGGAGACAGTCCTGTTCCACTCTCACCACCACCAGAACATATCTTCAAAGCTATCAGCCCAAAGAAAAAAAAGCGCCGCACCACCACCGCGTGGGCTCGAATCTCCAACCTTTCGATTAACAGCCGATCGTGCTAGCCAATTGCGCCACGGAGACAGTCCTGCTCCACTCTCACCACCATCAGAACATATCTTCAAAGCTATTAGCCCCAAAAAAAAAGCGCCACAGCACCACCGGGTGGGCTCGAACCTCCAACCTTTCGGTCAACAGCCTATAGCGCTAGCCCATTGCGCCACGGAGACAGTCGTGCTCTCCTCTCACCACCATCAGAACATTTCTTCAGAGCTATCAGCACAAAGAAAAAAAAGCGCCGCACCACCACCGGGTGGGCTCGAGCCTCCAAAATTTCGGTTATTGCCGACCGCGCTGGCCAATTGCGCCACGGAGAGACTCGTGCTCCACTCTCATCACCATCAGAACATATCTTCAAAGCTAGCAGCCCGAAGAAAAAAAAGAAACACACCACTCCCGGGAGGGCTCGAACCTCCAACCTTTCGGTTAAAAGCCAATCGCGCTAGCCAATTGCGCCACGGAGACAGTCGTGTTTAACTCTCACCACCGTCTAAACATTTCTTCAGAGCTATCAGCCCAAAGAAAACAAAGTGCCGCACCACCACCGGGTGGGCCCGAACCTCCAGCCTTTCAGTTAACGGCCAAACGCGCTAGCCAATTGCGCCACGGAGACAGTCGTGTTCCAGTCTCACCACCATCAGAACATATCTTCAAAGCTATCAGCGCAAAGAAAAAAGCAACACACCACTCCCGGGAGGGCTCGAAATTCCTATCTTTCGGTTAACAGCCGATCGCGCTAGCCAATTGCGCCACGGAGACAGTAGTGCAGCACTCCCACCTCTGTCAGAACATTTCTTCAGAGCTATCAGCCCAAAGAAAAAGAAAGCGCCGCACCACCACCGGGTGGGCTCGAACCTCCAGTCTTTCGGTTAACAGCCAATCGCGCTAGCCAATTGCGCTTGGAGACAGTCCTGCACCACTCCAACCACCATGAAACATATCTTCAAAGCTATCAGCCCAAAGAAAAAAAGCGCCGCACTACTCGCGGGTGGGCTCGAAACTCCCACCTTTTGGTTAACAGCCGATCGCGCAAGCCAATTGCACCACGGAGACAGTCCTGCTCCACTCTCAAGACCATCAGAACATATCTTCAAAGCTATCAGCCCAAAGAAAAAAAAAGCGCCGCACCACCACCGGGTGGGCTCGAAACTCCAACAATTCGGTTAACAGCCGATCGTGCTAGCCAATTGCGCCACGGAGACAGTCCTGCTCCACTCTCACCACCATCAGAACATATCTTCAAAGCTATCAGAGCAAAGAAAAAAATGCGCCGCACCACCCCCGGGTGGGCTCGAACCTCCAACCTTTAGGTTAACAGCCCATCGCGCTAGCCAATGGTGCCATGGAGACAGTCGTGCTCTCCTCTCACTACCATCAGAACATTTCTTCAGAGCTATCAGCACAAAGAAAAAAAAGCGCCGCACCACCACCGGGTGCGCTCGAACCTCCAAAATTTCGGTTAATAGCCGATCGCGCTGGCCAATTGCGCCACGGAGACAGTAGTGCAGCACTCCCACCTCCGTCAGAACATTTCTTTAGAGCTATCAGCCCAAAGAAAAAGAACGCGCCGCTCCACCACCGGGTGGGCTCGAACCTCCAGCCTTTCGGTTAACAGGCGATCGCGCTAGCCAATTGCGCCACGTAGACGGTCGTGCTCCACTCTCACCACCAGCATAACATATCTTCAAAGCTATCGGCCCAAAGAAAAAAAAGCGCCGCACCACCCCGGGTGGGCTCGAACCTCGAACCTTTCGGTTAACAGCTGATCGCGCTAGCCAATAGCGCCACGGAGACTGTCGGTCCCCATTCTCACCACCGTCAGAACATTTCTCCAAAGCTATCAGCGCAAAGAAAAAAGAGCGCCGCACCAACACCAGGTGGGCTCGAACCTTCAACCGTTCGCTTAACAGCCGATCCCGCTAGCCAATTGCGCCATGGAGACAGTCGTGCTCCACTCTCACCACCATCAGAACATATCTTCAAAGCTATCAGCGCAAAGAAAAAAGCACCACACCACTCCCGGGAGAGCTCGAACCTCCAACCTTTCGGTTAACAGCCAATCGCGCTAGCCAATTGCGCCACGGAGACAGTCCTGCTCCACTCTCACCACCATTCGAACATATCTCCAAAGCTATCAGCCCAAAGAAAAAAAACCGCCGCAGCACCACCGGGTGGGCTCGATCCTCCAACCTTTCGGTTAACGGCCGAACGCGCTAGCCTGTTGCGCCAAGGAGACAGTCGTGCTCCACTCTCACCACCATCAGAACATATCTTCAAAGCTATCAGCGCAAAGAATAAAGAGCGCCGCACCAACACCGGGTGGGCTCGAACCTCAAACCTTTCGCTTAACAGCCGATCCCGCTAGCCAATTGCGCCATGGAGACAGTCGTGCTCCACTCTCACCACCATCAGAACATATCTTAAAAGCTATCAGCGCAAAGAAAAAAAGCAACACACCACTTCCGAGAGGGATCGAACCTCCAACCTTTCAGTTACCAGCCGATCGCGCTAACCAATTGCGCTACGGAGACAGTCGTTCTCCACTCTCACCACCATCAGAACATATCTTCAAAGCTATCAGCGCAAAGAAAAAAAGCAACACACCACTCCCGGGAGGGCTCGAACCTCGAACCTTTCGGATGACGGCCGAACGCGCTAGCCTGTTGCGCCAATGACACAGTCGTGCTCCACTCTCACCACCATCAGAACATATCTTCAAAGCTATCAGCGCAAAGAAAAAAGCAACACACAACTCCCGGGAGGGCTCGAAATTCCAACCTTTTGGTTAACAGCCGATCGCGCTAGCCATTTGCGCCACGGAGAAGGTAGTGCAGCACTCCCACCTCCGTCAGAACATTTCTTCAGAGCTATCAGCCCAAAGAAAAAAAAAGCGCCGCACCACCACCGGGTGGGCTCGAACCTCCAGCCTTTCGGTTAACAGGCGATCGCGCTAGCCAATTACGCCACGGAGACAGTCGTGCTCTACTCTCACCACCATCAGAACATTTCCCCAAAGCTATGAGCGCAAAAAAAGAGCAACACACCACTCCCGGGAGGGCTCGAACCTCCAACCTTTCGGTTAAAAGCCAATCGCGCTAGCCAATTGCGCCACGGAGACAGTCGTGTTTAACTCTCACCACCGTCTAAACATTTCTTCAGAGCTATCAGCCCAAAGAAAACAAAGTGCCGCACCACCAGCGGGTGGGCTCGAACCTCCAGCCGTTCAGTTAACGGCCGAACGCGCTAGCTAATTGCGCCACGGAGACAGTCGTGCTCCACTCTCACCACCATCAGAACATATCTTCAAAGCTATCAGCGCAAAAAAAAGCAACACACCACTCCCGGGAGGGCTCGAAATTCCAATCTTTCGGTAAACAGCCGATCGCGCTAGCCAATTGCGCCACGAAGACAGTAGTGCAGCACTCCCACCTCCGTCAGAACATTTCTTTAGAGCTATCAGCCCAAAGAAAAAGAACGCGCCGCACCACCACCGGGTGGGCTCGAACCTCCAGCCTTTCGGTTAACAGGCGATCGCGCTAGCCAATTGCGCCACGTAGACAGTCGTGCTCCACTCTCACCACCAGCATAACATATCTTCAAAGCTATCAGCCCAAAGAAAAAAAAGCGCCGCACCACCCCGGGTGGGCTCGCACCTCGAACCTTTCGGTTAACAGCTGATCGCGCTAGCCAATTGCGCCACGGAGACAGTCGTGCTCCTCTCTAACCACCGTCAGAACATTTCTTCAGACTATCAGCCCAAAGAAAGAAAAGCGCCGAACCACCACCGGGTGGGCTCGAACCTCCAACCATTCGCATAACAGCCGATCGCGCTAGCCAATTGCGCTACGGAGACAGTCCTGCTCCACTCTCACAACCATCCGAACATAGCTTCAAAGCTATCAGCCCAAAGAAAAAAGCAACACACCACTCCCGGGAGGGCTCGAACCTCCAACCTTTCGGTCAACAGCCTATAGCGCTAGCCCATTGCGCACGGAGACAGTCGTGCTCTCCTCTGACCACCATCAGAACATTTCTTCAGAGCTATCAGCCCAAAGAAAAAAAGCGCCGCACCACCACCGGGTGGGCTCGAACCTCAAAAATTTCGGTTAATAGCCGATCGCGCTGGCCAATTGCACCACGGAGACAGTCGTGCTCCACTCTCACCACCATCAGAACACATCTTCAAATCTAGCAGCCCGAACAAAAAAAGCAACACACCACTCCCGGGAGGGCTCGAACCTCCAACGTTTCGGTTAAAAGCCAATCGCGCTAGCCAATTGCGCCACGGAGACAGTCGTGTTCCACTCTCACCCACGTCAAAACATTTCTTCAGAGCTATCAGCCCAAAGAAAACAAAGCGCCGCACCACCACCGTGTGGGCTCGAACCTCCAGCCTTTCAGTAAACAGCCGAACGCGCTAGCCAATTGCGCCACGGAGACAGTCGTGCTCCACTCTCACCACCATCAGAACATATCTTCAAAGCTATCAGCGCAAAGAAAAAAGCAAGACACCACTCCCGGGAGGGCTCGAAATTCCAATCTTTCGGTTAACAGCCGATCGCGCTAGCCAATTGCGCCACGGAGACAGTAGAGCAGCACTCCCACCTCTGTCAGAACATTTCTTCAGAGCTATCAGCCCAAAGAAAAAGAAAGCGCCGCACCACCACCGGGTGGGCTCGAACCTCCAGTCTTTCGGTTAACAGCCAATCGCGCTAGCCAATTGCGCTTGGAGACAGTCCTGCACCACTCCCACCACCATGAAACATATCTTCAAAGCTATCAGCCCAAAGAAAAAAAGCGCCGCACTACTCGCGGGTGGGCTCGAAACTCCCACCTTTTGGTTAACAGCCGATCGCGCAAGCCAATTTCACCACGGAGACAGTCCTGCTCCACTCTCACCACCATCAGAACATATCTTCAAAGCTATCAGCCCAAAGAAAAAAAAGCGCCGCACCACCACCGGGTGGGCTCGAAACTCCAACATTTCGGTTAACAGCCGATCGTGCTAGCCAATTGCGCCACGGAGACAGTCCTGCTCCACTCTAACCACCATCAGAACATATTTCAAAGCTATCAGAGCAAAGAAAAAAATGCGCCGCACCACCCCCGGGTGGGCTCGAACCTCCAACCTTTAGGTTAACAGCCCATCGCGCTAGCCAATTGTGCCATGGAGACAGTCGTGCTCCACTCTCACCACCAACAGAACATATCTTCAAAGCTATCAGCGCAAAGAAAAAAGCAACACACCACTCCCGGGAGGGCTCGAACCTTCAACCTTTCGGTTAACAGCCGATTGCGCTAGCCAATTACGCCACGGAGACAGTCCTGCTATACTTTCACCACAAGCATAACATATCTTCAAAGCTATCGGCCCAAAGAAAAAAAAGCGCCGCACCACCCCGGGTGTGCTCGAACCTCCAACCTTTCGGTTAACAGCCGATCGCGCTAGCCTATTGCGCCACGAAGACAGTCGTGCTCCACTCTCACCACCATCAGAACATATCTTCAAAGCTATCAGCCCAAAGAAAAAAAAGCGCCACAGCACCACCGGGTGGGCTCGAACCTCCAACCTTTCGGTTAACAGCCGATCGCCCTAGCCAATTGTGCCACGGAGACAGTCCTGCTTGACTCTCACCACCATCAGACATATCTTCAAAGCTATCAGCCCAAAAAAAAAGCAACACACCACTCTCGGGAGGGCTCGAACCTCCAACCTTTGTGTTAACAGCCAATCGCGCTAGCCAGTTGCGCCACGGAGACAGTCGCGCTACACTCTCACCACCGTCAGAACATTTCCTCAGAGCTATCAGCCCAAGAGAAAAAAAAGTGCCGCACCACCACCGGGTGGGCCGGAACCTCCAACCTTTCGGTTAACAGCCCATCGCGCTAGCCAATTGCGCCACGGAGACAGTCGTGCTTCACTCTCACCACCATCAGAACAAATCTTCAAAGCTATCAGCGCAAAGAAAAAAACAACACACCACTCCCGGGAGGGCTCGAACCTCCAACCTTTCGGTCAACAGCCTATAGCGCTAGCCCATTGCGCCACGGAGACAGTCGTGCTCTCCTCTCACCACCATCAGAACATTTCTTCAGAGCTATCAGCACAAAGAAAAAAAAGTGCCGCACCACCACCGGGTGGGCTCGAACCTCCAAAATTTCGGTTAATAGCCGACCACGCTGGCCAATTGCGCCACGGAGACACTCGTGCCCCACTCTCATCACCATCAGAACATATCTTCAAAGCTAGCAGCCCGAAGAAAAAAAAGAAACACACCACTCCCGGGAGGGCTCGAACCTCCAACCTTTCGGTTAAAAGCCAATCGCGCTAGCCAATTGCGCCACGGAGACAGTCGTGTTTAACCCTCACCACCGTCTAAACATTTCTTCAGAGCTATCAGCCCAAAGAAAACAAAGTGCCGCACCACCACCGGGTGGGCTCGAACCTCCAGCCTTTCAGTTAACGGCCGAACGCGCTAGCCAATTGCGCCACGGAGACAGTCGTGCTCCACTCTCACCACCATCAGAGCATATCTTCAAAGCTATCAGCGCAAAAAAAAGCAACACACCACTCCCGGGAGGGCTCGAAATTCCAATCTTTCGGTAAACAGCCGATCGCGCTAGCCAATTGCGCCACGGAGACAGTAGTGCAGCACTCCCACCTCCGTCAGAACATTTCTTTAGAGCTATCAGCCCAAAGAAAAAGAACGCGCCGCACCACCACCGGGTGGGCTCGAACCTCCAGCCTTTCGGTTAACAGGCGATCGCGCTAGCCAATTGCGCCACGTAGACAGTCGTGCTCCACTCTCACCACCAGCATAACATATCTTCAAAGCTATCAGCCCAAAGAAAAAAAAGCACCGCACCAGCCCGGGTGGGCTCGCACCTCGAACCTTTCGGTTAAAAGCTGATCGCGCTAGCCAATTGCGCCACGGAGACAGTCGTGCTCCTCTCTAACCACCGTCAGAACATTTCTTCAGACTATCAGCCCAAAGAAAGAAAAGCGCCGAACCACCACCGGGTGGGCTCGAACCTCCAACCATTCGCATAACAGCCGATCGCGCTAGCCAATTGCGCTACGGAGACAGTCCTGCTCCACTCTCACAACCATCAGAACATAGCTTCAAAGCTATCAGCCCAAAGAAAAAAGCAACACACCACTCCCGGGAGGGCTCGAACCTCCAACCTTTCGGTCAACAGCCTATAGCGCTAGCCCATTGCGCCACGGAGACAGTCTTGCTCTCCTCTGACCACCATCAGAACATTTCTTCAGAGCTATCAGCCCAAAGAAAAAAAAGCGCCGCACCACCACCGGGTGGGCTCGAACCTCAAAAATTTCGGTTAATAGCCGATCGCGCTGGCCAATTGCACCACGGAGACAGTCGTGCTCCACTCTCACCACCATCAGAACACATCTTCAAATCTAGCAGCCCGAACAAAAAAAAGCAACACACCACTCCCGGGAGGGCTCGAACCTCCAACGTTTCGGTTAAAAGCCAATCGCGCTAGCCAATTGCGCCACGGAGACAGTCGTGTTCCACTCTCACCCACGTCAGAACATTTCTTCAGAGCTATCAGCCCAAAGAAAACAAAGCGCCGCACCACCACCGTGTGGGCTCGAACCTCCAGCCTTTCAGTAAACGGCCGAACGCGCTAGCCAATTGCGCCACGGAGACAGTCGTGCTCCACTCTCACCACCATCAGAACATATCTTCAAAGCTATCAGCGCAAAGAAAAAAGCAAGACACCACCACCGGGTGGGCTCGAACCTCCAGTCTTTCGGTTAACAGCCAATCGCGCTAGCCAATTGCGCTTGGAGACAGTCCTGCACCACTCCCACCACCATGAAACATATCTTCAAAGCTATCAGCCCAAAGAAAAAAAGCGCCGCACTACTCGCGGGTGGGCTCGAAACTCCCACCTTTTGGTTAACAGCCGATCGCGCAAGCCAATTGCACCACTGAGACAGTCCTGCTCCACTCTCACCACCATCAGAACATATCTTCAAAGCTATCAGCCCAAAGAAAAAAAAGCGCCGCACCACCACCGGGTGGGCTCGAAACTCCAACATTTCTGTTGACAGCCGATCGTGCTGGCCAATTGCGCCACGGAGACAGTCCTGCTCCACTCTCACCACCATCAGAACATATCTTCAAAGCTATCAGAGCAAAGAAAAAAATGCGCCGCACCACCCCCGGGTGGGCTCGAACCTCCAACCTTTAGGTTAACAGCCCATCGGGCTAGCCAATTGTGCCATGGAGACAGTCGTGCTCCACTCTCACCACCAACAGAACATATCTTCAAAGCTATCAGCGCAAAGAAAAAAGCAACACACCACTCCCGGGAGGGCTCGAACCTTCAACCTTTCGGTTAACAGCCGATTGCGCTAGCCAATTACGCCACGGAGACAGTCCTGCTATACTTTCACCACAAGCATAACATATCTTCAAAGCTATCAGAGGAAAGAAAAAAATGCGCCGCACCACCCCCGGGTGGGCTCGAACCTCCAACCTTTAGGTTAACAGCCCATCGGGCTAGCCAATTGTGCCATGGAGACAGTCGTGCTCCACTCTCACCACCAACAGAACATATCTTGAAAGCTATCAGCGCAAAGAAAAAAGCAACACACCACTCCCGAGAGGGCTCGAACCTCCAACCTTTCGGTCAACAGCCTATAGCGCTAGCCCATTGCGCCACGGAGAAGGTCGTGCTCTCCTCTCACTACCATCAGAACATTTCTTCAGAGCTATCAGCACAAAGAAAAAAAAGCGCCGCACCACCTCCGGGTGGGCTCGAACCTCCAAAATTTCGGTTAATGGCCGATCGCGCTGGCCAATTGCGCCACGGAGACAGTCGTGCTCCACTCTCACCACCATCAGAACATATCTTCAAAGCTATCAGCGCAAAAAAAAGCAACACACCACTCCCGGGAGGGCTCGAAATTCCAATCTTTCGGTTAACAGCCGATCGCGCTAGCCAATTGCGCCACGGAGACAGTAGTGCAGCACTCCCACCTCCGTCAGAACATTTCTTCAGAGCTATCAGCCCAAAGAAAAAGAACGCCCCGCACCACCACCGGGTGGGCTCGAACCTCCAGCCTTTCGGTTAACAGGCGATCGCGCTAGCCAATCGCGCCACGTAGACGGTCGTGCTCCACTCTCACCACCAGCATAACATATCTTCAAAGCTATCGGCCCAAAGAAAAAAAAGCGCCGCACCACCCCGGGTGGGCTCGAACCTCGAACCTTTCGGTAAACAGCTGATCGCGCTAGCCAATTGCGCCACGGAGACAGTCGTGCTCCACTCTAACCACCGTCATAACATTTCTTCAGACTATCAGCCCAAAGGAAAAAACGCGCCGAACCAGCACCGGGTGGGCTCGAACCTCCAACCATTCGCATAACAGCCGATCGCGCTAGCCAATTGCGCCATGGAGACAGTCGTGCTCCACTCTAACCACCATTAAAACATATCTTCAAAGCTATCAGCCCAAAGAAAAAAAACTGCCGCAGCACCACCGGGTGGGCTCGAACCTCCAACCTTTTGGTTAACGGCCGAACGCGCTAGCCTGTTGCGCCAAGAAGACAGTCGTGCTCCACTCTCACCACCATCAGAACATATCTTCAAAGCTATCAGCGCAAAGAAAAAAGCGCGCCGCACCAACACCGGGTGGGCTCGAACCTCCAACCTTTCGCTTAACAGCCGATCCCGCTAGCCAATTGCGCCATGGAGACAGTCGTGCTCCACTCTCACCACCATCAGAACATATCTTCAAAGCTATCAGCGCAAAGAAAAAAAGCAACACACCACTTCCGAGAGGGATCGAACCTCCAACCTTTCAGTTACCAGCCGATCGCGCTAACCAATTGCGCTACGGAGACAGTCGTGCTCCACTCTCACCACCATCAGAACATATCTTTAAAGCTATCAGCGCAAAGAAAAAAAGCAACACACCACTCCCGGGAAGGCTCGAACCTCCATCCTTTCGGTTAACGGCCGAACGCGCTAGCCTGTTGCGCCAAGGAGACAGTCGTGCTACACTCTCACCGCCGTCAGAACATTTCCTCAGAGCTATCAGCCCAAGAGAAAAAAAGCGCCGCACCACCACCGGGTGGGCTCGAACCTCCAACCTTTCGGTTAACAGCCCATCGCGCTAGCCAATTGCGCCACGGAGACAGTCGTGCTTCACTCTCACCACCATCAGAACATATCTTCAAAGCTATCAGCGCAAAGAAAAAAGCAACACACCACTCCCGGGAGGGCTCGAACCTCCAACCTTTCGGTCAACAGCCTATAGCGCTAGCCCATTGCGCCACGAAGACAGTCGTGCTCTCCTCTCACTACCATCAGAACATTTCTTCAGAGCTATCAGCACAAAGAAAAAAAAGCGCCGCACCACCACCGGGTGGGCTCGAACCTCCAAAATTTCGGTTAATAGCCGATCGCGCTGGACAATTGCGCCACGGAGACAGTCGTGCTCCACTCTCACCACTATCAGAACATATCTTCAAAGCTATCAGCGCAAAAAAAAGCAACACACCACTCCCGGGAGGGCTCGAAATTCCAATCTTTCGGTCAACAGCCGATCACGCTAGCCAATTGCGCCAAGGAGACAGTAGTGCAGCACTCCCACCTCCGTCAGAACATTTCTTCAGAGCTATCAGCCCAAAGAAAAAGAACGCCCCGCACCACCACCGGGTGGGCTCGAACCTCCAGCCTTTCGGTTAACAGGCGATCGCGCTAGCCAATTGCGCCACGTAGACGGTCGTGCTTCACTCTCACCACCAGCATAACATATCTTCAAAGCTATCGGCCCAAAAAAAGCGCCGCACCACCCCGGGTGGGCTCGAACCTGAAACCATTCGCATAACAGCCGATCGCGCTAGCCTGTTGCGCCACGGAGACAGTCGGCCTCCATTCTCACCACCGGCAGAACATTTCTCCAAAGCTATCAGCGCAAAGAAAAAAGAGCGCCGCACCGACACCGGGTGGGCTCGAACCTCAAACCTTTAGCTTAACAGCCGATCCCGCTAGCCAATTGCGCCATGGAGACAGTCGTGCTCCACTCTCACCACCATCAGAACATATCTTCTAAGCTATCAGCGCAAAGAAACAAGCACCACACCACTCCCGGGAGAGCTCGAACCTCCAACCTTTCGGTTAACAGCCGATCGCGCTAGCCAATTGCGCCACGGAGAAAGTCCTGCTCCACTCTCACCACCTTTAGAACATATCTTCAAAGCTATCAGCCCAAAGAAAAAAAACCGCCACAGCACCACCGGGTGGGCTCGAACCTCCAACCTTTCGGTTAACAGCCGAACGCGCTAGCCAATTGCGCTACCGAGACAGTCCTGTTCCACTCTCACCACCATCAGAACATAGCTTCAAAGCTATCAGCCCAAAGAAAACAGCAACACACCACTCCCTGGAGGGCTCGAACCTCCAACCTTTCGGTCAACAGCCTATAGCGCTAGCCCATTGCGCCACGGAGACAGTCGTGCTCTCCTCTGACCACCATCAGAACATTTCTTCAGAGCTATCAGCCCAAAGAAAAACAAGCGCCGCACCACCACCGCGTGGGCTCGAACCTCAAAAATTTCGGTTAATAGCCGATCGCGCTGGTGAATTGCACCACGGAGACAGTCGTGCTCCACTCTCACCACCATCAGAACACATCTTCAAATCTAGCAGCCCGAAGAAAAAAAAGCAACACACCACTCCCGGGAGGGCTCGAACCTCCAACCTTTCGGTTAAAAGCCAATCGCGCTAGCCAATTGCGCCACAGAGACAGTCGTGTTCCACACTCACCACCGTCAGAACATTTCTTCAGAGCTATCAGCCCAAAGAAAACAAAGCGCCGCACCACCACCGTGTGGGCTCGAACCTCCAGCCTTTCAGTTAACAACCGAACGCGCTAGCCAATTGTGCCATGGAGACAGTCGTGCTCCACTCTCACCACCAACAGAACATATCTTCAAAGCTATCAGCGCAAAGAAAAAAGCAACACACCACTCCCGGGAGGGCTCGAACCTCCAACCTTTCGGTTAACAGCCGATTGCGCTAGCCAATTACGCCACGGAGACAGTCCTGCTATACTTTCACCACAAGCATAACATATCTTCAAAGCTATCGGCCCAAGGAAAAAAAAGCGCCGCACCACCCCGGGTGGGCTCGAACCTCCAACCTTTCGGTTAACAGCCGATCGCGCTAGCCTGTTGCGCCACGGAGACAGTCGTGCTTCACTCTCACCACCATCAGAACATATCTTCAAAGCTATCAGCGCAAAGAAAAAAGCAACACACCACTCCCGGGAGGGCTCGAACCTCCAATCTTTCGGTCAACAGCCTGTAGCGCTAGCCAATTGCGCCACGGAGACAGTCGTGCTCTCCTCTCACTACCATCAGAACGTTTCTTCAGAGCTATCAGCACAAAGAAAAAAAAGCGCCGCACCACCACCGGGTGGGCTCGAACCTCCAAAATTTCGGTTAATAGCCGATCGCGCTGGCCAATTGCGCCACGGAGACAGTCGTGCTCCACTCTCACCACCATCAGAACATATCTTCAAAGCTAGAAGCCCGAAGAAAGAAAGCAACACACCACTCCCGGAAGGGCTCGAACCTCCAACCTTTCGGTTAAAAGCCAATCGCGCTAGCCAATTGCGCCACAGAGACAGTCGTGTTCAACTCTCACCACCGTCTAAACATTTCTTCAGAGCTATCAGCTTAAAGAAAACAAAGCGCCGCACCACCACCAGGTGGGCTCGAACCTCCAGCCTTTCAGTTAACGGCCGAACGCGCTTGCCAATTGCGCCACGGAGACAGTCGTGCTCCACTCTCACCACCATCAGAACATATCTTCAAAGATATCAGCGCAAAAAAAAAGCAACACACCACTCCTGAGAGGGCTCGAAATTCCAATCTTTCGGTTAACAGCCGATCGCGCTAGCCAATTGCGCCACGGAGACAGGAGTGCAGCACTCCCACCTCCATCAGAACATCTCTTCAGAGCTATCAGCCCAAAAAAAAGAACGCGCCGTACCACCACCGGGTGGGCTCGGACCTCCAGCCTTTCGGTTAACAGGCGATCCGCTAGCCAATTGCGTTACGTAGACAGTCGTGCTTCACTCTCACCACCAGCATAACATATCTTCAAAGCTATCGACCCAAAGAAAAAAAGCGCCGCACCACCCCGGGTGGGCTCGAACCTCGAACCTTTCGGTTAACAGCTGATCGCGCTAGCCAATTGCGCCATGGAGACAGTCGTGCTCCACTCTAACCACCGTCAGAACATTTCTTCAGACTATCAGCCCAAAGAATAAAAAAGCGCCGCACCACCACCGGGTGGGCTCGAACCTCCAACCATTCGCTTAACAGCCAATCGCGCTAGTCAATTGCGCCACGGAGACAGTCCTGCTCCACTCTCACCACCATCAGAACATATCTTCAAAGGTATCAGCCCAAAGAAAAAAAAAGCGCCGCAGCACCACCGGGTGGGCTCGAACCTCCAACCCTTCGGTTAACAGCCGATCGCGCTAGCCAATTGCGCCACGGAGACAGTCCTGCTCCACTCTCACCACCATCAGAACATATCTTCAAAGCTATCAGCGCAAAGAAAAAAGCAACACACCAATCCCGGGAGGGCTCGAACCTCGAACCTTTCGGTCAAAATCCTATAGCGCTAGCCCATTGCGCCACGGAGACAGTCGTGCTCCCCTCTCACCACCATCAGAACATTTCTTCAGAGCTATCAGCCTAAAGAAAAGAACGCGCCGCACCACCACCGGGTGGGCTCGAACCTCCAGCCTTTCGGTTAACAGGCGATCGCGCTAGCCAATTGCGCCACGTAGACAGTCGTGCTCCACTCTCACCACCAGCATAACATATCTTCAAAGCTATCGGCCCAAAGAAAAAAAAAGCGCCGCACCACCCCGGGTGGGCTCGCACCTCAAACCTTTCGGTTAACAGCTGATCGCGCTAGCCAATTGCGCCACGGAGACAGTTGTGCTCCACTCTAACCACCGTCAGAACATTTCTTCAGACTATCAGCCCAAAGAAAAAAAAGCGCCGAACCACCACCGGGTGGGCTCGAACCTCCAACCATTCGCATAACAGCCGATCACGCTAGCCAATTGCGCCACGTAGACAGTCGTGCTCCACTCTCACCACCAGCATAACATATCTTCAAAGCTATCGGCCCAAAGAAAAAAAAAGCGCTGCACCACCCCGGGTGGGCTCGCACCTCGAACCTTTCGGTTAACAGCTGATCGCGCTAGCCAATTGCGCCACGGAGACAGTCATGCTCCACTCTAACCACCGTCAGAACATTTCTTCAGACTATCAGCCCAAAGAAAAAAAAGCGCCGCACCACCACCGGGTGGGCTCGAACCTCAAAAATTTCGGTTAATAGCCAATCGCGCTGGCCAATTGCACCACGGAGACAGTCGTGCTCCACTCTCACCACCATCAGAACACATCTTCAAATCTAGCAGCCCGAACAAAAAAAAGCAACACACCACTCCCGGGAGGGCTCGAACCTCCAACGTTTCGGTTAAAAGCCAATCGCGCTAGCCAATATCGCCACGGAGACAGTCGTGTTCCACTCTCACCACCGTCAGAACATTTCTTCAGAGCTATCAGCCCAAAGAAAACAAAGCGCCGCACCACCTTCGTGTGGGCTCAAACCTCCAGCCTTTCAGTTAACGGCCGAACGCGCTAGCCAATTGCGCTACGGAGACAGTCGTGCTCCACTCTCACCACCATCAGAACATATCTTCAAAGCTATCAGCGCAAAGAAAAAAGCAACACACTACTCACGGGTGGGCTCGAAACTCCCACCATTTGGTTAACAGGCAATCGCGCAAGCCAATTGCACCACGGAGACAGTCCTGCTCCACTCTCACCACCATCAGAACATATCTTCAAAGCTATCAGCCCAAAGAAAAAAAAGCGCCGCACCACAACTGGGTGGGCTCGAAACTCCAACATTTCGGTTAACAGCCGATCGTGCTAGCCAATTGCGCCACGGAGACAGTCCTGCTCCACTCTCACCACCATCAGAACATATCTTCAAAGCTATCAGAGCAAAAAAGAAGCACCGCACCACCCCGGGTGGGCTCGAACCTCCAACCTTTCGGTTAACAGCCGATCGCGCTAGCCAATTGTGCCACGGAGACAGTCCTGCTCCACTCTAACCACCATCAGACATATCTTCAAAGCTATCAGCCCAAAGAAAAAAAAGCAACACACCACTCTCGGGAGGGCTAGAACCTCCAACCTTTGTGTTAACAGCCAATCGCGCTAGCCAGTTGCGCTACGGAGACAGTCGCGCTACACTCTCACCACCGTCAGAACATTTCCTCAGAGCTATCAGCCCAAGAGAAAAAAAGCGCCGCACCACCACCGGGTGGGCTCGAACCTCCAACCTTTCGGTTAACAGCCCATCGCGCTAGCCAATTGCGCCACGGAGACAGTCGTGCTTCACTCTCACCACCATCAGAACATATGTTCAAAGCTATCAGCGCAAAGAAAAAAGCAACACACCACTCCCGGGAGGGCTCGAACCTCCAACCTTTCGGTCAACAGCCTATAGCGCTAGCCCATTGCGCCACGAAGATAGTCGTGCTCTCCTCTCACTACCATCAGAACATTTCTTCAGAGCTATCAGCACAAAGAAAAAAAAGCGCCGCACCACCACCGGGTGGGCTCGAATCTCCAAAATTTCGGTTAATAGCCGATCGCGCTGGCCAATTGCGCCACGGAGACAGTCGTGCTCCACTCTCACCACCATCAGAACATATCTTCAAAGATATCAGCGCAAAAAAAAAAGCAACACACCACTCCTGGGAGGGCTCGAAATTCCAATCTTTCGGTTAACAGCCGATCGCTCTAGCCAATTGCGCCACGGAGACAGGAGTGCAGCACTCCCACCTCCATCAGAACATCTCTTCAGAGCTATCAGCCCAAAAAAAAGAACGCGCCGCACCACCACCGGGTGGGCTCGGACCTCCAGCCTTTCGGTTAACAGGCGATCCCGCTAGCCAATTGCGTTACGTAGACAGTCGTGCTTCACTCTCACCACCAGCATAACATATCTTCAAAGCTATCGACCCAAAGAAAAAAAAGCGCCGCACCACCCCGGGTGGGCTCGAACCTCGAACCTTTCGGTTAACAGCTGATCGCGCTAGCCAATTGCGCCATGGAGACAGTCGTGCTCCACTCTAACCACCGTCAGAACATTTCTTCAGACTATCAGCGCAAAGAATAAAAAAGCGCCGCACCACCACCGGGTGGGCTCGAACCTCCAACCATTCGCTTAACAGCCGATCGCGCTAGCCAATTGCGCGAAGGAGACAGAAGGTCTCCATTCTCAACACCGTCAGAACATTTCTCCAAAGCTATCAGCGCAAAGAAAAAAAAGCTCCGCACCACCACCCGGTGGGCTCGAACCTCCAACCTTTCGGTTAACAGCCCATCGCGCTAGCCAATTGTGCCACGGAGACAGTCGTGCTTCACTCTCACCACCAACAGAACATATCTTCAAAGCTAACAGCGCAAAGAAAAAAGCAACACAGCACTCCCGGGAGGGCTCTGAACTCCAACCATTCGGTAAACAGCCGATCGCGCTAGCCAATTACGCCACGGAGACAGTCCTGCTATACTTTCACCACAAGCATAACATATCTTCAAAGCTATCGGCCCAAAGAAAAAAAGCGCCGCACCACCCCGGGTGGGCTCGAACCTCCAACCATTCGGTCAACAGCCGATCGTGCTAGCCAATTGCGCCACGGAGACAGTCGTGCTCCACTATCACCACCATCAGAACATATCTTCAAAGCTATCAGCGCAAAGAAAAAAGCAACACACCACTTCCTGGAGGGCTCGAACCTCCAAACTTTCGGTTAACAGCCAATCGCGCTAGTCAATTGCGCCACGGAGACAGTCCTGCTCCACTCTCACCACCATCAGAACATATCTTCAAAGGTATCAGCCCAAAGAAAAAAAAAGCGCCGCAGCACCACCGGGTGGGCTCGAACCTCCAACCCTTCGGTTAACAGCCGATCGCGCTAGCCAATTGCGCCACGGAGACAGTCCTGCTCCACTCTCACCACCATCAGAACATATCTTCAAAGCTATCAGCGCAAAGAAAAAAGCAACACACCAATCCCGGGAGGGCTCGAACCTCGAACCTTTCGGTCAAAATCCTATAGCGCTAGCCCATTGCGCCACGGAGACAGTCGTGCTCCCCTCTCACCACCATCAGAACATTTCTTCAGAGCTATCAGCCCAAAGAAAAGAACGCGCCGCACCACCACCGGGTGGGCTCGAACCTCCAGCCTTTCGGTTAACAGGCGATCGCGCTAGCCAATTGCGCCACGTAGACAGTCGTGCTCCACTCTCACCACCAGCATAACATATCTTCAAAGCTATCGGCCCAAAGAAAAAAAAAGCGCCGCACCACCCCGGGTGGGCTCGCACCTCGAACCTTTCGGTTAACAGCTGATCGCGCTAGCCAATTGCGCCACGGAGACAGTCGTGCTCCACTCTAACCACCGTCAGAACATTTCTTCAGACTATCAGCCCAAAGAAAAAAAAGCGCCGAACCACCACCGGGTGGGCTCGAACCTCCAACCATTCGCATAACAGCCGATCACGCTAGCCAATTGCGCCACGTAGACAGTCGTGCTCCACTCTCACCACCAGCATAACATATCTTCAAAGCTATCGGGCCAAAGAAAAAAAAAGCGCTGCACCACCCCGGGTGGGCTCGCACCTCGAACCTTTCGGTTAACAGCTGATCGCGCTAGCCAATTGCGCCACGGAGACAGTCATGCTCCACTCTAACCACCGTCAGAACATTTCTTCAGACTATCAGCCCAAAGAAAAAAAAGCGCCGCACCACCACCGGGTGGGCTCGAACCTCAAAAATTTCGGTTAATAGCCAATCGCGCTGGCCAATTGCACCACGGAGACAGTCGTGCTCCACTCTCACCACCATCAGAACACATCTTCAAATCTAGCAGCCCGAACAAAAAAAAGCAACACACCACTCCCGGGAGGGCTCGAACCTCCAACGTTTCGGTTAAAAGCCAATCGCGCTAGCCAATATCGCCACGGAGACAGTCGTGTTCCACTCTCACCACCGTCAGAACATTTCTTCAGAGCTATCAGCCCAAAGAAAACAAAGTGCCGCACCACCTTCGTGTGGGCTCAAACCTCCAGCCTTTCAGTTAACGGCCGAACGCGCTAGCCAATTGCGCTACGGAGACAGTCGTGCTCCACTCTCACCACCATCAGAACATATCTTCAAAGCTATCAGCGCAAAGAAAAAAGCAACACACTACTCACGGGTGGGCTCGAAACTCCCACCATTTGGTTAACAGGCAATCGCGCAAGCCAATTGCACCACGGAGACAGTCCTGCTCCACTCTCACCACCATCAGAACATATCTTCAAAGCTATCAGCCCAAAGAAAAAAAAGCGCCGCACCACAACCGGGTGGGCTCGAAACTCCAACATTTCGGTTAACAGCCGATCGTGCTAGCCAATTGCGCCACGGAGACAGTCCTGCTCCACTCTCACCACCATCAGAACATATCTTCAAAGCTATCAGAGCAAAAAAGAAGCACCGCACCACCCCGGGTGGGCTCGAACCTCCAACCTTTCGGTTAACAGCCGATCGCGCTAGCCAATTGTGCCACGGAGACAGTCCTGCTCCACTCTAACCACCATCAGACATATCTTCAAAGCTATCAGCCCAAAGAAAAAAAAAGCAACACACCACTCTCGGGAGGGCTAGAACCTCCAACCTTTGTGTTAACAGCCAATCGCGCTAGCCAGTTGCGCTACGGAGACAGTCGCGCTACACTCTCACCACCGTCAGAACATTTCCTCAGAGCTATCAGCCCAAGAGAAAAAAAGCGCCGCACCACCACCGGGTGGGCTCGAACCTCCAACCTTTCGGTTAACAGCCCATCGCGCTAGCCAATTGCGCCACGGAGACAGTCGTGCTTCACTCTCACCACCATCAGAACATATCTTCAAAGCTATCAGCGCAAAGAAAAAAGCAACACACCACTCCCGGGAGGGCTCGAACCTCCAACCTTTCGGTCAACAGCCTATAGCGCTAGCCCATTGCGCCACGAAGATAGTCGTGCTCTCCTCTCACTACCATCAGAACATTTCTTCAGAGCTATCAGCACAAAGAAAAAAAAGCGCCGCACCACCACCGGGTGGGCTCGAATCTCCAAAATTTCGGGTAATAGCCGATCGCGCTGGCCAATTGCGCCACGGAGACAGTCGTGCTCCACTCTCACCACCATCAGAACATATCTTCAAAGATATCAGCGCAAAAAAAAGCAACACACCACTCCTGGGAGGGCTCGAAATTCCAATCTTTCGGTTAACAGCCGATCGCGCTAGCCAATTGCGCCACGGAGACAGGAGTGCAGCACTCCCACCTCCATCAGAACATCTCTTCAGAGCTATCAGCCCAAAAAAAAGAACGCGCCGCACCACCACCGGGTGGGCTCGGACCTCCAGCCTTTCGGTTAACAGGCGATCCCGCTAGCCAATTGCGTTACGTAGACAGTCGTGCTTCACTCTCACCACCAGCATAACATATCTTCAAAGCTATCGACCCAAAGAAAAAAAAGCGCCGCACCACCCCAGGTGGGCTCGAACCTCGAACCTTTCGGTTAACAGCTGATCGCGCTAGCCAATTGCGCCACGGAGACAGTCGTGCTCCACTCTAACCACCGTCAGAACATTTCTTCAGACTATCAGCCCAAAGAAAAAAAAGCGCCGCACCACCACCGGGTGGGCTCGAACCTCCAACCATTCGCTTAACAGCCGATCGCGCTAGCCAATTGCGCCACGGAGACAGAAGGTCTCCATTCTCAACACCGTCAGAACATTTCTCCAAAGCTATCAGCGCAAAGAAAAAAAAAGCTCCGCACCACCACCCGGTGGGCTCGAACCTCCAACCTTTCGGTTAACAGCCCATCGCGCTAGCCAATTGTGCCACGGAGACAGTCGTGCTTCACTCTCACCACCAACAGAACATATCTTCAAAGCTAACAGCGCAAAGAAAAAAGCAACACAGCACTCCCGGGAGGGCTCGGAACTCCAACCTTTCGGTAAACAGCCGATCGCGCTAGCCAATTACGCCACGGAGACAGTCCTGCTATACTTTCACCACAAGCATAACATATCTTCAAAGCTATCGGCCCAAAGAAAAAAAGCGCCGCACCACCCCGGGTGGGCTCGAACCTCCAACCATTCGGTCAACAGCCGATCGTGCTAGCCAATTGCGCCACGGAGACAGTCGTGCTCCACTATCACCACTATCAGAACATATCTTCAAAGCTATCAGCGCAAAGAAAAAAGCAACACACCACTTCCTGGAAGGCTCGAACCTCCAAACTTTCGGTTAACAGCGAATCGCGCTAGCCAATTGCGCCACGGAGACAGTCCTGCTCCACTCTCACCACCATCAGACCATATCTTCAAAGGTATCAGCCCAAAGAAAAAAAAAGCGCCGCAGCACCACCGGGTGGGCTCGAACCTCCAACCCTTCGGTTAACAGCCGATCGCGCTGGCCAATTGCGCCACGGAGACAGTCGTGCTCCACTCTCACCACCGTCAGAACATTTCTTAAAAGCTATCAGCGCAAAGAAAAAAGCAACACACCACTCCCGGGAAGGCTCGAATTTCCAATCTTTTGGTTAAAAGCCAATCGCACTAGCAAATTGCGTCACGGAGACAGTCGTATTTCACTCTCACCACCGTCAGAACATTTCTTTAAAGCTATCAGCGCAAAGAAAAAAGCAACACACCACTCCCGGGAGGGCTCGAATTTCCAATCTTTCGGTTAACAGCTGATCGCGCTAGCCAATTGCGCCACGGAGACAGTAGTGCAGCACTCCCACCGCCGTCAGAACATTTCTTCAGAGCTATCAGCCCAAAGAAAAAGAACGCGCCGCACCACCACCGGGTGGGCTCGAACCTCCAGCCTTTCGGTTAACAGGCGATCGCGCTAGCCGATTGCGCCACGTAGACAGTCGTGCTCCACTCTCACCACCATCAGAACATATCTTCAAAGCTATCAGCGAAGAAAAAAGCAACACACCACTCCCGGGACGCACGAAACTACAACCTTTCGGTTCACAGCTGATCGCGCGAGCCAATTGTGCCACGGAGACAGTCCTGCTCCGCTCTCACCACCATCAGACATATCTTCAAAGCTTTTCACATTCATAACAGTGGTGAGGCATGTGTTAGCCTCCCTTCCATTTCCCTCCTTCCGAAGGAAATCAATTTTCTGTCAAACTAATTTTTTGTTGGAATGCCTCTGCGCAGGCTCACATGCCGCTGCGTAGGCTGTTTTTTGCGATAGTGCTGTGGTATATATGTATGCTGACTGAAGAAATAAACATATTTGGTTGCTAGTCAGCGCCCTGTCCTGTTGTCCTTTCTTTTCTTGTCCCGTCTTTTTAGCGCTGTTTTTTAACTTCTGTTAACTTCTGTCTTCAAAGCTATCAGCCCAAAGAAAAAAAAGCAACACACCACTCTCGGGAGGGCTTGAACCTCCATCCTTTGTTTTAACAGCCAATTGCGCTAGCCAGTTGCGCCACGGAGATAGTCGCGCTACACTCTCACCACCGTCAGAACATTTCCTCAGAGCTATCAGCCCAAGAGAAAAAAGCGCCGCACCACCCCGGGTGGGCTCGAACCTCCAACCATTCGGTTAACAGCCGATCGCGCTAGCCAATTGCGCCACGAAGACAGTCGTGCTCCACTCTCACCACCGTCAGAAGAATTCTTCAGACTATCAGCCAAAAAAAAAGCGCCGCACCACCACCGGGTGGGCTCGAACCTCCAACCTTTCGGTTACCAGCCGATCGTGCTAGCCAATTGCACCACGGAGACAGTCGTGCTCCACTCTCACCACCATCAGAACATATCTTCAAAGCTATCAGCGCAAAGAAAAAAGCAACACACCACTTCCAGGAGGGCTCGAACCTCCAACCTTTCGGTTAACAGCCAATCGCGCTAGCCAATTGCGCCACGGAGACAGTCCTGCTCCACTCTCACCACCATCAGAACATATCTTCAAAGGTATCAGCCCAAAGAAAAAAAAAAGCGCCGCAGCACCACCGGGTTGGCTCGAACCTCCAACCTTTCGGTTAACAGCCGATCGCGCTAGCCAATTGCGCCACGGAGACAGTCCTGCTCCACTCTCGCCTCCATCAGAACATATCTTCAAAGCTATCAGCCCAAAGGAAAAAAAGCGCCGCACCACCACCGGGTGGGCTCGAACCTCCAAAATTTCGGTTAATAGCCGATCGCGCTGGCCAATTGCGCCACGGAGACAGTCGTGCTCCACTCTCACCACCGTCAGAACATTTCTTCAAAGCTATCAGCGCAAAGAAAAAACCAACACACCACTCCCGGGAAGGCTCTAATTTTCAAACTTTCGGTTAAAAGCCAATCGCACTAGCCAATTGCGTCACGGAGACAGTCGTGTTCCACTCTCACCACCGTCAGAACATTTCTTCAAAGCTATCAGCGCAATGAAAAAAGCAACACACCACTCCCGGGAGGGCTCGAATTTCCAATCTCTCGGTTAACAGCCGATCGCGCTAGCCAATTGCGCCACGGAGACAGTAGTGCAGCACTCCCTCCACCGTCAGAACATTTCTTCAGAGCTATCAGCCCAAAGAAAAAGAAAGCGCCGCACCACCACCGGGTGGGCTCGAACCTCCAGCCTTTCGGTTAACAGGCGATCGCGTTAGCCGATTGCGCCACGGAGACAGTCCTGCTCCACTCTCACCACCATCAAAACATATCTTCAAAGCTATCACCCAAAAGAAAAAAAAGCGCCGCACCACCACCGGGTGGGCTCGAATCTCCAACATTTCGGTTAACAGCCGATCGTGCTAGCCAATTGCGCCACGGAGACAGTCCTGCTCCACTCTCACCACCATCAGAACATATCTTCAAAGCTATCAGAGCAAAGAAAAAAATGCGCCGCACCACCCCCGGGTGGGCTCGAACCTCCAACCTTTAGGTTAACAGCCCATCGCGCTAGCCAATTGTGCCATGGAGACAGTCGTGCTCCACTCTCACCACCAACAGAACATATCTTCAAAGCTATCAGCGCAAAGAAAAAAGCAACACACCACTCCCGGGAGGGCTCGAACCTCCAACCTTTCGGTTAACAGCCGATTGCGCTAGCCAATTACGCCACGGAGACAGTCCTGCTATACTTTCACCACAAGCATAACATATCTTCAAAGCTATCGGCCCAAAGAAAAAAAGCGCCGCACCACCCCGGGTGGGCTCGAACCTCCAACCTTTCGGTTAACAGCCGATCGCGCTAGCCGATTGCGCCACGAAGACAGTCGTGCTCCACTCTCACCACCATCAGAACATATCTTCAAAGCTATCAGCCCAAAGAAAAAAAAGCAACACACCACTCTCGGGAGGGCTCGAACCTCCAACCTTTGTGTTAACAGCCAATCGTGCTAGCCAATTGCGCCACGGAGACAGTCGCGCTACACTCTCACCACTGTCAGAACATTTCCTCAGAGCTATCAGCCCAAGAGAAAAAAAGCGCCGCACCACCACCGGGTGGGCTCGAACCTCCAACCTTCCGGTTAACAGCTCATCGCGCTAGCCAATTGCGCCACGCAGACAGTCGTGCTTCACTCTCACAACCATCAGAACATATCTTCAAAGCTATCAGCGCAAAGAAAAAAGCAACACACCACTCCCGGGAGGGCCCGAACCTCCAACCTTTCGGTCAACAGCCTATAGCGCTAGCCCATTGCGCCACGAAGACAGTCGTGCTCTCCTCTCACTACCATCAGAACATTTCTTCAGAGCTATCAGCACAAAGAAAAAAAAGCGCCGCACCACCACCGGGTGGGCTCGAACCTCCAAAATTTCGGTTAATAGCCGATCGCGCTGGCCAATTGCGCCACGGAGACAGTCGTGCTCCACTCTCACCACCGTCAGAACATTTCTTCAAAGCTATCAGCGCAAAGAAAAAAGCAACACACCACTCCCGGGAGGGCTCGAATTTCCAATCTTTCGGTTAACAGCCGATAGCGCTAGCCGATTGCGCCACGGAGACAGTAGTGCAGCACTCCCACCGCCGTCAGAACATTTCTTCAG
The DNA here is from genome assembly GCF_043290135.1 of Rhipicephalus microplus. Classification (NCBI taxonomy): domain Eukaryota; kingdom Metazoa; phylum Arthropoda; class Arachnida; order Ixodida; family Ixodidae; genus Rhipicephalus; species Rhipicephalus microplus. The sequence goes on along the minus strand of NW_027464585.1, from coordinate 53,549,874 downwards.
AGCTATCAGCCCAAAGAAAAAGAAAGCGCCGCACCACCACCGGGTGGGCTCGAACCTCCAGCCTTTCGGTTATCAGGCGATCGCGCTAGCCGATTGCGCCACGTAGACAGTCGTGCTCCACTCTCACCACCATCAGAAATATGTTCAAAGCTATCAGCGCAAAGAAAAAAGCAACACACCACTCCCGGGAGGCTCGAAACTACAACCTTTCGGTTAACAGCTGATCGCGCGAGCCAATTGTGCCACGGAGACAGTCCCGCTCCACTCTCACCACCATCTGACATATCTTCAAAGCTATCAGCCCAAAGAAAAAAAAGCAACACACCACTCTCGGGAGGGCTCGTACCTCTAACCTTTGTGTTAACAGCCAATCGCGCTAGCCAGTTGCGCCACGGAGACAGTAGCGCTACACTCTCACCACCGTCAGAACATTTCCTCAGAGCTAGCCCAAGAGAAAAAAGCAACACACCACTCCCGGGAGGGCTCGAACCTCCAACCTTTCGGTTAACAGCCGATTGCGCTAGCCAATTACGCCACGGAGACAGTCCTGCTATACTTTCACCACAAGCATAACATATCTTCAAAGCTATCGGCCCAAAGAAAAAAAGCGCCGCGCCACCCCGGGTGGGCTCGAACCTCCAACCATTCGGTTAACAGCCGATCGCGCTAGCCAATTGCGCCACGAAGACAGTCATGCTCCACTCTCACCACCGTCAGAAGAATTCTTCAGGCTATCAGCCCAAAGAAAAAAAAGCGCCGCACCACCACCGGGTGGGCTCGAACCTCCAACCTTTCGGTTAACAGCCGATCGTGCTAGCCAATTGCGCCACGGAGACAGTCGTGCTCCACTCTCACCACCATCAGAACATATCTTCAAAGCTATCAGCGCAAAGAAAAAAGCAACACACCACTTCCAGGAGGGCTCGAACCTCCAACCTTTCGGTTAACAGCCAATCGCGCTAGCCAATTGCGCCACGGAGACAGTCCTGCTCCACTCTCACCACCATCAGAACATATCTTCAAAGGTATCAGCCCAAAGAAAAAAAAAAGCGCCGCAGCACCACCGGGTTGGCTCGAACCTCCATCCTTTCGGTTAACAGCCGATCGAGCTACCCAATTGCGCCACGGAGACAGTCCTGCTCCACTCTCACCACCATCAGAACATATCTTCAAAGCTATCAGCGCAAAGAAAAAAGCAACACACCAATCCCGGGAGGGCTCGAACTTCGAACCTTTCGGTCAAAAGCCTATAGCGCTAGCCCATTGCGCCACGGAGACAGTCGTGCTCTCCTCTCACCACCATCAGAACATTTCTTCAGAGCTATCAGCCCAAAGAAAAAAAAGCGCCGCACCACCACCGGGTGGGCTCGAACCTCCAAAATTTCGGTTAATAGCCGATCGCGCTGGCCAATTGCGCCACGGAGACAGGCGTGCTCCACTCTCACCACCGTCAGAACATTTCTTCAAAGCTATCAGCGCAAAGAAAAAAAGCAACACACCACTCCCGGGAAGGCTCTAATTTTCAAACTTTCGGTTAAAAGCCAATCGCACTAGCCAATTGCGTCACGGAGACAGTCGTGTTCCACTCTCACCACCGTCAGAACATTTCTTCAAAGCTATCAGCGCAATGAAAAAAGCAACACACCACTCCCGGGAGGGCTCGAATTTCCAATCTTTCGGTTAACAGCCGATCGCGCTAGCCAATTGCGCCACGGAGACAGTAGTGCAGCACTCCCACCGCCGTCAGAACATTTCTTCAGAGCTATCAGCCCAAAGAAAAAGAAAGCGCCGCACCACCACCGGGTGGGCTCGAACCTCCAGCCTTTCGGTTAACAGGCGATCGCGTTAGCCGATTGCGCCACGGAGACAGTCCTGCTCCACTCTCACCACCATCAAAACATATCTTCAAAGCTATCACCCCAAAGAAAAAAAAGCGCCGCACCACCACCGGGTGGGCTCGAATCTCCAACATTTCGGTTAACAGCCGATCGTGCTAGCCAATTGCGCCACGGAGACAGTCCTGCTCCACTCTCACCACCATCAGAACATATCTTCAAAGCTATCAGAGCAAAGAAAAAAATGCGCCGCACCACCCCCGGGTGGGCTCGAACCTCCAACCTTTAGGTTAACAGCCCATCGCGCTAGCCAATTGTGCCATGGAGACAGTCGTGCTCCACTCTCACCACCAACAGAACATATCTTCAAAGCTATCAGCGCAAAGAAAAAAGCAACACACCACTCCCGGAAGGGCTCGAACCTCCAACCTTTCGGTTAACAGCCGATTGCGCTAGCCAATTACGCCACGGAGACAGTCCTGCTATACTTTCACCACAAGCATAACATATCTTCAAAGCTATCGGCCCAAAGAAAAAAAGCGCCGCACCACCCCGGGTGGGCTCGAACCTCCAACCTTTCGGTTAACAGCCGATCGCGCTAGCCGATTGCGCCACGAAGACAGTCGTGCTCCACTCTCACCACCATCAGAACATATCTTCAAAGCTATCAGCCCAAAGAAAAAAAAGCAACACACCACTCTCGGGAGGGCTCGAACCTCCAACCTTTGTGTTAACAGCCAATCGTGCTAGCCAGTTGCGCCACGGAGACAGTCGCGCTACACTCTCACCACCGTCAGAACATTTCCTCAGAGCTATCAGCCCAAGAGAAAAAAAGCGCCGCACCACCACCGGGTGGGCTTGAACCTCCAACCTTCCGGTTAACAGCTCATCGCGCTAGCCAATTGCGCCACGCAGACAGTCGTGCTTCACTCTCACAACCATCAGAACATATCTTCAAAGCTATCAGCGCAAAGAAAAAAGCAACACACCACTCCCGGGAGGGCTCGAACCTCCAACCTTTCGGTCAACAGCCTATAGCGCTAGCCCATTGCGCCACGGAGACAGTCGTGCTCTCCTCTCACTACCATCAGAACATTTCTTCAGAGCTATCAGCACAAAGAAAAAAAAGCGCCGCACCACCACCGGGTGGGCTCGAACCTCCAAAATTTCGGTTAATAGCCGATCGCGCTGGCTAATTGCGCCACGGAGACAGTCGTGCTCCACTCTCACCACCGTCAGAACATTTCTTCAAAGCTATCAGCGCAAAGAAAAAAGCAACACACCACTCCCGGGAGGGCTCGAATTTCCAATCTTTCGGTTAACAGCCGATCGCGCTAGCCGATTGCGCCACGGAGACAGTAGTGCAGCACTCCCACCGCCGTCAGAACATTTCTTCAGAGCTATCAGCCCAAAGAAAAAGAAAGCGCCACACCACCACCGGGTGGGCTCGAACCTCCAGCCTTTCGGTTAACAGGCGATCGCGCTAGCCGATTGCGCCACGTAGACAGTCGTGCTCCACTCTCACCACCATCAGAAATATGTTCAAAGCTATCAGCGCAAAGAAAAAAGCAACACACCACTCCCGGGAGGCTCGAAACTACAACCTTTCGGTTAACAGCTGATCGCGCGAGCCAATTGTGCCACGGAGACAGTCCCGCTCCACTCTCACCACCATCAGACATATCTTCAAAGCTATCAGCCCAAAGAAAAAAAAGCAACACACCACTCTCGGGAGGGCTCGTACCTCCAACCTTTGTGTTAACAGCCAATCGCGCTAGCCAGTTGCGCCACGGAGACAGTAGCGCTACACTCTCACCACCGTCAGAACATTTCCTCAGAGCTAGCCCAAGAGAAAAAAGCAACACACCACTCCCGGGAGGGCTCGAACCTCCAACCTTTCGGTTAACAGCCGATTGCGCTAGCCAATTACGCCACGGAGACAGTCCTGCTATACTTTCACCACAAGCATAACATATCTTCAAAGCTATCGGCCCAAAGAAAAAAAGCGCCGCGCCACCCCGGGTGGGCTCGAACCTCCAACCATTCGGTTAACAGCCGATCGCGCTAGCCAATTGCGCCACGAAGACAGTCGTGCTCCACTCTCACCACCGTCAGAAGAATTCTTCAGGCTATCAGCCCAAAGAAAAAAAAGCGCCGCACCACCACCGGGTGGGCTGGAACCTCCAACCTTTCGGTTAACAGCCGATCGTGCTAGCCAATTGCGCCACGGAGACAGTCGTGCTCCACTCTCACCACCATCAGAACATATCTTCAAAGCTATCAGCGCAAAGAAAAAAGCAACACACCACTTCCAGGAGGGCTCGAACCTCCAACCTTTCGGTTAACAGCCAATCGCGCTAGCCAATTGCGCCACGGAGACAGTCCTGCTCCACTCTCACCACCATCAGAACATATCTTCAAAGGTATCAGCCCAAAGAAAAAAAAAGCGCCGCAGCACCACCGGGTTGGCTCGAACCTCCATCCTTTCGGTTAACAGCCGATCGAGCTACCCAATTGCGCCACGGAGACAGTCCTGCTCCACTCTCACCACCATCAGAACATATCTTCAAAGCTATCAGCGCAAAGAAAAAAGCAACACACCAATCCCGGGAGGGCTCGAACTTCGAACCTTTCGGTCAAAAGCCTATAGCGCTAGCCCATTGCGCCACGGAGACAGTCGTGCTTTCCTCTCACCACCATCAGAACATTTCTTCAGAGCTATCAGCCCAAAGAAAAAAAAGCGCCGCACCACCACCGGGTGGGCTCGAACCTGCAAAATTTCGGTTAATAGCCGATCGCGCTGGCCAATTGCGCCACGGAGACAGTCGTGCTCCACTCTCACCACCGTCAGAACATTTCTTCAAAGCTATCAGCGCAAAGAAAAAAAGCAACACACCACTCCCGGGAAGGCTCTAATTTTCAAACTTTCGGTTAAAAGCCAATCGCACTAGCCAATTGCGTCACGGAGACAGTCGTGTTCCACTCTCACCACCGTCAGAACATTTCTTCAAAGCTATCAGCGCAATGAAAAAAGCAACACACCACTCCCGGGAGGGCTCGAATTTCCAATCTTTCGGTTAACAGCCGATCGCGCTAGCCAATTGCGCCACGGAGACAGTAGTGCAGCACTCCCACCGCCGTCAGAACATTTCTTCAGAGCTATCAGCCCAAAGAAAAAGAAAGCGCCGCACCACCACCGGGTGGGCTCGAACCTCCAGCCTTTCGGTTAACAGGCGATCGCGTTAGCCGATTGCGCCACGGAGACAGTCCTGCTCCACTCTCACCACCATCAAAACATATCTTCAAAGCTATCACCCCAAAGAAAAAAAAGCGCCGCACCACCACCGGGTGGGCTCGAATCTCCAACATTTCGGTTAACAGCCGATCGTGCTAGCCAATTGCGCCACGCAGACAGTCCTGCTCCACTCTCACCACCATCAGAACATATCTTCAAAGCTATCAGAGCAAAGAAAAAAATGCGCCGCACCACCCCCGGGTGGGCTCGAACCTCCAACCTTTAGGTTAACAGCCCATCGCGCTAGCCAATTGTGCCATGGAGACAGTCGTGCTCCACTCTCACCACCAACAGAACATATCTTCAAAGCTATCAGCGCAAAGAAAAAAGCAACACACCACTCCCGGGAGGGCTCGAACCTCCAACCTTTAGGTTAACAGCCGATTGCGCTAGCCAATTACGCCACGGAGACAGTCCTGCTATACTTTCACCACAAGCATAACATATCTTCAAAGCTATCGGCCCAAAGAAAAAAAGCGCCGCACCACCCCGGGTGGGCTCGAACCTCCAACCTTTCGGTTAACAGCCGATCGCGCTAGCCGATTGCGCCACGAAGACAGTCGTGCTCCACTCTCACCACCATCAGAACATATCTTCAAAGCTATCAGCCCAAAGAAAAAAAAGCAACACACCACTCTCGGGAGGGCTCGAACCTCCAACATTTGTGTTAACAGCCAATCGTGCTAGCCAGTTGCGCCACGGAGACAGTCGCGCTACACTCTCACCACCGTCAGAACATTTCCTCAGAGCTATCAGCCCAAGAGAAAAAAAGCGCCGCACCACCACCGGGTGGGCTCGAACCTCCAACCTTCCGGTTAACAGCTCATCGCGCTAGCCAATTGCGCCACGCAGACAGTCGTGCTTCACTCTCACAACCATCAGAACATATCTTCAAAGCTATCAGCGCAAAGAAAAAAGCAACACACCACTCCCGGGAGGGCTCGAACCTCCAACCTTTCGGTCAACAGCCTATAGCGCTAGCCCATTGCGCCACGGAGACAGTCGTGTTCTCCTCTCACTACCATCAGAACATTTCTTCAGAGCTATCAGCACAAAGAAAAAAAAGCGCCGCACCACCACCGGGTGGGCTCGAACCTCCAAAATTTCGGTTAATAGCCGATCGCGCTGGCCAATTGCGCCACGGAGACAGTCGTGCTCCACTCTCACCACCGTCAGAACATTTCTTCAAAGCTATCAGCGCAAAGAAAAAAGCAACACACCACTCCCGGGAGGGCTCAAATTTCCAATCTTTCGGTTAACAGCCGATCGCGCCAGCCAATTGCGCCACGGAGACAGTAGTGCAGCACTCCCACCGCCGTCAGAACATTTCTTCAGAGCTATCAGCCCAAAGAAAAAGAAAGCGCCGCACCACCACCGGGTGGGCTCGAACCTCCAGCCTTTCGGTTAACAGGCGATCGCGCTAGCCGATTGCGCCACGTAGACAGTCGTGCTCCACTCTCACCACCATCAGAACATATCTTCAAAGCTATCAGCGCAAAGAAAAAAGCAACACACCACTCCCGGGAGGCTCGAAACTACAACCTTTCGGTTAACAGCTGATCGCGTGAGCCAATTGTGCCACGGAGACAGTCCCGCTCCACTCTCACCACCATCAGACATATCTTCAAAGCTATCAGCCCAAAGAAAAAAAAGCAACACACCACTCTCGGGAGGGCTCGTACCTCCAACCTTTGTGTTAACAGCCAATCGCGCTAGCCAGTTGGGCCACGGAGACAGTCGCGCTACACTCTCACCACCGTCAGAACATTTCCTCAGAGCTAGCCCAAGAGAAAAAAGAAACACACCACTCCCGGGAGGGCTCGAACCTCCAACCTTTTGGGTTAACAGCCGATTGCGCTAGCAAATTACGCCATGGAGACAGTCCTGCTATACTTTCACCACAAGCATAACATATCTTCAAAGCTATCGGCCCAAAGAAAAAAAGCGCCGCACCACCCCGGGTGGGCTCGAACCTCCAACCATTCGGTTAACAGCCGATCGCGCTAGCCAATTGCGCCACGAAGACAGTCGTGCTCCACTCTCACCACCGTCAGAAGAATTCTTCAGGCTATCAGCCCAAAGAAAAAAAAGCACCGCACCACCACCGGGTGGGCTCGAACCTCCAACCTTTCGGTTAACAGCCGATCGTGCTAGCCAATTGCGCCACGGAGACAGTCGTGCTCCACTCTCACCACCATCAGAACATATCTTCAAAGCTATCAGCGCAAAGAAAAAAGCAACACACCACTTCCAGGAGGGCTCGAACCTCCAACCTTTCGGTTAACAGCCAATCGCGCTAGCCAATTGAGCCACAGAGACAGTCCTGCTCCACTCTCACCACCGTCAGAACATATCTTCAAAGGTATCAGCCCAAAGAAAAAAAAGCGCCGCAGCACCACCGGGTGGGCTCGAACCTCCAACCTTTCGGTTAACAGCCGATCGCGCTAGCCAATTGCGCCATGGAGACAGTCCTGCTCCACTCTCACCACCATCAGAACATATCTTCAAAGCTATCAGCGCAAAGAAAAAAGCAACACACCAATCCCGGGAGGGCTCGAACCTCGAACATTTCGGTCAAAAGCATATAGCGCTAGCCCATTGCGCCGCGGAGACAGTCGTGCTCTCCTCTCACCACCATCAGAACATTTCTTCAGAGCTATCAGCGCAAAGAAAAAAAACGCCGCACCACCACCGGGTGGGCTCGAACCTCCAAAATTTCGGTTAATAGCCGATCGCGCTGGCCAATTGCGCCACGGAGACAGTCGTGCTCCACTCTCACCACCATCAGAACATTTCTTCAAAGCTATCAGCGCAAAGAAAAAAGCAACACACCACTCCCGGGAAGGCTCGAATTTCCAATCTTTCGGTTAAAAGCCAATCGCACTAGCCTATTGCGTCACGGAGACAGTCGTGTTCCACTCTCACCACCGTCAGAACATTTCTTCAAAGCTATCAGCGCAAAGAAAAAAGCAACACACCACTCCCGGGAGGGCTCAAATTTCCAATCTTTCGGTTAACAGCCGATCGCGCTAGCCAATTGCGCCACGGAGACAGTAGTGCAGCACTCCCACCGCCATCAGAACATTTCTTCAGAGCTATCAGCCCAAAGAAAAAGAAAGCGCCGCACCACCACCGGGTGGGCTCGAACCTCCAGCCTTTCGGTTAACAGGCGATCGCGCTAGAAGATTGCGCCACGGAGACAGTCCTGCTCCACTCTCACCACCATCAGAACATATCTTCAAAGCTATCAGCCCAAAGAAAAAAAAGCGCCACACCACCACCGGGTGGGCTCGAAACTCCAACATTTCGGTTAACAGCCGATCGTGCTAGCCAATTGCGCCACGGAGACAGTCCTGCTCCACTCTCACCACCATCAGAACATATCTTCAAAACTATCAGAGCAAAGAAAAAAATGCGCCGCACCACCCCCGGGTGGGCTCGAACCTCCAACCTTTAGGTTAACAGCCCATCGCGCTAGCCAATTGTGCCATGGAGACAGTCGTGCTCCACTCTCACCACCAACAGAACATATCTTCAAAGCTATCAGCGCAAAGAAAAAAGCAACGCACCACTCCCGGGAGGGCTCGAACCTCCAACCTTTCGGTTAACAGCCGATTGCGCTAGCCAATTACGCCACGGAGACAGTCCTGCTATACTTTCACCACAAGCATAACATATCTTCAAAGCTATCGGCCCAAAGAAAAAAAAGCGCCGCACCACCCCGGGTGGGCTCGAACCTCCAACCTTTCGGTTAACAGCCGATCGCGCTAGCCTATTGCGCCACGAAGACAGTCGTGCTCCACTCTCACCACCATCAGAACATATCTTCAAAGCTATCAGCCCAAAGAAAAAAAAGCGCCACAGCACCACCGGGTGGGCTCGAACCTCCAACCTTTCGGTTAACAGCCGATCGCGCTAGCCAATTGTGCCACGGAGAAAGTCCTGCTCCACTCTCACCACTATCAGACATATCTTCAAAGCTATCAGCCCAAAGAAAAAAAAGCAACACACCACTCTCGGGAGGGCTCGAACCTCCAACCTTTGTGTTACAGCCAACCGTGCTAGCCAGTTGCGCCACGGAGACAGTCGCGCTACACTCTCACCACCGTCAGAACATTTCCTCAGAGCTATCAGCCCAAGAGAAAAAAGGCGCCGCACCACCACCGGGTGGGCTCGAACCTCCAACCTTCCGGTTAACAGCTCATCGCGCTAGCCAATTGCGCCACGCAGACAGTCGTGCTTCACTCTCACAACCATCAGAACATATCTTCAAAGCTATCAGCGCAAGGAAAAAAGCAACACACCACTCCCGGGAGGGCTCGAACCTCCAACCTTTCGGTCAACAGCCTATAGCGATAGCCCATTGCGCCATGGAGACAGTCGTGCTCTCCTCTCACTACCATCAGAACATTTCTTCAGAGCTATCAGCACAAAGAAAAAAAAGCGCCGCACCACCACCGGGTGGGCTCGAACCTCCAAAATTTCGGTTAATAGCCGATCGCGCTGGCCAATTGCGCCACGGAGACAGTCGTGCTCCACTCTCACCACCGTCAGAACATTTCTTCAAAGCTATCAGCGCAAAGAAAAAAGCAACACACCACTCCCGGGAGGGCTCGAATTTCCAATCTTTCGGTTAACAGCCGATCGCGCTAGCCAATTGCGCCAAGGAGACAGTAGTGCAGCACTCCCACCGCCGTCAGAACATTTCTTCAGAGCTATCAGCCCAAAAAAAAAGAAAGCGCCGCACCACCACCGGGTGGGCTCGAACCTCCAGCCTTTCGGTTAACAGGCGATCGCGCTAGCCGATTGCGCCACGTAGACAGTCGTGCTCCACTCTCACCACCATCAGAACATACCTTCAAAGCTATCAGCGCAAAGAAAAAAGCAACACACCACTCCCGGGAGGCTCGAAACTACAACCTTTCGGTTAACAGCTTATCGCGCGAGCCAATTGTGCCACGGAGACAGTCCCGCTCCACTCTCACCACCATCAGACATATCTTCAAAGCTATCAGCCCAAAGAAAAAAAAGCAACACACCACTCTCGGGAGGGCTCGTACCTCCAACCTTTGTGTTAACAGCCAATCGCGCTAGCCAGTTGCGCCACGAAGACAGTCGCGCTACACTCTCACCACCGCCAGAACATTTCCTCAGAGCTAGCCCAAGAGAAAAAAGCAACACACCACTCCCGGGAGGGCTCGAACCTCCAACCTTTCGGTTAACAGCCGATTGCGCTAGCCAATTACGCCACGGAGACAGTCCTGCTATACTTTCACCACAAGCATAACATATCTTCAAAGCTATCGGCCCAAAGAAAAAAAGCGCCGCACCACCCCGGGTGGGCTCGAACCTCCAACCATTCGGTTAACAGCCGATCGCGCTAGCCAATTGCGCCACGAAGACAGTCGTGCTCCACTCTCACCACCGTCAGAAGAATTCTTCAGGCTATCAGCCCAAAGAAAAAAAAGCGCCGCACCACCACCGGGTGGGCTCGAACCTCCAACCTTTCGGTTAACAGCCGATCGTGCTAGCCAATTGCGCCACGGAGACAGTCGTGCTCCACTCTCACCACCATCAGAACATATCTTCAAAGCTATCAGCGCAAAGAAAAAAGCGACACACCACTTCCAGGAGGGCTCGAACCTCCAACCTTTCGGTTAACAGCCAATCACGCTAGCCAATTGAGCCACAGAGACAGTCCTGCTCCACTCTCTCCACCATCAGAACATATCTTCAAAGGTATCAGCCCAAAGAAAAAAAAGCGCCGCAGCACCACCGGGTGGGCTCGAACCTCCAACCTTTCGGTTAACAGCCGATCGCGCTAGCCAATTGCGCCATGGAGACAGTCCTGCTCCACTCTCACAACCATCAGAACATATCTTCAAAGCTATCAGCGCAAAGAAAAAAGCAACACACCAATCCCGGGAGGGCTCGAACCTCGAACCTTTCGGTCAAAAGCCTATAGCGCTAGCCCATTGCGCCACGGAGACAGTCGTGTTCCACTCTCACCACCGTCAGAACATTTCTTCAAAGCTATCAGCGCAAAGACAGAAGCAACACACCACTCCCGGGAGGGCTCGAATTTCCAATCTTTCGGTTAACAGCCGATCGCGCTCGCCAATTGCGCCACGGAGACAGTAGTGCAGCACTCCCACCGCCGTCAGAACATTTCTTCAGAGCTATCAGCCCAAAGAAAAAGAAAGCGCCGCACCACCACCGGGTGGGCTCGAACCTCCAGCCTTTCGGTTAACAGGCCATCGCGCTAGAAGATTGCGCCACGGAGACAGTCCTGCTCCACTCTCACCACCATCAGAACATATCTTCAAAGCTATCAGCCCAAAGAAAAAAAAAGCGCCGCACCACCACCGGGTGGGCTCGAAACTCCAACATTTCGGTTAACAGCCGATCGTGCTAGCCAATTGCGCCACGGAGACAGTCCTGCTCCACTCTCACCACCATCAGAACATATCTTTAAAGCTATCAGAGCAAAGAAAAAAAGCGCCGCACCACCCCGGGTGGGCTCGAACCTCCAACCATTCGGTTAACAGCCGATCGCGCTAGCCAATTGCGCCACGAAGACAGTCGTGCTCCACTCTCACCACCGTCAGAAGAATTCTTCAGGCTATCAGCCCAAAGAAAAAAAAGCGCCGCACCACCACCTGGTGGGCCCGAACCTCCAACCTTTCGGTTAACAGCCGATCGTGCTAGCCAATTGCGCCACGGAGACAGTCGTGCTCCACTCTCACCACCGTCAGAACATTTCTTCAAAGCTATCAGCGCAAAGAAAAAAGCAACACACCACTCCCGGGAAGGCTCGAATTTCCAATCTTTCGGTTAAAAGCCAATCGCACTAGCCTAATGCGTCACGGAGACAGTCGTGTTCCACTCTCACCACCGTCAGAACATTTCTTCAAAGCTATCAGCGCAAAGAAAAAAGCAACACACCACTCCCGGGAGGGCTCGAATTTCCAATCTTTCGGTTAACAGCCGATCGCGCTAGCCAATTGCGCCACGGAGACAGTAGTGCAGCACTCCCACCGCCATCAGAACATTTCTTCAGAGCTATCAGCCCAAAGAAAAAGAAAGCGCCGCACCACCACCGGGTGGGCTCGAACCTCCAGCCTTTCGGTTAACAGGCGATCGCGCTAGAAGATTGCGCCACGGAGACAGTCCTGCTCCACTCTCACCACCATCAGAACATATCTTCAAAGCTATCAGCCCAAAGAAAAAAAAGCGCCGCACCACCACCGGGTGGGCTCGAAACTCCAACATTTCGGTTAACAGCCGATCGTGCTAGCCAATTGCGCCACGGAGACAGTCCTGCTCCACTCTCACCACCATCAGAACATATCTTCAAAGCTATCAGAGCAAAGAAAAAAATGCGCCGCACCACCCCCGTGTGGGCTCGAACCTCCAACCTTTAGGTTAACAGCCTATCGCGCTAGCCAATTGTGCCATGGAGACAGTCGTGCTCCACTCTCACCACCAACAGAACATATCTTCAAAGCTATCAGCGCAAAGGAAAAAGCAACACACCACTCCCGGGAGGGCTCGAACCTCCAACCTTTCGGTTAACAGCCGATTGCGCTAGCCAATTACGCCACGGAGACAGTCCTTCTATACTTTCACCACAAGCATAACATATCTTCAAAGCTATCGGCCCAAAGAAAAAAAAGCGCCGCACCACCCCGGGTGGGCTCGAACCTCCAACCTTTCGGTTAACAGCCGATCGCGCTAGCCTATTGCGCCACGAAGACAGTCGTGCTCCACTCTCACCACCATCAGAACATATCTTCAAAGCTATCAGCCCAAAGAAAAAAAAGCGCCACAGCACCACCGGGTGGGCTCGAACCTCCAACCTTTAGGTTAACAGCCGATCGCGCTAGCCAATTGTGCCACGAAGAAAGTCCTGCTCCACTCTCACCACTATCAGACATATCTTCAAAGCTATCAGCCCAAAGAAAAAAAAGCAACACACCACTCTCGGGAGGGCTCGAACCTCCAACCTTTGTGTTAACAGCCAATCGTGCTAGCCAGTTGCGCCACGGAGACAGTCGCGCTACACTCTCACCACCGTCAGAACATTTCCTCAGAGCTATCAGCCCAAGAGAAAAAAAGCGCCGCACCACCACCGGGTGGGCTCGAACCTCCAACCTTCCAGTTAACAGCTCATCGCACTAGCCAATTGCGCCACGCAGACAGTCGTGCTTCACTCTCACAACCATCAGAACATATCTTCAAAGCTATCAGCGCAAAGAAAAAAGCAACACACCACTCCCGGGAGGGCTCGAACCTCCAACCTTTCGGTGAACAGCCTATAGCGCTAGCCCATTGCGCCACGGAGACAGTCGTGCGCTCCTCTCACTACCATCAGAACATTTCTTCAGAGCTATCAGCACAAAGAAAAAAAAGCGCCGCACCACCACCGTGTGGGCTCGAACCTCCAAAATTTCGGTTAATAGCCGATCGCGCTGGCCAATTGCGCCACGCAGACATTCGTGCTCCACTCTCACCACCGTCAGAACATTTCTTCAAAGCTATCAGCGCAAAGAAAAAAGCAACACACCACTCCCGGGAGGGCTCGAATTTCCAATCTTTCGGTTAACAGCCGATCGCGCTAGCCAATTGCGCCACGGAGACAGTAGTGCAGCACTCCCACCGCCGTCAGAACATTTCTTCAGAGCTATCAGCCCAAAAAAAGAAAGCGCCGCACCACCACCGGGTGGGCTCGACCTCCAGCCTTTCGGTTAACAGGCGATCGCGCTAGCCGATTTCGCCACGTAGACAGTCGTGCTCCACTCTCACCACCATCAGAACATATCTTCAAAGCTATCAGCGCAAAGAAAAAAGCAACACACCACTCCCGGGAGGCTCGAAACTACAACCTTTCGGTTAACAGCTGATCGCGCGAGCCAATTGTGCCACGGAGACAGTCCCGCTCCACTCTCACCACCATCAGACATATCTTCAAAGCTATGAGCCCAAAGAAAAAAAAGCAACACACCACTCTCGGGAGGGCTCGTACCTCCAACCTTTGTGTTAACAGCCAATCGCGCTAGCCAGTTGCGCCACGGAGACAGTCGCGCTACACTCTCACCACCGTCAGAACATTTCCTCAGAGCTAGCCCAAGAGAGAAAAGCAACACACCACTCCCAGGAGGGCTCGAACCTCCAACCTTTCGGTTAACAGCCGATTGCGCTAGCCAATTACGTCACGGAGACAGTCCTGCTATACTTTCACCACCGTCAGAAGAATTCTTCAGGCTATCAGCCCAAGAAAAAAAAGCGCCGCACCACCACCGGGTGGACTCGAACCTCCAACCTTTCGGTTAACAGCCGATCGTGCTAGCCAATTGCGCCACGGAGACAGTCCTGCTCCACTCTCACCACCATCAGAACATATCTTCAAAGCTATCAGAGCAACGAAAAAAATGCGCCGCACCACCCCCGGGTGGGCTCGAACCTCCAACCTTTCGGTTAACAGCCAATCACGCTAGCCAATTGAGCCACAGAGACAGTCCTGCTCCACTCTCACCACCATCAGAACATATCTTCAAAGCTATCAGCGCAAAGAAAAAAGCAACACACCAATCCCGGGATGGCTCGAACCTCGAACCTTTCGGTCAAAAGCCTATAGCGCTAGCCCATTGCGCCACGGAGACAGTCATGCTCTCCTCTCACCACCATCAGAACATTTCTTCAGAGCTATCAGCGCAAAGAAAAAAAACGCCGCACCACCACCGGGTGGGCTCGAACCTCCAAAATTTCGGTTAATAGCCGATCGCGCTGGCCAATTGCGCCACGGAGACAGTCATGCTCCACTTTCACCACCGTCAGAACATTTCTTCAAAGCTATCAGCGCAAAGAAAAAAGCAACACACCACTCCCGGGAAGGCTCGAATTTCCAATCTTTCGGTTAAAAGCCAATCGCACTAGCCTATTGCGTCACGGAGACAGTCGTGTTCCACTCTCACCACCGTCAGAACATTTCTTCAAAGCCATCAGCGCAAAGAAAAAAGCAACACACCACTCCCGGGAGGGCTCGAAGTTCCAATCTTTCGGTTAACAGCCGATCGCGCTAGCCAATTGCGCCACGGAGACAGTAGTGCAGCACTCCCACCGCCGTCAGAACATTTCTTCAGAGCTATCAGCCCAAAGAAAAAGAAAGCGCCGCACCACCACCGGGTGGGCTCGAACCTCCAGCCTTTCGGTTTACAGGCGATCGCGCTAGAAGATTGCGCCACGGAGACAGTCCTGCTCCACTCTCACCACCATCAGAACATATCTTCAAAGCTATCAGCCCAAAGAAAAAAAAGCGCCGCACCACCACCGGGTGGGCTCGAAACTCCAACATTTCGGTTAACAGCCGATCGTGCTAGCCAATTGCGCCACGGAGACAGTCCTGCTCCACTCTCACCACCATCAGAACATATCTTCAAAGCTATCAGAGCAAAGAAAAAAATGCGCCGCACCACCCCCGGGTGGGCTCGAACCTCCAACCTTTCGGTTAACAGCTCATCGCGCTAGCCAATTGCGCCACGGAGACAGTCGTGCTTCGCTCTCACAACCATCAGAACATATCTTCAAAGCTATCAGCGCAAAGAAAAAAGCAACACACCACTCCCGGGAGGGCTCGAACCTCCAACCTTTCGGTCAACAGCCTATAGCGCTAGCCCATTGCGCCACGGAGACAGTCGTGCTCTCCTCTCACTACCATCAGAACATTTCTTCAGAGCTATCAGCACAAAGAAAAAAAAGCGCCGCACCACCACCGGGTGGGCTCGAACCTCCAAAATTTCGGTTAATAGCCGATTGCGCTGGCCAATTGCGCCACGGAGACAGTCGTGCTCCACTCTCACCATCGTCAGAACATTTCTTCAAAGCTATCAGCGCAAATAAAAAAGCAACACACCACTCCCGGGAGGGCTCGAATTTCCAATCTTTCGGTTAACAGCCGATCGCGCTAGCCAATTGCGCCACGGAGACAGTAGTGCAGCACTCCCACCGCCGTCAGAACATTTCTACAGAGCTATCAGCCCAAAGAAAAAGAAAGCGCCGCACCACCACCGGGTGGGCTCGAACCTCCAGCCTTTCGGTTAACAGGCGATCGCGCTAGCCGATTGCGCCACGTAGACAGTCGTGCTCCACTCTCACCACCATCAGAACATATCTTCAAAGCTATCAGCGCAAAGAAAAAAGCAACACACCACTCCCGGGAGGCTCGAAACTACAACCTTTCGGTTAACAGGTGATCGCGCGAGCCAATTGTGCCACGGAGACAGTCCTGCTCCACTCTCACCACCATCAGACATATCTTCAAAGCTATCAGTCCAAAGAAAAAAAAGCAACACACCACTCTTGGGAGGGCTCGTACCTCCAACCTTTGTGTTAACAGCCAATCGCGCTAGCCAGTTGCGCCACGGAGACAGTCGCGCTACACTCTCACCACCGTCAGAACATTTCCTCAGAGCTAGCCCAAGAGAAAAAAGCAACACACCACTCCCGGGAGGGCTCGAACCTCCAACCTTTCAGTTAACAGCCGATTGCGCTAGCCAATTACGCCACGGAGACAGTCCTGCTATACTTTCCCCACAAGCATAACATATCTTCAAAGCTATCGGCCCAAAGAAAAAAAGCGCCGCACCACCCCGGGTGGGCTCGAACCTCCAACCATTCGGTTAACAGCCGATCGCGCTAGCCAATTGCGCCACGAAGACAGTCGTGCTCCACTCTCACCACCGTCAGAAGAATTCTTCAGGCTATCAGCCCAAAGAAAAAAAAGCGCCGCACCACCACCGGGTGGGCTCGAACCTCCAACATTTCGGTTAACAGCCGATCGTGCTAGCCAATTGCGCCACGGAGACAGTCGTGCTCCACTCTCACCACCATCAGAACATATCTTCAAAGCTATCAACCCAAAGAAAAAAAAGCGCTGCACCACCACCGGGTGGGCTCGAAACTCCAACATTTCGGTTAACAGCCGATCGTGCTAGCCAATTGCGCCACGGAGACAGTCCTGCTCCACTCTCACCACCATCAGAACATATCTTCAAAGCTATCAGAGCAAAGAAAAAAATGCGCCGCACCACTCCCGGGAAGGCTCGAATTTCCAATCTTTCGGTTAAAAGCCAATCGCACTAGCCTATTGCGTCACGGAGACAGTCGTGTTCCACTCTCACCACCGTCAGAACATTTCTTCAAAGCTATCAGCGCAAAGAAAAAAGCAACACACCACTCCCGGGAGGGCTCGAATTTCCAATCTTTCGCTTAACAGCCGATCGCGCTAGCCAAATGCGCCACGGAGACAGTAGTGCAGCACTCCCACCGCCGTCAGAACATTTCTTCAGAGCTCTCAGCCCAAAGAAAAAAAAGCGCCGCACCACCACCGGGTGGGCTAGAAACTCCAACATTTCGGTTAACAGCTCATCGCGCGAGCCAATTGTGCCACGGAGACAGTCCCGCTCCACTCTCACCACCATCAGACATATCTTCAAAGCTATCAGCCCAAAGAAAAAAAAGCAACACACCACTCTCGGGAGGGCTCGTACCTCCAACCTTTGTGTTAACAGCATCGCGCTAGCCAGTTGCGCCACGGAGACAGTCGTGCTACACTCTCACCACCGTCAGAACATTTCCTCAGAGCTAGCCTAAGAGAGAAAAGCAACACACCACTCCCGGGAGGGCTCGAACCTCCAACCTTTCGGTTAACAGCCGATTGCGCTAGCCAATTACGTCACGGAGACAGTCCTGCTATACTTTCACCACCGTCAGAAGAATTCTTCAGGCTATCAGCCCAAGAAAAAAAAGCGCCGCACCACCACCGGGTGGACTCGAACCTCCAACCTTTCGGTTAACAGCCGATCGTGCTAGCCAATTGCGCCACGGAGACAGTCGTGCTCCACTCTCACCACCATCAGAACATATCTTCAAAGCTATCAGCGCAAAGAAAAAAGCGACACACCACTTCCAGGAGGGCTCGAACCTCCAAACTTTCGGTTAACAGCCAATCACGCTAGCCAATTGAGCCACAGAGACAGTCCTGCTCCACTCTCACCACCATCAGAACATATCTTCAAAGCTATCAGCGCAAAGAAAAAAGCAACACACCAATCCCGGGATGGCTCGAACCTCGAACCTTTCGGTCAAAAGCCTATAGCGCTAGCCCATTGCGCCACGGAGACAGTCGTGCTCTCCTCTCACCACCATCAGAACATTTCTTCAGAGCTATCAGCGCAAAGAAAAAAAACGCCGCACCACCACCGGGTGGGCTCAAACCTCCAAAATTTCGGTTAATAGCCGATCGCGCTGGCCAATTGCGCCACGGAGACAGTCATGCTCCACTCTCACCACCGTCAGAACATTTCTTCAAAGCTATCAGCGCAAAGAAAAAAGCAACACACCACTCCCGGGAAGGCTCGAATTTCCAATCTTTCGGTTAAAAGCCAATCGCAATAGCCTATTGCGTCACGGAGACAGTCGTGTTCCACTCTCACCACCGTCAGAACATTTCTTCAAAGCTATCAGCGCAAATAAAAAAGCAACACACCACTCCCGGGAGGGCTCGAAGTTCCAATCTTTCGGTTAACAGCCGATCGCGCTAGCCAATTGCGCCACGGAGACAGTAGTGCAGCACTCCCACCGCCGTCAGAACATTTCTTCAGAGCTATCAGCCCAAAGAAAAAGAAAGCGCCGCACCACCACCGGGTGGGCTCGAACCTCCAGCCTTTCGGTTAACAGGCGATCGCGCTAGAAGATTGCGCCACGGAGACAGTCCTGCTCCACTCTCACCACCATCAGAACATATCTTCAAAGCTATCAGCCCAAAGAAAAAAAAGCGCCGCACCACCACCGGGTGGGCTCGAAACTCCAACATTTCGGTTAACAGCCGATCGTGCTAGCCAATTGCGCCACGGAGACAGTCCTGCTCCACTCTCACCACCATCAGAACATATCTTCAAAGCTATCAGAGCAAAGAAAAAAATGCGCCGCACCACCCCCGGGTGGGCTCGAACCTCCAACCTTTCGGTTAACAGCTCATCGCGCTAGCCAATTGCGCCACGGAGACAGTCGTGCTTCGCTCTCACAACCATCAGAACATATCTTCAAAGCTATCAGCGCAAAGAAAAAAGCAACACACCACTCCCGGGAGGGCTCGAACCTCCAACCTTTCGGTCAACAGCCTATAGCGCTAGCCCATTGCGCCACGGAGACAGTCGTGCTCTCCTCTCACTACCATCAGAACATTTCTTCAGAGCTATCAGCACAAAGAAAAAAAAGCGCCGCACCACCACCGGGTGGGCTCGAACCTCCAAAATTTCGGTTAATAGCCGATCGCGCTGGCCAATTGCGCCACGGAGACAGTCGTGCTCCACTCTCACCACCGTCAGAACATTTCTTCAAAGCTATCAGCGCAAATAAAAAAGCAACACACCACTCCCGGGAGGGCTCGAATTTCCAATCTTTCCGTTAACAGCCGATCGCGCTAGCCAATTGCGCCACGGAGACAGTAGTGCAGCACTCCCACCGCCGTCAAAACATTTCTTCAGAGCTATCAGCCCAAAGAAAAAGAAAGCGCCGCACCACCACCGGGTGGGCTCGAACCTCCAGCCTTTCGGTTAACAGGCGATCGCGCTAGCCGATTGCGCCACGTAGACAGTCGTGCTCCACTCTCACCACCATCAGAACATATCTTCAAAGCTATCAGCGCAAAGAAAAAAGCAACACACCACTCCTGGGAGGCTCGAAACTACAACCTTTCGGTTAACAGCTGTTCGCGCGAGCCAATTGTGCCACGGAGACAGTCCTGCTCCACTCTCACCACCATCAGACATATCTTCAAAGCTATCAGCCCAAAGAAAAAAAAGCAACACACCACTCTTGGGAGGGCTCGTACCTCCAACCTTTGTGTTAACAGCCAATCGCGCTAGCCAGTTGCGCCACGGAGACAGTCGCGCTACACTCTCACCACCGTCAGAACATTTCCTCAGAGCTAGCCCAAGAGAAAGAAGCAACACACCACTCCCGGGAGGGCTCGAACCTCCAACCTTTCAGTTAACAGCCGATTGCGCTAGCCAATTACGCCACGGAGACAGTCCTGCTATACTTTCCCCACAAGCATAACATATCTTCAAAGCTATCGGCCCAAAGTAAAAAAGCGCCGCACCACCCCGGGTGGGCTCGAACCTCCAACCATTCGGTTAACAGCCGATCGCGCTAGCCAATTGCGCCACGAAGACAGTCGTGCTCCACTCTCACCACCGTCAGAAGAATTCTTCAGGCTATCAGCCCAAAGAAAAAAAAGCGCCGCACCACCACCGGGTGGGCTCGAACCTCCAACATTTCGGTTAACAGCCGATCGTGCTAGCCAATTGCGCCACGGAGACAGTCGTGCTCCACTCTCACCACAATCATAACATATCTTCTAAGCGATCAGCGCAAAGAAAAAAGCAACACACCACTTCCAGGAGGGCTCGAACCTCCAACCTTTCGGTTAACAGCCAATCGCGCTAGCCAATTGCGCCACGGAGACAGTCCTGCTCCACTCTCACCACCATCAGAACATATCTTCAAAGGTATCAGCCCAAAGAAAAAAAAAGCGCCGCAGCACCACCGGGTGGGCTCGAACCTCCAACCTTTCGGTTAACAGCCGATCGCGCTAGCCAATTGCGCCATGGAGACAGTCCTGCTCCACTCCCACCGCCATCAGAACATATCTTCAAAGCTATCAGCGCAAAGAAAAAAGCAACACACCAATCCCGGGAGGGCTCGAACCTCGAACCTTTCGGTCAAATGCCTATAGCGCTAGCCCATTGCGCCACGGAGACAGTCGTGCTCTCCTCTCACCACCATCAGAACATTTCTTCAGAGCTATCAGCCCAAAGAAAAAAAACGCCGCACCACCACCGGGTGGGCTCGAACCTCCAAAATTTCGGTTAATAGCCGATCGCGCTGGCCAATTGCGCCACGGAGACAGTCGTGCTCCACTCTCACCACCGTCAGAACATTTCTTCAAAGCTATCAGCACAAAGAAAAAAGCAACACACCACTCCCGGGAAGGCTCGAATTTCCAATCTTTCGGTTAAAAGCCAATCGCACTAGCCTATTGCGTCACGGAGACAGTCGTGTTCCACTCTCACCACCGTCAGAACATTTCTTCAAAGCTATCAGCGCAAAGAAAAAAGCAACACACCACTCCCGGGAGGGCTCGAATTTCCAATCTTTCGCTTAACAGCCGATCGCGCTAGCCAAATGCGCCACGGAGACAGTAGTGCAGCACTCCCACCGCCGTCAGAACATTTCTTCAGAGCTATCAGCCCAAAGAAAAAGAAAGCGCCGCACCACTACCGGGTGGGCTCGAACCTCCAGCCTTTCGGTTAACAGGCGATCGCGCTAGAAGGTTGCGCCACGGAGACAGTCCCGCTCCACTCTCACCGCCATCAGAACATATCTTCAAAGCTCTCAGCCCAAAGAAAAAAAAGCGCCGCACCACCACCGGGTGGGCTAGAAACTCCAACATTTCGGTTAACAGCCGATCGTGCTAGCCAATTGCGCCACGGAGACAGTCCTGCTCCACTCTCACCACCATCAGAACATATCTTCAAAGCTATCAGAGCAAAGAAAAAAATGCGCCGCACCACCCCCGGGTGGGCTCGAACCTCCAACCTTTCGGTTAACAGCTCATCGCGCTAGCCAATTGCGCCACGGAGACAGTCGTGCTTCACTCTCACAACCATCAGAACATATCTTCAAAGCTATCAGCGCAAAGAAAAAAGCAACACACCACTCCCGGGAGGGCTCGAACCTCCAACCTTTCGGTCAACAGCCTATAGCGCTAGCCCATTGCGCCACGGAGACAGTCGTGCTCTTCTCTCACTACCATCAGAACATTTCTTCAGAGCTATCAGCACAAAGAAAAAAAAGCGCCGCACCACCACCGGGTGGGCTCGAACCTCCAAAATTTCGGTTAATAGCCGATCGCGCTGGCCAATTGCGCCACGGAGACAGTCGTGCTCCACTCTCACCACCGTCAGAACATTTCGTCAAAGCTATCAGCGCAAAGAAAAAAGTAACACACCACTCCCGGGAGGGCTCGAATTTCCAATCTTTCGGTTAACAGCCGATCGCGCTAGCCAATTGCGCCACGGAGACAGTAGTGCAGCACTCCCACCGCCGTCAAAACATTTCTTCAGAGCTATCAGCCCAAAGAAAAAGAAAGCGCCGCACCACCACCGGGTGGGCTCGAACCTCCAGCCTTTCGGTTAACAGGCGATCGCGCTAGCCGATTGCTCCACGTAGACACTCGTGCTCTCACCACCATCAGAACATATCTTCAAAGCTATCAGCGCAAAGAAAAAAGCAACACACCACTCCCGGGAGGCTCGAAACTACAAGCTTTCGGTTAACAGCTGATCGTGCGAGCCAATTGTGCCACGGAGACAGTCCTGCTCCACTCTCACCACCATCAGACATATCTTCAAAGCTATCAGTCCAAAGAAAAAAAAGCAACACACCACTCTCGGGAGGGCTCGAACCTCCAACCTTTGTGTTAACAGCCAATCGCCATAGCCAGTTGCGCCACGGAGACAGTCGCGCTACACTCTCACCACCGTCAGAACATTTCCTCAGAGCTATCAGCCCAAGAGAAAAAAGCAACACACCACTCCCGGGAGGGCTCGAACCTCCAACCTTTCGGTCAACAGCCTATAGCGCTAGCCCATTGCGCCACGGAGACAGTCGTGCTCTTCTCTCACTACCATCAGAACATTTCTTCAGAGCTATCAGCACAAAGAAAAAAAAGCGCCGCACCACCACCGGGTGGGCTCGAACCTCCAAAATTTCGGTTAATAGCCGATCGCGCTGGCCAATTGCGCCACGGAGACAGTCGTGCTCCACTCTCACCACCGTCAGAACATTTCTTCAAAGCTATCAGCGCAAAGAAAAAAGCAAAACACCACTCCCGGGAGGGCTCGAATTTCCAATCTTTCGGTTAACAGCCGATCGCGCTAGCCAATTGCGCCACGGAGACAGTAGTGCAGCACTCCCACCGCCGTCAGAACATTTCTTCAGAGCTATCAGCCCAAAGAAAAAGAAAGCGCCGCACCACCACCGGGTGGGCTCGAACCTCCAGCCTTTCGGTTAACAGGCGATCGCACTAGCCGATTGCTCCACGTAGACACTCGTGCTCTCACCACCATCAGAACATATCTTCAAAGCTATCAGCGCAAAGAAAAAAGCAACACACCACTCCCGGGAGGCTCGAAACTACAAGCTTTCGGTTAACAGCTGATCGTGCGAGCCAATTGTGCCACGGAGACAGTCCTGCTCCACTCTCACCACCATCAGACTTATCTTCAAAGCTATCAGTCCAAAGAAAAAAAAGCAACACACCACTCTCGGGAGGGCTCGAACCTCCAACCTTTGTGTTAACAGCCAATCGCCATAGCCAGTTGCGCCACGGAGACAGTCGCGCTACACTCTCACCACCGTCAGAACATTTCCTCAGAGCTATCAGCCCAAGAGAAAAAAGCAACACACCCCTCCCGGGAGGGCTCGAACCTCCAACCTTTCGGTTAACAGCCGATTGCGCTAGCCAATTACGCCACGGAGACAGTCCTGCTATACTTTCTCCACAAGCATAACATATCTTCAAAGCTATCGGCCCAAAGAAAAAAAGCGCCGCACCGCCCCGGGTGGGCTCGAACCTCCAGCCTTTCGGTTAACAGGCGATCGCGCTAGCCGATTGCGCCACGTAGACAGTCGTGCTCCACTCTCACCACCATCAGAACATATCTTCAAAGCTATCAGCGCAAAGAAAAAAGCAACACACCACTCCTGGGAGGCTCGAAACTACAACCTTTCGGTTAACAGCTGATCGCGCGAGCCAATTGTGCCACGGAGACAGTCCTGCTCCACTCTCACCACCATCAGACATATCTTCAAAGCTATCAGCCCAAAGAAAAAAAAGCAACACACCACTCTTGGGAGGGCTCGTACCTCCAACCTTTGTGTTAACAGCCAATCGCGCTAGCCAGTTGCGCCACGGAGACAGTCGCGCTACACTCTCACCACCGTCAGAACATTTCCTCAGAGCTAGCCCAAGAGAAAGAAGCAACACACCACTCCCGGGAGGGCTCGAACCTCCAACCTTTCAGTTAACAGCCGATTGCGCTAGCCAATTACGCCACGGAGACAGTCCTGCTATACTTTCCCCACAAGCATAACATATCTTCAAAGCTATCGGCCCAAAGAAAAAAAGCGCCGCACCACCCCGGGTGGGCTCGAACCTCCAACCATTCGGTTAACAGCCGATCGCGCTAGCCAATTGCGCCACGATGACAGTCGTGCTCCACTCTCACCACCGTCAGAAGAATTCTTCAGGCTATCAGCCCAAAGAAAAAAAAGCGCCGCACCACCACCGGGTGGGCTCGAACCTCCAACATTTCGGTTAACAGCCGATCGTGCTAGCCAATTGCGCCACGGAGACAGTCGTGCTCCACTCTCACCACAATCTTAACATATCTTCAAAGCTATCAGCGCAAAGAAAAAAGCAACACACCACTTCCACGAGGGCTCGAACCTCCAACCTTTCGGTTAACAGCCAATCGCGCTAGCCAATTGCGCCACGGAGACAGTCCTGCTCCACTCTCACCACCATCAGAACATATCTTCAAAGGTATCAGCCCAAAGAAAAAAAAAGCGCCGCAGCACCACCGGGTGGGCTCGAACCTCCAACCTTTCGGTTAACAGCCGATCGCGCTAGCCAATTGCGCCATGGAGACAGTCCTGCTCCACTCTCACCGCCATCAGAACATATCTTCAAAGCTATCAGCGCAAAGAAAAAAGCAACACACCAATCCCGGGAGGGCTCGAACCTCGAACCTTTCGGTCAAATGCCTATAGCGCTAGCCCATTGCGCCACGGAGACAGTCGTGCTCTCCTCTCACCACCATCAGAACATTTCTTCAGAGCTATCAGCCCAAAGAAAAAAAACGCCGCACCACCACCGGGTGGGCTCGAACCTCCAAAATTTCGGTTAATAGCCGATCGCGCTGGCCAATTGCGCCACGGAGACAGTCGTGCTCCACTCTCACCACCGTCAGAACATTTCTTCAAAGCTATCAGCGCAAAGAAAAAAGCAACACGCCACTCCCGGGAAGGCTCGAATTTCCAATCTTTCGGTTAAAAGCCAATCGCACTAGCCTATTGCGTCACGGAGACAGTCGTGTTCCACTCTCACCACCGTCAGAACATTTCTTCAAAGCTATCAGCGCAAAGAAAAAAGCAACACACCACTCCCGGGAGGGCTCGAATTTCCAATCTTTCGCTTAACAGCCGATCGCGCTAGCCAATTGCGCCACGGAGACAGTAGTGCAGCACTCCCACCGCCGTCAGAACATTTCTTCAGAGCTATCAGCCCAAAGAAAAAGAAAGCGCCGCACCACCACCGGGTGGGCTCGAACCTCCAGCCTTTCGGTTAACAGGCGATCGCGCTAGAAGGTTGCGCCACGGAGACAGTCCTGCTTCACTCTCAGCACCATCAGAACATATCTTCAAAGCTCTCAGCCCAAAGAAAAAAAAGCGCCGCACCACCACCGGGTGGGCTAGAAACTCCAACATTTCGGTTAACAGCCGATCGTGCTAGCCAATTGCGCCACGGAGACAGTCCTGCTCCACTCTCACCACCATCAGAACATATCTTCAAAGCTATCAGAGCAAAGAAAAAAATGCGCCGCACCACCCCCGGGTGGGCTCGAACCTCCAACCTTTCGGTTAACAGCTCATCGCGCTAGCCAATTGCGCCACGGAGACAGTCGTGCTTCACTCTCACAACCATCAGAACATATCTTCAAAGCTATCAGCGCAAAGAAAAAAGCAACACACCACTCCCGGGAGGGCTCGAACCTCCAACCTTTCGGTCAACAGCCTATAGCGCTAGCCCATTGCACCACGGAGACAGTCGTGCTCTTCTCTCACTACCATCAGAACATTTCTTCAGAGCTATCAGCACAAAGAAAAAAAAGCGCCGCACCACCACCGGGTGGGCTCGAACCTCCAAAATTTCGGTTAATAGCCGATCGCGCTGGCCAATTGCGCCACGGAGACAGTCGTGCTCCACTCTCACCACCGTCAGAACATTTCTTCAAAGCTATCAGCGCAAAGAAAAAAGTAACACACCACTCCCGGGAGGGCTCGAATTTCCAATCTTTCGGTTAACAGCCGATCGCGCTAGCCAATTGCGCCACGGAGACAGTAGTGCAGCACTCCCACCACCGTCAAAACATTTCTTCAGAGCTATCAGCCCAAAGAAAAAGAAAGCGCCGCACCACCACCGGGTGGGCTCGAACCTCCAGCCTTTCGGTTAACAGGCGATCGCGCTAGCCGATTGCTCCACGTAGACACTCGTGCTCTCACCACCATCAGAACATATCTTCAAAGCTATCAGCGCAAAGAAAAAAGCAACACACCACTCCCGGAAGGCTCGAAACTACAAGCTTTCGGTTAACAGCTGATCGTGCGAGCCAATTGTGCCACGGAGACAGTCCTGCTCCACTCTCACCACCATCAGACATATCTTCAAAGCTATCAGTCCAAAGAAAAAAAAGCAACACACCACTCTCGGGAGGGCTCGAACCTCCAACCTTTGTGTTAACAGCCAATCGCCATAGCCAGTTGCGCCACGGAGACAGTCGCGCTACACTCTCACCACCGTCAGAACATTTCCTCAGAGCTATCAGCCCAAGAGAAAAAAGCAACACACCACTCCCGGGAGGGCTCGAACCTCCAACCTTTCGGTCAACAGCCTATAGCGCTAGCCCATTGCGCCACGGAGACAGTCGTGCTCTTCTCTCACTACCATCAGAACATTTCTTCAGAGCTATCAGCACAAAGAAAAAAAAGCGCCGCACCACCACCGGGTGGGCTCGAACCTCCAAAATTTCGGTTAATAGCCGATCGCGCTGGCCAATTGCGCCACGGAGACAGTCGTGCTCCACTCTCACCACCGTCAGAACATTTCTTCAAAGCTATCAGCGCAAATAAAAAAGCAACACACCACTCCCGGGAGGGCTCGAATTTCCAATCTTTCGGTTAACAGCCGATCGCGCTAGCCAATTGCGCCACGGATACAGTAGTGCAGCACTCCCACCGCCGTCAGAACATTTCTTCAGAGCTATCAGCCCAAAGAAAAAGAAAGCGCCGCACCACCACCGGGTGGGCTCGAACCTCCAGCCTTTCGGTTAACAGGCGATCGCACTAGCCGATTGCTCCACGTAGACACTCGTGCTCTCACCACCATCAGAACATATCTTCAAAGCTATCAGCGCAAAGAAAAAAGCAACACACCACTCCCGGGAGGCTCGAAACTACAAGCTTTCGGTTAACAGCTGATCGTGCGAGCCAATTGTGCCACGGAGACAGTCCTGCTCCACTCTCACCACCATCAGACATATCTTCAAAGCTATCAGTCCAAAGAAAAAAAAGCAACACACCACTCTCGGGAGGGCTCGAACCTCCAACCTTTGTGTTAACAGCCAATCGTCATAGCCAGTTGCGCCACGGAGACAGTCGCGCTACACTCTCACCACCGTCAGAACATTTCCTCAGAGCTATCAGCCCAAGAGAAAAAAGCAACACACCACTCCCGGGAGGGCTCGAACCTCCAACCTTTCGGTTAACAGCCGATTGCGCTAGCCAATTACGCCACGGAGACAGTCCTGCTATACTTTCACCACAAGTATAACATATCTTCAAAGCTATCGGCCCAAAGAAACAAAGTGCCGCACCACCCCGGGTGGGCTCGAACCTCCAACCATTCGGTTAACAGCCGATCGCGCTAGCCAATTGCGCCACGAAGACAGTCGTGCTCCACTCTCACCACCGTCAGAAGAATTCTTCAGGCTATCAGCCCAAAGAAAAAAAAGCGCCGCACCACCATCGGGTGGGCTCGAACCTCCAACCTTTCGGTTAACAGCCGATCGTGCTAGCCAATTTCGCCACGGAGACAGTCGTGCTCCACTCTCACCACCATCAGAACATATCTTCAAAGCTATCAGCGCAAAGAAAAAAGCAACACACCACTTCCAGGAGGGCTCGAACCTCCAACACAGTCCGGCAGCGGTGCACAAAGCGATCAGACGGCAAAAATACATCTGCAATTCTTTGCAGGAAATTTCCACGTGTACGCTTCGGTTGGACGCTACTGAAAACTACCCTTCATCGACGTATGGCCCGCAACGCATCGAGAACCGGCATCGTGACGCTGCTGGCCTGATTGCTGGAACAAGATAACACGGAGTCGGCGCAGAAGGCTGTCAGCTGATCCTCGGCTGGCTTTATAAGCGCTGAGATTCTCGTCTCCCACACAGTCCTGCAGCGGTGCACAAAGCGATCAGACGGCAAAAATACATCTGCAATTCTTTGCAGGAAATTTCCACGTGTACGCTTCGGTTGGACGCTACGGCAAAACTACCCTTCATCGACGTATGGCCCGCAACGCATCGAGAACCGGCATCGTGACGCTGCTGGCCTGATTGCTGGAACAAGATAACACGGAGTCGGCGCAGAAGGCTGTCAGCTGATCCTCGGCTGGCTTTATAAGCGCTGAGATTCTCGTCTCCCACACAGTCCGGCAGCGGTGCACAAAGCGATCAGACGGCAAAAATACATCTGCAATTCTTTGCAGGAAATTTCCACGTGTACGCTTCGGTTGGACGCTACGGCAAAACTACCCTTCATCGACGTATGGCCCGCAACGCATCGAGAACCGGCATCGTGACGCTGCTGGCCTGATTGCTGGAACAAGATAACACGGAGTCGGCGCAGAAGGCTGTCAGCTGATCCTCGGCTGGCTTTATAAGCGCTGAGATTCTCGTCTCCCACACAGTCCGGCAGCGGTGCACAAAGCGATCAGACGGCAAAAATACATCTGCAATTCTTTGCAGGTAAGAAAGAGGTATCCCTCGACTACTTTCCTTGCTTTTTGCACTGCTGCCGGACAAACATTTTTTTCCTTTTTTTGTACTTGTTAAGTGAAGTTCCTATCATGAGTAAGGGTGACAAGAAAGAAATCGCAACGTTAATCTCTGATTTTCAACGGGAAATACGTGCCGAGATAAGGTCACTAAAAGAAAGCCTGAAAATTTGCTGCGATACATGCGATGAAGTAAAGAAAATAGGAACCGATATCAGGGCACTAAGAGCGGAAGTAAAAGAACTGGTTTCTCAGAACGAAAAACTAAAAGCCGAGAATCATCGGCTTGAAAAGAAAGTTGAAGAACTTGAGCAATATCAAAGAAGTAACAATCTTGAGATAAAGGGTGCACCAGAGGAACTTGACTCAACTATCGTCGTGAAAAAGATAGGTGAGCTTGTGGGCGAGCCAATATCTGACAGTGACATCGACATCTGTCACAGGGTGTCGACGGCAAAAAGGAATGAACGGAACATCGTTGTCCGGCTCATCTCGCGCAACAAACGTAATGCGGTGCTCGCAAAAGCAAAGAAACAAAGGATCCTTTCTAGTCACCTCGATTACGAGGGAGCGGAAAGCGTTATTTATGTTAACGAGCACCTGACGCGACAGAACAAGCAGCTTCTTGGCGCAGCCATAGCAAAAAAGAAATCTGCAAAATGGAAATTCGTATGGTCTAGTGGAGGAAAAATTCTTGCGCGCAAAGATGAAACGTCAGATGTAATCCGGATAACAAGCCCAATTGATTTAGGTCTCATTAAGTAAAGAAAGGGGAAGGGAAGGAGAAGAGAAGGCGGATTTTTTTTCACCATGTCTACTATAGAAACAACAATACCAATAATTAATGATGCCTCCTTTACCATACTACATCAAAATATAAGAAGTATTAGGAACAAGCATGAAGCATTTGATGTCTTTATGAGTTCTCTTCACGTGGACATCGATGCAATATTGTTTACAGAGACATGGCTGTGTAATACTGACATGTCTCCTCAGTTCACTAACTATAATATAGCACGCTTGGATCGCGCAGGAAGAGGTGGAGGGTTGGCTATATACTTGCGGCAGCGATATTGTTTTCAAATGCTTGATGATCTTTCTGTGAGTAATGGTGACATAGAGTGCCTAGCAATAGAAACAAATTCTTTTGTACTTGCCGTGGTGTATAGACCCCCAACTGGATATAAGAGGCATTTTCTCAGTCATATGGAAAACCTCATGCATTGTTTTAATGAGATAAAAAAACCATATTTTATCATGGGTGATGTAAATATTAATATGATGAGTGAAGAGCTGTACGTGCTTGACTTGAAAAACCTTGTAGCATCATATGGATGTCGGAATGCCATTATATATCCAACCCGTATTACTCACAATAGTTCCACGTCACTTGACGTCTGTATAACAAGCCTAAATAGTTGCGATTACACCTCGGGCATACTGTGCTCAGACCTAAGTGACCACCTACCTATCTACATTTCTACACAAAACCTGCAGCACAAAATTAAATGTCCAAATATCGCGCGGTATAGATATATTGATGACAAATCACTGCTTAAGTTTACCGAATTAATTGAACGTGCTGACTGGTCACCTGTGTATGTGCAATGCAACCCAGATAGCGCATATAATACTTTCCTAGCTATTTTCCTTGAGTGCTACGATATTGCTTTCCCGATACAACAGATCAGAACACGAAAGGGTAAGAACAGAAAACCATGGATAAACAGTGACCTCCTGAAACGAATCAAGCAGAAAAACGCGCTTTTTCACAGGTTTCTTGCTACTAGAGATATTGCAATATTGCGTGAATTCAAGCGATTCCGAAACAAACTAAATAGTGACACTAGGAAGGCTAAATTTGCCTATTATGAAGCCACCTTCTCACGTATAAAATCAGAACCGGCAAAAATATGGAAACAAGTTATTTCCTTAACTGGGAGAACAGCAACGTCAAACACACCTAAACACGTAAAAGTCAACAATATTCTGGAGGGTAAGGAACTGGCAAACGCAATTAACCAATACTTTGTAAATGTGGCTGTTTATGATGAAGACTCAACACAATATGAAGATGAAACAAGTAGTTGCATGAACTCTCTCGTACTACACGAAGTATTACCCGAGGAAGTCTACCGATATATAAAAGAACTAAAGACAAACGTTGCGAGTGGTTATGATGACGTAAGGGTGGCTCCAGTTAAGGCTGTCGCATCTATACTTAGCCCCGTATTAGCATATCTGGTAAATTATTCCTTTCTTATTGGAATCTTTCCAACAAAACTTAAGGTGGCCAAAGTTACACTCATTCATAAAGGTGGCAACACTACTGAATTAACAAACTATCGTCCGATATCCGTATTACCTGTATTCTCAAAAATTTATGAAAAATGTATAAATACGCGCCTTATGAAATATCTTGAGAAGTACAATATCTTATCACCGCATCAATATGGTTTTCGCAAAAATAAAACCACGGAAGAGGCACTAATTGATGTAAAAAGCCGCATAATAGAAAATATTGAAAATAAAATGTTCACGTTAGGTGTCTTCCTTGACTTGCGTAAAGCGTTCGATTCTGTTGACCATAATATCTTACTGTTGAAATTAAGCCGCTATGGAATTCGTGGAATAGTCTCTGATTTATTTAAAAGCTATTTATCATCCAGACAACAATTTGTTAGCATAGACAGTAAAAAGTCAGACTATTTAAGCGTAAAGAAAGGAGTTCCGCAGGGGTCCATTTTAGGCCCCGTGCTTTTCCTTTTATATATAAATGATATTACAGAGGTTCAGTATACACCCGAAATTAAAATGTTCGCTGACGACACAAGTGTATTCTTCACAGGCTCCACCATTCAGGAAGTAGAAGCTTCGAAACTTTCAGGCTGGCTAACAAAAAACAAACTAAAATTAAACACACAAAAAACAAAATTTATTATGTTCAGGCCCATTAACAAGCACATCAGTGATAATATAGTAATCTTGTTTGACAATCAGCGACTCGAACAAGTCAGCACACAAAAATTCCTTGGAGTCTGGTTTCATGAGCATTTAACATGGACACCGCACGTAAATAGTCTCTTGGTAGATCTAGCTCGTTCTGTAGGGTGCTTGAGTAAAATTGCTTTCCTCCTCCCTTCATGGTTATGCAAATCATTATATTATAGCATGTTTTACTCCAGGCTTCTATACGGAATGCTTGTATGGGGAACAACAACTAAGACCAATTACGATCGAATATTAATCTTGCAAAAGCGCGCGCTCCGTGTAATAGAAAAATATAAAGGTCACCCCAAGGACTTAGACACTCAGCCGCTTTTTCTTAAACATGGAATTCTATCTGCTAGGAAAGTATATAATCTTAAACTGATGCAACACATCCACAAACATAAACTACAGGATTCCTTTCCACGCACTGTATCAACAACATATGGCTTCAGAAATTCTACCCGCAAAACTAAGAAAACACGCACGAACTATGGCAAGCAGGCTATTGATTATAAGATCATACAATTGCTAAACCTTCACGAATCGAATATAGACTTTACTCTGAAAACTAAACAATTTAAATGTCATCATAAATCCTTTCTTCTTTTGACTAAAGACATAGTAGATCCATAGGCTTTTATATTTAGGAATACTTGTATACTGAGTTGATTTTTTTCTTACTGTGAACAACGATACTTAAACAGAATCGTTTGATACCAAAATTGTTTCCTGTTTATGTAAAACATATTCTGAATGTATATCATGTAGAAATAAGCTATGTAACTAAATAAGATATGTATAATGTCACTTATTTGTATATTTATGTTACTGATGTGTGAATATGTGTAATATGGCACTGATGCAGACTGTATCAGGAGGTCAAGACCTCGTCAGGCTATTTAGCCTTTAGTCTTTGCCTCCCGCAGGGAAGTTTTTGTATTTTTTTTCTTTCCTGCAAATAAACTTTGAAACTTTGAAACTTTGAAACCTTTCGGTTAACAGCCAATCGCGCTAGCCAATTGCGCCACGGAGACAGTCCTGCTCCACTCTCACCACCATCAGAACATATCTTCAAAGGTATCAGCCCAAAGAAAAAAAAGCGCCGCAGCACCACCGGGTGGGCTCGAACCTCCAACCTTTCGGTTAACAGCCGATCGCGCTAGCCAATTGCGCCACGGAGACAGTAGTGCAGCACTCCCACCGCCGTCAGAATATTTCTTCAGAGCTATCAGCCCAAAGAAAAAGAAAGCGCCGCACCACCACCGGGTGGGCTCGAACCTCCAGCCTTTCGGTTAACAGGCGATCGCGCTAGCCGATTGCGCCACGGAGACAGTCCTGCCCCACTCTCACCACCATCAGAACATATCTTCAAAGCTATCAGCCCAAAGAAAAAAAAGCGCCGCACCACCACCGGGTGGGCTCGAAACTCCAACATTTCGGTTAACAGCCGATCGTGCTAGCCAATTGCGCCACGGAGACAGTCCTGCTCCACTCTCACCACCATCAGAACATATCTTCAAAGCTATCAAAGCAAAGAAAAAAAGGCGCCGCACCACCCCCGGGTGGGCTCAAACCTCCAACCTTTAGGTTAACAGCCCATCGCGCTAGCCAATTGTCCCATGGAGACAGTCGTGCTCCACTCTCACCACCAACAGAACATATCTTCAAAGCTATCAGCCCGAAGAAAAAAAAGCGCCACAGCACCACCGGGTGGGCTCGAACCTCCAAGCTTTCGGTTAACAGCCGATCGCGCTAGCCAATTGTGCCACGGAGACAGTCCTGCTCCACTCTCACCACCATCAGACATATCTTCAAAGCTATCAGCCCAAAGAAAAAAAGCAACACACCACTCTCGGGAGTGCTCGAACCTCCAACCTTTGTGTTAACAGCCAATCGCGCTATCCAGTTGCGCCACGGAGACAGTCGCGCTACACTCTCACCACCGTCACAACATTTCCTCAGAGCTATCAGCCCAAGAGAAAAAAAGCGCCGCACCACCACCGGGTGGGCTCGAACCTCCAACCTTTCGGTTAACAGCTCATCGCACTAGCCAATTGCGCCACGGAGACAGTCGTGCTCCACTCTCACCACCATCAGAACATATCTTCAAAGCTATCAGCGCAAAAAAAGCAACACACCACTCCTGGGAGGGCTCGAAATTCCAATCTTTCGGTTAACAGCCGATCGCGCTAGCCAATTGCGCCACGGAGACAGTAGTGCAGCACTCCCACCTCCTTCAGAACATCTCTTCAGAGCTATCAGCCCAAAAAAAAGAACGCGCCGCACCACCACCGGGTGGGCTCGGACCTCCAGCCTTTCGGTTAACAGGCGATCCCGCTAGCCAATTGCGCCACGTAGACAGTCGTGCTTCACTCTCACCACCAGCATAACATATCTTCAAAGCTATCGACCCAAAGAAAAAAAAGCGCCGCACTACCCCGTGTGGGCTCGAACCTCGAACCTTTCGGTTAACAGCTGATCGCGCTAGCCAATTGCGCTACGGAGACAGTCGTGCTCCACTCTAACCACCGTCAGAACATTTCTTCAGACTATCAGCCCAAAGAAAAAAAAGCGCCACACCACCACAGGGTGGGCTCGAACCTCCAACCATTCGCTTAACAGCCGATCGCGCTAGCCAATTGCGCCACGGAGACAGTCGGTCTCCATTCTCACCACCGTCAGAACATTTCTCCAAAGCTATCAGCGCAAAGAAAAAAAAGCTCCGCACCACCACCCGGTGGGCTCGAACCTCCAACCTTTCGGTTAACAGCCGATCACGCTAGCCAATTGCGCTACGGAGACAGTACTGCTCCACTCTCACCACCATCAGAACATATCTTCAAAGCTATCAGCCCAAAGAAACAAAAGCAACACACCACTCTCGGGAGGGCTCGAAACTCCTATTTTCAGGGTAACAGCCGATCGCGCTAGCCAATTACGCCACGGAGACAGTCCTGCTCCACTCTCACCACCATCAGAACATATCTTCAAAGCTATCAGCGCAAAGAAAAAAGCAACACACCAATCCCGGGAAGGCTCGAACCTCGAACCTTTCGGTCAAAAGCCTATAGCGCTAGCCCATTGCGCCCCGGAGACAGTCGTGCTCTCCTCTCACCACCATCAGAACATTTCTTCAGAGCTATCAGCCCAAAGAAAAAAAAGCGGCGCACCACCACCAGGTGGGCTCGAAACTCCAAAATTTCGGTTAATAGCCGATCGCGCTGGCCAATTGCGCCACGGAGACAGTCGTGCTCCACTCTCACCACCGTCAGAACATTTCTTCAAAGCTATCAGCGCAAAGAAAAAAGCAACACACCACTCCCTGGAAGGCTCGAATTTCCCATCTTTCGGTTAAAAGCCAATCGCACTAGCCAATTGCGTCACGGAGACAGTCGTGTTCCACTCTCACCACCGTCAGAACATTTCTTCAAAGCTATCAGCGCAAAGAAAAAAGCAACACACCACTCCCGGGAGGGCTCGAATTTCCAATCTTTCGGTTAACAGCCGATCGCGCTAGCCAATTGCGCCACGGAGACATAAGTGCAGCACTCCCACCACCGTCAGAACATTTCTTCGGAGCTGTCAGCCGAAAGAAAAAAAAGCGCCGCACCACCACCAGACGAGCTCGAACCTCCAACCTATCGGTTAACAGCCGATTGCGCTAGCCAATTGCGCCACGGAGACAGCCGTGCTCCACTCTCCCCACCATCAGAACATATCTTCAAAGCTATCAGTGCAAAGAAAAAAGCACCACACCACTCCCGGGAGAGCTCGAACCTTCAACCTTTCGGTTAACAGCCGATCGCGCTAGCCAATTGCGCTACAAAGACAGTCCTGCTCCACTCTCACCACCATTAGAACATATCTTCAAAGCTATCAGCCCAAAGAAAAAAAAAACGCCACAGCACCACCGGGTGGGCTCGAACCTCCAACCTTTCGGGTAACAGCCGATCGCGCTAGCCAATTGCGCTACGGAGACAGTCCTGCTCCACTCTCACCACCATCAGAACATATCTTCAAAGCTATCAGCCCAAAGAAAAAAGCAACACACCACTCCCGGGAGGGCTCGAACCTCCAACCTTTCGATTAACAGCCGATCGCGCTAGCCAATTAGGCCACGGAGACAGTACTGCTATACTCTCACCACCAGCATAACATATCTTCAAAGCTATCGGCCCAAAGAAAAAAAAGCGCCGCGCCACCCCGGGTGGGCTCGAAATTCCAATCTTTCGGTTAACAGCCGATCGCGCTAGCCAATTGCGCCACGGAGACAGTAGTGCAGCACTCCCACCTCTGTCAGAACATATCCTCAAAGCTATCAGCCCAAAGAAAAAAGCAACACACCACTCCCGGGAGGGCTCGAACCTCCAACCTTTCGGTTAACAGCCGATCGCGCCAGCCAATTGCGCCACGGAGACGGTCGTGCTCCACTCTCACCACCATCAGAACATTTCCTCAGAGCTATCAGCCCAAAGGAAAAAAAGCGCCGCACCACCACCGGACGAGCTCGAACCTCCAACCTATCGGTTAACAGCCGATTGCGCTAGCCAATGGCGCCACGGAGACAGTACTGCTATACTCTCACCACCGTTAGTACATTTCTCCAAAGCTATCAGCGCAAAGAAAAAAGAGCGCCGCACCACCACCGGGTGGGCTCGAACCTCCAACCTTTCGCTTAAGAGCCGATCCCGCTAGCCAATTGCGCCACGGAGACAGTCGTGCTCCACTCTCACCACCATCAGAACATATCTTCAAAGCTAGCAGCCTGAAGAAAAAAAAGCAACACACCACTCCCGGGAGGGCTCGAACCTCCAACTTTTTTGTTAAAAGCCGATCGCGCTAGCCAATTGCGCCACGGAGACAGTCGTGTTCCACTCTCACCACCATCAGAACATATCTTCAAAGCTATCAGCGCATAGAAAAAAGCAACACACCACTCCCGGGAGGGCTCGAAATTCCAATCTTTCGGTTAACAGCCGATCGCGCTAGCCAATTGCGCCACGGAGACAGTAGTGCAGCACTCCTACCTCTGTCAGAACATTTCTTCAGAGCTATCAGCCCAAAGAAAAAGAAAGCGCCGCACCACCACCGGGTGGGCTCGAACCTCCAGCCTTTCGGTTAACAGGCGATCGCGCTAGCCAATTGCGCCAGGTAGACAGTCGTGCTCCACTCTCACCACCATCAGAACATATCTCCAAAGCTATACGCGCAAAGAAAAGAGCAACCCACCACTCCCGGGAAGGCTCGAACCTCCAGCCTTTCGGTTAACAGGCGATCGCGCTAGCCAATTGCGCCACGTAGACAGTCGTGCTCCACTCTCACCACCATCAGAATATATCTCCAAAGCTATCAGCGCAAAGAAAAAAGCAACACACCACTCCCGGGAGGGCTCGAACCTCCAACTTTTCGGTTAACAGCCGATCGCGCTAGCCAATTAGGCCACGGAGACAGTCCTGCTATACTCTCGCCACCATCAGAACATATTTTTAAAGCTATCAGCCCAAAGAAAAAAAACCGCCGCAGCACCAGCGGGTGGGCTCGAACCTCCAACATTTCGGTTAACAGCCGATCGCGCTAACCAATTGCGCTACGGAGACAGTCCTGCTACACTATCACCGCCATCAGAACATATCTCAAAGCTATCAGCACAAAGAAAACAGCAACACACCACTCCCGGGAAGGCTCGAAACTACAACTATTCGGTTAACAGCTGATCGCGCGAGCCAATTGCGCCACGGAGACAGTCCTGCTGTACTCTCACCACCAGCATAATATATCTTCAAAGCTATCGGCCCAAAGAAAAAAAAGCGCCGCACCACCCAGGGTGGGCTCGAACCTCCAACCTTTCGGTTAACAGCCGATCGCGCTGGCCAATTGCGCCACGGAGACAGTCGTGCTCCACTCTCACCACCATCAGAACATATCTTCAAAGCTAGCAGCCTGAAGAAAAAAAAGCAACACACCACTCCCGGGAGGGCTCGAACCTCCAACTTTTTTGTTAAAAGCCGATCGCGCTAGCCAATTGTGCCGCGGAGACAGTCGTGTTCCACTCTCACCACCATCAGAACATATCTTCAAAGCTATCAGCGCAAAGAAAAAAGCAACACACAACTCCCGGGACTCGAAATTCCAATCTTTCGGTTAACAGCCGATCGCGCTAGCCTATTGCGCCACGGAGACAGTAGTGCAGCACTCCTACCTCTGTCAGAACATTTCTTCAGAGCTATCAGCCCAAAGAAAAAGAAAGCGCCGCACCACCACCGGGTGGGCTCGAACCTCCAGCCTTTCGGTTAACAGGCGATCGCGCTAGCCAATTGCGCCACGTAAACAGTCGTGCTCCACTCTCACCACCATCAGAACATATCTCCAAAGCTATCAGCGCAAAGAAAAGAGCAACCCACCACTCCTGGGAAGGCTCGAACCTCCAGCCTTTCGGTTAACAGGCGATCGCGCTAGCCAATAGCGCCACGTAGACAGTCGTGCTCCACTCTCACCACCATCAGAATATATCTCCAAAGCTATCAGCGCAAAGAAAAAAGCAACACACCACTCCCGGGAGGGCTCGAACCTCCAACTTTTCGGTTAACAGCCGATCGCGCTAGCCAATTAGGCCACGGAGACAGTCCTGCTATACTCTCGCCACCAGCATAACATATCTTCAAAGCTATCGGCCCAAAGAAAAAAGCAACACACCACTCCCGGAAGGGCTCGAACCTCCAACCTTTCGGTCAACAGCCTATAGCGCTAGCCCATTGCGCCATGGAGACAGTCGTGCTCTCCTCTGACCACCATCAGAACATTTCTTGAGAGCTATCAGCCCAAAGAAAAAAAAGCGCCGCACCACCACCGGGTGGGCTCGAACCTCCAAAATTTCGGTTAATAGCCGATCGCGCTGGCCAATTGCGCCACGGAGACAGTCGTGCTCCACTCTCACCACCATCAGAACATGTCTTCAAAGCTAGCAGCCCGAAGAAAAAAAAGCAACACACCACTCCCGGGAGGGCTCGAAATTCCAATCTTTCGGTTAACAGCCGATCGCGCTAGCCAATTGCGCCACGGAGACTGTAGTGCAGCACTCCCACCTCTGTCAGAACATATCTTCAAAGCTATCAGCGCAAAGAAAAAAGCACCACACCACTCCCGGGAGAGCTCGAACCTCCAACCTTTCGGTTAACAGCCGATCGCGCTAGCCAAATGCGCCACCGAGACAGTCCTGCTGTACTCTCACCACCAGCATAATATATCTTCAGAGCTATCGGCCAAAAAAAAGCGCCGCACCACCCCGGGTGGGCTCGAACCTCCAACCTTTCGGTTAACAGCCGATCGCGCTGGCCAATTGCGCCACGGAGACAGTCGTGCTCCACTCTCACCACCATCAGAACATATCTTAAAGCTAGCAGCCTGAAGAAAAAAAAGCAACACACCACTCCCGGGAGAGCTCGAACCTCCAACTTTTTTGTTAAAAGCCGATCGCGCTAGCCAATTGCGCCACGGAGACAGTCGTGTTCCACTCTCACCACCATCAGAACATATCTTCAAAGCTATCAGCGCAAAGAAGAAAGCAACACACCACTCCCGGGAGGGCTCGAAATTCCAATCTTTCGGTTAACAGCCGATCGCGCTAGCCAATTGCGCCACGGAGATAGTAGTGCAGCACTCCTACCTCTGTCAGAACATTTCTTCAGAGCTATCAGCCCAAAGAAAAAGAAAGCGCCGCACCACCACCGGGTGGGCTCGAACCTCCAGCCTTTCGGTTAACAGGCGATCGCGCTAGCCAATTGCGCCAGGTAGACAGTCGTGCTCCACTCTCACCACCATCAGAACATATCTCCAAAGCTATCAGCGCAAAGAAAAGAGCAACCCACCACTCCCGGGAAGGCTCGAACCTCCAGCCTTTCGGTTAACAGGCGATCGCGCTAGCCAATTGCACCACGTAGACAGTCGTGCTCCACTCTCACCACCATCAGAATATATCTCCAAAGCTATCAGCGCAAAGAAAAAAGCAACACACCACTCCCGGGAGGGCTCGAACCTCCAACTTTTCGGTTAACAGCCGATCGCGCTAGCCAATTAGGCCACGGAGACAGTCCTGCTATACTCTCGCCACCAGCATAACATATCTTCAAAGCTATCGGCCCAAAGAAAAAAGCAACACACCACTCCAGGAAGGGCTCGAACCTCCAACCTTTCGGTCAACAGCCTATAGCGCTAGCCCATTGCGCCACGGAGACAGTCGTGCTCTCCTCTGACCACCATCAGAACATTTCTTCAGAGCTATCAGCCCAAAGAAAAAAAAGCACTGCACCACCACCGGGTGGGCTCGAACCTCCAAAATTTCGGTTAATAGCCGATCGCGCTGGCCAATTGCGCCACGGAGACAGTCGTGCTCCACTCTCACCACCATCAGAACATGTCTTCAAAGCTAGCAGCCCGAAGAAAAAAAAGCAACACACCACTCCCGGGAGGGCTCGAAATTCCAACCTTTCGGTTAACAGCCGATCGCGCTGGCCAATTGCGCCACGGAGACAGTCGTGCTCCACTCTCACCACCTTCAGAACATATCTTCAAAGCTAGCAGCCTGAAGAAAAAAAAGCAACACACCACTCCCGGGAGGGCTCGAACCTCCAACTTTTTTGTTAAAAGCCGATCGCGCTAGCCAATTGCGCCACGGAGACAGTTGTGTTCCACTCTCACCACCATCAGAACATATCTTCAAAGCTATCAGCGCAAAGAAAAAAAAGCGCCGCATCACCACCAGACGAGCTCGAACCTCCAACCTATCGGTTAACAGCCGATTGCGCTAGCCAATGGCGCCACGGAGACAGTCGTGCTCCACTCTCACCACCATCAGAACATATATTCAAAGTTATCAGCGCAAAGAAAAAAGCAACACACCACTCCCGGAAGGGCTCGAACCACCAACCTTTCGGTTAACAGCCGATCGCGCTAGCCAATTAGGCCATGGAGACAGTACTGCTATACTCTCACCACCAGCATAACATATCTTCAAAGCTATCGTCCCAAAGAAAAAAAAGCGCCGCACCACCCCGGGTGGGCTCAAACCTCGAACCTTTCGGTTAACAGCTGATCGCGCTAGCCAATTGCGCCACGGAGACAGTCGTGCTCCACTCTAACCACCGTCAGAACATTTCTTCAGACTATCAGCCCAAAGAAAAAAAAGCGCCGCACCACCAACGGGTGGGCTCGAACCTCCAACCATTCGGTTAAGAGCCGATCGCGCTAGCCAATTGCGCCACGGAGACAGTCCTGCTCCACTCTCACCACCATCAGAACATATCTTCAAAGCTATCAGCCCAAAGAAACAAAAGCAACACACCACTCTCGGGAGGGCTCGAACCTCCTACTTTCAGGGTAACAGCCCATCGAGCTAGCCAATTTCGCCACGGAGACAGTCGTGCTCCACTCTCACCACCATCAAAACATATCTTCAAAGCTATCAGCGCAAAGAAAAAAGCAACACACCACTCCCAGGAGGGCTCGAAATTCCAAACTTTTGGTTAACAGCCGATCGCGCTAGCCAATTGCGCCAAGGAGACAGTCCTGCTCCACTCTCACCACCATCAGAACATATCTTTAAAGCTATCAGCCCAAAGAAAAAAAACCGCCGCAGCACCAGCGGGTGGGCTCGAACCTCCAACATTTCGGTTAACAGCCGATCGCGCTAACCAATTGCGCTACGGAGACAGTCCTGCTACACTATCACCACCATCAGAACATATCTCAAAGCTATCAGCGCAAAGAAAACAGCAACACACCACTCCCGGGAAGGCTCGAAACTACAACTATTCGGTTAACAGCTGATCGCGCGAGCCAATTGCGCCACGGAGACAGTCCTGCTGTACTCTCACCACCAGCATAATATATCTTCAAAGCTATCGGCCCAAAGAAAAAAAAGCGCCGCACCACCTAGGGTGGGCTCGAACCTCCAACCTTTCGGTTAACAGCCGATCGCGCTGGCCAATTGCGCCACGGAGACAGTCGTGCTCCACTCTCACCACCATCAGAACATATCTTCAAAGCTAGCAGCCTGAAGAAAAAAAAGCAACACACCACTCCCGGGAGGGCTCGAACCTCCAACTTTTTTGTTAAAAGCCGATCGCGCTAG
Organism: Rhipicephalus microplus; assembly: GCF_043290135.1. Taxonomy (NCBI): domain Eukaryota; kingdom Metazoa; phylum Arthropoda; class Arachnida; order Ixodida; family Ixodidae; genus Rhipicephalus; species Rhipicephalus microplus. The sequence goes on along the minus strand of NW_027464585.1, from coordinate 53,507,659 downwards.
CCAATTGTGCCGCGGAGACAGTCGTGCTCCACTCTCACCACCATCAGAACATATCTCCAAAGCTATCAGCGCAAAAAAAAGAGCAACCCACCACTCCCGGGAAGGCTCGAACCTCCAGCCTTTCGGTTAACAGGCGATCGCGCTAGCCAATTGCGCCACGTAGACAGTCGTGCTCCACTCTCACCACCATCAGAATATATCTCGAAAGCTATCAGCGCAAAGAAAAAAGCACCACACCACTCCCGGGAAGGCTCGAAACTACAACTATTCGGTTAACAGCCGATCGCGCGAGCCAATTGCGCCACGGAGACAGTCCTGCTGTACTCTCACCACCAGCATAATATATCTTCAAAGCTATCGGCCCAAAGAAAAAGAAAGCGCCGCACCACCACCGGGTGGGCTCGAACCTCCAGCCTTTCGGTTAACAGGCGATCGCGCTAGCCAATTGCGCCACGTAAACAGTCGTGCTCCACTCTCACCACCATCAGAACATATCTCCAAAGCTATCAGCGCAAAGAAAAGAGCAACCCACCACTCCCGGGAAGGCTCGAACCTCCAGCCTTTCGGTTAACAGGCGATCGCGCTAGCCAATTGCGCCACGTAGACAGTCGTGCTCCACTCTCACCACCATCAGAATATATCTCCAAAGCTATCAGCCCAAAGAAAAAGCAACATACCACTCCCGGGAGGGCTCGAACCTCCAACCTTTCGGTCAACAGCCTATAGCGCTAGTCAAATACGCCACGGAGACAGTCCTGCTGTACTCTCACCACCAGCATAATATATCTTCAAAGCTATCGGCCCAAAGAAAAAAAGCGCCGCACCACCCAGGGTGGGCTCGAACCTCCAACCTTTCGGTTAACAGCCGATCGCGCAAGCCAATTGCGCCACGGAGACAGTCGTGCTCCACTCTCACCACCATCGGAACATTTCTCAGAGCTATCAGCCCAAAGGAAAAAAAGCGCCGCATCACCACCGGACGAGCTCGAACCTCCAACCTATCGGTTAACAGCCGATTGCGCTAGCCAATGGCGCCATGGAGACAGTCGTGCTCTCCTCTGACCACCATCAGAACATTTCTTCAGAGCTATCAGCCCAAAGAAAAAAAAGCGCCGCACCACCACCGGGTGGGCTCGAACCTCCAAAATTTCGGTTAATAGCCGATCGCGCTGGCCAATTGCGCCACGGAGACAGTCGTGCTCCACTCTCACCACCATCAGAACATGTCTTCAAAGCTAGCAGCCCGAAGAAAAAAAAGCAACACACCACTCCCGGGAGGGCTCGAAATTCCAATCTTTCGGTTAACAGCCGATCGCGCTAGCCAATTGCGCCACGGAGACTGTAGTGCAGCACTCCCACCTCGGTCAGAACATATATTCAAAGCTATCAGCGCAAAGAAAAAAGCACCACACCACTTCCGGGAGAGCTCGAACCTCCAACCTTTCGGTTAACAGCCGATCGCGCTAGCCAAATGCGCCACCGAGACAGTCCTGCTGTACTCTCACCACCAGCATAATATATCTTCAGAGCTATCGGCCAAAAAAAGCGCCGCACCACCCCGGGTGGGCTCGAACCTCCAACCTTTCGGTTAACAGCCGATCGCGCTGGCCAATTGCGCCACGGAGACAGTCGTGCTCCACTCTCACCACCATCAGAACATATCTTAAAGCTAGCAGCCTGAAGAAAAAAAAGCAACACACCACTCCCGGGAGGGCTCGAACCTCCAACTTTTTTTTTAAAAGCCGATCGCGCTAGCCAATTGCGCCACGGAGACAGTCGTGTTCCACTCTCACCACCATCAGAACATATCTTCAAAGCTATCAGCGCAAAGAAGAAAGCAACACACCACTCCCGGGAGGGCTCGAAATTCCAATCTTTCGGTTAACAGCCGATCGCGCTAGCCAATTGCGCCACGGAGATAGTAGTGCAGCACTCCTACCTCTGTCAGAACATTTCTTCAGAGCTATCAGCCCAAATTAAAAGAAAGCGCTTCACCACCACCGGGTGGGCTCGAACCTCCAGCCTTTCGGTTAACAGGCGATCGCGCTAGCCAATTGCGCCACGTAGACAGTCGTGCTCCACTCTCACCACCATCAGAACATATCTCAAAAGCTATCAGCGCAAAGAAAAGAGCAACCCACCACTCCCGGGAAGGCTCGAACCTCCAGCCTTTCGGTTAACAGGCGATCGCGCTAGCCAATTGCGCCACGTAGACAGTCGTGCTCCACTCTCACCACCATCAGAATATATCTCGAAAGCTATCAGCGCAAAGAAAAAAGCACCACACCACTCCCGGGAAGGCTCGAAACTACAACTATTCGGTTAACAGCCGATCGCGCGAGCCAATTGCGCCACGGAGACAGTCCTGCTGTACTCTCACCACCAGCATAATATATCTTCAAAGCTATCGGCCCAAAGAAAAAGAAAGCGCCGCACCACCACCGGGTGGGCTCGAACCTCCAGCCTTTCGGTTAACAGGCGATCGCGCTAGCCAATTGCGCCACGTAAACAGTCGTGCTCCACTCTCACCACCATCAGAACATATCTCCAAAGCTATCAGCGCAAAGAAAAGAGCAACCCACCACTCCCGGGAAGGCTCGAACCTCCAGCCTTTCGGTTAACAGGCGATCGCGCTAGCCAATTGCGCCACGTAGACAGTCGTGCTCCACTCTCACCACCATCAGAATATATCTCCAAAGCTATCAGCCCAAAGAAAAAGCAACATACCACTCCCGGGAGGGCTCGAACCTCCAACCTTTCGGTCAACAGCCTATAGCGCTAGTCAAATACGCCACGGAGACAGTCCTGCTGTACTCTCACCACCAGCATAATATATCTTCAAAGCTATCGACCCAAAGAAAAAAAGCGCCGCACCACCCAGGGTGGGCTCGAACCTCCAACCTTTCGGTTAACAGCCGATCGCGCAAGCCAATTGCGCCACGGAGACAGTCGTGCTCCACTCTCACCACCATCGGAACATTTCTCAGAGCTATCAGCCCAAAGGAAAAAAAGCGCCGCATCACCACCGGACGAGCTCGAACCTCCAACCTATCGGTTAACAGCCGATTGCGCTAGCCAATGGCGCCACGGAGACAGTCGTGCTCCACTCTCACCACCATCAGAACATATATTCAAAGTTATCAGCGCAAAGAAAAAAGCAACACACCACTCCCGGAAGGGCTCGAACCTCCAACCTTTCGGTTAACAGCCGATCGTGCTAGCCAATTAGGTCACGGAGACAGTACTGCTATACTCTCACCACCAGCATAACATATCTTCAAAGCTAACGGCCCAAAGAAAAAAAAGCGCCGCACCACTCCGGGTGGGCTCAAACCTCGAACCTTTCGGTTAACAGCTGATCGCGCTAGCCAATTGCGCCACGGAGACAGTCGTGCTCCACTCTAACCACCGTCAGAACATTTCTTCAGACTATCAGCCCAAAGAAAAAAAAGCGCCGCACCACCACCGGGTGGGCTCGAACATCCAACCATTCGGTTAAGAGCCGATCGCGCTAGCCAATTGCGCCACGGAGACAGTCCTGCTCCACTCTCACCACCATCAGAACATATCTTCAAAGCTATCAGCCCAAAGAAAAAAACCGCCGCAGCACCGCCGGGTGGGCTCGAACCTCCAACCTTTCGGTTAACAGCCGATCACGCTAGCCAATTGCGCTACGGAGACAGTCCTGCTCCACTCTCACCACCATCAGAACATATCTTCAAAGCTATCAGCCCAAAGAAACAAAAGCAACACACCACTCTCGGGAGGGCTCGAACCTCCTACTTTCATGGTAACAGCCCATCGAGCTAGCCAATTTCGCCACGGAGACAGTCGTGCTCCACTCTCACCACCATCAAAACATATCTTTAAAGCTATCAGCGCAAAGAAAAAAGCAACACACCACTCCCAGGAGGGCTCCAAATTCCAACCTTTTGGTTAACAGCCGATCGCGCTAGCCAATTGCGCCACGGAGACAGTCCCGCTCCACTCTCACCACCATCAGAACATATCTTTAAAGCTATCAGCCCAAAGAAAAAAAACCGCCGCAGCACCAGCTGGTGGGCTCGAACCTCCAACCTTTCGGTTAACAGCCGATCGCGCTAGCCAATTGCGCTACGGAGACAGTCCTGCTCTACTCTCACCACCATCAGAACATATCTTCAAAGCTATCAGCGCAAAGAAAACAGCAACACACCACTCCCGGGAGGGTTCGAAACTACAACTATTCGGTTAACAGCCGATCGCGTGAGCCAATTGCGCCACGGAGACAGTCCTGCTGTACTCTCACCACCAGCATAATATATCTTCAAAGCTATCGGCCTAAAGAAAAAAAAGTGCCGCACCACCCCGGGTGGGCTCGAACCTCCAACCTTTCGGTTAACAACCGATCGCGCTGGCCAATTGCGCCACGGAGACAGTCGTGCTCCACTCTCACCACCATCAGAACATATCTTCAAAGCTAGCAGCCTGAAGAAAAAAAAGCAACACGCCACTCCCGGGAGGGCTCGAACCTCCAACTTTTTTGTTAAAAGCCGGTCGCGCTAGCCAATTGTGCCACGGAGACATTCGTGTTCCACTCTAACCACCATCAGAACATATCTTCAAAGCTATCAGCGCAAAGAAAAAAGCAACACACCACTCCCGGGAGGGCTCGAAATTCCAATCTTTCGGTTAACAGCCGATCGCGCTAGCCAAATGCGCCACGGAGACAGTAGTGCAGCACTCCTACCTCTGTCAGAACATTTCTTCAGAGCTATCAGCCCAAAGAAAAGAGCAACCCACCACTCCCAGGAGGGCTCGAAATTCCAACCTTTCGGTTAACAGCCGATCGCGCTAGCCAATTGCGCCACGGAGACAGTCCTGCTCCACTCTCACCACCATCAGAACATATCTTTAAAGCTATCAGCCCAAAGAAAAAAAACCGCCGCAGCACCAGCGGGTGGGCTCGAACCTCCAACATTTCCGTTAACAGCCGATCGCGCTAACCAATTGCGCTACGGAGACAGTCCTGCTACACTATCACCACCATCAGAACATATCTCAAAGCTATCAGCGCAAAGAAAACAGCAACACACCACTCCCGGGAAGGCTCGAAACTACAACTATTCGGTTAACAGCTGATCGCGCGAGCCAATTGCGCCACGGAGACAGTCCTGCTGTACTCTCACCACCAGCATAATATATCTTCAAAGCTATCGGCCCAAAGAAAAAAAAGCGCCGCACCACCCAGGGTGGGCTCGAACCTCCAACCTTTCGGTTAACAGCCGATCGCGCTGGCCAATTGCGCCACGGAGACAATCGTGCTCCACTCTCACCACCATCAGAACATATCTTCAAAGCTAGCAGCCTGAAGAAAAAAAAAGCAACACACCACTCCCGGGAGGGCTCGAACCTCCAACTTTTTTGTTAAAAGCCGATCGCGCTAGCCAATTGTGCCGCGGAGACAGTCGTGTTCCACTCTCACCACCATCAGAACATATCTTCAAAGCTATCAGCGCAAAGAAAAAAGCAACACACCACTCCCGGGAGGGCTCGAAATTCCAATCTTTCGGTTAACAGCCGATCGCGCTAGCCTATTGCGCCACGGAGACAGTAGTGCAGCACTCCTACCTCTGTCAGAACATTTCTTCAGAGCTATCAGCCCAAAGAAAAAGAAAGCGCCGCACCACCACCGGGTGGGCTCGAACCTCCAGCCTTTCGGTTAACAGGCGATCGCGCTAGCCAATTGCGCCACGTAAACAGTCGTGCTCCACTCTCACCACCATCAGAACATATCTCCAAAGCTATCAGCGCAAAGAAAAGAGCAACCCACCACTCCTGGGAAGGCTCGAACCTCCAGCCTTTCGGTTAACAGGCGATCGCGCTAGCCAATTGCGCCACGTAGACAGTCGTGCTCCACTCTCACCACCATCAGAATATATCTCCAAAGCTATCAGCGCAAAGAAAAAAGCAACACATCACTCCCGGGAGGGCTCGAACCTCCAACTTTTCGGTTAACAGCCTATAGCGCTAGCCCATTGCGCCATGGAGACAGTCGTGCTCTCCTCTGACCACCATCAGAACATTTCTTCAGAGCTATCAGCCCAAAGAAAAAAAAGCGCCGCACCACCACCGGGTGGGCTCGAGCCTCCAAAATTTCGGTTAATAGCCGATCGCGCTGGCCAATTGCGCCACGGAGACAGTCGTGCTCCACTCTCACCACCATCAGAACATGTCTTCAAAGCTAGCAGCCCGAAGAAAAAAAAGCAACACACCACTCCCGGGAGGGCTCGAAATTCCAATCTTTCGGTTAACAGCCGATCGCGCTAGCCAATTGCGCCACGGAGACTGTAGTGCAGCACTCCCCCCTCTGTCAGAACATATCTTCAAAGCTATCAGCGCAAAGAAAAAAGCACCACACCACTCCCGGGAGAGCTCGAACCTCCAACCTTTCGGTTAACAGCCGATCGCGCTAGCCAAATGCGCCACCGAGACAGTCCTGCTGTACTCTCACCACCAGCATAATATATCTTCAGAGCTATCGGCCAAAAAAAAGCGCCGCACCACCCCGGGTGGGCTCGAACCTCCAACCTTTCGGTGAACAGCCGATCGCGCTGGCCAATTGCGCCACGGAGACAGTCGTGCTCCACTCTCACCACCATCAGAACATATCTTAAAGCTAGCAGCCTGAAGAAAAAAAAGCAACACACCACTCCCGGGAGGGCTCGAACCTCCAACTTTTTTGTTAAAAGCCGATCGCGCTAGCCAATTGCGCCACGGAGACAGTCGTGTTCCACTCTCACCACCATCAGAACATATCTTCAAAGCTATCAGCGCAAAGAAGAAAGCAACACACCACTCCCGGGAGGGCTCGAAATTCCAATCTTTCGGTTAACAGCCGATCGCGCTAGCCAATTGCGCCACGGAGATAGTAGTGCAGCACTCCTACCTCTGTCAGAACATTTCTTCAGAGCTATCAGCCCAAATTAAAAGAAAGCGCCTCACCACCACCGGGTGGGCTCGAACCTCCAGCCTTTCGGTTAACAGGCGATCGCGCTAGCCAATTGCGCCACGTAGACAGTCGTGCTCCACTCTCACCACCATCAGAACATATCTCCAAAGCTATCAGCGCAAAGAAAAGAGCAACCCACCACTCCCGGGAAGGCTCGAACCTCCAGCCTTTCGGTTAACAGGCGATCGCGCTAGCCAATTGCGCCACGTAGACAGTCGTGCTCCACTCTCACCACCATCAGAATATATCTCGAAAGCTATCAGCGCAAAGAAAAAGCACCACACCACTCCCGGGAAGGCTCGAAACTACAACTATTCGGTTAACAGCCGATCGCGCGAGCCAATTGCGCCACGGAGACAGTCCTGCTGTACTCTCACCACCAGCATAATATATCTTCAAAGCTATCGGCCCAAAGAAAAAGAAAGCGCCGCACCACCACCGGGTGGGCTCGAACCTCCAGCCTTTCGGTTAACAGGCGATCGCGCTAGCCAATTGCGCCACGTAAACAGTCGTGCTCCACTCTCACCACCATCAGAACATATCTCCAAAGCTATCAGCGCAAAGAAAAGAGCAACCCACCACTCCCGGGAAGGCTCGAACCTCCAGCCTTTCGGTTAACAGGCGATCGCGCTAGCCAATTGCGCCACGTAGACAGTCGTGCTCCACTCTCACCACCATCAGAATATATCTCCAAAGCTATCAGCCCAAAGAAAAAGCAACATACCACTCCCGGGAGGGCTCGAACCTCCAACCTTTCGGTCAACAGCCTATAGCGCTAGTCAAATACGCCACGGAGACAGTCCTGCTGTACTCTCACCACCAGCATAATATATCTTCAAAGCTATCGGCCCAAAGAAAAAAAGCGCCGCACCACCCAGGGTGGGCTCGAACCTCCAACCTTTCGGTTAACAGCCGATCGCGCAAGCCAATTGCGCCACGGAGACAGTCGTGCTCCACTCTCACCACCATCGGAACATTTCTCAGAGCTATCAGCCCAAAGGAAAAAAAGCGCCGCATCACCACCGGACGAGCTCGAACCTCCAACCTATCGGTTAACAGCCGATTGCGCTAGCCAATGGCGCCACGGAGATAGTCGTGCTCCACTCTCAACACCATCAGAACATATATTCAAATTATCAGCGCAAAGAAAAAAGCAACACACCACTCCCGGAAGGGCTCGAACCTCCAACCTTTCGGTTAACAGCCGATCGTGCTAGCCAATTAGGTCACGGAGACAGTACTGCTATACTCTCACCACCAGCATAACATATCTTCAAAGCTAACGGCCCAAAGAAAAAAAAGCGCCGCACCACTCCGGGTGGGCTCAAACCTCGAACCTTTCGGTTAACAGCTGATCGCGCTAGCCAATTGCGCCACGGAGACAGTCGTGCTCCACTCTAACCACCGTCAGAACATTTCTTCAGACTATCAGTCCAAAGAAAAAAAAGCGCCGCACCACCACCGGGTGGGCTCGAACATCCAACCATTCGGTTAAGAGCCGATCGCGCTAGCCAATTGCGCCACGGAGACAGTCCTGCTCCACTCTCACCACCATCAGAACATATCTTCAAAGCTATCAGCCCAAAGAAAAAAACCGCCGCAGCACCGCCGGGTGGGCTCGAACCTCCAACCTTTCGGTTAACAGCCGATCACGCTAGCCAATTGCGCTACGGAGACAGTCCTGCTCCACTCTCACCACCATCAGAACATATCTTCAAAGCTATCAGCCCAAAGAAACAAAAGCAACACACCACTCTCGGGAGGGCTCGAACCTCCTACTTTCATGGTAACAGCCCATCGAGCTAGCCAATTTCGCCACGGAGACAGTCGTGCTCCACTCTCACCACCATCAAAACATATCTTTAAAGCTATCAGCGCAAAGAAAAAAGCAACACACCACTCCCAGGAGGGCTCCAAATTCCAACCTTTTGGTTAACAGCCGATCGCGCTAGCCAATTGCGCCACGGAGACAGTCCCGCTCCACTCTCACCACCATCAGAACATATCTTTAAAGCTATCAGCCCAACGAAAAAAAACCGCCGCAGCACCAGCTGGTGGGCTCGAACCTCCAACCTTTCGGTTAACAGCCGATCGCGCTAGCCAATTGCGCTACGGAGACAGTCCTGCTCTACTCTCACCACCATCAGAACTTATCTTCAAAGCTATCAGCGCAAAGAAAACAGCAACACACCACTCCCGGGAGGGCTCGAAACTACAACTATTCGGTTAACAGCCGATCGCGTGAGCCAATTGCGCCACGGAGACAGTCCTGCTGTACTCTCACCACCAGCATAATATATCTTCAAAGCTATCGGCCTAAAGAAAAAAAAGTGCCGCACCACCCCGGGTGGGCTCGAACCTCTAACCTTTCGGTTAACAACCGATCGCGCTGGCCAATTGCGCCACGGAGACAGTCGTGCTCCACTCTCACCACCATCAGAACATATCTTCAAAGCTAGCAGCCTGAAGAAAAAAAAGCAACACACCACTCCCGGGAGGGCTCGAACCTCCAACTTTTTTGTTAAAAGCCGATCGCGCTAGCCAATTGTGCCACGGAGACATTCGTGTTCCACTCTCACCACCATCAGAACATATCTTCAAAGCTATCAGCGCAAAGAAAAAAGCAACACACCACTCCCGGGAGGGCTCGAAATTCCAATCTTTCGGTTAACAGCCGATCGCGCTAGCCAAATGCGCCACGGAGACAGTAGTGCAGCACTCCTACCTCTGTCAGAACATTTCTTCGGAGCTATCAGCCCAAAAAGAGCAACCCACCACTCCCGGGAAGGCTCGAACCTCCAGCCTTTCGGTTAACAGGCGATCGCGCTAGCCAATTGCGCCACGTAGACAGTCGTGCTCCACTCTCACCACCATCAGAATATATCTCCAAAGCTATCAGCGCAAAGAAAAAAGCAACACACCACTCCCGGGAGGGCTCGAACCTCCAACTTTTCGGTTAACAGCCGATCGCGCTAGCCAATTAGGCCACGGAGACAGTCCTGCTATACTCTCACCACCAGCATAACATATCTTCAAAGCTATCGGCCCAAAGAAAAAAAAGCGCCGCACCACCCCGGGTGGGCTCGAACCTCGAACCTTTCGGTTAACAGCTGAACGCGCTAGCCAATTGCGCCAAGGAGACAGTCGTGCTCCACTCTAACCACCGTCACAACATTTCTTCAGAGCTATCAGCCCAAAGAAAAAAAACCGCCGCAGCACCACCGGGTGGGCTCGAACCTCCAACCTTTCGGTTAACAGCCGATCGCGCTAGCCAATTGCGCTACGGAGACAGTCCTGCTCCACTCTCACCACCATCAGAACATATCATCAAAGCTATCAGCCCAAAGAAAAAAGCAACACACCAATCTGGGGAGGGCTCGAACCTCCAACCTTTCGGTCAACAGACTATAGCGCTAGCCCATTGCGCCATGGAGACAGTCGTGCTCTCCTCTGACCACCATCGGAACATTTCTTCAGAGCTATCAGCCCAAAGAAAAAAAAGCGCCGCACCACCACCGGGTGGGCTCGAACCTCCAAAATTTCGGTTAATAGCCGATCGCGCTGGCCAATTGCGCCACGGAGACAGTCGTGCTCCACTCTCACCACCATCAGAACATATCTTCAAAGCTAGCAGCCCGAAGAATAAAAAGCAACACACCACTCCCGGGAGGGCTCGAAATTCCAATCTTTCGGTTAACAGCCGATCGCGCTAGCCAATTGCGCCACGGAGACTGTAGTGCAGCACTCCCACCTCTGTCAGAACATATCTTCAAAGCTATCAGCCCAAAGAAAAAAGCAACACACCACTCCCGGGAGGGCTCGAACCTCCAACCTTTCGGTCAACAGCCTATAGCGCTAGCCAAATACGCCACGGAGACAGTCCTGCTGTACTCTCACCACCAGCATAATATATCTTCGAAGCTATCAGCGCAAAGAAAACAGCAACACACCACTCCCGGGAAGGCTCGAAACTACAACTATTCGGTTAACAGCCGATCGCGCGAGCCAATTGCGCCACGGAGACAGTCCTGCTGTACTCTCTCCACCAGCATAACATATCTTTAAAGCTATCAGCCCCAAAAAAAAACCGCCGCAGCACCAGCGGGTGGGCTCGAACCTCCAACCTTTCGGTTAACAGCCGATCGCGCTAGCCAATTGCGCTACGGAGACAGTCCTGCTCCACTCTCACCACCATCAGAACATATCTTCAAAGCTATCAGCGCAAAGAAAACAGCAACACACCACTCCCGGGAAGGCTCGAAACTACAACTATTCGGTTAACAGCCGATCGCGCGAGCCAATTGCGCCACGGAGACAGTCCTGCTGTACTCTCACCACAAGCATAATATATCTTCAAAGCTATCGGCCCAAAGAAAAAAAAGCACCGCACCACCTGGGTGGGCTCGAACCTCCAACCTTTCGGTTAACAGCCGATCGCGCTGACCAATTGCGCCACGGAGACAGTCGTGCTCCACTCTCACCACCATCAGAACATATCTTCAAAGCTAGCAGCCTGAAGAAAAAAAAGCAACACACCACTCCCGGGAGGGCTTGAACCTCCAACTTTTTTGTTAAAAGCCGATCGCGCTAGCCAATTGCGCCACGGAGACAGTCGTGTTCCACTCTCACCACCATCAGAACATATCTTCAAAGCTATCAGCGCAAAGAAAAAAGCAACACACCACTCTCGGGAGGGCTCGAAATTCCAATCTTTCGGTTAACAGCCGATCGCGCTAGCCAATTGCGCCACGGAGACAGTAGTGCAGCACTCCTACCTCTGTCAGAACATTTCTTCAGAGCTATCAGCCCAAAAAAAAGAAAGCGCCGCACCACCACCATGTGGGCTCGAACCTCCAGCCTTTCGGTTAACAGGCGATCGCGCTAGCCAATTGCGCCACGTAGACAGTCGTGCTCCACTCTCACCACCATCAGAACATATCTCCAAAGCTATCAGCGCAAAGAAAAGAGCAACCCACCACTCCCGGGAAGGCTCGAACCTCCAGCCTTTCGGTTAACAGGCGATCGCGCTAGCCAATTGCGCCACGTAGACAGTCGTGCTCCACTCTCACCACCATCAGAATATATCTCCAAAGCTATCAGCGCAAAGAAAAAAGCAACACACCACTCCCGGGAGGGCTCGAACCTCCAACTTTTCGGTTAACAGCCGATCGCGCTAGCCAATTAGGCCACGGAGACTGTCCTGCTATACTCTCGTCACCAGCATAACATATCTTCAAAGCTATCGGCCCAAAGAAAAAAGCAAAACACCACTCCCGGAAGGGCTCGAACCTCCAACCTTTTGGTCAACAGCCTATAGCGCTAGCCCATTGCGCCACGGAGACAGTCGTGCTCTCCTCTGACCACCATCAGAACATTTCTTCAGAGCTATCAGCCCAAAGAAAAAAAAGCGCCGCACCCCCACCGGGTGGGCTCGAACCTCCAAAATTTCGGTTAATAGCCGATCGCGCTGGCCAATTGCGCCATGGAGACAGTCGTGCTCTACTCTCACCACCATCAGAACATATTTTCAAAGCTAGCAGCCCGAAGAAAAAAAAGCAACACACCACTCCCAGGAGGGCTCGAAATTCCAATCTTTCGGTTAACAGCCGATCGCGCTAGGCAATTGCGCCACGGAGACTGTAGTGCAGCACTCCCACCTCTGTCAGAACATATCTTCAAAGCTATCAGCTCAAAGAAAAAAGCAACACACCACTCCCGGAAGGGCTCGAACCTCCAACCTTTCGGTTAACAGCCGATCGCGCTAGCCAGTTAGGCCACGGAGACAGTACTGCTATACTCTCACCACCAGCATAACATATCTTCAAAGCTATCGGCCCAAAGAAAAAAAAGCGCCGCACCACCCCGGGTGGGCTAAAACTTCGAACCTTTCGGTTAACAGCTGATCGCGCTAGCCAATTGCGCCACGTAGACAGTCGTGCTCCACTCTCACCACCATCAGAACATATCTCCAAAGCTATCAGCGCAAAGAAAAGAGCAACCCACCACTCCCGGGAAGGCTCGAACCTCCAGCCTTTCGGTTAACAGGCGATCGCGCTAGCCAATTGCGCCACGCAGACAGTCGTGCTCCACTCTCACCACCATCAGAACATATCTCCAAAGCTATCAGCGCAAAGAAAAAAGCAACACACCACTCCCGGGAGGGCTCGAACCTCCAACTTTTCGGTTAACAGCCGATCGCGCTAGCCAATTAGGCAACGGAGACTGTCCTGCTATACTCTCGCCACCAGCATAACATATCTTCAAAGCTATCGGCCCAAAGAAAAAAGCAACACACCACTCCCGGAAGGGCTCGAACTTCCAACCTTTTGGTCAACAGCCTATAGCGCTAGCCCATTGCGCCACGGAGACAGTCGTGCTCTCCTCTGACCACCATCAGAACATTTCTTCAGAGCTATCTGCCCAAAGAAAAAAAAGCGCCGCACCACCACCGGGTGGGCTCGAACCTCCAAAATTTCGGTTAATAGCCGATCGCGCTGGCCAATTGCGCCATGGAGACAGTCGTGCTCCACTCTCACCACCATCAGAACATATCTTCAAAGCTAGCAGCCCGAAGAAAAAAAAGCAACACACCACTCCCGGGAGGGCTCGAAATTCCAATCTTTCGGTTAACAGCCGATCGCGCTAGCCAATTGCGCCACGGAGACTGTAGTGCAGCACTCCCACCTCTGTCAGAACATATCTTCAAAGCTATCAGCTCAAAGAAAAAAGCAACACACCACTCCCGGAAGGGCTCGAACCTCCAACCTTTCGGTTAACAGCCGATCGCGCTAGCCAGTTAGGCCACGGAGACAGTACTGCTATACTCTCACCACCAGCATAACATATCTTCAAAGCTATCGGCCCAAAGAAAAAAAAGCAACACACCACTCTCGGGAGGGCTCGAAATTCCAATCTTTCGGTTAACAGCCGATCGCGCTAGCCAATTGCGCCACGGAGACAGTAGTGCAGCACTCCTACCTCTGTCGGAACATTTCTTCAGAGCTATCAGCCCAAAGAAAAAGAAAGCGCCGCACCACCACCGGGTGGGCTCGAACCTCCAGCCTTTCGGTTAACAGGCGATCGCGCTAGCCAATTGCGCCACGTAGACAGTCGTGCTCCACTCTCACCACCATCAGAACATATCTCCAAGGTATCAGCGCAAAGAAAAGAGCAACCCACCACTCCCGGGGAGGCTCGAACCTCCAGCCTTTCGGTTAACAGGCGATCGCGCTAGCCAATTGCGCCACGTAGACAGTCGTGCTCCACTCTCACCACCATCAGAATATATCTCCAAAGCTATCAGCGCAAAGAAAAAAACACCACACCACTCCCGGGAAGGCTCGAAACTGCAACTATTCTGTTAACAGCCGATCGCGCGAGCCAATTGCGCCACGGAGACAGTCCTGCTGTAGTCTCACCACCAGCATAATATATCTTCAAAGCTATCGGCCCAAAGAAAAAGAAAGCGCCGCACCACCACCGGGTGGGCTCGAACCTCCAGCCTTTCGGTTAACAGGCGATCGCGCTAGCCAATTGCGCCACGGAGACAGTCGTGCTACACTCTCACCACCATCAGAACATATCTTCAAATCCATCAGCGCAAAGAAAAAAGCAACACACCACGCCCAGGAGGGCTCGAAATTCCAACCTTTCGGTTAACAGCCAATTGCGCTAGCCAATTGCGCCACGGAGACAGTAGTGCAGCACTCCCACCTCCGTCAGAACATATCTTGAAAGCTATCAGCGCAAAGAAAAAAGCACCACACCACTCCCGGGAGAGCTCGAACCTCCAACCTTTCGGTTAACAGCCGATCGCGCTAGCCAATTGCGCCACCGAGACAGTCCTGCTGTACTCTCACCACCAGCATAATATATCTTCAGAGCTATCGGCCAAAAAAAAAGCGCCGCACCACCTCGGGTGGGCTCGAACCTCCAACCTTTCGGTTAACAGCCGATCGCCGCGCTGGCCAATTGCGCCACGGAGACAGTCGTGCTCCACTCTCACCACCATCAGAACATATCTTCAAAGCTAGCAGCCTGAAGAAAAAAAAGCAACACACCACTCCCGGGAGGGCTCGAACCTCCAACTTTTTTGTTAAAAGCCGATCGTGCCAGCCAATTGCGCCATGGAGACAGTCGTGTTCCACTCTCACCACCATCAGAACATATCTTCAAAGCTATCAGCGCAAAGAAAAAAGCAACACACCACTCCCGGGAGGGCTCGAAATTCCAATCTTTCGGTTAACAGCCGATCGCGCTAGCCAATTGCGCCACGGAGACAGTAGTGCAGCACTCCTACCTCTGTCGGAACATTTCTTCAGAGCTATCAGCCCAAAGAAAAAGATAGCGCCGCACCACCACCGGGTGGGCTCGAACCTCCAGCCTTTCGGTTAACAGGCGATCGCGCTAGCCAATTGCGCCACGTAGACAGTCGTGCTCCACTCTCACCACCATCAAAACATATCTCCAAGGTATCAGCGCAAAGAAAAGAGCAACCCACCACTCCCGGGAAGGCTCGAACCTCCAGCCTTTCGGTTAACAGGCGATCGCGCTAGCCAATTGCGCCACGTAGACAGTCGTGCTCCACTCTCACCACCATCAGAATATATCTCCAAAGCTATCAGCGCAAAGAAAAAAGCACCACACCACTCCCGGGAAGGCTCGAAATTCCAACCTTTCGGTTAACAGCCAATTGCGCTAGCCAATTGCGCCACGGAGACAGTAGTGCAGCACTCCCACCTCCGTCAGAACATATCTTCAAAGCTATCAGCGCAAAGAAAAAAGCACCACACCACTCCCGGGAAGGCTCGAAACTACAACTATTCGGTTAACAGCCGATCGCGCGAGCCAATTGCGCCACGGAGACAGTCCTGCTGTACACTCACCACCAGCATAATATATCTTCAAAGCTATCGGCCCAAAAAAAAGCGCCGCACCACCACCGGGTGGGCTCGAACCTCCAGCCTTTCGGTTAACAGGCGATCGCGCTAGCCAATTGCGCCACGTAGACAGTCGTGCTCCACTCTCACCACCATCAGAACATATCTCCAAAGCTATCAGCGCAAAGAAAAGAGCAACCCACCACTCCCGGGAAGGCTCGAACCTCCAGCCTTTCAGTTAACAGGCGATCGCGCTAGCCAATTGCGCCACGTAGACAGTCGTGCTCCACTCTCACCACCATCAAAATATATCTCCAAAGCTATCAGCGCAAAGAAAAAAGCAACACACCACTCCCGGGAGGGCTCGAACCTCCAACTTTTCGGTTAACAGCCCATCGCGCTAGCCAATTAGGCCACGGAGACAGTCCTGCTATACTCTTACCACCAGCATAACATATCTTCAAAGCTATCGGCCCAAAAAAGCGCCGCACCACCCCGGGTGTGCTCGAACCTCGAACCTTTTGGTTAACAGCTGATCGCGCTAGCCAATTGCGCCACGGAGACAGTCGTGCTCTCCTCTGACCACCATCAGAACATTTCTTCAGAGGTATCAGCCCAAAGAAAAAAAAGCGCCGCACCACCACCGGGGGGGGCTCAAACCTCCAAAATTTCGGTTAATAGCCGATCGCGCTGGCCAATTGCGCCACGGAGACAGTCGTGCTCCACTCTCACCACCATCAGAACATATCTTCAAAGCTAGCAGCCCGAAGAAAAAAAAGCAACACACCACTCCCGGGAGGGCTCGAAATTCTAATATTTCGGTTAACAGCCGATCGCGCTAGCCAATTGCGCCACGGAGACTGTAGTGCAGCACTTCCACCTCTGTCAGAACATATCTTCAAAGCTATCAGCCCAAAGAAAAAAGCAACACACCACTCCCGGGAGGGGTCGAACCTCCAACCTTTCGGTCAACAGCCTATAGCGCTAGCCAAATACGCCACGGAGACAGTCCTGTTGTACTCTCACCACCAGCATAATATATCTTCAAAGCTATCGGCCCAAAGAAAAAAAGCGCCGCACCACCCAGGGTGGGCTCGAACCTCCAACCTTTCGGTTAACAGCCGATCGCGCTAGCCAACTGCGCTACGGAGACAGTCCTGCTCCACTCTCACCACCATCAGAACATATCTTCAAAGCTATCAGCGCGAAGAAAACAGCAACACACCACTCCCGGGAAGGCTCGAAACTACAACTATTCGGTTAATCGCCGATAGCGCGAGCCAATTGCGCCACGGAGACAGTCCTGCTGTACTCTCACCACCAGCATAATATATCTTCAAAGCTATCGGCCTAAAGAAAAAAAAAGAGCCGCACCACCCCGGGTGGGCTCGAACCTCCAACCTTTCGGTTAACAGCCGATCGCGCTGGCCAATTGCGCCACGGAGACAGTCGTGCTCCACTCTCACCACCATCAGAACATATCTTCAAAGCTAGCAGCCTGAAGAAAAAAAAGCAACACACGACTCCCGGGAGGGCTCGAACCTCCAACTTTTTTGTTAAAAGCCGATCGCGCTAGCCAATTGCGCCACGGAGACAGTCGTGTTCCACTCTCACCACCATCAGAACATATCTTGAAAGCTATCAGCGCAAAGAAAAAAGCAACACACCACTCCCGGGAGGGCTCGAAATTCCAATCTTTCGGTTAACTGCCGATCGCGCTAGCCAAATGCGCCACGGAGACAGTAGTGCAGCACTCCTACCTCTGTCAGAACATTTCTTCAGAGCTATGAGCCCAAAGAAAAAGAAAGCGCCACACCACCACCGGGTGGGCTCGAACCTCCAGCCTTTCGGTTAACAGGCGATCGCGCTAGCCAATTGCGCCACGTAGACAGTCGTGCTCCACTCTCACCACCATCAGAACATATCTCCAAAGCTATCAGCGCAAAGAAAAGAGCAACCCACCACTCCCGGGAAGGCTCGAACCTCCAACTTTTCGGTTAACAGCCGATCGCGCTAGCCAATTAGGCCACGGAGACAGTCCTGCTATACTCTCACCACCAGCGTAACATATCTTCAAAGCTATCGGCCCAAAGAAAAAAAAGCGCCGCACCACCCCGGGTGGGCTCGAACCTCGAACCTTTCGGTTAACAGCTGATCGCGCTAGCCAATTGCGCCACGGAGACAGTCGTGCTCCACTCTAACCACCGTCACAACATTTCTTCAGAGCTATCAGCCCAAAGGAAAAAAAGCGCCGCATCACCACCGGACGAGCTCGAACCTCCAACCTATCGGTTAACAGCCGATTGCGCTAGCCAATGGCGCCCGGAGACAGTCGTGCTCCACTCTCACCACCATCAGAACATATATTCAAAGTTATCAGCGCAAAGAAAAAAGCAACACACCACTCCCGGAAGGGCTCGAACCTCCAACCTTTCGGTTAACAGCCGATCGCGCTAGCCAATTAGGCCACGGAGACAGTACTGCTATACTCTCACCACCAGCATAACATATCTTCAAAGCTATCGGCCCAAAGAAAAAAAAGCGCCGCACCACCCCGGGTGGGCTCAAACCTCGAACCTTTCGTTTAACAGCTGGTCGCGCTAGCCAATTGCGCCACGGAGACAGTCGTGCTCCACTCTAACCACCGTCAGAACATTTCTTCAGACTATCAGCCCAAAGAAAAAAAAGCGCCGCACCACCACCGGGTGGGCTCGAACATCCAACCATTCGGTTAAGAGCCGATCACGCTAGCCAATTGCGCCACGGAGACAGTCCTGCTCCACTCTCACCACCATCAGAACATATCTTCAAAGCTATCAGCCCAAAGAAAAAAACCGCCGCAGCACCGCCGGGTGGGCTCGAACCTCCAACCTTTCGGTTAACAGCCGATCACGCTAGCCAATTGCGCTACGGAGACAGTCCTGCTCCACTCTCACCACCATCAGAACATATCTTCAAAGCTATCAGCCCAAAGAAACAAAAGCAACACACCACTCTCGGGAGGGCTCGAACCTCCTACTTTCAGGGTAAGAGCCCATCGAGCTAGCCAATTTCGCCACGGAGACAGTCGTGCTCCACTCTCACCACCATCAAAACATATCTTCAAAGCTATCAGCGCAAAGAAAAAAGCAACACACCACTCCCAGGAGGGCTCGAAATTCCAACCTTTCGGTTAACAGCCGATCGCGCTAGCCAATTGCACCACGGAGACAGTCCCGCTCCACTCTCACCACCATCAGAACATATCTTTAAAGCTATCAGCCCAAAGAAAAAAACTGCCGCAGTACCAGCGGGTGGGCTCGAACCTCCAACCTTTCGGTTAACAGCCGATCGCGCTAGCCAATTGCGCTACGGAGACAGTCCTGCTCCACTCTCACCACCATCAGAAGATATCTTCAAAGCTATCAGCGCAAAGAAAACAGCAACACACCACTCCCGGGAAGGCTCGAAACTACAACTATTCGGTTAACAGCCGATCGCGCGAGCCAATTGCGCCACGGAGACAGTCCTGCTGTACTCTCACCACCAGCATAATATATCTTCAAAGCTATCGGCCTAAAGAAAAAAAAAGAGCCGCACCACCCCGGGTGGGCTGGAACCTCCAACCTTTCGGTTAACAGCCGATCGCGCTGGCCAATTGCGCCACGGAGACAGTCGTGCTCCACTCTAACCACCATCAGAACATATCTTCAAAGCTAGCAGCCTGAAGAAAAAAAAGCAAGACACGACTCCCGGGAGGGCTCGAACCTCCAACTTTTTTGTTAAAGCCGATCGCGCTAGCCAATTGCGCCACGGAGACAGTCGTGTTCCACTCTCACCACCATCAGAACATATCTTCAAAGCTATCAGCGCAAAGAAAAAAGCAACACACCACTCCCGGGAGGGCTCGAAATTCCAATCTTTCGGTTAACAGCTGATCGCGCTAGCCAAATGCGCCACGGAGACAGTAGTGCAGCACTCCTACCTCTGTCAGAACATTTCTTCAGAGCTATCAGCCCAAAGAAAAAGAAAGCGCCGCACCACCACCGGGTGGGCTCGAACCTCCAGCCTTTCGGTTAACAGGCGATCGCGCTAGCCAATTGCGCCACGTAGACAGTCGTGCTCCACTCTCACCACCATCAGAACATATCTCCAAAGCTACCAGCGCAAAGAAAAGAGCAACCCACCACTCCCGGGAAGGCTCGAACCTCCAGCCTTTCGATTAACAGGCGATCGCGCTAGCCAATTGCGCCACGTAGACAGTCGTGCTCCACTCTCACCACCATCAGAATATATCTCCAAAGCTATCAGCGCAAAGAAAAAAGCAACACACCACTCCCGGGAGGGCTCGAACCTCCAACTTTTCGGTTAACAGCCGATCGCGCTAGCCAATTAGGCCACGGAGACAGTCCTGCTATACTCTCACCACCAGCGTAACATATCTTCAAAGCTATCGGCCCAAAGAAAGAAAAGCGCCGCACCACCCCGGGTGGGCTCGAACCTCGAACCTTTCGGTTAACAGCTGATCGCGCTAGCCAATTGCGCCACGGAGACAGTCGTGCTCCACTCTAACCACTGTCACAACATTTCTTCAGAGCTATCAGCCCAAAGAAAAAAAACCGCCACAGCACCACCGGGTGGGCTCGAACCTCCAACCTTTCGGTTAACAGCCGATCGCACTAGCCAATTGCGCTACGGAGACAGTCCTGCTCCACTCTCACCACCATCAGAACATATCTTCAAAGCTATCAGCCCAAAGAAAAAAGCAACACACCAATCCTGGAAGGACTCGAACCTCCAACCTTTCGGTCAACAGACTATAGCGCTAGCCCATTGCGCCACGGAGACAGTCGTGCTCTCCTCTGACCACCATCAGAACATTTCTTCAGAGCTATCAGCCCAAAGAAAAAAAAGCGCCGCACCACCACCGGGTGGGCTCGAACCTCCAAAATTTCGGTTAATAGCCGATCGCGCTGGCCAATTGCGCCACGGAGACAGTCGTGCTCCACTCTCACCACCATCAGAACATATCTTCAAAGCTAGCAGCCCGAAGAATAAAAAGCAACACACCACTCCCGGGAGGGCTCGAAATTCCAATCTTTCGGTTAACAGCCGATCGCGCTAGCCAATTGCGCCACGGAGACTGTAGTGCAGCACTCCCACCTCTGTCAGAACATATCTTCAAAGCTATCAGCCCAAAGAAAAAAGCAACTTACTACTCCCGCGAGGGCTCGAACCTCCAACCTTTCGGTCAACAGCCTATAGCGCTAGCCAAATACGCCACGGAGACAGTCCTGCTGTGCTCTCACCACAAGCATAATATATCTTCGAAGCTATCGGCCCAAAGAAAAAAAGCGCCGCACCACCCAGGGTGGGCTCGAACCTCCAACCTTTCGGTTAACAGCCGATCGCGCTAGCCAATTGCGCCACGGAGACAGTCGTGCTCCACTCTCACCACCATCAGAACATTTCCTCAGAGCTATCAGCCCAAAGGAAAAAAAGCACCGCATCACCACCGGACGAGCTCGAACCTCCAACCTTTCGGTTAACAGCCGATCACGCTAGCCAATTGCGCTACGGAGACAGTCCTGCTCCACTCTCACCACCATCAGAACATATCTTCAAAGCTATCAGCCCAAAGAAACAAAAGCAACACACCACTCTCGGGAGGGCTCGAACCTCCTACTTTCAGGGTAACAGCCCATCGAGCTAGCCAATTTCGCCACGGAGACAGTCGTGCTCCACTCTCACCACCATCAAAACATATCTTCAAAGCTATCAGCGCAAAGAAAAAAGCAACACACCACTCCCAGGAGGGCTCGAAATTCCAACCTTTCGGTTAACAGCCGATCGCGCTAGCCAATTGCGCCACGGAGACAGTCCCGCTCCACTCTCACCACCATCAGAACATATCTTTAAATCTATCAGCCCAAAGAAAAAAACCGCCGCAGTACCAGCGGGTGGGCTCGAACCTCCAACCTTTCGGTTAACAGCCGATCGCGCTAGCCAACTGCGCTACGGAGACAGTCCTGCTCCACTCTCACCACCATCAGAACATATCTTCAAAGCTATCAGCGCGAAGAAAACAGCAACACACCACTCCCGGGAAGGCTCGAAACTACAACTATTCGGTTAATCGCCGATAGCGCGAGCCAATTGCGCCACGGAGACAGTCCTGCTGTACTCTCACCACCAGCATAATATATCTTCAAAGCTATCGGCCTAAAGAAAAAAAAGAGCCGCACCACCCCGGGTGGGCTCGAACCTCCAACCTTTCGGTTAACAGCCGATCGCGCTGGCCAATTGCGCCACGGAGACAGTCGTGCTCCACTCTCACCACCATCAGAACATATCTTCAAAGCTAGCAGCCTGAAGAAAAAAAAGCAACACACGACTCCCGGGAGGGCTCGAACCTCCAACTTTTTTGTTAAAAGCCGATCGCGCTAGCCAATTGCGCCACGGAGACAGTCGTGTTCCACTCTCACCACCATCAGAACATATCTTCAAAGCTATCAGCGCAAAGAAAAAAGCAACACACCACTCCCGGGAGGGCTCGAAATTCCAATCTTTCGGTTAACTGCCGATCGCGCTAGCCAAATGCGCCACGGAGACAGTAGTGCAGCACTCCTACCTCTGTCAGAACATTTCTTCAGAGCTATGAGCCCAAAGAAAAAGAAAGCGCCACACCACCACCGGGTGGGCTCGAACCTCCAGCCTTTCGGTTAACAGGCGATCGCGCTAGCCAATTGCGCCACGTAGACAGTCGTGCTCCACTCTCACCACCATCAGAACATATCTCCAAAGCTATCAGCGCAAAGAAAAGAGCAACCCACCACTCCCGGGAAGGCTCGAACCTCCAACTTTTCGGTTAACAGCCGATCGCGCTAGCCAATTAGGCCACGGAGACAGTCCTGCTATACTCTCACCACCAGCGTAACATATCTTCAAAGCTATCGGCCCAAAGAAAAAAAAGCGCCGCACCACCCCGGGTGGGCTCGAACCTCGAACCTTTCGGTTAACAGCTGATCGCGCTAGCCAATTGCGCCACGGAGACAGTCGTGCTCCACTCTAACCACCGTCACAACATTTCTTCAGAGCTATCAGCCCAAAGGAAAAAAAGCGCCGCATCACCACCGGACGAGCTCGAACCTCCAACCTATCGGTTAACAGCCGATTGCGCTAGCCAATGGCGCCCGGAGACAGTCGTGCTCCACTCTCACCACCATCAGAACATATATTCAAAGTTATCAGCGCAAAGAAAAAAGCAACACACCACTCCCGGAAGGGCTCGAACCTCCAACCTTTCGGTTAACAGCCGATCGCGCTAGCCAATTAGGCCACGGAGACAGTACTGCTATACTCTCACCACCAGCATAACATATCTTCAAAGCTATCGGCCCAAAGAAAAAAAAGCGCCGCACCACCCCGGGTGGGCTCAAACCTCGAACCTTTCGTTTAACAGCTGGTCGCGCTAGCCAATTGCGCCACGGAGACAGTCGTGCTCCACTCTAACCACCGTCAGAACATTTCTTCAGACTATCAGCCCAAAGAAAAAAAAGCGCCGCACCACCACCGGGTGGGCTCGAACATCCAACCATTCGGTTAAGAGCCGATCACGCTAGCCAATTGCGCCACGGAGACAGTCCTGCTCCACTCTCACCACCATCAGAACATATCGTCAAAGCTATCAGCCCAAAGAAAAAAACCGCCGCAGCACCGCCGGGTGGGCTCGAACCTCCAACCTTTCGGTTAACAGCCGATCACGCTAGCCAATTGCGCTACGGAGACAGTCCTGCTCCACTCTCACCACCATCAGAACATATCTTCAAAGCTATCAGCCCAAAGAAACAAAAGCAACACACCACTCTCGGGAGGGCTCGAACCTCCTACTTTCAGGGTAAGAGCCCATCGAGCTAGCCAATTTCGCCACGGAGACAGTCGTGCTCCACTCTCACCACCATCAAAACATATCTTCAAAGCTATCAGCGCAAAGAAAAAAGCAACACACCACTCCCAGGAGGGCTCGAAATTCCAACCTTTCGGTTAACAGCCGATCGCGCTAGCCAATTGCACCACGGAGACAGTCCCGCTCCACTCTCACCACCATCAGAACATATCTTTAAAGCTATCAGCCCAAAGAAAAAAACTGCCGCAGTACCAGCGGGTGGGCTCGAACCTCCAACCTTTCGGTTAACAGCCGATCGCGCTAGCCAATTGCGCTACGGAGACAGTCCTGCTCCACTCTCACCACCATCAGAAGATATCTTCAAAGCTATCAGCGCAAAGAAAACAGCAACACACCACTCCCGGGAAGGCTCGAAACTACAACTATTCGGTTAACAGCCGATCGCGCGAGCCAATTGCGCCACGGAGACAGTCCTGCTGTACTCTCACCACCAGCATAATATATCTTCAAAGCTATCGGCCTAAAGAAAAAAAAGAGCCGCACCACCCCGGGTGGGCTGGAACCTCCAACCTTTCGGTTAACAGCCGATCGCGCTGGCCAATTGCGCCACGGAGACAGTCGTGCTCCACTCTAACCACCATCAGAACATATCTTCAAAGCTAGCAGCCTGAAGAAAAAAAAGCAAGACACGACTCCCGGGAGGGCTCGAACCTCCAACTTTTTTGTTAAAGCCGATCGCGCTAGCCAATTGCGCCACGGAGACAGTCGTGTTCCACTCTCACCACCATCAGAACATATCTTCAAAGCTATCAGCGCAAAGAAAAAAGCAACACACCACTCCCGGGAGGGCTCGAAATTCCAATCTTTCGGTTAACAGCTGATCGCGCTAGCCAAATGCGCCACGGAGACAGTAGTGCAGCACTCCTACCTCTGTCAGAACATTTCTTCAGAGCTATCAGCCCAAAGAAAAAGAAAGCGCCGCACCACCACCGGGTGGGCTCGAACCTCCAGCCTTTCGGTTAACAGGCGATCGCGCTAGCCAATTGCGCCACGTAGACAGTCGTGCTCCACTCTCACCACCATCAGAACATATCTCCAAAGCTACCAGCGCAAAGAAAAGAGCAACCCACCACTCCCGGGAAGGCTCGAACCTCCAGCCTTTCGATTAACAGGCGATCGCGCTAGCCAATTGCGCCACGTAGACAGTCGTGCTCCACTCTCACCACCATCAGAATATATCTCCAAAGCTATCAGCGCAAAGAAAAAAGCAACACACCACTCCCGGGAGGGCTCGAACCTCCAATTTTTCGGTTAACAGCCGATCGCGCTAGCCAATTAGGCCACGGAGACAGTCCTGCTATACTCTCACCACCAGCGTAACATATCTTCAAAGCTATCGGCCCAAAGAAAGAAAAGCGCCGCACCACCCCGGGTGGGCTCGAACCTCGAACCTTTCGGTTAACAGCTGATCGCGCTAGCCAATTGCGCCACGGAGACAGTCGTGCTCCACTCTAACCACTGTCACAACATTTCTTCAGAGCTATCAGCCCAAAGAAAAAAAACCGCCACAGCACCACCGGGTGGGCTCGAACCTCCAACCTTTCGGTTAACAGCCGATCGCACTAGCCAATTGCGCTACGGAGACAGTCCTGCTCCACTCTCACCACCATCAGAACATATCTTCAAAGCTATCAGCCCAAAGAAAAAAGCAACACACCAATCCTGGAAGGACTCGAACCTCCAACCTTTCGGTCAACAGACTATAGCGCTAGCCCATTGCGCCACGGAGACAGTCGTGCTCTCCTCTGACCACCATCAGAACATTTCTTCAGAGCTATGAGCCCAAAGAAAAAAAAGCGCCGCACCACCACCGGGTGGGCTCGAACCTCTAACCTATCGGTTAACAGCCGATCGCGCTAGCCAATTGCGCCACGGAGACAGTCGTGCTCCATTCTCACCACCGTCAGTACATTTCTCCAGAGCTATCAGCGCAAAGAAAAAAGAGCACCGCACCACCACCGGGTGGGCTCGAACCTCCAACCTTTCGCTTAACAGCCGATCACGCTAGCCAATTGCGCCACGGAGACAGTCGTGCTCCACTCTCACCACCATCAGAACATATCTTCAAAGCTATCAGCGCAAAGAAAAAAGCACCACACCACTCCCGGGAGAGCTCCAACCTCCAAACTTTCGGTCAACAGCCGATCGCGCTAGCCAATTGCGCCACGGAGACAGTCCTGCTCCACTCTCACCACCATCAGAACATATCTTTAAAGCTATCAGCCCAAAGAAAAAAAACCGCCGCAGCACCAGCGGGTGGGCTCCGACCTCCAACCTTTCGGTTAACAGCCGATCGCGCTGGCCTATTGCGCTACGGAGACAGTCCTGCTCCACTCTCACCACCATCAGAACATATCTTCAAAGCTATCAGCCCAAAGAAACAAAAGCAACACACCACTCTCGGGAGGGCTCAAACCTCCAACTTTCAGGTTAACAGCCCATCGCGCTAGCCAATTGCGCCACGGAGACAGTCGTGCTCCACTCTCTCCACCATCAAAACATAACTTCAAAGCTATCAGCGCAAAGAAAAAAGCAACACACCACTCCCGGGAGGGCTCGAAATTACAACCTTTCGGTTAACAGCCAATCGCGCTAGCCAATTGCGCCACAGAGACAGTGGTGCAGCACAACCACCTCCGTCAGGACATTTCTTCAGAGCTATCAGCCCAAAGAATAAGAAGCGCCGCAACACCACCGGGCGGGCTTGAACCTCCAAACTTTAGGTTAACAGCCGGATGCGCTAGCCAATTGCGCCACGGAGACAGTCGTGCTCCACTCTCAACACCGTCAGAACACTTCTTCGGAGCTGTCAGCCCAAAGGAAAAAAAGCGCCGCACCACCACCGAACGAGCTCGAACCTCCAACCTATCGGTTAACAGCCGATCGCGCTAGCCAATTGCGCCACGGAGACAGTCGTGCTCCACTCTCACCACCATCAGAACATTTCCTCAGAGCTATCAGCCCAAAGGAAAAAAAGCACCGCATCACCACCGGACGAGCTCGAACCTCTAACCTATCGGTTAACAGCCGATTGCGCTAGCCAATGGCGCCACGGAGACAGTCGTGCTCCATTCTCACCACCGTCAGTACATTTCTCCAGAGCTATCAGCGCAAAGAAAAAAGCACCACACCACTCCCGGGAGAGCTCCAACCTCCAAACTTTCGGTCAACAGCCGATCGCGCTAGCCAATTGCGCCACGGAGACAGTCCTGCTCCACTCTCACCACCATCAGAACATATCTTTAAAGCTATCAGCCCAAAGAAAAAAAACCGCCGCAGCACCAGCGGGTGGGCTCCGACCTCCAACCTTTCGGTTAACAGCCGATCGCGCTGGCCTATTGCGCTACGGAGACAGTCCTGCTCCACTCTCACCACCATCAGAACATATCTTCAAAGCTATCAGCCCAAAGAAACAAAAGCAACACACCACTCTCGGGAGGGCTCAAACCTCCAACTTTCAGGTTAACAGCCCATCGCGCTAGCCAATTGCGCCACGGAGACAGTCGTGCTCCACTCTCTCCACCATCAAAACATAACTTCAAAGCTATCAGCGCAAAGAAAAAAGCAACACACCACTCCCGGGAGGGCTCGAAATTACAACCTTTCGGTTAACAGCCAATCGCGCTAGCCAATTGCGCCACAGAGACAGTGGTGCAGCACAACCACCTCCGTCAGGACATTTCTTCAGAGCTATCAGCCCAAAGAATAAGAAGCGCCGCAACACCACCGGGCGGGCTTGAACCTCCAAACTTTAGGTTAACAGCCGGATGCGCTAGCCAATTGCGCCACGGAGACAGTCGTGCTCCACTCTCAACACCGTCAGAACACTTCTTCGGAGCTGTCAGCCCAAAGGAAAAAAAGCGCCGCACCACCACCGGACGAGCTCGAACCTCCAACCTATCGGTTAACAGCCGATCGCGCTAGCCAATTGCGCCACGGAGACAGTCGTGCTCCACTCTCACCACCATCAGAACATTTCCTCAGAGCTAAATGCCCAAAGGAAAAAAAGCGCCGCACCACCACCGGGTGGGCTCGAACCTCCAACCTTTCGGTTAACAGCCCATCGCGCTAGCCAATGGCGCCACGGAGACAGTCGTGCTCCACTCTCACCACCATCAGAACATATCTTCAAAGTTATCAGCGCAAAGAAAAAATAAACACACCACTCCCGGGAGGGCTCGAACCTCCAACCTTTCGGTTAACAGCCGATTGCGCTTGCCCATTAGGCCACGGAGACAGTCCTGCTATACTCTCACCACCAGCATAACATATCTTCAAAACCATCGGCCCAACGAAAAAAAAGCGCCGCACCACCCCGGGTGGGCTCAAACCTCGAACCTTTCGGTTAACAGCTGATCGCGCTAGCCAATTGCGCCACGGAGACAGTCGTGCTTCTCTCTAACCACCGTCAGAACTTTTCTTCAGACTATCAGCCCAAAAAAAAGCGCCGCACTACCACCGGGTGGGCTCGAACCTCCAACCATTCGGTTAACAGCCGATCGCGCTAGCCAATTGCGCCACGGAGACAGTCGTGCTCCATTCTCACCACCGTCAGTACATTTCTCCAAAGCTATCAGCGCAAAGAAAAAAGAGCGCCACACCACCACCGGGTGGGCTCGAACCTCCAACCTTTCGGTCAACAGCCTATAGCGCTATCCCATTGCGCCACGGAGACAGTCGTGCTCTCCTCTGACCACCATCAGAACATTTCTTCAGAGGTATCAGCCCAAAGAAAAAAAAGCGCCGCACCACCACCGGGGGGCTCAAACCTCCAAAATTTCGGTTAATAGCCGATCGCGCTGGCCAATTGCGCCACGGAGACAGTCGTGCTCCACTCTCACCTCCATCAGAACATATCTTCAAAGCTAGCAGCCCGAAGAAAAAACAGCAACACACCACTCCCGGGAGGGCTCGAAATTCTAATATTTCGGTTAACAGCCGATCGCGCTAGCCAATTGCGCCACGGAGACTGTAGTGCAGCACTTCCACCTCTGTCAGAACATATCTTCAAAGCTATCAGCCCAAAGAAAAAAGCAACACACCAATCCCGGGAGGGGTCGAACCTCCAACCTTTCGGTCAACAGCCTATAGCGCTAGCCAAATACGCCACGGAGACAGTCCTGCTGTACTCTCACCACCAGCATAATATATCTTCAAAGCTATCGGCCCAAAGAAAAAGAGCGCCGCACCACCCAGGGTGGGCTCGAACCTCCAACCTTTCGGTTAACAGCCGATCGCGCTAGCCAATTGCGCCACGGAGACAGTCGTGCTCCACTCTCACCACCATCAGAACATTTCCTCAGAGCTATCAGCCCAAAGGAAAAAAAGCGCCGCATCACCACCGGACGAGCTCGAACCTCCAACCTATCGGTTAACAGCCGATTGCGCTAGCCAATGGCGCCCGGAGACAGTCGTGCTCCACTCTCACCACCATCAGAACATAAATTCAAAGTTATCAGCGCAAAGAAAAAAGCAACACACCACTCCCGGAAGGCCTCGAACCTCCAACTTTTCGGTTAACAGCCGATCGCGCTAGCCAATTAGGCCACGGAGACAGTACTGCTATACTCTCACCACCAGCATAACATATCTTCAAAGCTATCGGCCCAAAGAAAAAAAAGCGCCGCACCACCCCGGGTGGGCTCAAACCTCGAACCTTTCGGTTAACAGCTGATCGCGCTAGCCAATTGCGCCACGGAGACAGTCGTGCTCCACTCTAACCACCGTCAGAACATTTCTTCAGACTAACAGCCCAAAGAAAAAAAAGCGCCGCACCACCACCGGGTGGGCTCGAACATCCAACCATTCGGTTAAGAGCCGATCACGCTAGCCAATTGCGCCACGGAGACAGTCCTGCTCCACTCTCACCACCATCAGAACATATCTTCAAAGCTATCAGCCCAAAGAAACAAAAGCAACACACCACTCTCGGGAGGGCTCGAACCTCCTACTTTCAGGGTAACAGCCCATCGAGCTAGCCAATTTCGCCACGGAGACAGTCGTGCTCCACTCTCACCACCATCAAAACATATCTTCAAAGCTATCAGCGCAAAGAAAAAAGCAACACACCACTCCCAGGAGGGCTCGAAATTCCAACCTTTCGGTTAACAGCCGATCGCGCTAGCCAATTGCGCCACGGAGACAGTCCCGCTCCACTCTCACCACCATCAGAACATATTTTTAAGCTATCAGCCCAAAGAAAAAAACCGCCGCAGTACCAGCGGGTGGGCTCGAACCTCCAACCTTTCGGTTAACAGCCGATCGCGCTAGCCAATTGCGCTACGGAGACAGTCCTGCTCCACTCTCACCACCATCAGAACATATCTTCAAAGCTATCGGCCCAAAGAAAAAAAAGCGCCGCACCACCCCGGGTGGGCTCGAACCTCGAACCTTTCGGTTAACAGCTGATCGCGCTAGCCAATTGCGCCACGGAGACAGTCGTGCTCCACTCTAACCACCGTCACAACATTTCTTCAGAGCTATCAGCCCAAAGGAAAAAAAGCGCCGCATCACCACCGGACGAGCTCGAACCTCCAACCTATCGGTTAACAGCCGATTGCGCTAGCCAATGGCGCCCGGAGACAGTCGTGCTCCACTCTCACCACCATCAGAACATATATTCAAAGTTATCAGCGCAAAGAAAAAAGCAACACACCACTCCCGGATGGGCTCGAACCTCCAACCTTTCGGTTAACAGCCGATCGCGCTAGCCAATTAGGCCACGGAGACAGTACTGCTATACTCTCACCACCAGCATAACATATCTTCAAAGCTATCGGCCCAAAGAAAAAAAAGCGCCGCACCACCCCGGGTGGGCTCAAACCTCGAACCTTTCGTTTAACAGCTGATCGCGCTAGCCAATTGCGCCACGGAGACAGTCGTGCTCCACTCTAACCACCGTCAGAACATTTCTTCAGACTATCAGCCCAAAGAAAAAAAAGCGCCGCACCACCACCGGGTGGGCTCGAACATCCAAGCATTCGGTTAAGAGCCGATCACGCTAGCCAATGGCGCCACGGAGACAGTCCTGCTCCACTCTCACCACCATCAGAACATATCTTCAAAGCTATCAGCCCAAAGAAAAAAACCGCCGCAGCACCGCCGGGTGGGCTCGAACCTCCAACCTTTCGGTTAACAGCCGATCACGCTAGCCAATTGCGCTACGGAGACAGTCCTGCTCCACTCTCACCACCATCAGAACATATCTTCAAAGCTATCAGCCCAAAGAAACAAAAGCAACACACCACTCTCGGGAGGGCTCGAACCTCCTACTTTCAGGGTAACAGCCCATCGAGCTAGCCAATTTCGCCACGGAGACAGTCGTGCTCCACTCTCACCACCATCAAAACATATCTTCAAAGCTATCAGCGCAAAGAAAAAAGCAACACACCACTCCCAGGAGGGCTCGAAATTCCAACCTTTCGGTTAACAGCCGATCGCGCTAGCCAATTGCACCACGGAGACAGTCCCGCTCCACTCTCACCACCATCAGAACATACCTTTAAAGCTATCAGCCAAAAGAAAAAAACTGCCGCAGTACCAGCGGGTGGGCTCGAACCTCCAACCTTTCGGTTAACAGCCGATCGCGCTAGCCAATTGCGCTACGGAGACAGTCCTGCTCCACTCTCACCACCATCAGAACATATCTTCAAAGCTATCAGCGCAAAGAAAACAGCAACACACCACTCCCGGGAAGGCTCGAAACTACAACTATTCGGTTAACAGCCGATCGCGCGAGCCAATTGCGCCACGGAGACAGTCGTGCTCCACTCTAACCACCGTCACAACATTTCTTCAGAGCTATCAGCCCAAAGAAAAAAAACCGCCACAGCACCACCGGGTGGGCTCGAACCTCCAACCTTTCGGTTAACAGCCGATCGCGCTAGCCAATTGCGCTACGGAGACAGTCCTGCTCCATTCTCACCACCATCAGAACATATCTTCAAAGCTATCAGCCCAAAGAAAAAAGCAACACACCAATCCTGGAAGGACTCGAACCTCCAACCTTTCGGTCAACAGACTATAGCGCTAGCCCATTGCGCCACGGAGACAGTCGTGCTCTCCTCTGACCACCATCAGAACATTTCTTCAGAGCTATCAGCCCAAAGAATAAAAAGCGCCGCACCACCACCGGGTGGGCTCGAACCTCCAAAATTTCGGTTAATAGCCGATCGCGCCGGCCAATTGCGCCACGGAGACAGTCGTGCTCCACTCTCACCACCATCAGAACATATCTTCAAAGCTAGCAGCCCGAAGAATAAAAAGCAACACACCACTCCCGGGAGGGCTCGAAATTCCAATCTTTCGGTTAACAGCCGATCGCGCTAGCCAATTGCGCCACGGAGACTGTAGTGCAGCACTCCCACCTCTGTCAGAACATATCTTCAAAGCTATCAGCCCAAAGAAAAAAGCAACTTACTACTCCCGCGAGGGCTCGAACCTCCAACCTTTCGGTCAACAGCCTATAGCGCTAGCCAAATACGCCACGGAGACAGTCCTGCTGTACTCTCACCACCAGCATAATATATCTTCGAAGCTATCGGCCCAAAGAAAAAAAGCGCCGCACCACCCAGGGTGGGCTCGAACCTCCAACCTTTCGGTTAACAGCCGATCGCGCTAGCCAATTGCGCCACGGAGACAGTCGTGCTCCACTCTCACCACCATCAGAACATTTCCTCAGAGCTATCAGCCCAAAGGAAAAAAAGCACCGCATCACCACCGGACGAGCTCGAACCTCTAACCTATCGGTTAACAGCCGATTGCGCTAGCCAATGGCGCCACGGAGACAGTCGTGCTCCATTCTCACCACCGTCAGTACATTTCTCCAAAGCTATCAGCGCAAAGAAAAAAGAGCGCCGCACCACCACCGGGTGGGCTCGAACCTCCAACCTTTCGCTTAACAGCCGATCCCGCTAGCCAATTGCGCCACGGAGACAGTCGTGCTCCACTCTCACCACCATCAGAACATATCTTCAAAGCTATCAGCGCAAAGAAAAAAGCACCACACCACTTTCGGGAGAGCTCCAACCTCCAAACTTTCGGTTAACAGCCGATCGCGCTAGCCAATTGCGCCACGGAGACAGTCCTGCTCCACTCTCACCACCATCAGAACATATCTTTAAAGCTATCAGCCCAAAGAAAAAAAACCGCCGCAGCACCAGCGGGTGGGCTCCGACCTCCAACCTTTCGGTTAACAGCCGATCGCGCTGGCCTATTGCGCTACGGAGACAGTCCTGCTCCACTCTCACCACCATCAGAACATATCTTCAAAGCTATCAGCCCAAAGAAACAAAAGCAACACACCACTCTCGGGAGGGCTCAAACCTCCAACTTTCAGGTTAACAGCCCATCGCGCTAGCCAATTGCGCCACGGAGACAGTCGTGCTCCACTCTCTCCACCATCAAAACATATATTCAAAGTTATCAGCGCAAAGAAAAAAGCAACACACCACTCCCGGATGGGCTCGAACCTCCAACCTTTCGGTTAACAGCCGATCGCGCTAGCCAATTAGGCCACGGAGACAGTACTGCTATACTCTCACCACCAGCATAACATATCTTCAAAGCTATCGGCCCAAAGAAAAAAAAGCGCCGCACCACCCCGGGTGGGCTCAAACCTCGAACCTTTCGTTTAACAGCTGATCGCGCTAGCCAATTGCGCCACGGAGACAGTCGTGCTCCACTCTAACCACCGTCAGAACATTTCTTCAGACTATCAGCCCAAAGAAAAAAAAGCGCCGCACCACCACCGGGTGGGCTCGAACATCCAAGCATTCGGTTAAGAGCCGATCACGCTAGCCAATGGCGCCACGGAGACAGTCCTGCTCCACTCTCACCACCATCAGAACATATCTTCAAAGCTATCAGCCCAAAGAAAAAAACCGCCGCAGCACCGCCGGGTGGGCTCGAACCTCCAACCTTTCGGTTAACAGCCGATCACGCTAGCCAATTGCGCTACGGAGACAGTCCTGCTCCACTCTCACCACCATCAGAACATATCTTCAAAGCTATCAGCCCAAAGAAACAAAAGCAACACACCACTCTCGGGAGGGCTCGAACCTCCTACTTTCAGGGTAACAGCCCATCGAGCTAGCCAATTTCGCCACGGAGACAGTCGTGCTCCACTCTCACCACCATCAAAACATATCTTCAAAGCTATCAGCGCAAAGAAAAAAGCAACACACCACTCCCAGGAGGGCTCGAAATTCCAACCTTTCGGTTAACAGCCGATCGCGCTAGCCAATTGCACCACGGAGACAGTCCCGCTCCACTCTCACCACCATCAGAACATACCTTTAAAGCTATCAGCCAAAAGAAAAAAACTGCCGCAGTACCAGCGGGTGGGCTCGAACCTCCAACCTTTCGGTTAACAGCCGATCGCGCTAGCCAATTGCGCTACGGAGACAGTCCTGCTCCACTCTCACCACCATCAGAACATATCTTCAAAGCTATCAGCGCAAAGAAAACAGCAACACACCACTCCCGGGAAGGCTCGAAACTACAACTATTCGGTTAACAGCCGATCGCGCGAGCCAATTGCGCCACGGAGACAGTCGTGCTCCACTCTAACCACCGTCACAACATTTCTTCAGAGCTATCAGCCCAAAGAAAAAAAACCGCCACAGCACCACCGGGTGGGCTCGAACCTCCAACCTTTCGGTTAACAGCCGATCGCGCTAGCCAATTGCGCTACGGAGACAGTCCTGCTCCATTCTCACCACCATCAGAACATATCTTCAAAGCTATCAGCCCAAAGAAAAAAGCAACACACCAATCCTGGAAGGACTCGAACCTCCAACCTTTCGGTCAACAGACTATAGCGCTAGCCCATTGCGCCACGGAGACAGTCGTGCTCTCCTCTGACCACCATCAGAACATTTCTTCAGAGCTATCAGCCCAAAGAATAAAAAGCGCCGCACCACCACCGGGTGGGCTCGAACCTCCAAAATTTCGGTTAATAGCCGATCGCGCCGGCCAATTGCGCCACGGAGACAGTCGTGCTCCACTCTCACCACCATCAGAACATATCTTCAAAGCTAGCAGCCCGAAGAATAAAAAGCAACACACCACTCCCGGGAGGGCTCGAAATTCCAATCTTTCGGTTAACAGCCGATCGCGCTAGCCAATTGCGCCACGGAGACTGTAGTGCAGCACTCCCACCTCTGTCAGAACATATCTTCAAAGCTATCAGCCCAAAGAAAAAAGCAACTTACTACTCCCGCGAGGGCTCGAACCTCCAACCTTTCGGTCAACAGCCTATAGCGCTAGCCAAATACGCCACGGAGACAGTCCTGCTGTACTCTCACCACCAGCATAATATATCTTCGAAGCTATCGGCCCAAAGAAAAAAAGCGCCGCACCACCCAGGGTGGGCTCGAACCTCCAACCTTTCGGTTAACAGCCGATCGCGCTAGCCAATTGCGCCACGGAGACAGTCGTGCTCCACTCTCACCACCATCAGAACATTTCCTCAGAGCTATCAGCCCAAAGGAAAAAAAGCACCGCATCACCACCGGACGAGCTCGAACCTCTAACCTATCGGTTAACAGCCGATTGCGCTAGCCAATGGCGCCACGGAGACAGTCGTGCTCCATTCTCACCACCGTCAGTACATTTCTCCAAAGCTATCAGCGCAAAGAAAAAAGAGCGCCGCACCACCACCGGGTGGGCTCGAACCTCCAACCTTTCGCTTAACAGCCGATCCCGCTAGCCAATTGCGCCACGGAGACAGTCGTGCTCCACTCTCACCACCATCAGAACATATCTTCAAAGCTATCAGCGCAAAGAAAAAAGCACCACACCACTTTCGGGAGAGCTCCAACCTCCAAACTTTCGGTTAACAGCCGATCGCGCTAGCCAATTGCGCCACGGAGACAGTCCTGCTCCACTCTCACCACCATCAGAACATATCTTTAAAGCTATCAGCCCAAAGAAAAAAAACCGCCGCAGCACCAGCGGGTGGGCTCCGACCTCCAACCTTTCGGTTAACAGCCGATCGCGCTGGCCTATTGCGCTACGGAGACAGTCCTGCTCCACTCTCACCACCATCAGAACATATCTTCAAAGCTATCAGCCCAAAGAAACAAAAGCAACACACCACTCTCGGGAGGGCTCAAACCTCCAACTTTCAGGTTAACAGCCCATCGCGCTAGCCAATTGCGCCACGGAGACAGT
Source organism: Rhipicephalus microplus (assembly GCF_043290135.1). Lineage (NCBI taxonomy): Eukaryota > Metazoa > Arthropoda > Arachnida > Ixodida > Ixodidae > Rhipicephalus > Rhipicephalus microplus. The sequence continues at coordinate 53,471,670 of NW_027464585.1, read as the reverse complement.
CGTGCTCCACTCTCTCCACCATCAAAACATAACTTCAAAGCTATCAGCGCAAAGAAAAAAGCAACACACCACTCCCGGGAGGGCTCGAAATTACAACCTTTCGGTTAACAGCCAATCGCGCTAGCCAATTGCGCCACAGAGACAGTGGTGCAGCACAACCACCTCCGTCAGGACATTTCTTCAGAGCTATCAGCCCAAAGAATAAGAAGCGCCGCACCACCACCGGGCGGGCTTGAACCTCCAAACTTTAGGTTAACAGCCGGATGCGCTAGCCAATTGCGCCACGGAGACAGTCGTGCTCCACTCTCAACACCGTCAGAACACTTCTTCGGAGCTGTCAGCCCAAAGGAAAAAAAGCGCCGCACCACCACCGGACGAGCTCGAACCTCCAACCTATCGGTTAACAGCCGATCGCGCTAGCCAATTGCGCCACGGAGACAGTCGTGCTCCACTCTCACCACCATCAGAACATTTCCTTAGAGCTAAATGCCCAAAGGTATAAAAGCGCCGCACCACCACCGGGTGGGCTCGAACCTCCAACCTTTCGGTTAACAGCCCATCGCGCTAGCCAATGGCGCCACGGAGACAGTCGTGCTCCACTCTCACCACCATCAGAACATATCTTCAAAGTTATCAGCGCAAAGAAAAAAGAAACACACCACTCCCGGGAGGGCTCGAACCTCCAACCTTTCGGTTAACAGCCGATTGCGCTTGACCATTAGGCCACGGAGACAGTCCTGCTATACTCTCACCACCAGCATAACATATCTTCAAAACCATCGGCCCAACGAAAAAAAAGCGCCGCACCACCCCGGGTGGGCTCGAACCTCGAACCTTTCGGATAACAGCTGATCGCGCTAGCCAATTGCGCCACGGAGACAGTCGTGCTTCTCTCTAAACACCGTCAGAACATTTCTTCGGAGCTGTCAGCCCAAAGGAAAAAAAGCGCCGCACCACCACCGGGTGGGCTCGAACCTCCAGTCTTTCAGTTACCGGCCGAACGCGCTAGCAAATTGCGCCACGGAGACAGTCGTGCTCCACTCTCACCACCATCAGAACATATCTTCAAAGCTATCAGCGCAAAGAAAAAAGCAACACACCACTCCCGGGAGGGCTCAAAATTCCAATCTTTCGGTTAACAGCCGATCGCGCTAGCCAATTGCGCCACGGAGACAGTAGTGCAGCACTCCCACCTCTGTCAAAACATTTCTTCAGAGCTATCAGCCCAAAGAAAAAGAAAGCGCCGCACCACCACCGGGTGGGCTTGAAACTCCAGCCTTTCGGTTAACAGGCGATCGCGCAAGCCAATTGCGCCACGTAGACAGTCGTGCTCCACTCTCACCACCATCAGTACATATCTCCAAAGCTATTAGCGCAAATAAAAGAGCAACACACCACTCCCGGGAAGGCTCGAAACTACAACCTTTCGGTTAACAGCCGATCGCGCTAGCCAATTGCGCCACGGAGACAGTAGTGCAGCACTCCCACCTCCGTCAGGACATTTCTTCAGAGCTATCAGCCCAAAGAATAAGAAGCACCGCACCACCACCGGGCGGGCTCGAACCTCCAAACTTTAGCTTAACAGCCGGATGCGCTAGCCAATTGCGCCACGGAGACAGTCGTGCTCCACTCTCCCCACCATCAGAACATATCCTAAAGCTATCAGCGCAAAGAAAAAAGCAACACACCACTCCCGGGAGGGCTCGAACCTCCAACTTTTCGGTCAACAGCCGATCGCGCTAGCCAATTGCGCCACGGAGACAGTCGTGCTCCACTCTCACCACCATCAGAACATTTCCTCAGAGCTATCAGCCCAAAGGAAAAAAAGCGCCGCACCACCACCGGGTGGGCTCGAACCTCCAACCTTTCGGTTAACAGCCCATCGCGCTAGCCAATGGCGCCACGGAGACAGTCGTGCTCCACTCTCACCACCATCAGAACATATCTTCAAAGTTATCAGCGCAAAAAAAAAGCAACACACCACTCCCGGGAGGGCTCGAACCTCCAACCTTTCGGTTAACAGCCGATTGCGCTAGCCAATTAGGCCACAGAGACAGTCCTGCTATACTCTCACCACCAGCATAACATATCTTCAAAGCTATCGGCCCAAAGAAAAAAAAGCGCCGCACCACCCCAGGTGGGCTCGAACCTCGAACCTTTCGGTTAACAGCTGATCGCGCTAGCCAATTGCGCCACGGAGACAGTCGTGCTCCACTCTAACCACCGTCAGAACATTTCTTCAGACTATCAGCCCAAAAAAAAGCGCCGCACCACCACCGGGTGGGCTCGAACCTCCAACCATTCGGTTAACAGCCGATCGCGCTAGCCAATTGCGCCACGGAGACAGTCGGTGCTCCATTCTCACCACCGTCAGTACATTTCTCCAAAGCTATCAGCGCAAAGAAAAAAGAGCGCCGCACCACCACCGGGTGGGCTCGAACCTCCAACCTTTCGCTTACCAATCGATCCCGCTAGCCAATTGCGCCACGGAGACAGTCGTGCTCCACTCTCACCACCACCAGAACATATCTTCAAAGCTTTCAGCACAAAGAAAAAAGCACCACACCACTCCCGGGAGAGCTCCAACCTCCAACCTTTCGGTTAACAGCCGATCGCGCTAGCCAATTGCGCTACGGAGACAGTCCTGCTCCAATCTCACCACCATCAGAACATATCTTCAAAGCTATCAGCCCAAAGAAACGAAAGCAACACACCACTCTCGGGAGGGCTCGAACCTCCAACTTTCAGGTTAACAGCCCATCGCGCTAGCCAATTGCGTAACGGAGACAGTCGTGCTCCACTCTCTCCACCATTAAAACATAACTTCAAAGCTATCAGCGCAAAGAAAAAAGCAACGCACCACTCCCGGGAGGGCTCGAAATTACAACCTTTCGATTAACAGCCAATCGCGCTAGCCAATTGCGCCACGGAGACAGTGGTGCAGCACTCCCACCTCCGTCAGAACATTTCTTCAGAGCTATCAGCCCAAAGAAAAAAAAGCGCCGCACCACCACCGGGTGGGCTCGAACCTCCAGCTTTTCGGTTAACAGGCGATCGCGCTAGCAAATTGCGCCACGTAGACAGTCGTGCTTCAATCTCACCATCATCAGAACATATCTCCAAAGCTATCAGCGCAAAGAAAACAGCAACACACCACTCCCGAGAAGGCTCGAAACTACAACTATTCGGTTAACAGCCGATCGCGCTAGCCAATTGCGCCACGGAGACAGTCCTGCTCTCCTCTCACCACCAGCATAATATATCTTCAAAGCTATCGGCCCAAAGAAAAAAAAGCGCCGCACCACCCCGGGTGGGCTAGAACCTCCAACCTTTCGGTTAACAGCCGATCGCGCTGGCCAATTGTGCCACGGAGACAGTCGTGCTCCACTCTCACCACCGTCAGAACATTTCTTCAGACTATCAGCCCAAAGAAAATAAAGCGCCGCACCGCCACCGGGTGGGCTCGAACCTCCAAAATTTCGGTTAATAGCCGATCGCACTGGCCAGTTGCGCCACGGAGACAGTCGTGCTCCACTCTCACCACCATCGGAACATATCTTCAAAGCTAGCAGCCCGAAGAAAAAAAGCAACACACCACTCCCGGGAGGGCTCGAACCTCCAACTTTTCGGTTAAAAGCCGATCGCGCTAGCCAATTGCGCCACGTAGACAGCCGTGCTTCACTCTCACCGCCATCAGAACATATCTCCAAAGCTATCAGCGCAAAGAAAAAAGCAACACACCACTCCCGGGAGGGCTCGAACCTCCAAACATTCGGTTAACAGCCAATCGCGCTAGCCAATTGCGCCACGAAGACAGTCGTGCTCCATTCTCACCACCGTCAGTACATTTCTCCAAAGCTATCAGCGCAAAGAAAAAAGAGCGCCGCACCACCACCGGGTAGGCTCGAACCTCCAACCTTTCGCTTAACAGCCGATCCCGCTAGCCAATTGCGCCACGGAGACAGTGTGCTCCACTCTCACCACCGTCAGAACATTTCTTCAAAGCTAGCAGCCCGAAGAAAAAAAGCAACACACCACTCCCGGGAGGGCTCGAACCTCCAAATTTCGGTTAAAAGCCAAACCGCTAGCCAATTGCGCCACGGAGACAGTCGTGTTCCACTCTCACCACCATCAGAACATAACTTCAAAGCTATCAGCGCAAAGAAAAAAGCAACACACCACTCCCGGGAGGGCTCGAAATTCCAATCTTTCGGTTAATAGCCGATCGCGCTGGCCAATTGCGCCACGGAGACAGTCGTGCTCCACTCTCACCACCATCAGAACGTATCTTCAAAGCTAGCAGCCCGAAGAAAAAAAGCAACACACCACTCCCGGGAGGGCTCGAACCTCCAACTTTTCGGTTAAAAGCCAATCGCGATAGCCAATTGCGCCAGGGAGACAGTCGTGTTCCACTCTCACCACCATCAGAACATAACTTCAAAGCTATCAGCGCAAAGAAAAAAGCAACACACCACTCCCGGGAGGGCTCGAAATTCCAATCTTTCGGTTAACAGCCGATCGCGCTAGCCAATTGCGCCACGGAGACAGTAGTGCAGCACTCCTACCTCTGTCAGAACATTTCTTCAGAGCTATCAGCCCAAAGAAAAAGAAAGCGCCGCACCACCACCGGGTGGGCTCGAACCTCCAGCCTTTTGGTTAACAGGCGATCGCGCTAGCCAATTGCGCCACGTAGACAGTCGTGCTTCACTCTCACCACCATCAGAACATATCTCCAAAGCTATCAGCGCAAAGAAAAAAGCAACACACCACTCCCGGGAGGGCTCGAACCTCCAACCATTCGGTTAACAGCCAATCGCGCTAGCCGATTGCGCCACGAAGACAGTCGTGCTCCATTCTCACCACCGTCAGTACATTTCTCCAAAGCTATCAGCGCAAAGAAAAAAGAGCGCCGCACCACCACCGGGTAGGCTCGAACCTCCAACCTTTCGCTTAACAGCCGATCCCGCTAGCCAATTGCGCCACGGAGACAGTGTGCTCCACTCTCATCACCATCAGAACATATCTTCAAAGCTATCAGCGCAAAGAAAAAAGCACCACACCACTCCCGGGAGAGCTCCAACCTCCAACCTTTCGGTTAACAGCCGATCGCGCTAGCCAATTGCGCCACGGAGACAGTCCTGCTCCACTCTCACCACCATCAGAACATATCTTCAAAGCTATCAGCCCAAAGAAAAAAACCGCCGCAGCACTGCCGGGTGGGCTCGAACCTCCAACCTTTCGGTGAACAGCCGATCACGCTAGCCAATTGCGCTACGGAGACAGTCCTGCTCCACTCTCACCACCATCACAGCATATCTTCAAAGCTATCAGCCCAAAGAAACAAAAGCAACACACCACTCTCGGGAGGGCTCGAACCTCCTACTTTCAGGGTAACAGCCCATCGCGCTAGCCAATTGCGCCACGGAGACAGTCGTGCTCCACTCTCTCCACCATCAAAACATAACTTCAAAGCTATCAGCGCAAAGAAAAAAGCAACGCACCACTCCCGGGAGGGCTCGAAATTACAACCTTTCGGTTAACAGCCAATCGCGCTAGCCAATTGCGCCACGGAGACAGTGGTGCAGCACTCCTACCTCCGTCAGAACATTTCTTCAGAGCTATCAGCCCAAAGAAAAAAAAAGCGCCGCACCACCACCGGGTGGGCTCGAACCTCCAGCTTTTCGGTTAACAGGCGATCGCGCTAGCAATTTGCGCCACGGAGACAGTCGTGCTCCACTCTCACCACCATCAGAACATATCTTCAAAGCTAGCAGCCCGAAGAAAAAAAAGCAACACACCACTCCCGGGAGGGCTCGAACCTCCAACCTTTCGGTTAAAAGCCGATCGCGCTAGCCAATTGCGCCACGTAGACAGCCGTGCTTCACTCTCACCGCCATCAGAACATATCTCCAAAGCTATCAGCGCAAAGAAAAAAGCAACACACCACTCCCGGGAGGGCTCGAACCTCCAACCATTCGGTTAACAGCCAATCGCGCTAGCCAATTGCGCCACGAAGACAGTCGTGCTCCATTCTCACCACCGTCAGTACATTTCTCCAAAGCTATCAGCGCAAAGAAAAAAGAGCGCCGCACCACCACCGGGTAGGCTCGAACCTCCAACCATTCGCTTAACAGCCGATCCCGCTAGCCAATTGCGCCACGGAGACAGTGTGCTCCACTCTCACCACCGTCAGAACATTTCTTCAAAGCTAGCAGCCCGAAGAAAAAAAGCAACACACCACTCCCGGGAGGGCTCGAACCTCCAACTTTTCGGTTAAAAGCCAATCGCGATAGCCAATTGCGCCACGGAGACAGTCGTGTTCCACTCTCACCACCATCAGAACATAACTTCAAAGCTATCAGCGCAAAGAAAAAAGCAACACACCACTCCCGGGAGGGCTCGAAATTCCAATCTTTCGGTTAACAGCCGATCGCGCTAGCCAATTGCGCCACGGAGACAGTAGTGCAGCACTCCTACCTCTGTCAGAACATTTCTTCAGAGCTATCAGCCCAAAGAAAAAGAAAGCGCCGCACCACCACCGGGTGGGCTCGAACCTCCAGCCTTTCGGTTAACAGGCGATCGCGCTAGCCAATTGCGCCACGTAGACAGTCGTGCTTCACTCTCACCGCCATCAGAACATATCTCCAAAGCTATCAGCGCAAAGAAAAAAGCAACACACCACTCCCGGGAGGGCTCGAACCTCCAACCATTCGGTTAACAGCCAATCGTGCTAGCCGATTGCGCCACGAAGACAGTCGGGCTCCATTCTCACCACCGTCAGTACATTTCTCCAAAGCTATCAGCGCAAAGAAAAAAGAGCGCCGAACCACCACCGGGTAGGCTCGAACCTCCAACCTTTCGCTTAACAGCCGATCCCGCTAGCCAATTGCGCCACGGAGACAGTGTGCTCCACTCTCATCACCATCAGAACATATCTTCAAAGCTATCAGCGCAAAGAAAAAAGCACCACACCACTCCCGGGAGAGCTCCAACCTCCAACCTTTCGGTTAACAGCCGATCGCGCTAGCCAATTGCGCCACGGAGACAGTCTTGCTCCACTCTCACCACCATCAGAACATATCTTCAAAGCTATCAGCCCAAAGAAAAAAACCGCCTCAGCACTGCCGGGTGGGCTCGAACCTCCAACCTTTCGGTTAACAGCCGATCACGCTAGCCAATTGCGCTACGGAGACAGTCCTGCTCCACTCTCACCACCATCACAGCATATCTTCAAAGCTATCAGCCCAAAGAAACAAAAGCAACACACCACTCTCGGGAGGGCTCGAACCTCCTACTTTCAGGGTAACAGCCCATCGCGCTAGCCAATTGCGCCACGGAGACAGTCGTGCTCCACTCTCTCCACCATCAAAACATAACTTCAAAGCTATCAGCGCAAAGAAAAAAGCAACGCACCACTCCCGGGAGGGCTCGAAATTACAACCTTTCGGTTAACAGCCAATCGCGCTAGCCAATTGCGCCACGGAGACAGTGGTGCAGCACTCCTACCTCCGTCAGAACATTTCTTCAGAGCTATCAGCCCAAAGAAAAAAAAGCGCCGCACCACCACCGGGTGGGCTCGAACCTCCAGCTTTTCGGTTAACAGGCGATCGCGCTAGCAAATTGCGCCACGGAGACAGTCGTGCTTCAATCTCACCATCATCAGAACATATCTCCAAAGCTATCAGCGCAAAGAAAACAGCAACACACCACTCCCGAGAAGGCTCGAAACTACAACTATTCGGTTAACAGCCGATCGCGCGAGCCAATTGCGCCACGGAGACAGTCCTGCTTTCCTCTCACCACCAGCATAATATATCTTCAAAGCTATCGGCCCAAAGAAAAAAAAGCGCCGCACCACCCCGGGTGGGCTAGAACCTCCAACCTTTCGGTTAACAGCCGATCGCGCTGGCCAATTGTGCCACGGAGACAGTCGTGCTCCACTCTCACCACCGTCAGAACATTTCTTCAGACTATCAGCCCAAAGAAAATAAAGCGCCGCACCGCCACCGGGTGGGCTCGAACCTCCAAAATTTCGGTTAATAGCCGATCGCACTGGCCAATTGCGCCACGGAGACAGTCGTGCTCCACTCTCACCACCATCAGAACATATCTTCAAAGCTAGCAGCCCGAAGAAAAAAAAGCAACACACCACTCCCGGGAGGGCTCGAACCTCCAACCTTTCGGTTAAAAGCCGATCGCGCTAGCCAATTGCGCCACGTAGACAGCCGTGCTTCACTCTCACCGCCATCAGAACATATCTCCAAAGCTATCAGCGCAAAGAAAAAAGCAACACACCACTCCCGGGAGGGCTCGAACCTCCAACCATTCGGTTAACAGCCAATCGCGCTAGCCAATTGCGCCACGAAGACAGTCGTGCTCCATTCTCACCACCGTCAGTACATTTCTCCAAAGCTATCAGCGCAAAGAAAAAAGAGCGCCGCACCACCACCGGGTAGGCTCGAACCTCCAACCTTTCGCTTAACAGCCGATCCCGCTAGCCAATTGCGCCACGGAGACAGTGTGCTCCACTCTCACCACCGTCAGAACATTTCTTCAAAGCTAGCAGCCCGAAGAAAAAAAGCAACACACCACTCCCGGGAGGGCTCGAACCTCCAACTTTTCGGTTAAAAGCCAATCGCGCTAGCCAATTGCGCCACGGAGACAGTCGTGTTCCACTCTCACCACCGTCAGAACATTTCTTCAAAGCTAGGAGCCCGAAGAAAAAAAGCAACACACCACTCCCGGGAGGGCTCGAACCTCCAACTTTTCGGTTAAAAGCCAATCGCGCTAGCCAATTGCGCCACGGAGACAGTCGTGTTCCACTCTCACCACCATCAGAACATAACTTCAAAGCTATCAGCGCAAAGAAAAAAGCAACACACCACTCCCGGGAGGGCTCGAAATTCCAATCTTTCGGTTAATAGCCGATCGCGCTGGCCAATTGCGCCACGGAGACAGTCGTGCTCCACTCTCACCACCATCAGAACATATCTTCAAAGCTAGCAGCCCGAAGAAAAAAAGCAACACACCACTCCCGGGAGGGCTCGAACCTCCAACTTTTCGGTTAAAAGCCAATCGCGCTAGCCAATTGCGCCACGAAGACAGTCGTGCTCCATTCTCACCACCGTCAGTACATTTCTCCAAAGCTATCAGCGCAAAGAAAAAAGAGCGCCGCACCACCACCGGGTAGGCTCGAACCTCCAACCTTTCGCTTAACAGCCGATCCCGCTAGCCAATTGCGCCACGGAGACAGTGTGCTCCACTCTCACCACCGTCAGAACATTTCTTCAAAGCTAGCAGCCCGAAGAAAAAAAGCAACACACCACTGCCGGGAGGGCTCGAACCTCCAACTTTTCGGTTAAAAGCCAATCGCGATAGCCAATTGCGCCACGGAGACAGTCGTGTTCCACTCTCACCACCATCAGAACATAACTTCAAAGCTATCAGCGCAAAGAAAAAAGCAACACACCACTCCCGGGAGGGCTCGAAATTCCAATCTTTCGGTTAACAGCCGATCGCGCTAGCCAATTGCGCCACGGAGACAGTAGTGCAGCACTCCTACCTCTGTCAGAACATTTCTTCAGAGCTATCAGCCCAAAGAAAAAGAAAGCGCCGCACCACCACCGGGTGGGCTCGAACCTCCAGCCTTTCGGTTAACAGGCGATCGCGCTAGCCAATTGCGCCACGTAGACAGTCGTGCTTCACTCTCACCGCCATCAGAACATATCTCCAAAGCTATCAGCGCAAAGAAAAAAGCAACACACCACTCCCGGGAGGGCTCGAACCTCCAACCATTCGGTTAACAGCCAATCGCGCTAGCCGATTGCGCCACGAAGACAGTCGTGCTCCATTCTCACCACCGTCAGTACATTTCTCCAAAGCTATCAGCGCAAAGAAAAAAGAGCGCCGCACCACCACCGGGTAGGCTCGAACCTCCAACCTTTCGCTTAACAGCCGATCCCGCTAGCCAGTTGCGCCACGGAGACAGTGTGCTCCACTCTCATCACCATCAGAACATATCTTCAAAGCTATCAGCGCAAAGAAAAAAGCACCACACCACTCCCGGGAGAGCTCCAACCTCCAACCTTTCGGTTAACAGCCGATCGCGCTAGCCAATTGCGCCACGGAGACAGTCCTGCTCCACTCTCACCACCATCAGAACATATCTTCAAAGCTATCAGCCCAAAGAAAAAAACCGCCGCAGCACTGCCGGGTGGGCTCGAACCTCCAACCTTTCGGTTAACAGCCGATCACGCTAGCCAATTGCGCTACGGAGACAGTCCTGCTCCACTCTCACCACCATCACAGCATATCTTCAAAGCTATCAGCCCAAAGAAACAAAAGCAACACACCACTCTCGGGAGGGCTCGAACCTCCTACTTTCAGGGTAACAGCCCATCGCGCTAGCCAATTGCGCCACGGAGACAGTCGTGCTCCACTCTCTCCACCATCAAAACATAACTTCAAAGCTATCAGCGCAAAGAAAAAAGCAACGCACCACTCCCGGGAGGGCTCGAAATTACAACCTTTCGGTTAACAGCCAATCGCGCTAGCCAATTGCGCCACGGAGACAGTGGTGCAGCACTCCTACCTCCGTCAGAACATTTCTTCAGAGCTATCAGCCCAAAGAAAAAAAAGCGCCGCACCACCACCGGGTGGGCTCGAACCTCCAGCTTTTCGGTTAACAGGCGATCGCGCTAGCAAATTGCGCCACGGAGACAGTCGTGCTTCAATCTCACCATCATCAGAACATATCTCCAAAGCTATCAGCGCAAAGAAAACAGCAACACACCACTCCCGAGAAGGCTCGAAACTACAACTATTCGGTTAACAGCCGATCGCGCGAGCCAATTGCGCCACGGAGACAGTCCTGCTTTCCTCTCACCACCAGCATAATATATCTTCAAAGCTATCGGCCCAAAGAAAAAAAAGCGCCGCACCACCCCGGGTGGGCTAGAACCTCCAACCTTTCGGTTAACAGCCGATCGCGCTGGCCAATTGTGCCACGGAGACAGTCGTGCTCCACTCTCACCACCGTCAGAACATTTCTTCAGACTATCAGCCCAAAGAAAATAAAGCGCCGCACCGCCACCGGGTGGGCTCGAACCTCCAAAATTTCGGTTAATAGCCGATCGCACTGGCCAATTGCGCCACGGAGACAGTCGTGCTTCACTCTCACCGCCATCAGAACATATCTCCAAAGCTATCAGCGCAAAGAAAAAAGCAACACACCACTCCCGGGAGGGCTCGAACCTCCAACCATTCGGTTAACAGCCAATCGCGCTAGCCAATTGCGCCACGAAGACAGTCGTGCTCCATTCTCACCACCGTCAGTACATTTCTCCAAAGCTATCAGCGCAAAGAAAAAAGAGCGCCGCACCACCACCGGGTAGGCTCGAACCTCCAACCTTTCGCTTAACAGCCGATCCCGCTAGCCAATTGCGCCACGGAGACAGTGTGCTCCACTCTCACCACCGTCAGAACATTTCTTCAAAGCTAGCAGCCCGAAGAAAAAAAGCAACACACCACTCCCGGGAGGGCTCGAACCTCCAACTTTTCGGTTAAAAGCCAATCGCGCTAGCCAATTGCGCCACGGAGACAGTCGTGTTCCACTCTCACCACCATCAGAACATAACTTCAAAGCTATCAGCGCAAAGAAAAAAGCAACACACCACTCCCGGGAGGGCTCGAAATTCCAATCTTTCGGTTAATAGCCGATCGCGCTGGCCAATTGCGCCACGGAGACAGTCGTGCTCCACTCTCACCACCATCAGAACATATCTTCAAAGCTAGCAGCCCGAAGAAAAAAAGCAACACACCACTCCCGGGAGGGCTCGAACCTCCAACTTTTCGGTTAAAAGCCAATCGCGATAGCCAATTGCGCCACGGAGACAGTCGTGTTCCACTCTCACCACCATCAGAACATAACTTCAAAGCTATCAGCGCAAAGAAAAAAGCAACACACCACTCCCGGGAGGGCTCGAAATTCCAATCTTTCGGTTAACAGCCGATCGCGCTAGCCAATTGCGCCACGGAGACAGTAGTGCAGCACTCCTACCTCTGTCAGAACATTTCTTCAGAGCTATCAGCCCAAAGAAAAAGAAAGCGCCGCACCACCACCGGGTGGGCTCGAACCTCCAGCCTTTCCGGTTAACAGGCGATCGCGCTAGCCAATTGCGCCACGTAGACAGTCGTGCTTCACTCTCACCGCCATCAGAACATATCTCCAAAGCTATCAGCGCTAAGAAAAAAGCAACACACCAGTCCCGGGAGGGCTCGAACCTCCAACCATTCGGTTAACAGCCAATCGCGCTAGCCGATTGCGCCACGAAGACAGTCGTGCTCCATTCTCACCACCGTCAGTACATTTCTCCAAAGCTATCAGCGCAAAGAAAAAAGAGCGCCGCAACACCACCGGGTAGGCTCGAACCTCCAACCTTTCGCTTAACAGCCGATCCCGCTAGCCAATTGCGCCACGGAGACAGTGTGCTCCACTCTCATCACCATCAGAACATATCTTCAAAGCTATCAGCGCAAAGAAAAAAGCACCACACCACTCCCGGGAGAGCTCCAACCTCCAACCTTTCGGTTAACAGCCGATCGCGCTAGCCAATTGCGCCACGGAGACAGTCCTGCTCCACTCTCACCACCATCAGAACATATCTTCAAAGCTATCAGCCCAAAGAAAAAAACCGCCGCAGCACTGCCGGGTGGGCTCGAACCTCCAACCTTTCGGTTAACAGCCGATCACGCTAGCCAATTGCGCTACGGAGACAGTCCTGCTCCACTCTCACCACCATCACAGCATATCTTCAAAGCTATCAGCCCAAAGAAACAAAAGCAACACACCACTCTCGGGAGGGCTCGAACCTCCTACTTTCAGGGTAACAGCCCATCGCGCTAGCCAATTGCGCCACGGAGACAGTCGTGCTCCACTCTCTCCACCATCAAAACATAACTTCAAAGCTATCAGCGCAAAGAAAAAAGCAACGCACCACTCCCGGGAGGGCTCGAAATTACAACCTTTCGGTTAACAGCCAATCGCGCTAGCCAATTGCGCCACGGAGACAGTGGTGCAGCACTCCCACCTCCGTCAGAACATTTCTTCAGAGCTATCAGCCCAAAGAAAAAAAAGCGCCGCACCACCACCGGGTGGGCTCGAACCTCCAGCTTTTCGGTTAACAGGCGATCGCGCTAGCAAATTGCGCCACGGAGACAGTCGTGCTTCAATCTCACCATCATCAGAACATATCTCCAAAGCTATCAGCGCAAAGAAAACAGCAACACACCACTCCCGAGAAGGCTCGAAACTACAACTATTCGGTTAACAGCCGATCGCGCGAGCCAATTGCGCCACGGAGACAGTCCTGCTGTCCTCTCACCACCAGCATAATATATCTTCAAAGCTATCGGCCCAAAGAAAAAAAAGCGCCGCACCACCCCGGGTGGGCTAGAACCTCCAACCTTTCGGTTAACAGCCGATCGCGCTGGCCAATTGTGCCACGGAGACAGTCGTGCTCCACTCTCACCACCGTCAGAACATTTCTTCAGACTATCAGCCCAAAGAAAATAAAGCGCCGCACCGCCACCGGGTGGGCTCGAACCTCCAAAATTTCGGTTATTAGCCGATCGCACTGGCCAATTGCGCCACGGAGACAGTCGTGCTCCACTCTCACCACCATCAGAACATATCTTCAAAGCTAGCAGCCCGAAGAAAAAAAAGCAACACACCACTCCCGGGAGGGCTCGAACCTCCAACTTTTCGGTTAAAAGCCGATCGCGCTAGCCAATTGCGCCACGGAGACAGTGTGCTCCACTCTCACCACCGTCAGAACATTTCTTCAAAGCTAGCAGCCCGAAGAAAAAAAGCAACACACCACTCCCGGGAGGGCTCGAACCTCCAACTTTTCGGTTAAAAGCCAATCGCGCTAGCCAATTGCGCCACGGAGACAGTCGTGTTCCACACTCACCACCATCAGAACATAACTTCAAAGCTATCAGCGCAAAGAAAAAAGCAACACACCACTCCCGGGAGGGCTCGAAATTCCAATCTTTCGGTTAATAGCCGATCGCGCTGGCCAATTGCTTCACGGAGACAGTCGTGCTCCACTCTCACCACCATCAGAACATATCTTCAAAGCTAGCAGCCCGAAGAAAAAAAGCAACACACCACTCCCGGGAGGGCTCGAACCTCCAACTTTTCGGTTAAAAGCCAATCGCGATAGCCAATTGCGCCACGGAGACAGTCGTGTTCCACTCTCACCACCATCAGAACATAACTTCAAAGCTATCAGCGCAAATAAAAAAGCCACACACCACTCCCAGGAGGGCTCGAAATTCCAATCTTTCGGTTAACAGCCGATCGCGCTAGCCAATTGCGCCACGGAGACAGTAGTGCAGCACTCCTACCTCTGTCAGAACATTTCTTCAGAGCTATCAGCCCAAAGAAAAAGAAAGCGCCGCACCACCACCGGGTGGGCTCGAACCTCCAGCCTTTCGGTTAACAGGCGATCGCGCTAGCCAATTGCGCCACGTAGACAGTCGTGCTTCACTCTCACCGCCATCAGAACATATCTCCAAAGCTATCAGCGCAAAGAAAAAAGCAACACACCACTCCCGGGAGGGCTCGAACCTCCAACCATTCGGTTAACAGCCAATCGCGCTAGCCAATTGCGCCACGAAGACAGTCGTGCTCCATTCTCACCACCGTCAGTACATTTCTCCAAAGCTATCAGCGCAAAGAAAAAAGAGCGCCGCACCACCACCGGGTAGGCTCGAACCTCCAACCTTTCGCTTAACAGCCGATCCCGCTAGCCAATTGCGCCACGGAGACAGTGTGCTCCACTCTCATCACCATCAGAACATATCTTCAAAGCTATCAGCGCAAAGAAAAAAGCACCACACCACTTCCGGGAGAGCTCCAACCTCCAACCTTTCGGTTAACAGCCGATCACGCTAGCCAATTGCGTTACGGAGACAGTCCTGCTCCACTCTCACCACCATCACAACATATCTTCAAAGCTATCAGCCCAAAGAAACAAAAGCAACACACCACTCTCGGGAGGGCTCGAACCTCCTACTTTCAGGGTAACAGCCCATCGCGCTAGCCAATTGCGCCACGGAGACAGTCGTGCTCCACTCTCTCCACCATCAAAACATTTCTTCAAAGTTATCAGCGCAAAGAAAAAAGCAACACACCACTCCCGGGAGGGCTCGAAATTACAACCGTTTGGTTAACAGCCAATCGCGCTAGCCAATTGCGCCACGGAGACAGTGGTGCAGCACTCCCACCTCCGTCAGAACATTCAACCGAAAGGTTGAATTTTCGAGCCTTCCCGGGAGTGGTGTGTTGCTCTTTTCTTTGCGCTGATAGCTTTGGGGATATGTTCTGATGGTGGTGAGAGTAGAGCACGACTGTCTCCGTGGCGTAATTGGCTAGCTCGATCGCCTGTTAACCGAAAGGCTGGAGGTTCGAGCCCACCCGGTGGTGGTGCGGCGCTTTCTTTTTCTTTGGGCTGATAGCTCTGAAGAAATGTTCTGACGGAGGGTGAGTGCTGCACTACTGTCTCCGTGGCGCAATTGGCTAGCGCGATCGGCTGTTAACCGAAAGGTTGGAATTTCGAGCCCTCCCGGGAGTGGTGTGTTGCTTTTTTTTGCGCTGATGGCGTAGAAGATATGTTCTGATGGTGGTGAGAGTGGAACACGACTGTCTCCGTGGCGCAATTGGCTAGCGCGATTGGCTTTTAACCGAAAAGTTGGAGGTTCGAGCCCTCCCGGGAGTGGTGTGTTGCCTTTTTTTCTTCGGGCTGATAGCTTTGAAGATATGTTCTGATGGTGGTGAGAGTGAAGCACGACTGTCTCCGTGGTGCAATTGGCCAGCGCGATCAGCTATTACCGAAAATTTTGGAGTTTCGAGCCCACCCGGTGGTGGTGCGGCGCTTTCTTTTTCTTTGGGCTGATAGCTCTGAAGAAATGTTCTGACGGAGGTGGAGTGCTGCACTACTGTCTCCGTGGCGCAATTGGCTAGCGCGATCGGCTGTTAACCGAAAGGTTGGAATTTCGAGCCCTCCCGGGAGTGGTGTGTTGCTTTTTTCTTTGCGCTGATAGCTTTGAAGATATGTTCTGATGGTGGTGAGAGTAGAGCACGACTGTCTCCGTGGCGTAATTGGCTAGCGCGATCGCCTGTTAACCGAAAGGCTGGAGGTTCGAGCCCACCCGGTGGTGGTGCGGCGCTTTTTATTTCTTTGGGCTGATAGCTCTGAAGAATTGTTCTGATGGTGGTGAGAGTGGAGCACGACTTTCTCCGTGGCGCAATTGGCTAGCAAGATCGGCTGTTAACCGAAAAGTTGGAGGTTCGAGCCCTCCCGGGGTGGTGTTTTGCTTTTTTTTTGCACTGATAGCTTTAAGATATGTTCTGATAGTGGGGAAAGTGGAGCACGACTGTCTCCGTGGCGCAATTGGCTAGCGCAATCGGCTGTTAACCGATAGGTTGGAGGTTCGAGCTCGTCTGGTGGTGGTGCGGTGCTTTTTTTCCTTTCGGCTGACAGCTCCGAAGAACTGTTCTGACGGTGGTGAGAGTGGAGCACGATTGTCTCCGTGGCGCAATTGGCTAGCGCATCCGGCTATTAACCGAAAGTTTGGAGGTTCGAGCCCACCCGGTGGTGGTGCGGCGATTTTTTTTCTTTGGGCTGATAGCTCTGAAGAAATGTTCTGATGGAGGTGGGAGTGCTGCACTGCTGTCTCCGTGGCGCAATTGGCTAGCGCGATTGGCTGTTAACCGAAAGGTTGGAATTTTGAGCCCTCCCAGGAGTGGTGGGTTGCTTTTTTCTATGCGCTGATAGCTTTGAAGATATGTTCTGATGGTGGTGAGAGTGGAGCACGACTGTCTACGTGGCGCAATTGGCTAGCGCGATTGGCTTTTAACCGAAAGGTTGGAGGTTCGAGCCCTCTCGGGAGTGGTGTTTTGCTTTTTTTTCTTAGGGCTGATAGCTTTGAAGATATGTTCTGACGGTGGTGAGAGTGGAGCACGACTGTCTCCGTGGCACAATTGGCCAGCGCGATCGGCTATGAACCGAAATTTGGGAGGTTCGAGCCCACCCGGTGGTGGTGCGGCGCTTTTTTTTCTTTGGGCTGATAGCTCTGAAGAAATGTTCTGATGGTGGTGAGAGGAGAGCACGACTGTCTCCGTGGCGCAATGGGCTAGCGCTATAGGCTGTTGACCGAGAGTTGGAGGTTCGAGCCCTCCCGGGAGTGGTGTGTTGCTTTTTCTTTGGGCTGATAGCTCTGAAGAAATGTTCTGACGGTGGTGAAAGTTGAGCACGGCTGCCTCCGTGGCCCAATTGGCTAGCGCGATCGGCTGTTAGCAAAAGGTTAGAGGTTCGAGCCCTCCCGAGTGTGGTGTGTTGCTTTTTTTCCTTTCGGCTGATAGGTTTGAAGATATGTTCTGATGGTGGTGAGAGTGGAGCAGGACTGTCGCCGTGGCGCACTTGGCTAGCGCGATCGCCTGTTAACCGAAAGGTTGGAGGTTCGAGCCAACCCAGTGGTGGTTCGTCGCTCTTTTTTCTTTGCGCTGATAGCTTTGGAGAAATGTTCTGACGGTGGTGAGAATGGAGCACGACTGTCTCCTTGGCGCAATTGGCTAGCGCGATGGGCTGTTAACCGAAAGGTTGGAGGTTCGAGCCCACCTGGTGGCGGTGCGGTGCTTTTTTTTCTTTGGGCTGATAGTGTGAAGAAATGTTCTGACGGTGGCGAGAGTGGAGCACGTCTGTCTCCGTGGCACAATTGGATAGCGCGATCGGCTGTTAACCGAAAGTTTGGAGATTCGAGCCCACCCGGTGCTTTTTTTTCTTCGGGCTGATAGCTTTGAAGATATGTTATGCTGGTGGTGAGAGTACAGCAGGACTGTCTCCATGGCGCAATTGGCTAGCGTAATCAGCTGTTAACTGAAAGGTTGGAGGTTCGATCCCTCCCAGGAGTGGTGTGTGGCTTTTTTCTTTGCGCTGATAGCTTTTAAGATATGTTGTGATGGTGGTGAGAGTTGAGCAGGACTGTTTGCGTGGCGCAATTGGCTAGCGCGATCGGCTGTTAACCGAAAAGTTGGAGGTTCGAGCCCTCCCGGGAGTGGTGTGTTGCTGTTTTCTTTGCGCTAATAGCTTTGAAGATATGTTCTGATGGTGGGGAGAGTGGAGCACGACTGTCTCCGTGGCGCCATTGGCTAGCGCAATCGGCTGTTAACCGATAGGTTGGAGGTTCGAGCTAGCCCGGTTGTGGTGTGGCGCTTTTTTTCCTTTGGGCTGACAGCTCCGAAGAAATGTTCTGACGGTGGTGAGAGTGGAGCGCGACTGTCTCCGTGGCGCAATTGGCTTGCGCATCCCGCTGTAAACCGAAAGTTTGAAGGTTCGAGCCCACCCGGTGGTTGTGCGGCGCTTCTTTTTCTTTGGGCTGATAGCTCTGAACAAATGACCTGACGGAGGTGGGAGTGCTGCACTACTGTCTCCGTGGCGCAATTGGCTAGCGCCATCGGCTGTTAACCGAAAGGTTGTAATTTCGAGCCTTCCCGGGAGTGGTGTGTTGCTCTTTTCTTTGCGCTGATAGCTTTGGGGATATGTTCTGATGGTGGTGAGAGTAGAGCACGACTGTCTCCGTGGCGTAATTCGCTAGCGCGATCGCCTGTTAACCGAAAGGCTGGAGGTTCGAGCCCACCCGGTGGTGGTGCGGCGCTTTCTTTTTCTTTGGGCTGATAGCTCTGAAGAAATGTTCTTACGGAGGGTGAGTGCTGCACTACTGTCTCCGTGGCGCAATTGGCTAGCGCGATCGGCTGTTAACCGAAAGGTTGGAATTTCGAGCCCTCCCGGAAGTGGTGTGTTGCTTTTTTTGCGCTGATGGCGTAGAAGATATGTTCTGATGGTGGTGAGAGTGGAACACGACTGTCTCCGTGGCGCAATTGGCTAGCGCGATTGGCTTTTAACCGAAAAGTTGGAGGTTCGAGCCCTCCCTGGAGTGGTGTGTTGCCTTTTTTTCTTCGGGCTGATAGCTTTGAAGATATGTTCTGATGGTGGTGAGAGTGAAGCACGACTGTCTCCGTGGTGCAATTGGCCAGCGCGATCAGCTATTACCCAAAACTTTGGAGTTTCGAGCCCACCCGGTGGTGGTGCGGCGCTTTCTTTTTCTTTGGGCTGATAGCTCTGAAGAAATGTTCTGACGGAGGTGGAGTGCTGCACTACTGTCTCCGTGGCGCAATTGGCTAGCGCGATCGGCTGTTAACCGAAAGGTTGGAATTTCGAGCCCTCCCGGGAGTGGTTTGTTGCTTTTTTCTTTGCGCTGATAGCTTTGAAGATATGTTCTGATGGTGGTGAGAGTAGAGCACGACTGTCTCCGTGGCGTAATTGGCTAGCGCGATCGCCTGTTAACCGAAAGGCTGGAGGTTCGAGCCCACCCGGTGGTGGTGCGGCGCTTTTTATTTCTTTGGGCTGATAGCTCTGAAGAATTGTTCTGATGGTGGTGAGAGTGGAGCACGACTTTCTCCGTGGCGCAATTGGCTAGCGCGATCGGCTGTTAACCGAAAAGTTGGAGGTTCGAGCCCTCCCGGGGTGGTGTTTTGCTTTTTTTTGCACTGATAGCTTTAAGATATGTTCTGATAGTGGGGAGAGTGGAGCACGACTGTCTCCGTGGCGCAATTGGCTAGCGCAATCGGCTGTTAACCGATAGGTTGGAGGTTCGAGCTCGTCTGGTGGTGGTGCGGTGCTTTTTTTCCTTTCGGCTGACAGCTCCGAAGAAATGTTCTGACGGTGGTGAGAGTGGAGCACGATTGTCTCCGTGGCGCAATTGGCTAGCGCATCCGGCTATTAACCGAAAGTTTGGAGGTTCGAGCCCACCCGGTGGTGGTGCGGCGCTTTTTTTTCTTTGGGCTGATAGCTCTGAAGAAATGTTCTGATGGAGGTGGGAGTGCTGCACTGCTGTCTCCGTGGCGCAATTGGCTAGCGCGATTGGCTGTTAACCGAAAGGTTGGAATTTTGAGCCCTCCCAGGAGTGGTGGGTTGCTTTTTTCTTTGCGCTGATAGCTTTGAAGATATGTTCTGATGGTGGTGAGAGTAGAGCACGACTGTCTACGTGGCGCAATTGGCTAGCGCGATCGCCTGTTAACCGAAAGGCTGGAGGTTCGAGCCCACCCGGTGGTGGTGCGGCGCTTTCTTTCTCTTTGGGCTGATAGCTCTGAAGAAATGTTCTGACGGAGGTGGGAGCGCTGCACTACTGTCTCCGTGGCGCAATTGACTAGCGCGATCGGCTGTTAACCGAAATATTGAAAATTCGAGCCCACCCGGGAGTGGTGTGTTGCTTTTTTCTTTGCGCTGATAGCTTTGAAGAAATGTTCTGACGGTGGTGAGAGTGGAACACGACTGTCTCCGTGACGCAATTGGCTAGCGCGAATTGCTTTTAACCGAAAGGTTGGAGGTTCGAGCCCTCCCGGGAGTGGTGTGTTGCTTTTTTTTTCTTCGGGCTGATAGCTTTGAAGATATGTTCTGATGGTGGTGAGAGTGGAGCACGACTGTCTCCGTGGCGCAATTGGCCAGCGCGATCGGCTATGAACCGAAATTTTGGAGGTTCGAGCCCACCCGGTGGTGGTGCGGCGCGTTTTTTTCTTTGGGCGGATAGCTCTGAAGAAATGTTCTGATGGTGGTGAGAGGAGAGCACGACTGTCTCCGTGGCGCAATTGGCTAGCGCGATCGGCTGTTAACCGAAATATTGGAAATTCGAGCCCACCCGGGAGTGGTGTGTTGCTTTTTTCTTTGCGCTGATAGCTTTGAAGAAATGTTCTGACGGTGGTGAGAGTGGAACACGACTGTCTCCGTGACGCAATTGGCTAGCGCGATTGGCTTTTAACCGAAAGGTTGGAGGTTCGAGCCCTCCCGGGAGTGGTGTGTTGCTTTTTTTTCTTCGGGCTGATAGCTTTGAAGATATGCTCTGATGGTGGTGAGAGTAGAGCACGACTGTCTCCGTGGCGCAATTGGCCAGCGCGATCGGCTATGAACCGAAATTTTGGAGGTTCGAGCCCACCCGGTGGTGGTGCGGCGCTTTTTTTTCTTTAGGCTGATAGCTGTGAAGAAATGTTCTGACGGTGGTGAGAGTGGAACACGACTGTCTCCGTGGCGCAATTGGCTAGCGCGATTGGCTTTTAACCGAAAAGTTGGAGGTTCGAGCCCTTCCGGGAGTGGTGTGTTGATTTTTTTTCTTCGGCCTGATAGCTTTGAAGATATGTTCTGATGGTGGTGAGAGTGAAGCACGACTGTCTCCGTGGTGCAATTGGCCAGCGCGATCAGCTATTACCCAAAATTTTAGAGTTTGGAGCCCACCCGGTGGTGGTGCGGCGCTTTTTTTTTCTCTGGGCTGATAGCTCTGAAGAACTGTTCTGATGGAGGTGGGAGTGCTGCACTACTGTCTCCGTGGCGCAATTGGCTAGCGCGATTGGCCTTTAACCGAAAGGTTGGAATTTCGAGCCCTCCCAGGAGTGGTGTGTTGCTTTTTTCTTTGCGCTGATAGCTTTGAAGATATGTTCTGATGGTGGTGAGAGTAGAGCACGATTGTCTACGTGGCGCAATTGGCTAGCGCGATCGCCTGTTAACCGAAAGGCTGGAGGTTCGAGCCCACCCGGTGGTGGTGCGGCGCTTTCTTTTTCTTTGGGCTGATAGCTCTGAAGAAATGTTCTGACGGAGGTGGTAGCGCTGCACTACTGTCTCCGTGGCGCAATTGGCTAGCGCGATCGGCTGTTAACCGAAAGATTGGAAATTCGAGCCCTCCAGGGAGTGGTGTGTTACTTTTTTCTTTGCGCTGATGGCTTTGAAGAAATGCTCTGATGGTGGTGACAGTGGAACACGACTGCCTCCGTGACACAATTGGCTAGCGCGATTGGCTTTTAACCGAAAGGTTGGAGGTTCGAGCCCTCCCGGGAGTGGTGTTTTGCTTTTTTTTCTTAGGGCTGATAGCTTTGAAAATATGTTCTGACGGTGGTGAGAGTGGAGCACGACTGTCTCCGTGGCACCATTGGCCAGCGCGATCGGCTATGAACCGAAATTTGGGAGGTTCGAGCCCACCCGGTGGTGGTGCGGCGCTTTTTTCCTTTGGGCTGATAGCTCTGAAGAAATGTTCTGATGGTGGTGAGAAGAGAGCACGACTGTCTCCGTGGCGCAATGAGCTAGCGCTATAGGCTGTTGACCGAAAGGTTGGAGGTTCGAGCCCTCCCGGGAGTGGTGTGTTGCTTTTTTCTTTGCGCTGATAGCTTTGAAGATATGTACTGATGGTGGTGAGAGTGAAGCACGACTGTCTCCGTGGCGCAATTGGCTAGTGCGATGGGCTTTTAATTGAAAGGTTGGAGGTTCGAGCCCACACGGTGGTGGTGCGGCGCTTTTTTTTCCTTGGGCTGATAGCTCTGAGGAAATGTTCTGACGGTGGTGAGGGTGTAGCGCGACTGTCTCCGTGGCGCAATTGGCTAGCACGATCGGCTGTTAACAGAAAGGTTGGAGGTTCGAGCCCTCCCGAGAGTGCTGTGTTGCTTTTTTTTCTTTCGGCTGATAGCTTTGAAGATATGTTCTGATGGAGGTGGGAGTGCTGCACTACTGTCTCCGTGGCGCAATTGGCTAGCGCGATTGGCTGTTAACCTAAAGGTTGGAATTTCGAGCCCTCCCAGGAGTGGTGTGTTGCTTTTTTCTTTGCGCTGATAGCTTTGAAGATATGTTCTGATGGTGGTGAGAGTGGAGCACGATTGTCTACGTGGCGCAATTGGTTAGCGCGATCGCCTGTTAACCGAAAGGCTGGAGGTTCGAGCCCACCCGGTGGTGGTGCGGCGCTTTCTTTTTCTTTGGGCTGATAGCTCTGAAGAAATGTTCTGATGGAGGTGGGAGCGCTGCACTACTGTCTCCGTGGCGCAATTGGCTAGCGCGATCGGCTGTTAACCGAAAGATTGGAAATTCGAGCCCTCCCAGGAGTCGTGTGTTACTTTTTTCTTTGCGCTGATGGCTTTGAAGAAATGTTCTGACGGTGGTGACAGTGGAACACGACTGTCTCCGTGGCGCAATTATTATTATTTATTATTTACAAATACTGCTGTCTCGGTTCCGAGACATAGCAGGAGTGGGTACATGTTTTAGTACAAAGAAAGTACAACAAAAGAAACGCTAAGATTATACAAACAAGATGAAGAAATGATAAACTTACATAGCTTGAACAAAAAACTCTTATCAGGTGCAAGTACAGATGTAGATAGGAACTCGGAAAAAGAACAACCACTAAGACAATGCAAAAACAGCTGAAAACTATATGGAATTACGTAGTTTCTCAACGAACTCTTCATGAGTCAATGCGCGAAACGAACCATCCAAATTGTTCCAGATTTCAACAGTGTATGGAAAAAATGAATACTTAAAACAGTCAATATGTGCCCTGAAAGGAATAATGTTTAGTCTGTGGGTTTGTCTAGTGACACGTGTATTAGCGGGTACAAAAGAGAACGGTGCTTGAATACCGAAAGGCGTGTGGACGATCTTGTGCAGCAAAATTACGCGTTCGTGTTCGCGCCTATGCTCCAAAGGCTGCAATGATAACATGTGCGCATGTGATGAAGGTGAGAAGCTGCGATCGTAGCGACCGAAGATGAATCTGATAGCTTTTTTCTGGATTGATTCTAGCTGAGTTATGTCACACGTGAGGTGAGGAGACCACACAGTTGAGGCGTATTCGAGTATCGGACGGACAAGTGATTTGTAGGCAGCCAGTTTACATTCTAACGTTGCATTTTTTAAAGTTCGCTTCATTTAGCCAAGTTTTCGAAGCGCTTTAGCAGAGATATGGTTGATATGGGCATGCCATTTTAGGTTATGTGAAAAAATGACACCCAGATATTTGAACTCACTAACTTGGGACAAGTAACTACCATTAGTATTGTAAGAGTAATTCAGCGGCTTCTTTTTGTTTCCGAAAGTCATGGCGACTGTCTTGGTAAAATTGATTTTCATTTGCCACATATTACTCCATTGGCAGAACTTTGAAAATACCTTATTTAATTCTTCTTGATCACTAGCGTCAGAAACAATGCGGTACAAGACACAGTCATCTGCATATAGGCGCAATTTAACGTTGGTGTTATTAATAACACTTACTACATCATTAATGAAAATGACAAATAACAGAGGTCCCAGAACTGAACCCTGAGGGACTCCAGATGTGACTGTTACCGATGAAGAATGCGTGCGATTAAAAGTAACAAATTGAGATCTTAAGTGTAAATAGTCAGTGATCCAGTCTATTAATTTGGACCCTTTTAATATTGCTCGAACTTTACATAGAAGCTTTTCATGAGAGACCATGTCAAAAGCTTTCGAGTAATCTATGAAAATGGCGTCTAGCTGATCGTGACTATTGAGTGCAGAAGCTATGTCGTGAGTAAACTCAATGAGTTGCGTGACGGTGGAGAAACCAGAGCGAAAGCCGTGCTGGCTTTGTGAGAGGAGGCTGTGGAAAGTTAAATACTGTACAATATGTTTATGAATAATGTGTTCAAGAAGCTTACAGCAAGTCGAAATAAGAGATATTGGTCTATAATTTTGTATAAGCTGCTTATCACCAGATTTATATACTGGAACGACGCTGGCAATTTTCCAAGCTCTGGGAACAATTGAGGTTTCCAGAGATTTATTGAAAATCACTGTAAGATAATGGGCATTCCATTCTGAGTATCTCTTCAAGAACATGTTCGGTATGGCATCAGGTCCTGCGCTTTTAGTCGTATCAATTTTTAGCAACAGGTTATGAACCCCAGCGTGAGTTACCTCGAGATTCGGCAACGCGTGTTCTGAGCTATGTATAAAAGGAGGACGAGAACCATCATCTTGGCTGAAAACAGAGTGAAAGTATCTGTTGAAGCCTTCTGAAATAGTGGCAGGATCAGTGCAAGTTTGATCGTTGATAATGAATGCTGTAGAGTCATGAGAAGAGGGAAGTATTGATTTCCAAAATTTTGATGGGTTTTCTTTCATGTATGTTGTTAACGTCGTGTTGTAATAAAACTTTTTCGCTTCTGTCATTTTCGTTCTTAGCTCAGACTTCAGCGAAAAAAGAAATGGATCGAGGGGGTTTCGCTTGCGCATGCGCTTAATACGCCGTATGAGATGGATTATGTCACGTGTGTACCATGGATGCTTTGGGTTATGTTTTACACATTTTTGAGGGACGAACTGTGTCACACAGGTGCGCGCCAAATTATAAAACTGATCTAACAATGCATCAACACTGCATGATTCACTGTTTGCCATAAAATTATCGAAAGAGGATTCTAACAATTCTACAATCGCAAGATCATTAGCATGCGTGAAATCAGTAACGGTGCTGAATTTCGGGTTACAAGGTTCATGAGTCACGTTTAGTTGCAGCAACACACCCTTGTGATCAGATAAACCATCTATTATGTCACACTCAAAGCCATGTTGCAGCAGTTCTTCGTTAAGGAACACAAGGTCGAGAACAGAGTTATCTCTGGTTGGACGTTCAACCACTTGCGTTAAGTCAAAAGAAACAGCCATGTTAATCAGGGAGTCGCATAGTGCCTTTTCACGGCCTGTTGAAGTTAGCAAGTCCCAATCAATACAAGGAGCATTGAAATCGCCTGTGATGATCATTTTATAACTACTAATTCGGTTACGGGCTATGTATTCTGTAATATGTGAAAATACATCATCCTCAGAGCAGGGTGAACGATAAACAGCTCCAATCACCATCACGAAACCAGAAAGTTTTATGCGACACCAAACAGATTCAGTATTGGGAAGTTCAGGTAGCACTGAAAATTCGATGCCTTTCCTAATAAAAACAGCAACACCACCACCTTTACTGAATTGCCTGTCATTTCTTATCACCGAATAGGCTGGCGGCAAAAATTCGGAATCCGATATAGCGTTTTTCAGCCATGTTTCCGTAACACAAATAACTGAGGGGTGGTGACACTCTACTAGCCAATTAAAATCCTGAACCTTGTTAAGCAGACTGCGAGCATTTATGTTCAAAAGGGTTAGTTTCCGTTCACTACTGAGTCACTCTGTGCCCCTAGAAACGGTGGCACGAGGAGCCTGAATAAGTGTTTTGCGAGCACTGTCCCACGAGTAGCGAACGCTGTCGACTATCAAGGAATCGTATTGTAATCTGTATTTAGATGCCTGTTTACGGATATTAACCGAATGATCCCACAAGTTTTTGCGGATTTGCCGTATGCGTGCAGAAAAATCTTCGTTAATGTATATGCTGGTTCCTTTCAGCTTTCTGGCGTTCTTAAGAATTTCAAGCTTGGTTCTGAAGTCCAGTAGTTTAAAGATTACAGGGCGCCTCTTTTCACTTCCTCGCGTGCCGAGTCTGTGGCAGCGTTCAATGCCATCGCATTGAACTCCAATCTTGCAGGATAGCAAATTTGTCACAGAAACCAGCAACGTTTCGGAAGTTTCATTCGTTGGTTCATTCAGGCCATAAATGATCAAGTTATTCCTGCGGGATCGATTTTCAAGGTCATCATTTCTACGATCAAGTTTGTCGATTGTATCTTTGAGGTTTGCAACCGCTACTTCTAGTTCGTGAACACGTTGAATGGCATCATTTGCAGTTGCAGACAATGTTTCAATGTTTTCTAGACGCTGTTCAAAAGAAGTCATTCTTGAACTGAGCGTCGAAAGCTCATCACTAATTCGCTTCTGTCCGGTTATCAGTTCTGTGAGCATACTTTCTACCTTTTTATCTGGGCCGGGATTTAACTCAACATCGCCAGAGAGTTGCAACAAGATTCTCAGAGAATGCAGGAGACATGAAAATACACACACAAAGTGCTGAGGGTCTGGCAGCAGCAACAAGAAACGGTCATCGCTCCGATAACATTTAGAAGGATATATCGGACCTACCTGCAACAGGAAGCACACGTGTTTGAAAGAACCGTCAGCCATGCCGCTGCCAGACCCACTGAAGAGGATTGACCGTAGCGTCGGCTTTATATCATTTCGTGTCCGTGTCGATGACGTTCCAGTGCTGTGCCATGCGCACTCCGGTGAAGCAACAGCGAGGTCAGTCAGAAGAACAGTCGCATTGCCACCTGCCGGATAGCAGGCTTTACTGAAGGGAGGGCCATCAAAAGCAGAGTGGTTGAGAGGGAAACTTGAAGGTGAGACGGAGCTCAGAAAGTACGGGCCAGCGATGCTTGCGGCAATCTGCAACAGGAAGCACACGTGTTTGAAAGAACCGTCAGCCATGCCGCTGCCAGACCCACTGAAGAGGATTGACCGTAGCGTCGGCTTTATATCATTTCGTGTCCGTGTCGATGACGTTCCAGTGCTGTGCCATGCGCACTCCGGTGAAGCAACAGCGAGGTCAGTCAGAAGAACAGTCGCATTGCCACCTGCCGGATAGCAGGCTTTACTGAAGGGAGGGCCATCAAAAGCAGAGTGGTTGAGAGGGAAACTTGAAGGTGAGACGGAGCTCAGAAGTCAGTAGTAGAAAATTGGCTAGTGCGATGGGCTGTTAACCGAAAGGTTGGAGGTTCGAGCCCACACGGTGGTGGTGCTTCGCTTTTTTTCCCTTGCGCTGATAGCTCTGAGGAAATGTTCTGACGGTGGTGAGGGTGTAGCGCGACTGTCTCCGTGGCGCAATTGGCTAGCGCCATCGGCTGTTAACAGAAAGGTTGGAGGTTCGAGCCCTCCCGAGAGTGGTGTGTTGCTTTTTTTCTTTGGGCTGATAGCTTTGAAGATATGTTCTGATGGTGGTGAGAGTGGAGCAGGACTGTCTCCGTGGCGCAATTGGCTAGCGCGATCGGCTGTTAACCGAAAGGTTGGAGGTTCGAGCCCACCCGGTGGTGCTGCGGCGCTTTTTTTTCTTTGGGCTGATACCTTTGAAGATATGTTCTGATGGTGGTGAGAGTGGAGCAGGACTGTCTCCGTGGCGCAATTGGCAAGCGCGATCGGCTATGAACCGAAATTTGGGAGGTTCGAGCCCACCCGGTGGTGGTGCGGCGCTTTTTTTTCTTTGGGCTGATAGCTCTGAAGAAATGTTCTGATGGTAGTGAGAGGAGAGCACGACTGTCTCCGTGGCGCAATGGGCCAGCGCGATCGGCTATGAACCGAAATTTGGGAGGTTCGAGCCCACCCGGGAGTGGTGTGTTGCTTTTTCTTTGGGCTGATAGCTCTGAAGAAATGTTCTGACGGTGGTGAGAGTTGAGCACGACTGCCTCCGTGGCCCAATTGGCTAGCGCGATCGGCTGTTAGCAAAAGGTTAGAGGTTCGAGCCCTCCCGAGTGTGGTGTGTTGCTTTTTTTCCTTTCGGCTGATAGGTTTGAAGATATGTTCTGATGGTGGTGAGAGTGGAGCAGGACTGTCGCCGTGGCGCACTTGGCTAGCGCGATCGCCTGTTAACCGAAAGGTTGGAGGTTCGAGCCAACCCGGTGGTGGTTCGTCGCTCTTTTTTCTTTGCGCTGATAGCTTTGGAGAAATGTTCTGACGGTGGTGAGAATGGAGCACGACTGTCTCCTTGGCGCAATTGGCTAGCGCGATGGGCTGTTAACCGAAAGGTTGGAGGTTCGAGCCCACCTGGTGGCGGTGCGGTGCTTTTTTTTCTTTGGGCTGATAGTGTGAAGAAATGTTCTGACGGTGGCGAGAGTGGAGCACGTCTGTCTCCGTGGCACAATTGGATAGCGTGATCGGCTGTTAACCGAAAGTTTGGAGATTCGAGCCCACACGGTGCTTTTTTTTCTTCGGGCTGATAGCTTTGAAGAAATGTTATGCTGGTGGTGAGAGTACAGCAGGACTGTCTCCATGGCGCAATTGGCTAGCGTAATCAGCTGTTAACTGAAAGGTTGGAGGTTCGATCCCTCCCAGGAGTGGTGTGTGGCTTTTTTCTTTGCGCTGATAGCTTTTAAGATATGTTGTGATGGTGGTGAGAGTTGAGCAGGACTGTTTGCGTGGCGCAATTGGCTAGCGCGATCGGCTGTTAACCGAAAAGTTGGAGGTTCGAGCCCTCCCGGGAGTGGTGTGTTGCTGTTTTCTTTGCGCTAATAGCTTTGAAGATATGTTCTGATGGTGGGGAGAGTGGAGCACGACTGTCTCCGTGGCGCCATTGGCTAGCGCAATCGGCTGTTAACCGATAGGTTGGAGGTTCGAGCTAGCCCGGTGGTGGTGGTGGCGCTTTTTTTCCTTTGAGCTGACAGCTCCGAAGAAATGTTCTGACGGTGGTGAGAGTGGAGCACGACTGTCTCCGTGGCGCAATTGGCTTGCGCATCCCGCTGTAAACCGAAAGTTTGAAGGTTCGAGCCCACCCGGTGGTTGTGCGGCGCTTCTTTTTCTTTGGGCTGATAGCTCTGAACAAATGACCTGACGGAGGTGGGAGTGCTGCACTACTGTCTCCGTGGCGCAATTGGCTAGCGCGATCGGCTGTTAACCGAAAGGTTGTAATTTCGAGCCTTCCCGGGAGTGGTGTGTTGCTCTTTTCTTTGCGCTGATAGCTTTGGGGATATGTTCTGATGGTGGTGAGAGTAGAGCACGACTGTCTCCGTGGCGTAATTGGCTAGCGCGATCGCCTGTTAACCGAAAGGCTGGAGGTTCGAGCCCACCCGGTGGTGGTGCGGCGCTTTCTTTTTCTTTGGGCTGATAGCTCTGAAGAAATGTTCTGACGGAGGGTGAGTGCTGCACTACTGTCTCCGTGGCGCAATTGGCTAGCGCGATCGGCTGTTAACCGAAAGGTTGGAATTTCGAGCCCTCCCGGGAGTGGTGTGTTGCTTTTTTTTGCGCTGATGGCGTAGAAGATATGTTCTGCTGGTGGTGAGAGTGGAACACGACTGTCTCCGTGGCGCAATTGGCTAGCGCGATTGGCTTTTAACCGAAAAGTTGGAGGTTCGAGCCCTCCCGGGAGTGGTGTGTTGCCTTGTTTTCTTCGGGCTGATAGCTTTGAAGATATGTTCTGATGGTGGTGAGAGTGAAGCACGACTGTCTCCGTGGTGCAATTGGCCAGCGCGATCAGCTATTACCCAAAATTTTGGAGTTTCGAGCCCACCCGGTGGTGGTGCGGCGCTTTCTTTTTCTTTGGGCTGATAGCTCTGAAGAAATGTTCTGACGGAGGTGGAGTGCTGCACTACTGTCTCCGTGGCGCAATTGGCTAGCGCGATCGGCTGTTAACCGAAAGGTTGGAACTTCGAGCCCTCCCGGGAGTGGTGTGTTGCTTTTTTCTTTGCGCTGATAGCTTTGAAGATATGTTCTGATGGTGGTGAGAGTGGAGCACGACTTTCTCCGTGGCGCAATTGGCTAGCAAGATCGGCTGTTAACCGAAAAGTTGGAGGTTCGAGCCCTCCCGGGGTGGTGTTTTGCTTTTTTTTTGCACTGATAGCTTTAAGATATGTTCTGATAGTGGGGAGAGTGGAGCACGACTGTCTCCGTGGCGCAATTGGCTAGCGCAATCGGCTGTTAACCGATAGGTTGGAGGTTCGAGCTCGTCTGGTGGTGGTGCGGTGCTTTTTTTCCTTTCGGCTGACAGCTCCGAAGAACTGTTCTGACGGTGGTGAGAGTGGAGCACGATTGTCTCCGTGGCGCAATTGGCTAGCGCATCCGGCTATTAACCGAAAGTTTGGAGGTTCGAGCCCACCCGGTGGTGGTGCGGCGCTTTTTTTTCTTTGGGCTGATAGCTCTGAAGAAATGTTCTGATGGAGGTGGGAGTGCTGCACTGCTGTCTCCGTGGCGCAATTGGCTAGCGCGATTGGCTGTTAACCGAAAGGTTGGAATTTTGAGCCCTCCCAGGAGTGGTGGGTTGCTTTTTTCTTTGCGCTGATAGCTTTGAAGATATGTTCTGATGGTGGTGAGAGTGGAGCACGACTGTCTACGTGGCGCAATTGGCTAGCGCGATTGGCTTTTAACCGAAAGGTTGGAGGTTCGAGCCCTCTCGGGAGTGGTGTTTTGCTTTTTTTTCTTAGGGCTGATAGCTTTGAAGATATGTTCTGACGGTGGTGAGAGTGGAGCACGACTGTCTCCGTGGCACAATTGGCCAGCGCGATCGGCTATGAACCGAAATTTGGGAGGTTCGAGCCCACCCAGTGGTGGTGCGGCGCTTTTTTTTCTTTGGGCTGATAGCTCTGAAGAAATGTTCTGATGGTGGTGAGAGGAGAGCACGACTGTCTCCGTGGCGCAATGGGCTAGCGCTATAGGCTGTTGACCGAGAGTTGGAGGTTCGAGCCCTCCCGGGAGTGGTGTGTTGCTTTTTCTTTGGGCTGATAGCTCTGAAGAAATGTTCTGATGGTGGTGAGAGTGGAGCAGGACTGTCGCCGTGGCGCACTTGGCTAGCGCGATCGCCTGTTAACCGAAAGGTTGGAGGTTCGAGCCAACCCGGTGGTGGTTCGTCGCTCTTTTTTCTTTGCGCTGATAGCTTTGGAGAAATGTTCTGACGGTGGTGAGAATGGAGCACGACTGTCTCCTTGGCGCAATTGGCTAGCGCGATGGGCTGTTAACCGAAAGGTTGGAGGTTCGAGCCCACCTGGTGGCGGTGCGCTGCTTTTTTTTCTTTGGGCTGATAGTGTGAAGAAATGTTCTGACGGTGGCGAGAGTGGAGCACGTCTGTCTCCGTGGCACAATTGGATAGCGCGATCGGCTGTTAACCGAAAGTTTGGAGATTCGAGCCCACCCGGTGCTTTTTTTTCTTCGGGCTGATAGCTTTGAAGATATGTTATGCTGGTGGTGAGAGTACAGCAGGACTGTCTCCATGGCGCAATTGGCTAGCGTAATCAGCTGTTAACTGAAAGGTTGGAGGTTCGATCCCTCCCAGGAGTGGTGTGTGGCTTTTTTCTTTGCGCTGATAGCTTTTAAGATATGTTGTGATGGTGGTGAGAGTTGAGCAGGACTGTTTGCGTGGCGCAATTGGCTAGCGCGATCGGCTGTTAACCGAAAAGTTGGAGGTTCGAGCCCTCCCGGGAGTGGTGTGTTGCTGTTTTCTTTGCGCTAATAGCTTTGAAGATATGTTCTGATGGTGGGGAGAGTGGAGCACGACTGTCTCCGTGGCGCCATTGGCTAGCGCAATCGGCTGTTAACCGATAGGTTGGAGGTTCGAGCTAGCCCGGTGGTGGTGTGGCGCTTTTTTTCCTTTGGGCTGACAGCTCCGAAGAAATGTTCTGACGGTGGTGAGAGTGGAGCGTGACTGTCTCCGTGGCGCAATTGGCTTGCGCATCCCGCTGTAAACCGAAAGTTTGAAGGTTCGAGCCCACCCGGTGGTTGTGTGGCGCTTCTTTTTCTTTGGGCTGATAGCTCTGAACAAATGACCTGACGGAGGTGGGAGTGCTGCACTACTGTCTCCGTGGCGCAATTGGCTAGCGCGATCGGCTGTTAACCGAAAGGTTGTAATTTCGAGCCTTCCCGGGAGTGGTGTGTTGCTCTTTTCTTTGCGCTGATAGCTTTGGGGATATGTTCTGATGGTGGTGAGAGTAGAGCACGACTGTCTCCGTGGCGTAATTGGCTAGCGCGATCGCCTGTTAACCGAAAGGCTGGAGGTTCGAGCCCACCCGGTGGTGGTGCGGCGCTTTCTTTTTCTTTGGGCTGATAGCTCTGAAGAAATGTTCTGACGGAGGGTGAGTGCTGCACTACTGTCTCCGTGGCGCAATTGGCTAGCGCGATCGGCTGTTAACCGAAAGGTTGGAATTTCGAGCCCTCCCGGGAGTGGTGTGTTGCTTTTTTTTGCGCTGATGGCGTAGAAGATATGTTCTGATGGTGGTGAGAGTGGAACACGACTGTCTCCGTGGCGCAATTGGCTAGCGCGATTGGCTTTTAACCGAAAAGTTGGAGGTTCGAGCCCTCCCGGGAGTGGTGTGTTGCCTTGTTTTCTTCGGGCTGATAGCTTTGAAGATATGTTCTGATGGTGGTGAGAGTGAAGCACGACTGTCTCCGTGGTGCAATTGGCCAGCGCGATCAGCTATTACCCAAAATTTTGGAGTTTCGAGCCCACCCGGTGGTGGTGCGGCGCTTTCTTTTTCTTTGGGCTGATAGTTCTGAAGAAATGTTCTGACGGAGGTGGAGTGCTGCACTACTGTCTCCGTGGCGCAATTGGCTAGCGCGATCGGCTGTTAACCGAAAGGTTGGAACTTCGAGCCCTCCCGGGAGTGGTGTGTTGCTTTTTTCTTTGCGCTGATAGCTTTGAAGATATGTTCTGATGGTGGTGAGAGTGGAGCACGACTTTCTCCGTGGCGCAATTGGCTAGCAAGATCGGCTGTTAACCGAAAAGTTGGAGGTTCGAGCCCTCCCGGGGTGGTGTTTTGCTTTTTTTTTTGCACTGATAGCTTTAAGATATGTTCTGATAGTGGGGAGAGTGGAGCACGACTGTCTCCGTGGCGCAATTGGCTAGCGCAATCGGCTGTTAACCGATAGGTTGGAGGTTCGAGCTCGTCTGGTGGTGGTGCGGTGCTTTTTTTCCTTTCGGCTGACAGCTCCGAAGAACTGTTCTGACGGTGGTGAGAGTGGAGCACGATTGTCTCCGTGGCGCAATTGGCTAGCGCATCCGGCTATTAACCGAAAGTTTGGAGGTTCGAGCCCACCCGGTGGTGGTGCGGCGCTTTTTTTTCTTTGGGCTGATAGCTCTGAAGAAATGTTCTGATGGAGGTGGGAGTGCTGCACTGCTGTCTCCGTGGCGCAATTGGCTAGCGCGATTGGCTGTTAACCGAAAGGTTGGAATTTTGAGCCCTCCCAGGAGTGGTGGGTTGCTTTTTTCTTTGCGCTGATAGCTTTGAAGATATGTTCTGATGGTGGTGAGAGTGGAGCACGACTGTCTACGTGGCGCAATTGGCTAGCGCGATTGGCTTTTAACCGAAAGGTTGGAGGTTCGAGCCCTCTCGGGAGTGGTGTTTTGCTTTTTTTTCTTAGGGCTGATAGCTTTGAAGATATGTTCTGACGGTGGTGAGAGTGGAGCACGACTGTCTCCGTGGCACAATTGGCCAGCGCGATCGGCTATGAACCGAAATTTGGGAGGTTCGAGCCCACCCAGTGGTGGTGCGGCGCTTTTTTTTCTTTGGGCTGATAGCTCTGAAGAAATGTTCTGATGGTGGTGAGAGGAGAGCACGACTGTCTCCGTGGCGCAATGGGCTAGCGCTATAGGCTGTTGACCGAGAGTTGGAGGTTCGAGCCCTCCCGGGAGTGGTGTGTTGCTTTTTCTTTGGGCTGATAGCTCTGAAGAAATGTTCTGATGGTGGTGAGAGTGGAGCAGGACTGTCGCCGTGGCGCACTTGGCTAGCGCGATCGCCTGTTAACCGAAAGGTTGGAGGTTCGAGCCAACCCGGTGGTGGTTCGTCGCTCTTTTTTCTTTGCGCTGATAGCTTTGGAGAAATGTTCTGACGGTGGTGAGAATGGAGCACGACTGTCTCCTTGGCGCAATTGGCTAGCGCGATGGGCTGTTAACCGAAAGGTTGGAGGTTCGAGCCCACCTGGTGGCGGTGCGGTGCTTTTTTTTCTTTGGGCTGATAGTGTGAAGAAATGTTCTGACGGTGGCGAGAGTGGAGCACGTCTGTCTCCGTGGCACAATTGGATAGCGCGATCGGCTGTTAACCGAAAGTTTGGAGATTCGAGCCCACCCGGTGCTTTTTTTTCTTCGGGCTGATAGCTTTGAAGATATGTTATGCTGGTGGTGAGAGTACAGCAGGACTGTCTCCATGGCGCAATTGGCTAGCGTAATCAGCTGTTAACTGAAAGGTTGGAGGTTCGATCCCTCCCAGGAGTGGTGTGTGGCTTTTTTCTTTGCGCTGATAGCTTTTAAGATATGTTGTGATGGTGGTGAGAGTTGAGCAGGACTGTTTGCGTGGCGCAATTGGCTAGCGCGATCGGCTGTTAACCGAAAAGTTGGAGGTTCGAGCCCTCCCGGGAGTGGTGTGTTGCTGTTTTCTTTGCGCTAATAGCTTTGAAGATATGTTCTGATGGTGGGGAGAGTGGAGCACGACTGTCTCCGTGGCGCCATTGGCTAGCGCAATCGGCTGTTAACCGATAGGTTGGAGGTTCGAGCTAGCCCGGTGGTGGTGTGGCGCTTTTTTTCCTTTGGGCTGACAGCTCCGAAGAAATGTTCTGACGGTGGTGAGAGTGGAGCGTGACTGTCTCCGTGGCGCAATTGGCTTGCGCATCCCGCTGTAAACCGAAAGTTTGAAGGTTCGAGCCCACCCGGTGGTTGTGTGGCGCTTCTTTTTCTTTGGGCTGATAGCTCTGAACAAATGACCTGACGGAGGTGGGAGTGCTGCACTACTGTCTCCGTGGCGCAATTGGCTAGCGCGATCGGCTGTTAACCGAAAGGTTGTAATTTCGAGCCTTCCCGGGAGTGGTGTGTTGCTCTTTTCTTTGCGCTGATAGCTTTGGGGATATGTTCTGATGGTGGTGAGAGTAGAGCACGACTGTCTCCGTGGCGTAATTGGCTAGCGCGACCGCCTGTTAACCGAAAGGCTGGAGGTTCGAGCCCACCCGGTGGTGGTGCGGCGCTTTCTTTTTCTTTGGGCTGATAGCTCTGAAGAAATGTTCTGACGGAGGGTGAGTGCTGCACTACAGTCTCCGTGGCGCAATTGGCTAGCGCGATCGGCTGTTAACCGAAAGGTTGGAATTTCGAGCCCTCCCGGGAGTGGTGTGTTGCTTTTTTTTGCGCTGATGGCGTAGAAGATATGTTCTGATGGTGGTGAGAGTGGAACACTACTGTCTCCGTGGCGCAATTGGCTAGCGCGATCGGCTTTTAACCGAAAAGTTGGAGGTTCGAGCCCTTCCGGGAGTGGTGTGTTGATTTTTTTTCTTCGGGCTGATAGCTTTGAAGATATGTTCTGATGGTGGTGAGAGTGAAGCACGACTGTCTCCGTGGTGCAATTGGCCAGCGCGATCAGCTATTACCCAAAATTTTAGAGTTTCGAGCCCACCCGGTGGTGGTGCGGCGCTTTTTTTTCTCTGGGCTGATAGCTCTGAAGAACTGTTCTGATGGAGGTGGGAGTGCTGCACTACTGTCTCCGTGGCGCAATTGGCTAGCGCGATTGGCTTTTAACCGAAAGGTTGGAGGTTCGAGCCCTCCCGGGAGTGGTGTTTTGCTTTTTTTTCTTAGGGCTGATAGCTTTGAAAATATGTTCTGACGGTGGTGAGAGTGGAGCACGACTGTCTCCGTGGCACCATTGGCCAGCGCGATCGGCTATGAACCGAAATTTGGGAGGTTCGAGCCCACCCGGTGGTGGTGCGGCGCTTTTTTCCTTTGGGCTGATAGCTCAGAAGAAATGTTCTGATGGTGGTGAGAAGAGAGCACGACTGTCTCCGTGGCGCAATGAGCTAGCGCTATAGGCTGTTGACCGAAAGGTTGGAGGTTCGAGCCCTCCCGGGAGTGGTGTGTTGCTTTTTTCTTTGCGCTGATAGCTTTGAAGATATGTACTGATGGTGGTGAGAGTGAAGCACGACTGTCTCCGTGGCGCAATTGGCTAGTGCGATGGGCTTTTAATTGAAAGGTTGGAGGTTCGAGCCCACACGGTGGTGGTGCGGCGCTTTTTTTCCCTTCGGCTGATAGCTCTGAGGAAATGTTCTGACGGTGGTGAGGGTGTAGCGCGACTGTCTCCGTGGCGCAATTGGCTAGCACGATCGGCTGTTAACAGAAAGGTTGGAGGTTCGAGCCCTCCCGAGAGTGCTGTGTTGCTTTTTTTTCTTTCGGCTGATAGCTTTGAAGATATGTTCTGATGGAGGTGGGAGTGCTGCACTACTGTCTCCGTGGCGCAATTGGCTAGCGCGATTGGCTGTTAACCTAAAGGTTGGAATTTCGAGCCCTCCAAGGAGTGGTGTGTTGCTTTTTTCTTTGCGCTGATAGCTTTGAAGATATGTTCTGATGGTGGTGAGAGTGGAGCACGATTGTCTACGTGGCGCAATTGGCTAGCGCGATCGCCTGTTAACCGAAAGGCTGGAGGTTCGAGCCCACCCGGTGGTGGTGCGGCGCTTTCTTTTTCTTTGGGCTGATAGCTCTGAAGAAATGTTCTGATGGAGGTGGGAGCGCTGCACTACTGTCTCCGTGGCGCAATTGGCTAGCGCGATCGGCTGTTAACCGAAAGATTGGAAATTCGAGCCCTCCCAGGAGTCGTGTGTTACTTTTTTCTTTGCGCTGATGGCTTTGAAGAAATGTTCTGACGGTGGTGACAGTGGAACACGACTGCCTCCGTGACGCAATTGGCTAGCGCGATTGGCTTTTAACCGAAAGGTTGGAGGTTCGAGCCCTCTCGGGAGTGGTGTTTTGCTTTTTTTTCTTAGGGCTGATAGCTTTGAAGATATGTTCTGACGGTGGTGAGAGTGGAGCACGACTGTCTCCGTGGCACAATTGGCCAGCGCGATCGGCTATGAACCGAAATTTGGGAGGTTCGAGCCCACCCGGTGGTGGTGCGGCGCTTTTTTTTCTTTGGGCTGATAGCTCTGAAGAAATGTTCTGATGGTGGTGAGAGGAGAGCACGACTGTCTCCGTGGCGCAATGGGCTAGCGCTATAGGCTGTTGACCGAGAGTTGGAGGTTCGAGCCCTCCCGGGAGTGGTGTGTTGCTTTTTTCTTTGCGCTGATAGCTTTGAAGATATGTACTGATGGTGGTGAGAGTGAAGCACGACTGTCTCCGTGGCGCAATTGGCTAGTGCGATGGGCTGTTAACCGAAAGGTTGGAGGTTCGAGCCCACACGGTGGTGGTG
This sequence comes from Rhipicephalus microplus, assembly GCF_043290135.1. NCBI lineage: Eukaryota > Metazoa > Arthropoda > Arachnida > Ixodida > Ixodidae > Rhipicephalus > Rhipicephalus microplus. The sequence continues at coordinate 53,433,980 of NW_027464585.1, read as the reverse complement.
CTTCGCTTTTTTTCCCTTGCGCTGATAGCTCTGAGGAAATGTTCTGACGGTGGTGAGGGTGTAGCGCGACTGTCTCCGTGGCGCAATTGGCTAGCGCGATCGGCTGTTAACAGGAAGGTTGGAGGTTCGAGCCCTCCCGAGAGTGGTGTGTTGCTTTTTTTTCTTTGGGCTGATAGCTTTGAAGATATGTTCTGATGGTGGTGAGAGTGGAGCAGGACTGTCTCCGTGGCGCAATTGGCTAGCGCGATCGGCTGTTAACCGAAAGGTTGGAGGTTCGAGCCCACCCGGTGGTGCTGCGGCGCTTTTTTTTCTTTGGGCTGATACCTTTGAAGATATGTTCTGATGGTGGTGAGAGTGGAGCAGGACTGTCTCCGTGGCACAATTGGCAAGCGCGATCGGCTATGAACCGAAATTTGGGAGGTTCGAGCCCACCCGGTGGTGGTGCGGCGCTTTTTTTTCTTTGGGCTGATAGCTCTGAAGAAATGTTCTGATGGTGGTGAGAGGAGAGCACGACTGTCTCCGTGGCGCAATGGGCCAGCGCGATCGGCTATGAACCGAAATTTGGGAGGTTCGAGCCCACCCGGTGGTGGTGCGGCGCTTTTTTTTCTTTGGGCTGATAGCTCTGAAGAAATGTTCTGATGGTGGTGAGAGGAGAGCACGACTGTCTCCGTGGCGCAATGGGCTAGCGCTATAGGCTGTTGACCGAAAGGTTGGAGGTTCGAGCCCTCCCGGGAGTGGTGTGTTGGTTTTTCTTTGCGCTGATAGCTTTGAAGATATGTACTGATGGTGGTGAGAGTGAAGCACGACTGTCTCCGTGGCGCAATTGGCTAGCGCGATGGGCTGTTAACCGAAAGGTTGGAGGTTCGAGCCCACCTGGTGGCGGTGCGGTGCTTTTTTTTCTTTGGGCTGATAGTGTGAAGAAATGTTCTGACGGTGGCGAGAGTGGAGCACGTCTGTCTGCGTGGCACAATTGGATAGCGCGATCGGCTGTTAACCGAAAGTTTGGAGATTCGAGCCCACCCGGTGCTTTTTTTTCTTCGGGCTGATAGCTTTGAAGTTATGTTATGCTGGTGGTGAGAGTACAGCAGGACTGTCTCCATGGCGCAATTGGCTAGCGTAATCAGCTGTTAACTGAAAGGTTGGAGGTTCGATCCCTCGCAGGAGTGGTGTGTTGCTTTTTTCTTTGCGCTGATAGCTTTTAAGATATGTTGTGATGGTGGTGAGAGTTGAGCAGGACTGTTTGCGTGGCGCAATTGCCCAGCGCGATCGGCTGTTAACCGAGAAGTTGGAGGTTCGAGCCCTCCCGGGAGTGGTGTGTTGCTGTTTTCTTTGCCCTGATAGCTTTGAAGATATATTCTGATGGTGGGGAGAGTGGAGCACTACTGTCTCCGTGGCGCAATTGGCTAGCGCGATCGGCTGTTAACCGAAAGGTTGGAATTTCGAGCCCTCCCGGGAGTGGTGTGTTGCTTTTTTCTTTGCGCTGATAGCTTTGAAGATATGTTCTGATGGTGGTGAGAGTAGAGCACGACTGTCTCCGTGGCGTAATTGGCTAGCGCGATCGCCTGTTAACCGAAAGGCTGGAGGTTCGAGCCCACCCGGTGGTGGTGCGGCGCTTTTTATTTCTTTGGGCTGATAGCTCTGAAGAATTGTTCTGATGGTGGTGAGAGTGGAGCACGACTTTCTCCGTGGCGCAATTGGCTAGCGCGATCGGCTGTTAACCGAAAAGTTGGAGGTTCGAGCCCTCCCGGGGTGGTGTTTTGCTTTTTTTTGCACTGATAGATTTAAGATATGTTCTGATAGTGGGGAGAGTGGAGCACGACTGTCTCCGTGCCGCAATTGGCTAGCGCAATCGGCTGTTAACCGATAGGTTGGAGGTTCGAGCTCGTCTGGTGGTGGTGCGGTGCTTTTTTTCCTTTCGGCTGACAGCTCCGAAGAAATGTTCTGACGGTGGTGAGAGTGGAGCACGATTGTCTCCGTGGCGCAATTGGCTAGCGCATCCGGCTATTAACCGAAAGTTTGGATGTTCGAGCCCACCCGGTGGTGGTGCGGCGCTTTTTTTTCTTTGGGCTGATAGCTCTGAAGAAATGTTCTGATGGAGGTGGGAGTGCTGTACTGCTGTCTCCGTGGCGCAATTGGCTAGCGCGATTGGCTGTTAACCGAAAGGTTGGAATTTTGAGCCCTCCCAGGAGTGGTGGGTTGCTTTTTTCTTTGCGCTGATAGCTTTGAAGATATGTTCTGATGGTGGTGAGAGTAGAGCACGACTGTCTACGTGGCGCAATTGGCTAGCGCGATCGCCTGTTAACCGAAAGGCTGGAGGTTCGAGCCCACCCGGTGGTGGTGCGGCGCTTTCTTTCTCTTTGGGCTGATAGCTCTGAAGAAATGTTCTGACGGAGGTGGGAGCGCTGCACAACTGTCTCCGTGGCGCAATTGACTAGCGCGATCGGCTGTTAACCGAAATATTGAAAATTCGAGCCCACCTGGGAGTGGTGTGTTGCTTTTTTCTTTGCGCTGATAGCTTTGAAGAAATGTTCTGACGGTGGTGAGAGTGGAACACGACTGTCTCCGTGACGCAATTGGCTAGCGCGAATTGCTTTTAACCGAAAGGTTGGAGGTTCGAGCCCTCCCGGGAGTGGTGTGTTGCTTTTTTTTTCTTCGGGCTGATAGCTTTGAAGATATGTTCTGATGGTGGTGAGAGTGGAGCACGACTGTCTCCGTGGCGCAATTGGCCAGCGCGATCGGCTATGAACCGAAATTTTGGAGGTTCGAGCCCACCCGGTGGTGGTGCGGCGCGTTTTTTTCTTTGGGCTGATAGCTCTGAAGAAATGTTCTGATGGTGGTGAGAGGAGAGCACGACTGTCTCCGTGGCGCAATTGGCTAGCGCGATCGGCTGTTAACCGAAATATTGGAAATTCGAGCCCACCCGGGAGTGGTGTGTTGCTTTTTTCTTTGCGCTGATAGCTTTGAAGAAATGTTCTGACGGTGGTGAGAGTGGAACACGACTGTCTCCGTGACGCAATTGGCTAGCGCGATTGGCTTTTAACCGAAAGGTTGGAGGTTCGAGCCCTCCCGGGAGTGGTGTGTTGCTTTTTTTTCTTCGGGCTGATAGCTTTGAAGATATGCTCTGATGGTGGTGAGAGTAGAGCACGACTGTCTCCGTGGCGCAATTGGCCAGCGCGATCGGCTATGAACCGAAATTTTGGAGGTTCGAGCCCACCCGGTGGTGGTGCGGCGCTTTTTTTTCTTTAGGCTGATAGCTGTGAAGAAATGTTCTGACGGTGGTGAGAGTGGAACACGACTGTCTCCGTGGCGCAATTGGCTAGCGCGATTGGCTTTTAACCGAAAAGTTGGAGGTTCGAGCCCTTCCGGGAGTGGTGTGTTGATTTTTTTTCTTCGGGCTGATAGCTTTGAAGATATGTTCTGATGGTGGTGAGAGTGAAGCACGACTGTCTCCGTGGTGCAATTGGCCAGCGCGATCAGCTATTACCCAAAATTTTAGAGTTTCGAGCCCACCCGGTGGTGGTGCGGCGCTTTTTTTTCTCTGGGCTGATAGCTCTGAAGAACTGTTCTGATGGAGGTGGGAGTGCTGCACTACTGTCTCCGTGGCGCAATTGGCTAGCGCGATTGGCCTTTAACCGAAAGGTTGGAATTTCGAGCCCTCCCAGGAGTGGTGTGTTGCTTTTTTCTTTGCGCTGATAGCTTTGAAGATATGTTCTGATGGTGGTGAGAGTAGAGCACGATTGTCTACGTGGCGCAATTGGCTAGCGCGATCGCCTGTTAACCGAAAGGCTGGAGGTTCGAGCCCACCCGGTGGTGGTGCAGCGCTTTCTTTTTCTTTGGGCTGATAGCTCTGAAGAAATGTTCTGACGGAGGTGGTAGCGCTGCACTACTGTCTCCGTGGCGCAATTGGCTAGCGCGATCGGCTTTTAACCGAAAAGTTGGAGGTTCGAGCCCTTCCGGGAGTGGTGTGTTGATTTTTTTTCTTCGGGCTGATAGCTTTGAAGATATGTTCTGATGGTGGTGAGAGTGAAGCACGACTGTCTCCGTGGTGCAATTGGCCAGCGCGATCAGCTATTACCCAAAATTTTAGAGTTTCGAGCCCACCCGGTGGTGGTGCGGCGCTTTTTTTTCTCTGGGCTGATAGCTCTGAAGAACTGTTCTGATGGAGGTGGGAGTGCTGCACTACTGTCTCCGTGGCGCAATTGGCTAGCGCGATCGGCTGTTAACCGAAAGGTTGGAGGTTCGAGCCCACCCGGTGGTGCTGCGGCGCTTTTTTTTCTTTGGGCTGATACCTTTGAAGATATGTTCTGATGGTGGTGAGAGTGGAGCAGGACTGTCTCCGTGGCACAATTGGCAAGCGCGATCGGCTATGAACCGAAATTTGGGAGGTTCGAGCCCACCCGGTGGTGGTGCGGCGCTTTTTTTTCTTTGGGCTGATAGCTCTGAAGAAATGTTCTGATGGTGGTGAGAGGAGAGCACGACTGTCTCCGTGGCGCAATGGGCCAGCGCGATCGGCTATGAACCGAAATTTGGGAGGTTCGAGCCCACCCGGTGGTGGTGCGGCGCTTTTTTTTCTTTGGGCTGATAGCTCTGAAGAAATGTTCTGATGGTGGTGAGAGGAGAGCACGACTGTCTCCGTGGCGCAATGGGCTAGCGCTATAGGCTGTTGACCGAAAGGTTGGAGGTTCGAGCCCTCCCGGGAGTGGTGTGTTGGTTTTTCTTTGCGCTGATAGCTTTGAAGGTATGTACTGATGGTGGTGAGAGTGAAGCACGACTGTCTCCGTGGCGCAATTGGCTAGCGCGATGGGCTGTTAACTGAAAGGTTGGAGGTTCGAGCCCACCTGGTGGCGGTGCGGTGCTTTTATTTCTTTGGGCTGATAGTGTGAAGAAATGTTCTGACGGTGGCGAGAGTGGAGCACGTCTGTCTGCGTGGCACAATTGGATAGCGCGATCGGCTGTTAACCGAAAAGTTGGAGGTTCGAGCCCTCCCGGGGTGGTGTTTTGCTTTTTTCTTTGCACTGATAGCTTTAAGATATGTTCTGATGGTGGGGAGAGTGGAGCACGACTGTCTCCGTGGCGCAATTGGCTAGCGCAATCGGCTGTTAGCCGATAGGTTGGAGGTTCGAGCTCGTCTGGTGGTGGTGCGGTGGTTTTTTTCCTTTCGGCTGACAGCTCCGAAGAAATGTTCTGACGGTGGTGAGAGTGGAGCACGATTGTCTCCGTGGCGCAATTGGCTAGCGCATCCGGCTATTAACCGAAAGTTTGGAGGTTTGAGCCCACCCGGTGGTGGTGCGGCGCTTCTTTTTCTTTTGGCTCATAGCTCTGAAGAAATGTCTTGACGGAGGTGGGAGTGCTGCACTACTGTCTTCGTGGCGCAATTGGCTTGCGCGATCGGCTGTTAACCGAAAGGTTGTAGTTTGGAGCCCTCCCGGGAGTGGTGTGTTGCTTTTTTCTTTGCGCTGATAGCTTTGAAGAAATGTTCTGACGGTGGTGAGAGTGGAGCACGACTGTCTCCATGGCGCAATTGGCCAGCGCAATCGGCTATTAACCGAAATTTTGGAGGTTCAAGCCCACCCGGTGGTGGTGCGGCGCTTTTTTTTCTTTGGGCTGATAGCTCTGAAGAAATGTTCTGATGGTGGTGAGAGGAGAGCACGACTGTCTCCGTGGCCCAATGGGCTAGCGCTATAGGCTGTTGACCGAAAGGTTAGAGGTTCGAGCCCTCCCGAGAGTGGTGTGTTGCTTTTTTTTCTTTGGGCTGATAGCTTTGAAGATATGTTCTGATGGTGGTGAGAGTGGAGCAGGACTGTCTCCGTGGCGCAATTGGCTAGAGCGATCGGCTGTTAACCGAAAGGTTGGAGGTTCGAGCCCACCCGGTGGTGCTGCGGCGCTTTTTTTCTTTGGGCTGATACCTTTGAAGATATGTTCTGATGGTGGTGAGAGTGGAGCACGACTGTCTCCGTGGCGCAATTTGCTAGCACGATCGGCTGTTAACCGAAAGGTTGGAGGTTCGAGCCCACCCGGTGGTGGTGCGGCGCTTTTTTTGGGGGGGCTGATAGTCTGAAGAAATCTTCTGACAGTGGTGAGAGTGGAGCATGACTGTCTTCGTGGCGCAATCGGCTAGCGCGATCGGCTGTTAACCGAAAGGTTGGAGGTTCGAGCCCACCCGGGGTGGTGCGGCGCTTTTTTTCTTTGGGCCGATAGCTTTGAAGATATGTTCTGATGGTGGTGAGAGTGGAGCACGACTGTCTCCGTGGTGGAATTGGCCAGCGCGATCGGCTATGAACCGAAATTTTGGAGGTTCGTGCCCACCCGGTGGTGGTGCGGCGCTTTTTTTTCTTTGGGCTGATAGCTCCGAAGAAATGTTCTGATGGTGGTGAGAGGAGAGCACGACTGTCTCCGTGGCGCGATTGGCTAGCGCGATCGGCTGTTAACCGAAATATTGGAAATTCGAGCCCACCCGGGAGTGGTGTGTTGCTTTTTTCTTTGCGCTGATAGCTTTGAAGAAATGTTCTGACGGTGGTGAGAGTGGAACACGACTGTCTCCGTGACGCAATTGGCTAGCGCGATTGGCTTTTAACCGAAAGGTTGGAGGTTCGAGCCCTCCCGGGAGTGGTGTGTTGCTTTTTTTTTCTTCGGGCTGATAGCTTTGAAGATATGTTCTGATGGTGGTGAGAGTAGAGCACGACTGTCTCCGTGGCGCAATTGGCCAGCGCGATCGGCTATGAACCGAAATTTTGGAGGTTCGAGCCCACCCGGTGGTGGTGCGGCGCTTTTTTATCTTTGCGCTGATAGCTTTGAAGATATGTTCGGATGGTGGTGAGAGTGAAGCACGACTGTCTCCGTGGCGCAATTGGCTAGTGCGATGGGCTGTTAACCGAAAGGTTGGAGGTACGAGCCCACCCGGGAGTGGTGTGTTGCTTTTTTCTTTGCGCTGATAGCTTTGAAGAACTGTTCTGACGGTGGTGAGAGTGGAACACGACTGTCTCCGTGACGCAATTGGCTAGGGCGATTGGCTTTTAACCGAAAGGTTGGAGGTTCGAGCCCTCCCGGGAGTGGTGTGTTGCTTTTTTTTCTTCGGGCTGATAGCTTTGAAGATATGTTCTGATGGTGGTGAGAGAAGAGCACGACTGTCTCCGTGGCGCAATTGGCCAGCGCGATCGGCTATGAACCGAAATTTTGGAGGTTCGAGCCCACCCGGTGGTGGTGCGGCGCTTTTTTTTCTCTGCGCTGATAGCTCTGAAGAACTGTTCTGATGGAGGTGGGAGTGCTGCACTACTGTCTCCGTGGCGCAATTGGCTAGCGCGATTGGCTGTTAACCGAAAGGTTGGAATTTCGAGCCCTCCCAGGAGTGGTGTGTTGCTTTTTTCTTTGCGCTGATAGCTTTGAAAATATGTTCTGATGGTGGTGAGAGTAGAGCACGATTGTCTACGTGGCGCAATTGGCTAGCGCGATCGCCTGTTAACCGAAAGGCTGGAGGTTCGAGCCCACCCGGTGGTGGTGCGGCGCTTTCTTTTTCTTTGGGCTGATAGCTCTGAAGAAATGTTCTGACGGAGGTGGGAGCGCTGCACTACTGTCTCCGTGGCGCAATTGGCTAGCGCGATCGGCTGTTAACCGAAAGATTGGAAATTCGAGCCCTCCAGGGAGTGGTGTGTTACTTTTTTCTTTGCGCTGATGGCTTTGAAGAAATGTTCTGATGGTGGTGACAGTGGAACACGACTGCCTCCGTGGCGCAATTGGCTAGCGCGATGGGCTTTTAACCGAAAGGTTGGAGGTTCGAGCCCTCCCGGGAGTGGTGTTTTGCTTTTTTTTCTTAGGGCTGATAGCTTTGAAGGTTGCTTTTTTCTTTGCGCTGATAGCTTTGAAGATATGTTCTGATGATGGTGAGAGTGGAGCACGACTGTCTGTGTGGCGCAATTGGCTAGCGCGATGGGCTGTTAACCGAAAGGTTGGAGGTTCGAGCCCACCCGGTGGTGGTGCGGCGCTTTTTTTCCTTTGGGCTGATAGCTCTGAGGAAATGTTCTGACGGTGGTGAGAGTGGAGCAAGACTGTCTCCGTGGCGCAATTGGCTAGCGCAATCAGCTGTTAACTGAAAGGTTGGGGGTTCGATCCCTCCCGGGAGTGGTGTGCTGCTTTTTTCTTTGCGCTGATAGCTTTGAAGATATGTTCTGATGGTGGTGAGAATAGAGCAGGGCTGTGTCCGGGGCGCAATTGGCTAGCGCAATCGGCTGTTAACCGAAAGGTTGTAGTTTGGAGCCCTCCCGGGAGTGCTGTGTTGCTTTTTTCTTTGCGCTGATAGCTTTGAAGATATGTTCTGATGGTGATGAGAGTGGAGCACGACTGTCTACGTGGCGCAATCGGCTAGCGCGATCGCCTGTTAACCGAAAGGCTGGAGGTTCGAGCCCACCCGGTGGTGGTGCGGTGCTTTCTTTTTCTTTGGGCTGATAGATCTGAAGAAATGTTATGACGGAGGTGGGAGTGCTGCACTACTGTCTCCGTGGCGCAATTGGCTAGCGCGATCGGCTGTTAACCGAAAGATTGGAAATTCGAGCCCTCCCGGGAGTGGTGTGTTGCTTTTTTCTTTGCGCTGATAGCTTTGACGAAAGGTTCTGACGGTGGTGAGAGTGGAACACGCCTGTCTCCGTGACGCAATTGGCTAGCGCGATTGGCTTTTAACCGAAAGAGTGGAAATTCGAGCCCTCCCAGGAGTGGTGTGTTGCTTTTTTTTGCGCTGATAGCTTTGAAGAAATGTTCTGACGGTGGTGAGAGTGGAGCATGACTGTCTCCGTGGCGCAATTGGCCAGCGCGATCGGCTATTAACCGAAATTTTGGAGGTTCGAGCCCACCCGGTGGTGTTGGGCGCTTTTTTTTCTTTGGGCTGATAGCTCTGAAGAAATGTTCTGATGGTGGTGAGAGGAGAGCACGACTGTCTCCGTGGCGCAATGGGCTAGCGCTATAAGCTGTTGACCGAAAGGTTGGAATTTTGAGCCCTCCCAGGATTGGTGGGTTGCTTTTTTCTTTGCGCTGATAGCCTGTAAGATATGTTCTGATGGTGGTGAGAGTGGAGCACGACTGTCTACGTGGCGCAATTGGCTAGCGCGATCGCCTGTTAACCGAAAGGCTGGAGGTTCGAGCCCACCCGGTGTTGGTGCGGCGCTTTCTTTTTCTTTGGGCTGATAGCTCTGAAGAAATGTTCTGACGGAGGTGGGAGCGCTGCACTACTGTCTCCGTGGCGCAATTGGCCAGCGCGATCGGATATGAACCGAAATTTTGGAGGTTCGAGCCCACCCGGTGGTGGTGTGGCGCTTTTTTTTCTTTGGGCTGATAGCTCTGAAGAAATGTTCTGGTGGTGGTGAGAGGAGAGCACGACTGTCTCCGTGGCGCAATTGGCTAGCGCGATCGGCTGTTAACCGAAATATTGGAAATTCGAGCCCACCCGGGAGTGGTGTGTTGCTTTTTTCTTTGCGCTGATAGCTTTGAAGAAATGTACTGACGGAGGTTAGAGTGGAACACGACTGTCTCCGTGACGCAATTGGCTAGCGCGATTGGCTTTAACCGAAAGGTTGGAGGTTCGAGCCCTCCCGGGAGTGGTGTGTTGCTTTTTTTCTTCGGGCTAATAGCTTTGAAGATATGTTCTGATGGTGGTGAGAGTAGCACGACTGTCTCCGTGGCGCAATTGGCCAGCGCGATCGGCTATGAACCGAAATTTTGGAGGTTCGAGCCCACCCGGTGGTGGTGCGGCGCTTTTTTTTCTTTGCGCTGATAGCTTTGAAGATATGTTCTGATGGTGGTGAGAGTGAAGCACGACTGTCTCCGTGGCGCAATTGGCTAGCGCAAACGGCTGTTAACCGAAAGGTTGGAGGTTCGAGCCCACCCGGTGGTGCTGCGGCACTTTTTTTTCTTTGGGCTGATACCTTTGAAGATATGTTCTGATGGTGGTGAGAGTGGAGCAGGACTGTCTCCGTGGCGCAATTGGCTATCGCGATCGGCTGTTAACCAAAAGGTAGGAGTTTCGAGCGCACCCGAGGACGGTGTGTCGCTTTTTTTGCGCTAATGGCGTAGAAGATATGTTCTGATGGTGGTGAGAGTGCAGCACGACTGTCTCCGTGGCGTAATTGGCTAGCGCGATCGGCTGTTAACCGAAAGGTTGGGGGTTCGAGCCCACCCCTGAGTGGTGCGGCGCTTTTTTTCTTTGGGCTGATACCTTTGAAGATTAGTTTAATGGTGGTGGGAGTTGTGCAGGACTGTCTCTGTGGCGCAACTGGCTAGCGCGATTGGCTGTGAAGCGAAAGGCTGGAGGTTCGAGCCCACCCGGTGGTGGTGCGGCGCTTTCTTTTTCTTTGGGCTGATAGCTCTGAAGAAATGTTCTGATGGAGGTGGAGTGCTGCACTACTGTCTCCGTGGCGCAATTGGCTAGCGTGATCGGCTGTTAACCGACAGGTTGGAATTTCGAGCCCTCCCGGGAGTGGTGTGTTGCTTTTTTCTTTGCGCTGATAGCTTTGAACATATGTTCTGATGGTGGTGAGAGTGGAGCACGACTGTATCCGTGGGGCGATTGGCTAGCGCAATCGGCCGTTAACTGAAAGGCTGGAGGTTCGAGCCCACCCGGTGGTGGTGCGGCGCTTTTTTTTCTTTGGGCTGATAGCTGTGAAGAAATGTTCTGACGGTGGTGAGAGTTGAACACGACTGTCTCTGGGGCGCAATTGGCTAGCGCGATTGGCTTTTAACCGAAAAGTTGGAGGTTCGAGCCCTCCCGGGAGTGGTGTGTTGCTTTTTTTTCTTCGGGCTGATAGCTTTGAAGATATGTTCTGATGGTGGTGAGAGTGAAGCACGACTGTCTCCTTGGCGCAATTGGCCAGCGCGATCAGCTATTACCCAAAATTTTGGAGTTTCGAGCCCACCCGGTGGTGGTGCGGTGCTTTTTTTTCTTTAGGCTGATAGCTCTGAAGAACTGTTCTGATGGAGGTGGGAGTGCTGCACTACTGTCTCCGTGGCGCAATTGGCTAGCGCGATTGTCTGTTAACCAAAAGGTTGGAATTTCGAGCCCTCCCAGGAGTGGTGTGTTGCTTTTTTTCTTTGCGCTGATAGCTTTGAAGATATGTTCTGATGGTGGTGAGAGTGGAGCACGACTGTCTACGTGGCGCAATTGGCTTTCGCGTTCGCCTGTTAACCGAAAGGCTGGAGGTTCGAGCCCACCCGGTGGTTGTGCGGCGCTTTCTTTTTCTTTTTGCTGATAGCTCTGAAGAAATGTTCTGACGGAGGTGGGAGCGCTGCACTACTGTCTCCGTGGCGCAATTGGCTAGCGCGATCGGCTGTTAACCGAAAGATTGGAAATTCGAGCCCTCCCGGGAGTGGTGTGTTACTTTTTTCTTTGCGCTGATGGCTTTGAAGAAATGTTCTGACGGTGGTGACAGTGGAACACGACTGCCTTCGTGACGCAATTGGCTAGCGCGATTGGCTTTTAACCGAAAGGTTGGAGGTTCGAGCCCTCCCGGGAGTGGTGTGTTGCTTTTTTTTCTTCGGGCTCATAGCTTTGAAGATATGTTCTAACGGTGGTGAGAGTGGAGCACGACTGTCTCCGTGGCGCGATTGGCCAGCGCGATCGGCTATGAACCGAAATTTTGGAGGTTCGAGCCCACCCGGTGGTGGTGCGGCACTTTTTTTTCTTTGGGCTGATAGCTCTGAAGAAATGTTCTGATGGTGGTGAGAGGAGAGCACGACTGTCTCCGTGGCGCAATGGGCTAGCGCTATAGGCTGTTGACCGAAAGGTTGGAGGTTCGAGCCCTCCCGGGAGTGGTGTGTTGCTTTTTTCTTTGCGCTGATAGCTTTGAAGATATGTACTGATGGTGATGAGAGTGAAGCACGACTGTCTCCGTGGCGCAATTGGCTAGTGCGATGGGCTGTTAACTGAAAGGTTGGAGGTTCGAGCCCACACGGTGGTGGTGCGGCGCTTTTTTTCCCTTGGGCTGATAGCTCTGAGGAAATGTTCTGACGGTGGTGAGGGTGTAGCGCGACTGTCTCCGTGGCGCAATTGGCTAGCGCGATCGGCTGTTAACAGAAAGGTTGGAGGTTCGAGCCCTCCCGAGAGTGGTGTGTTGCTTTTTTTTCTTTGGGCTGATAGCTTTGAAGATATGTTCTGATGGTGGTGAGAGTGGAGCAGGACTGTCTCCGTGGCGCAATTGGCTAGCGCGATCGGCTGTTAACCAAAAGGTTGGAAGTTCGAGCCCACCCGGTTGTGCTGCGGCGCTTTTTTTCTTTGGGCTGATACCTTTGAAGATATGTTCTGATGGTGGTGAGAGTGGAGCAGGACTGTCTCCGTGGCACAATTGGCTGTTAACCGAAAGGTTGGAGGTTCGAGCCCTTCCGGAAGTGGTGTGTTGCTTTTTTCTTTGCGCTGATAGCTTTGAAGATATGTTCTGATGGTGGTGACAGTGGAGCACGACTTTCTCCGTGGCGCAATTGGCTAGCGCGATCGGTTGTTAACCGAAAGGTTAGAGGTGCGAGCCCACCCGGTGTTGGTGCGGCGCTTTTTTTTCTTTGGGCTGATAGTCTGAAGAAATCTTATGACGGTGGTGAGAGTGGAGCACGACTGTCTTCGTGGCCCAATTGGCTAGCGGGATCGGCTGTTAACCGAAAGGTTGGAATTTCGAGCCCTCCCGGGAGTGGTGTGTTGCTTTTTTCTTTTTGCTGATAGCTTTGAAGATATGTTCTGATGGTGGTGAGAGTGGAGCACGACTGTATCCGTGGCGCAATTGGCTAGCGCGTTCGGCCGTTAACTGAAAGGCTGGAGGTTCGAGCCCACCCGGTGGTGGTGCGGCACTTTTTTTTTCTTCGGGCTGATACCTTTGAAGATATGTTCTGATGGTGTTGAGAGTGGAGCAGGACCGTCTCCGTGGCGCAATTGGCTAGCGCGATCGGCTGTTAACCAAAAGGTGGGAGTTTCGAGCGCACCCGTGGACGGTGTGTCGCTTTTTTTTGCGCTGATGGGTTAGAAGATATGTTCTGATGGTGGTGAGAGTGGAGCACGCCTGTCTCCGTGGCGTAATTGGCTACCGCGATCGGCTGTTAACCGAAAGGTTGGGGGTTCGAGCCCACCCGCGAGGGATGCGGCGCTTTTTTTTGGGCTGATAGCTTTGAAGATTAGTTTAATGGTGGTGGAAGTTGTGCAGGACTGTCTCCGTGGCGCAACTGGCTAGCGCGATTGGCTGTTAAGCGAAAGGCTGGAGGTTCGAGCCCACCCGGTGGTGGTGCGGCGCTTTCTTTTTCTTTGGGCTGATAGCTCTGAAGAAATGTTCTGACGCAGGTGGAGTGCTGCACTACTGTCTCCGTGGTGCAATTGGATAGCGCGATCGGCTGTTAACCGAAAGGTTGGAATTTCGAGCCCTCCCGGGAGTGGTGTGTTGCTTTTTTCTTTGCGCTGATAGCTTTGAAGATATGTTCTGATGGTGGTGAGAGTGTAGCACGACTGTATCCGTGGGGCGATTGGCTAGCGCGTTCGGCCGTTAACTTAAAGGCTGGAGGTTCGAGCCCACCCGGTGGTGGTGCGGCGCTTTTTTTTCTTTGGGCTGATAGCTGTAAAGAAATGTTCTGACGGTGGTGAGAGTGGAACACGACTGTCTCCGTGGCGCAATTGGCTAGCGCGATTGGCTTTTAACCGAAAGGTTGGAATTTCGAGCCCTCCCAGGAGTGGTGTGTTGCTTTTTTCTTTGCGCTGATAGCTTTGAAGATATGTTCTGATGGTGGTGAGAGTGGAGCACGACTGTCTACGTGGCGCAATTGGCTAGCGCGATCGCCTGTTAACCGAAAGGCTGGAGGTTCGAGCCCACCCGGTGGTGGTGTGGCGCTTTCTTTTCCTTTCGGCTGATAGCTCTGAAGAAATGTTCTGACGGAGGTGGGAGCGCTGCACTACTGTCTCCGTGGCGCAATTGGCTAGCGCGATCGGCTGTTAACCGAAAGATTGGAAATTCGAGCCCTCCCGGGAGTGGTGTGTTACTTTTTTCTTTGCGCTGATGGCTTTGAAGAAATATTCTGACAGTGGTGACAGTGGAACACGACTGCCTCCGTGACGCCATTGGCTAGCGCGATTGGCTTTTAACCGAAAGGTTGGAGGTGCGAGCCCTCCCGGGAGTGGTGTGTTGCTTTTTTTTCTTCGGGCTGATAGCTTTGAAGATATGTTCTGACGGTGGTGAGAGTGGAGCACGACTGTCTCCGTGCCTCAATTGGCCAGCGCGATCGGCTATGAACTGAAATTTTGGAGGTTCGAGCCCACCCGGTGGTTGTGTGGCGCTTTTTTTTCTTTGGGCTGATAGCTCTGAAGAAATGTTCTGATGGTGGTGAGAGGAGAGCACGACTGTCTCCGTGGCGCAATGGGCTAGCGCTATAGGCTGTTGACCGAAAGGTTGGAGGTTCGAGCCCTCGCGGGAGTGGTGTGTTGCTTTTTTCTTTGCGCTGATAGCTTTGAAGATATGTACTGATGATGGTGAGAGTGAAGCACGACTGCCTCCGTGGCGCAATTGGCTAGTGCGATGGGCTGTTAACCGAAAGGTTGGAGGTTCGAGCCCACACGGTGGTGGTGCGGCGCTTTTTTTCCCTTGGGCTGATAGCTCTGAGGAAATGTTCTGACGGTGGTGAGGGTGTAGCGCGACTGTCTCCGTGGCGCAATTGGCTAGCGCGATCGGCTGTTAACAGAAAGGTTGGAGGTTCGAGCCCTCCCGAGAGTGGTGTGTTGCTTTTTTTTCTTAGGGCTGACAGCTTTGAAGATATGTTCTGATGGTGGTGAGAGTAGAGCAGGACTGTCTCTGTGGCGCAATTGGCTAGCGCGATCGGCTGTTGCCGAAAGGTTGGAGGTTCGAGCCCACCCGGTGGTGCTGCGGCGCTTTTTTTTCTTTGGGCTGAAACCTTTGAAGATATGTTCTGATGGTGGTGAGAGTGGAGCAGGACTGTCTCTTTGGCGCAATTGGCTGTTAACCGAAAGGTTGGAGGTTCGAGCCCTCCCGGAAGTTGTGTGTTACTTTTTTTTGCGCTGATGGCTTTGAAGAAATATTCTGACGGTGGTGACAGTGGAACACGACTGCCTCCGTGACGCAATTGGCTAGCGCGATTGGCTTTTAACCGAAAGGTTGGAGGTGCGAGCCCTCCCGGGAGTGGTGTGTTGCTTTTTTTTCTTCGGGCTGATAGCTTTGAAGATATGTTCTGACAATGGTTAGAGTGGAGCACGACTGTCTCCGTGGCGCAATTGGCCAGCGCGATCGGCTATGAACTGAAATTTTGGAGGTTCGAGCCCACCCGGTGGTGGTGCGGCGCTTTTTTTTTCTTTGGGCTGATAGCTCAGAAGAAATGTTCTGATGGTGGTGAGAGGAGAGCACGGCTGTCTCCGTGGCCCAATGGGCTAGCGCTATAGGCTGTTGACCGAAAGGTTGGAGGTTTGAGCCCTCCCGGGAGTGGTGTGTGGCTTTTTTCTTTGCGCTGATAGCTTTGAAGATATGTACTGATGGTGGTGAGAGTGAAGCACGACTGTCTCCGTGGCGCAATTGGCTAGTGCGATGGGCTGTTAACCGAAAGGTTGGAGGTTCGAGCCCACACGGTGGTGGTGCGGCGCTTTTTTTCCCTTGGGCTGATAGCTCTGAGGAAATGTTCTGATGGTGGTGAGGGTGTAGCACGACTGTCTCCGTGGCGCAATTGGCTAGCGCGATCGGCTGTTAACAGAAAGGTTGGAGGTTCGAGCCCTCCCGAGAGTGGTGTGTTGCTTTTTTTTCTTTGGGCTGATAGCTTTGAAGATATGTTCTGATGGTGGTGAGAGTGGAGCAGGACTGTCTCTGTGGCGCAATTGGCTAGCGCGATCGGCTGTTACCGAAAGGTTGGAGGTTCCAGCCCACCCGGTGGTGCTGCGGCGCTTTTTTTTCTTTGGGCTGAAACCTTTGAAGATATGTTCTGGTGGTGGTGAGAGTGGAGCAGGACTGTCTCCGTGGCGCAATTGGCTGTTAACCGAAAGGTTGGAGGTTCGAGCCCTCCAGGAAGTTGTGTGTTGCTTTTTTTGCGCTGATAGCTTTGAAGATATGTTCTGATGGTGGTGACAGTGGAGCGCGACTGTCTCCATGGCGCAATTGGCTAGCGCGATCGGCTGTTAACCGAAAAGTTAGAGGTTCGAGCCCACCCGGTGGTGGTGCGGCGCTTTTTTTTTCATTTGGCTGATAGCTGTGAAGAAATGTTCTGACGGTGGTGAGAGTGGAACATGGCTGTCTCCGTGGCGCAATTGGCTAGCGCGATTGGCTTTAACCGAAAGGTTGGAGGTTCGAGCCCTCCCGGGAGGGGAGTGTTGCTTTTCTTTCCTCGCGCTGATAGCTTTGAAGATATGTTCTGATGGTGGTGAGAGTGAAGCAAGACTGTCTCCGTGGCGCAATTGGCCAGCGCGATCGGCTATTACCCAAAATTTTGGAGTTTAGAGCCCACCCGGTGGTGGTGCGGCGCTTTTTTTTCTTTGGGCTGATAGCTCTGAAGAAATGTTCTGATGGTGGTGAGAGGAGAGCACGACTGTCTCCTTGGCGCAATGGGCTAGCGCTATAGGCTGTTGACCGAAAGGTTGGCGGTTCGAGCCCTCCCGGGAGTGGTGTGTTGCTTTTTTCTTTGCGCTGATAGCTTTGAAGATATGTACTGATGGTGGTGAGAGTGAAGCACGACTGTCTCCGCTGCGCAATTGGCTAGTGCGATGGGCTGTTAACCGAAAGGTTGGAGGTTCGAGCCCACACGGTGGTGGTGCGGCGCTTTTTTTCCCTTGGGCTGATAGCTCTGAGGAAATGTTCTGACGGTGGTGAGGGTGTAGCGCGACTGTCTCCGTGGCGCAATTGGCTAGCGCGATCGGCTGTTAACAGAAAGGTTGGAGGTTCGAGCCCTCCCGAGCGTGGTGTGTTGCTTTTTTTTTGGGCTGATAGCTTTGAAGATATGTTCTGATGGTGGTGAGAGTGGAGCAGGACTGTCTCTGTGGCGCAATTGGCTAGCGCGATCGGCTGTTACCGAAAGGTTGGAGGTTCGAGCCCACCCGGTGGTGCTGCGGCGCTTTTTTTTCTTTGGGCTGAAACCTTTGAAGATATGTTCTGATGGTGGTGAGAGTGGAGCAGGACTGTCTCTTTGGCGCAATTGGCTGTTAACCGAAAGGTTGGAGGTTCGAGCCCTCCCGGAAGTTGTGTGTTACTTTTTTCTTTGCGCTGATGGCTTTGAAGAAATATTCTGACGGTGGTGACAGTGGAACATGACTGCCTCCGTGACGCAATTGGCTAGCGCGATTGGCTTTAACCGAAAGGTTGGAGGTGCGAGCCCTCCCGAGAGTGGTGTGTTGCTTTTTTTTCTTTGGGCTGATAGCTTTGAAGATATGTTCTGATGGTGGTGAGAGTGGAGCAGGACTGTCTCTGTGGCGCAATTGGCTAGCGCGATCGGCTGTTACCGAAAGGTTGGAGGTTCCAGCCCACCCGGTGGTGCTGCGGCGCTTTTTTTTCTTTGGGCTGAAACCTTTGAAGATATGTTCTGGTGGTGGTGAGAGTGGAGCAGGACTGTCTCCGTGGCGCAATTGGCTGTTAACCGAAAGGTTGGAGGTTCGAGCCCTCCCGGAAGTTGTGTGTTGCTTTTTTCTTTGCGCTGATAGCTTTGAAGATATGTTCTGATGGTGGTGACAGTGGAGCGCGACTGTCTCCATGGCGCAATTGGCTAGCGCGATCGGCTGTTAACCGAAAGGTTAGAGGTTCGAGCCCACCCGGTGGTGGTGCGGCGCTTTTTTTTTTCATTTGGCTGATAGCTGTGAAGAAATGTTCTGACGGTGGTGAGAGTGGAACATGGCTGTCTCCGTGGCGCAATTGGCTAGCGCGATTGGCTTTAACCGAAAGGTTGGAAGTTCGAGCCCTCCCGGGAGGGGAGTGTTGCTTTTCTTTCCTCGCGCTGATAGCTTTGAAGATATGTTCTGATGGTGGTGAGAGTGAAGCAAGACTGTCTCCGTGGCGCAATTGGCCAGCGCGATCGGCTATTACCCAAAATTTTGGAGTTTAGAGCCCACCCGGTGGTGGTGCGGCGCTTTTTTTCTTTGGGCTGATAGCTCTGAAGAAATGTTCTGATGGTGGTGAGAGGAGAGCACGACTGTCTCCTTGGCGCAATGGGCTAGCGCTATAGGCTGTTGACCGAAAGGTTGGCGGTTCGAGCCCTCCCGGGAGTGGTGTGTTGCTTTTTTCTTTGCGCTGATAGCTTTGAAGATATGTACTGATGGTGGTGAGAGTGAAGCACGACTGTCTCCGCTGCGCAATTGGCTAGTGCGATGGGCTGTTAACCGAAAGGTTGGAGGTTCGAGCCCACACGGTGGTGGTGCGGCGCTTTTTTTCCCTTGGGCTGATAGCTCTGAGGAAATGTTCTGACGGTGGTGAGGGTGTAGCGCGACTGTCTCCGTGGCGCAATTGGCTAGCGCGATCGGCTGTTAACAGAAAGGTTGGAGGTTCGAGCCCTCCCGAGCGTGGTGTGTTGCTTTTTTTTTTGGGCTGATAGCTTTGAAGATATGTTCTGATGGTGGTGAGAGTGGAGCAGGACTGTCTCTGTGGCGCAATTGGCTAGCGCGATCGGCTGTTACCGAAAGGTTGGAGGTTCGAGCCCACCCGGTGGTGCTGCGGCGCTTTTTTTTCTTTGGGCTGAAACCTTTGAAGATATGTTCTGATGGTGGTGAGAGTGGAGCAGGACTGTCTCTGTGGCGCAATTGGCTGTTAACCGAAAGGTTGGAGGTTCGAGCCCTCCCGGAAGTTGTGTGTTACTTTTTTCTTTGCGCTGATGGCTTTGAAGAAATATTCTGACGGTAGTGACAGTGGAACATGACTGCCTCCGTGACGCAATTGGCTAGCGCGATTGGCTTTAACCGAAAGGTTGGAGGTGCGAGCCCTCCCGGGAGTGGTGTGTTGCTTTTTTTTCTTCGGGCTGATAGCTTTGAAGATATGTTCTGACGGTGGTGAGAGTGGAGCACGACTGTCTCCGTGGCGCAATTGGCCAGCGCGATCGGCTATGAACTGAAATTTTGGAGGTTCGAGCCCACCCGGTGGTGGTGCGGCGCTTTTTTTCTTTGGGCTGATAGCTCTGATAAAATGTTCTGATGGAGGTGGCAGTGCTGCACTACTGTCTCCGTGGCGCAATTGGCTAGCGCGATTGGCTGTTAACCGAAAGGTTGGAATTTTGAGCCCTCCCAGGAGTGGTGTGTTGCTTTTTTCTTTGCACTGATAGCTTTGAAGATATGTTCTGACGGTGGTGCGAGTGGAGCACGACTGTCTCCGTGGCGCAATTGGCCAGCGCGATCGGCTATGAACTGAAATTTTGGAGGTTCGAGCCCACCCGGTGGTGGTGCGGCGCTTTTTTTTCTTTGGGCTGATAGCTTTGAAGATATGTTCTGATGGTGGTGAGAGTGGAGCAGGACTGTCTCTGTGGTGCAATTGGCTAGCGCGATCGGCTGTTACCGAAAGGTTGGAGGTTCGAGCCCACCCGGTGGTGCTGCGGCGCTTTTTTTTCTTTGGGCTGAAACCTTTGAAGATATGTTCTGATGGTGGTGAGAGTGGAGCAGGACTGTCTCTGTGGCGCAATTGGCTGTTAACCGAAAGGTTGGAGGTTCGAGCCCTCCCGGAAGTTGTGTGTTACTTTTTTCTTTGCGCTGATGGCTTTGAAGAAATATTCTGACGGTGGTGACAGTGGAACGTGACTGCCTCCGTGACGCAATTGGCTAGCGCGATTGGCTTTTAACCGAAAGGTTGGAGGTGCGAGCCCTCCCGGGAGTGGTGTGTTGCTTTTTTTTCTTCGGGCTGATAGCTTTGAAGATATGTTCTGACGGTGGTGAGAGTGGAGCACGACTGTCTCCGTGGCGCAATTGGCCAGCGCGATCGGCTATGAACCGAAATTTTGGAGGTTCGAGCCCACCCGGTGGTGGTGCGGCACTTTTTTTTCTTTGGGCTGATAGCTCTGAAGAAATGTTCTGATGGTGGTGAGAGGAGAGCACGACTGTCTCCGTGGCGCAATGGGCTAGCGCTATAGGCTGTTGACCGAAAGGTTGGAGGTTCGAGCCCTCCCGGGAGTGGTGTGTTGCTTTTTTCTTTGCGCTGATAGCTTTGAAGATATGTACTGATGGTGATGAGAGTGAAGCACGACTGTCTCCGTGGCGCAATTGGCTAGTGCGATGGGCTGTTAACTGAAAGGTTGGAGGTTCGAGCCCACACGGTGGTGGTGCGGCGCTTTTTTTCCCTTGGGCTGATAGCTCTGAGGAAATGTTCTGACGGTGGTGAGGGTGTAGCGCGACTGTCTCCGTGGCGCAATTGGCTAGCGCGATCGGCTGTTAACAGAAAGGTTGGAGGTTCGAGCCCTCCCGAGAGTGGTGTGTTGCTTTTTTTTCTTTGGGCTGATAGCTTTGAAGATATGTTCTGATGGTGGTGAGAGTGGAGCAGGACTGTCTCCGTGGCGCAATTGGCTAGCGCGATCGGCTGTTAACCAAAAGGTTGGAAGTTCGAGCCCACCCGGTTGTGCTGCGGCGCTTTTTTCTTTGGGCTGATACCTTTGAAGATATGTTCTGATGGTGGTGAGAGTGGAGCAGGACTGTCTCCGTGGCACAATTGGCTGTTAACCGAAAGGTTGGAGGTTCGAGCCCTTCCGGAAGTGGTGTGTTGCTTTTTTCTCTGCGCTGATAGCTTTGAAGATATGTTCTGATGGTGGTGACAGTGGAGCACGACTTTCTCCGTGGCGCAATTGGCTAGCGCGATCGGTTGTTAACCGAAAGGTTAGAGGTTCGAGCCAACCCGGTGTTGGTGCGGCGCTTTTTTTTCTTTGGGCTGATAGTCTGAAGAAATCTTCTGACGGTGGTGAGAGTGGAGCACGACTGTCTTCGTGGCCCAATTGGCTAGCGCGATCGGCTGTTAACCGAAAGGTTGGAATTTCGAGCCCTCCCGGGAGTGGTGTGTTGCTTTTTTCTTTTTGCTGATAGCTTTGAAGATATGTTCTGATGGTGGTGAGAGTGGAGCACGACTGTATCCGTGGCGCAATTGGCTAGCGCGTTCGGCCGTTAACTGAAAGGCTGGAGGTTCGAGCCCACCCGGTGGTGGTGCGGCACTTTTTTTTTCTTCGGGCTGATACCTTTGAAGATATGTTCTGATGGTGTTGAGAGTGGAGCAGGACCGTCTCCGTGGCGCAATTGGCTAGCGCGATCGGCTGTTAACCAAAAGGTGGGAGTTTCGAGCGCACCCGTGGACGGTGTGTCGCTTTTTTTTGCGCTGATGGGTTAGAAGATATGTTCTGATGGTGGTGAGAGTGGAGCACGCCTGTCTCCGTGGCGTAATTGGCTACCGCGATCGGCTGTTAACCGAAAGGTTGGGGGTTCGAGCCCACCCGCGAGGGATGCGGCGCTTTTTTTTGGGCTGATAGCTTTGAAGATTAGTTTAATGGTGGTGGAAGTTGTGCAGGACTGTCTCCGTGGCGCAACTGGCTAGCGCGATTGGCTGTTAAGCGAAAGGCTGGAGGTTCGAGCCCACCCGGTGGTGGTGCGGCGCTTTCTTTTTCTTTGGGCTGATAGCTCTGAAGAAATGTTCTGACGCAGGTGGAGTGCTGCACTACTGTCTCCGTGGTGCAATTGGATAGCGCGATCGGCTGTTAACCGAAAGGTTGGAATTTCGAGCCCTCCCGGGAGTGGTGTGTTGCTTTTTTCTTTGCGCTGATAGCTTTGAAGATATGTTCTGATGGTGGTGAGAGTGTAGCACGACTGTATCCGTGGGGCGATTGGCTAGCGCGTTCGGCCGTTATTTTAAAGGCTGGAGGTTCGAGCCCACCCGGTGGTGGTGCGGCGCTTTTTTTTCTTTGGGCTGATAGCTGTAAAGAAATGTTCTGACGGTGGTGAGAGTGGAACACGACTGTCTCCGTGGCGCAATTGGCTAGCGCGATTGGCTTTTAACCGAAAGGTTGGAATTTCGAGCCCTCCCAGGAGTGGTGTGTTGCTTTTTTCTTTGCGCTGATAGCTTTGAAGATATGTTCTGATGGTGGTGAGAGTGGAGCACGACTGTCTACGTGGCGCAATTGGCTAGCGCGATCGCCTGTTAACCGAAAGGCTGGAGGTTCGAGCCCACCCGGTGGTGGTGTGGCGCTTTCTTTTCCTTTCGGCTGATAGCTCTGAAGAAATGTTCTGACGGAGGTGGGAGCGCTGCACTACTGTCTCCGTGGCGCAATTGGCTAGCGCGATCGGCTGTTAACCGAAAGATTGGAAATTCGAGCCCTCCCGGGAGTGGTGTGTTACTTTTTTCTTTGCGCTGATGGCTTTGAAGAAATATTCTGACAGTGGTGACAGTGGAACACGACTGCCTCCGTGACGCCATTGGCTAGCGCGATTGGCTTTTAACCGAAAGGTTGGAGGTGCGAGCCCTCCCGGGAGTGGTGTGTTGCTTTTTTTTCTTCGGGCTGATAGCTTTGAAGATATGTTCTGACAATGGTTAGAGTGGAGCACGACTGTCTCCGTGGCGCAATTGGCTAGCGCGATCGGCTGTTACCGAAAGGTTGGAGGTTCCAGCCCACCCGGTGGTGCTGCGGCGCTTTTTTTTCTTTGGGCTGAAACCTTTGAAGATATGTTCTGGTGGTGGTGAGAGTGGAGCAGGACTGTCTCAGTGGCGCAATTGGCTGTTAACCGAAAGGTTGGAGGTTCGAGCCCTCCCGGAAGTTGTGTGTTGCTTTTTTTTGCGCTGATAGCTTTGAAGATATGTTCGGATGGTGGTGACAGTGGAGCGCGACTGTCTCCATGGCGCAATTGGCTAGCGCGATCGGCTGTTAACCGAAAGGTTAGAGGTTCGAGCCCACCCGGTGGTGGTGCGGCGCTTTTTTTTTCATTTGGCTGATAGCTGTGAAGAAATGTTCTGACGGTGGTGAGAGTGGAACATGGCTGTCTCCGTGGCGCAATTGGCTAGCGCGATTGGCTTTAACCGAAAGGTTGGAGGTTCGAGCCCTCCCGGGAGGGGAGTGTTGCTTTTCTTTCCTCGCGCTGATAGCTTTGAAGATATGTTCTGATGGTGGTGAGAGTGAAGCAAGACTGTCTCCGTGGCGCAATTGGCCAGCGCGATCGGCTATTACCCAAAATTTTGGAGTTTAGAGCCCACCCGGTGGTGGTGCGGCGCTTTTTTTTCTTTGGGCTGATAGCTCTGAATAAATGTTCTGATGGTGGTGAGAGGAGAGCACGACTGTCTCCGTGGCGCAATGGGCTAGCGCTATAGGCTGTTGACCAAAAGGTTGGAGGTTCGAGCCCTCCCGGGAGTGGTGTGTTGCTTTTTTCTTTGCGCTGATAGCTTTGAAGATATGTACTGATGGTGGTGAGAGCGAAGCACGACTGTCTCCGTGGCGCAATTGGCTAGTGCGATGGGCTGTTAACCGAAAGGTTGGAGGTTCGAGCCCACACAGTGGTGGTGCGGCGCTTTTTTTCCCTTGGGCTGATAGCTCTGAGGAAATGTTCTGGCGGTGGTGAGGGTGTAGCGCGACTGTCTCCGTGGCGCAATTGGCTAGCGCGATCTGCTGTTAACAGAAAGGTTGGAGGTTCGAGCCCTCCCGAGCGTGGTGTGTTGCTTTTTTTTTGGGCTGATAGCTTTGAAGATATGTTCTGATGGTGGTGAGAGTGGAGCAGGACTGTCTCTGTGGCGCAATTGGCTAGCGCGATCGGCTGTTACCGAAAGGTTGGAGGTTCGAGCCCACCCGGTGGTGCTGCGGCGCTTTTTTTTCTTTGGGCTGAAACCTTTGAAGATATGTTCTGATGGTGGTGAGAGTGGAGCAGGACTGTCTCTTTGGCGCAATTGGCTGTTAACCGAAAGGTTGGAGGTTCGAGCCCTCCCGGAAGTTGTGTGTTACTTTTTTCTTTGCGCTGATGGCTTTGAAGAAATATTCTGACGGTGGTGACAGTGGAACATGACTGCCTCCGTGACGCAATTGGCTAGCGCGATTGGCTTTAACCGAAAGGTTGGAGGTGCGAGCCCTCCCGAGAGTGGTGTGTTGCTTTTTTTTCTTTGGGCTGATAGCTTTGAAGATATGTTCTGATGGTGGTGAGAGTGGAGCAGGACTGTCTCTGTGGCGCAATTGGCTAGCGCGATCGGCTGTTACCGAAAGGTTGGAGGTTCCAGCCCACCCGGTGGTGCTGCGGCGCTTTTTTTCTTTGGGCTGAAACCTTTGAAGATATGTTCTGGTGGTGGTGAGAGTGGAGCAGGACTGTCTCCGTGGCGCAATTGGCTGTTAACCGAAAGGTTGGAGGTTCGAGCCCTCCCGGAAGTTGTGTGTTGCTTTTTTCTTTGCGCTGATAGCTTTGAAGATATGTTCTGATGGTGGTGACAGTGGAGCGCGACTGTCTCCATGGCGCAATTGGCTAGCGCGATCGGCTGTTAACCGAAAGGTTAGAGGTTCGAGCCCACCCGGTGGTGGTGCGGCGCTTTTTTTTTTCATTTGGCTGATAGCTGTGAAGAAATGTTCTGACGGTGGTGAGAGTGGAACATGGCTGTCTCCGTGGCGCAATTGGCTAGCGCGATTGGCTTTAACCGAAAGGTTGGAGGTTCGAGCCCTCCCGGGAGGGGAGTGTTGCTTTTCTTTCCTCGCGCTGATAGCTTTGAAGATATGTTCTGATGGTGGTGAGAGTGAAGCAAGACTGTCTCCGTGGCGCAATTGGCCAGCGCGATCGGCTATTACCCAAAATTTTGGAGTTTAGAGCCCACCCGGTGGTGGTGCGGCGCTTTTTTTCTTTGGGCTGATAGCTCTGAAGAAATGTTCTGATGGTGGTGAGAGGAGAGCACGACTGTCTCCTTGGCGCAATGGGCTAGCGCTATAGGCTGTTGACCGAAAGGTTGGCGGTTCGAGCCCTCCCGGGAGTGGTGTGTTGCTTTTTTCTTTGCGCTGATAGCTTTGAAGATACGTACTGATGGTGGTGAGAGTGAAGCACGACTGTCTCCGCTGCGCAATTGGCTAGTGCGATGGGCTGTTAACCGAAAGGTTGGAGGTTCGAGCCCACACGGTGGTGGTGCGGCGCTTTTTTTCCCTTGGGCTGATAGCTCTGAGGAAATGTTCTGACGGTGGTGAGGGTGTAGCGCGACTGTCTCCGTGGCGCAATTGGCTAGCGCGATCGGCTGTTAACAGAAAGGTTGGAGGTTCGAGCCCTCCCGAGCGTGGTGTGTTGCTTTTTTTTTTGGGCTGATAGCTTTGAAGATATGTTCTGATGGTGGTGAGAGTGGAGCAGGACTGTCTCTGTGGCGCAATTGGCTAGCGCGATCGGCTGTTACCGAAAGGTTGGAGGTTCGAGCCCACCCGGTGGTGCTGCGGCGCTTTTTTTTCTTTGGGCTGAAACCTTTGAAGATATGTTCTGATGGTGGTGAGAGTGGAGCAAGACTGTCTCTGTGGCGCAATTGGCTGTTAACCGAAAGGTTGGAGGTTCGAGCCCTCCCGGAAGTTGTGTGTTACTTTTTTCTTTGCGCTGATGGCTTTGAAGAAATATTCTGACGGTGGTGACAGTGGAACATGACTGCCTCCGTGACGCAATTGGCTAGCGCGATTGGCTTTAACCGAAAGGTTGGAGGTGCGAGCCCTCCCGGGAGTGGTGTGTTGCTTTTTTTTCTTCGGGCTGATAGCTTTGAAGATATGTTCTGACGGTGGTGAGAGTGGAGCACGACTGTCTCCGTGGCGCAATTGGCCAGCGCGATCGGCTATGAACTGAAATTTTGGAGGTTCGAGCCCACCCGGTGGTGGTGCGGCGCTTTTTTTCTTTGGGCTGATAGCTCTGATAAAATGTTCTGATGGAGGTGGGAGTGCTGCACTACTGTCTCCGTGGCGCAATTGGCTAGCGCGATTGGCTGTTAACCGAAAGGTTGGAATTTTGAGCCCTCCCAGGAGTGGTGTGTTGCTTTTTTCTTTGCACTGATAGCTTTGAAGATATGTTCTGACGGTGGTGCGAGTGGAGCACGACTGTCTCCGTGGCGCAATTGGCCAGCGCGATCGGCTATGAACTGAAATTTTGGAGGTTCGAGCCCACCCGGTGGTGGTGCGGCGCTTTTTTTTCTTTGGGCTGATAGCTTTGAAGATATGTTCTGATGGTGGTGAGAGTGGAGCAGGACTGTCTCTGTGGTGCGATTGGCTAGCGCGATCGGCTGTTACCGAAAGGTTGGAGGTTCGAGCCCACCCGGTGGTGCTGCGGCGCTTTTTTTTCTTTGGGCTGAAACCTTTGAAGATATGTTCTGATGGTGGTGAGAGTGGAGCAGGACTGTCTCTGTGGCGCAATTGGCTGTTAACCGAAAGGTTGGAGGTTCGAGCCCTCCCGGAAGTTGTGTGTTACTTTTTTCTTTGCGCTGATGGCTTTGAAGAAATATTCTGACGGTGGTGACAGTGGAACGTGACTGCCTCCGTGACGCAATTGGCTAGCGCGATTGGCTTTTAACCGAAAGGTTGGAGGTGCGAGCCCTCCCGGGAGTGGTGTGTTGCTTTTTTTTCTTCGGGCTGATAGCTTTGAAGATATGTTCTGACGGTGGTGAGAGTGGAGCACGACTGTCTCCGTGGCGCAATTGGCCAGCGCGATCGGCTATGAACTGAAATTTTGGAGGTTCGAGCCCACCCGGTGGTGGTGCGGCGCTTTTTTTCTTTGGGCTGATAGCTCTGAAGAAATGTTCTGATGGTGGTGAGAGGAGAGCACGACTGTCTCCGTGGCGCAATGGGCTAGCGCTATAGGCTGTTGACCGAAAGGTTGGAGGTTCGAGCCCTCCCGGGAGTGGTGTGTTGCTTTTTTCTTTGCGCTGATAGCTTTGAAGATATGTACTGATGGTGGTGAGAGTGAAGCACGACTGTCTCCGTGGCGCAGTTGGCTAGTGCGATGGGCTGTTAACCGAAACGTTGGAGGTTCGAGCCCACACGGTGGTGGTGCGGCGCTTTTTTTTCTTTGGGCTGATAGCTTTGAAGATATGTTCTGATGGTGGTGAGAGTGGAGCAGTACTGTCTCTGAGGCGCAATTGGCTGGCGCGATCGGCTGTTACCGAAAGGTTGGAGGTTCGAGCCCACCCGGTGGTGCTGCGGCGCTTTTTTTTCTTTGGGCTGAAACCTTTGAAGATATGTTCTGATGGTGGTGAGAGTGGAGCAGGACTGTCTCCGTGGCGCAATTGGCTGTTAACCGAAAGGTTGGAGGTTCGAGCCCTCCCGGAAGTTGTGCATTGCTTTTTTCTTTGCGCTGATAGCTTTGAAGATATGTTCTGATGGTGGTGACAGTGGAGCACGACTGTCTCCGTGGCGCAATTGGCTAGCGCGATCGGCTGTTAACCGAAAGGTTAGAGGTTCGAGCCCACCCGGTGGTGGTGCGGCGCTTTTTTTTTCTTTTGGCTGATAGCTGTGAAGAAATGTTCTGACGGTGGTGGGAGTGGAACACGGCTGTCTCCGTGGCGCAATTGGCTAGCGCGATTGGCTTTAACCGAATAGTTGGAGGTTCGAGCCCTCCCGGGAGTGCTGTGTTGCTTTTTTTTCTTCGGGCTGATAGCTTTGAAGATATGTTCTGATGGTGGTGAGAGTGGAGCACGACTGTCTCCGTGGCGCAATTGGCCAGCGCGATCGGCTATGAACCGAAATTGTGGAGGTTCGAGCCCACTCGGTGGTGGTGCGGCGCTTTTTTTTCTTTGGGCTGATAGCTCTGAAGAAATGTTCTGATGGTGGTGATAGGAGAGCACGACTGTCTCCGTGGCGCAATGGGCTAGCGCTATAGGCTGTTGACCGAAAGGTTGGAGGTTCGAGCCCTCCCGGGAGTGGTGTGTTGCTTTTTTCTTTGCGCTGATAGCTTTGAAGATATGTACTGATGGTGGTGAGAGTGAAGCACGACTGTCTCCGTGGCGCAATTGGCTAGTGCGATGGGCTGTTAACCGAAAGGTTGGAGGTTCGAGCCCACACGGTGGTGGTGCGGCGCTTTTTTTTCCTTGGGCTGATAGCTCTGAGGAAATGTTCTGACGGTGGTGAGGGTGTAGCGCGACTGTCTCCGTGGCGCAATTGGCTAGCGCGATCGGCTGTTAACAGAAAGGTTGGAGGATCGAGCCCTCCCGAGAGTGGTGTGTTGCTTTTTTTTCTTTGGGCTGATAGCTTTGAAGATATGTTCTGATGGTGGTGAGAGTAGAGCAGGACTGTCTCTGTGGCGCAATTGGCTAGCGCGATCGGCTGTTGCCGAAAGGTTGGAGGTTCGAGCCCACCCGATGGTGCTGCGGCGCTTTTTTTTCTTTGGGCTGAAACCTTTGAAGATATGTTCTGATGGTGGTGAGAGTGGAGCAGGACTGTCTCTTTGGCGCAATTGGCTGTAAACCGAAAGGTTGGAGGTTCGAGCCCTCCCGGAAGTTGTGTGTTACTTTTTTCTTTGCGCTGATGGCTTTGAAGAAATATTCTGACGGTGGTGACAGTGGAACACGACTGCCTCCGTGACGCAATTGGCTAGCGCGATTGGCTTTTAACCGAAAGGTTGGAGGTGCGAGCCCTCCCGGGAGTGGTGTGTTGCTTTTTTTTCTTCGGGCTGATAGCTTTGAAGATATGTTCTGACAATGGTTAGAGTGGAGCACGACTGTCTCCGTGGCGCAATTGGCCAGCGCGATCGGCTATGAACTGAAATTTTGGAGGTTCGAGCCAACCCGGTGGTGGTGCGGCGCTTTTTTTTTCTTTGGGCTGATAGCTCAGAAGAAATGTTCTGATGGTGGTGAGAGGAGAGCACGGCTGTCTACGTGGCCCAATGGGCTAGCGCTATAGGCTGTTGACCGAAAGGTTGGAGGTTCGAGCCCTCCCGGGAGTGGTGTGTGGCTTTTTTCTTTGCGCTGATAGCTTTGAAGATATGTACTTATGGTGGTGAGAGTGAAGCACGACTGTCTCCGTGGCGCAATTGGCTAGTGCGATGGGCTGTTAACCGAAAGGTTGGAGGTTCGAGCCCACACGGTGGTGGTGCGGCGCTTT